>NW_026967560.1:0-728901 GCF_028390025.1 Pseudophryne corroboree | reverse complement strand
CCGGCGTGCTTTGCACTGATACATAGCTGATGTGGCTGATCCATCACACCGATATGTAGCTGATGCGGCTTAGCCATAACACCGATATGTAGCTGATACCGGCTGAGCCACCACACTGATACGTAGCTGATGCGGCTGAGCCATCACACCTGTACGTAGCTGATGCCCTCGGTACTTTACACTGAGAAATGCCGACGCTTTGTAAATATATATATATGAGTGATACTGGCAGTTTTGTGCAATCTAATGAACGGCGTTGAGTTGCGGGAGGAATATTAATAGACTGTGATGCGATCATTCACGTTTATGTTGGTATCCTGCGATTACGGGATCTGATCAGTTAGGGATTTAGGGTCTCTATTGCCTTATTCTGTCACGTATCTCGCAGCCTGTGCATAAGTACTCTGTAATCCTTGTATGGTCCCCGTATGACAATTACTCACTGAGAGAATTAGTGTAATGGGTGTACACAGACATTTATATCTAGTGAGTATTGTTTCAATCTTTACACTTGATAGAACCAGTCTCTGATCTTTTTAATGTACAGTACACTCATTACTTTCTTATACAGAACTTATTTTATTGTTAGTGCTTCTTCCTATGTGACCAGAAAAGACTCAATACTGACCACTGTGCTACCATAGTGCTACCAGGTTCCATTCCATGGGAGAGTGGCTCAGTTTACATCTGCTGCCCTGCCAGCTGGGACATGTAGTTCCACGACTGTTGGAGGATCATGGGTTGCCCCCTTTATGGAAACTGAGTGAGGGGAAAGTGTTAAAAAGACAAAAACGAGATGAATGAATGGAGTTGGAATGAAGGGTGGAGACGGATTCGCAGCCGTTTCTCTATATAAAGGGCATAGCCGGGACACCTGCTGTAAGAGAGGAATGAAATCTGCCAGCAATTACGGAGCGTTTAGCATGCCAGGCTGTGCCCAGCGGTGAGCCAGAGGTCAGTGATAAAACTCACACGTGTCTCCTCCTCCTCCGCCCGGTGGATGGAGACAGATTCGGCTGCGCTAAAGTATCTGCCGCCATTCTCACCCAGACACACTCATTTCACTTTCCTGATAGACACGTTCTGCTCTGCGACTAGACGGATTCATCTTCAGCGTAACCACTAATGACGTGTGCTGTGCACCAGAGAGATGGAGCTGCTCTTCATGGTCTGATGGGAGTAGTTGTCCTCTCTGATATTCCTGTGAGCGGCTAACGTCCGCTGGTTCTTCCACCCCAGCTGATGTCTGGAGTCCCTGTCTTTTTCCTGTGAGTGGCTATTTGGAGCCCCTCTCTTTTTCCTGAGAGTGGCTGATGTCCATTGGTTCCTCCACCCCAGCTGATGTCTGGAGTCCCTGTCTTTTTCCTGTGAGTGGCTGTTTGGAGCCCCTCTCTTTTTCCTGAGAGTGGCTGATGTCCATTGGTTCCTCCACCCCAGCTGATGTCTGGAGTCCCTGTCTTTTTCCTGTGAGTGGCTGTTTGGAGCCCCTCTCTTTTTCCTGAGAGTGGCTGATGTTCATTGGTTATTCCACCCCAGCTGATGTCTGGAGTCCCTGTCTTTTTCCTGTGAGTGGCTGTTTGGAGCCCCTCTCTTTTTCCTGAGAGTGGCTGATGTCCATTGGTTCCTCCACCCCAGCTGATGTCTGGAGTCCCTGTCTTTTTCCTGTGAGTGGCTGTTTGGAGCCCCTCTCTTTTTCCTGTGAGTGGCTGATGTTCATTGGTTCCTCCACCCCAGCTGATGTCTGGAGTCCCTCTCTTTTTCCTGTGAGTGGCTGATGTTCATTGGTTCCTCCACCCCAGCTGATGTTTGGAATCAGCTGGGATGGAACCTGTGTAATTCATGAGTGGCCGGGTATAAAGGAATGGGTTATGGTAAGCCTAATTATAAGGGATATAATAAGGGATGTGAGGAAATGTCCCAACATTGTTCCCTCAAGTGTCTCTCAATGTGGTTATCCCAGTGTAGTTAGTGGCTTACTCACACTTACCCTAGGTACTGGAGTACAGGTCGGTGGCATGCTCAAACTTCCCATAGCCGCTCACAATAGGCTTACCATACTATCTATTTAAATCAGGACACTCATGAATTACCCAGGTTCTGTGGCTGTCTGACTTCAAGCCTACATTTCACCAGATTTTAATCCACCACAGAACCTGTGTAATCCATGAGTGTCCCAGTTTAAAGGGATAGTATGGTAAGCCTAGCTCACCATTACTGGGTGGTGGCTTACTCACACATGCCCTAGGCACTGGCCAGTACTGGGTGGTGTCTTACACTTTCCCTAGGCACTGGCCAGCACTGGTTGGTGTCTTACACTTTCCCTAGGCACTGGCCAGTACTGGGTGGTGTCTTACACTTTCCCTAGGCACTGGCCAGTACTGGTTGGTGTCTTACACTTTCCCTAGGCACTGGCCTGTACTGGGTTGTGTCTTACACTTTCCCTAGGCACTGGCCAGTACTGGGTTGTGTCTTACACTTTCCCTAGGCACTGGCCAATACTGGGTTGTGTCTTACACTTTCCCTAGGCACTGGCCAGTACTGGGTTGTGTCTTACACTTTCCCTAGGCACTGGCCAGTACTGGGTTGTGTCTTACACTTTCCCTAGGCACTGGCCAGTACTGGGTGGTGGCTTACTCACACTTGCCCTAGGCACTGGCTGGTACTGGGCGGTGGCTTACTCACACTTGCCCTAGGCACTGGGTGGTACTGGGTGGTGGCTTACTCACACTTGCCCTAGGCACTGGCTGGTACTGGGTGTTGGCTTACTCACACTTGCCCTAGGCACTGGCCAGAACTGGGCGGTGGCTTACTCACACTTGCCCTAGGCACTGGCTGGTACTGGGCGGTGGCTTACTCACACTTGCCCTAGGCACTGGCTGGTACTGGGCGGTGGCTTACTCACACTTGCCCTAGGCACTGGCTGGTACTGGGCGGTGGCTTACTCACACTTGCCCTAGGTACTGGCTGGTACTGGGCGGTGGCTTACTCACACTTGCCCTAGGCACTGGCTGGTACTGGGCGGTGGCTTACTCACACTTGCCCTAGGTACTGGCTGGTACTGGGCGGTGGCTTACTCACACTTGCCCTAGGCACTGGCTGGTACTGGGCGGTGGCTTACTTACACTTGCCACACAGGCTGGGGCAGTATTACAGGTGAGGAGACCTGCAGACAGGCTGGGGCAGTATTACAGGTGAGGAGACCTGCAGACAGGCTGGGGCAGTATTACAGGTGAGGAGACCTGCAGACAGGCTGGGGCAGTATTACAGGTGAGGAGACCTGCAGACAGGCTGGGGCAGTATTACAGGTGAGGAGACCTGCAGACAGGCTGGGGCAGTATTACAGGTGAGGAGACCTGCAGACAGGCTGGGGCAGTATTACAGGTGAGGAGACCTGCAGACAGGCTGGGGCAGTATTACAGGTGAGGAGCGCAGTGAGAACCATTATAGGTGTAAGAGCGGAGTGATGAGAGGTCGCAGGCGGCGTGCAGCTGGGTTGCGCTATCCTTGCTGAGTAACTTTGCCGTTGCTTTATTTATGGAGACAGATTCTAAATATATTCCCATAGAAATTGTGCTTTTGATCAGTGACTCACGGCGGAGGGAACCGGTAAGTGAAAAGCACGTATGGGATCAAGGTAAAAGACTCGGGAGAGGACGAGGGGCAGCAGGGGGCGACTTAACGCCTTCCTGCCCGGCGAGGCAGAATACCCCGGTCACAGCACTGCGGCTGCCCCTCTCCGGCCAGGAACAGGTTACGCACACAAACTAAAAGCAGATGTCTGAAATTAAAAAACATAAATTACTCCCATAAATTCCTGCGATGAAAATCCATCATTTAGGGCCTTGCGCAGGGTGGAAGGGGTTACATATCGGGGTACTTAACGTTATTAAACAAAGTGTCAACTGAAGCCCCCGCGCAGAGTTCTGGGGGTTAAAATGAAAGCGCGTTTGATGTGCTGTAGATGTGATTGAACTACTTGTATGTTTAGGCCTGGTGTAGGGACCTCTCCGCGCCTGTCCCCCCCGCTGCTAGTGTTTGTATTGGGGGCCGCCCCGCTCGGGAACGTCTGACCCCTTCATGTTACGGGAGTGAGCGCTGGGATTGGGCCTGCTGGGGCTGAGGACTATGGCTGCACAGGCCTCATCCATTACTGTGATATCATCAGCGCTTCCTCCTGCTCAGTTGGAAGTAATTTGATGAGGTCAGGGGGAAACCTCCAACCTCTGACAGGGATAACACTAACCAGAGCCAGGTGAGGCACTGCCTGTTTGTTCACCTGCCGGGGCAGGTTGGGAACTGGATTTACTTTATGTTATTACATGAAACCGAAAACAGCCCCCAGTCCAAGCAAGGGAAACGTTCTCAGGCTCCGCTAATTCAGGACGTGTGACGCGGTTACTGACTGCGGGCAACGCTACATTACATGTGAGCCATAATTTCCTGCAGATAGGGGGCAGCGGTGTGTGACAGCTGTACAACCGGGACTAGTTATACCACTGGCCGTGTACTCATGTGGAGGCTGTACTAACCAGTAACTAGTTATACCGCTGGCTGTGTACTCATGTGGAGGCTGTACTAACCAGTAACTAGTTATACCGCTGGCTGTGTACTCATGTGGAGGCTGTACTAACCAGTAACTAGTTATAGCGCTGGCTGTGTACTCATGTGGAGGCTGTACTAACCAGTAACTAGTTATACCGCTGGCTGTGTACTCATGTGGAGGCTGTACTAACCAGTAACTAGTTATACCGCTGGCTGTGTACTCATGTGGAGGCTGTACTAACCAGTAACTAGTTATGCCGCTGGCTGTGTACTCATGTGGAGGCTGTACTAACCAGGACTAGTTATACCGCTGGCTTTGTACTCATGGGGAGGCTGCACTAACCAGGACTAGTTATACCGCTGGCCGTGTACTCACATGGAGGCTGCAATAGCCAGGACTAGTTATACCGCTGGCCGTGTACTCCCATAGACGCTGTACTAACCAGTAACTAGTTATACCACTGGCCGTGTGCTCACATGGAGGCTGCACTAACCGGGACTAGTTATACCACTGGCCGTGTACTCACATGGAGGCTGCACTAATCGGGACTAGTTATACCGCTGGCCGTGTACTCACATGGAGGCTGCACTAACCAGTAACTAGTTATACCGCTGGCCGTGTGCTCACATGGAGGCTGTACTAACCGGGACTAGTTATACCGCTGGCCGTGTACTCACATGGAGGCTGCACTAACCGGGACTAGTTATACTGCTGGGCGTGTACTCGCATGGAGGCTGCACTAACCAGGACTAGTTATACCGCTGGCCGTGTACTCACATGGCGTCTGTACTAACCAGAACTAGTTATATCACTGGCCATGTGCTCATGTGGAGGCTGTACTAACCAGGGCTAGTTATACCACTGGCCGTGTACTCATGTGGTGGCTGTACTAACCAGGACTAGTTATACCACTGGCCGTGTACTTATGTTGAGGCTATACTAACCAGGACTAGTTATACTGCTGGCCGTGTACTCACGTGGAGGCTGTACTAACCAGGACTAGTTATACCGCTGGCTGTGTAATAGGAAGGAGGTTGTGCTGTGCACTCACCAGTACTAGTTATAATACTAGGTGTGTGTGATAGGAAGGAGGTTGTGCTGAGCACTCACCAGGACTAGTTCTAGTTGTGTAATAGGAAGGAGGTTGTGCTGAGCACTCACCAGGACTAGTTCTAGTTGTGTGATAGGAAGGAGGTTGTGCTGTGCACTCACCAGGACTAGTTCTAGTTGTGTAATAGGAAGGAGGTTGTGCTGAGCACCGCTCAGGACTAGTTCTAGTTGTGTGATAGGAAGGGGCTTGTACTGAGCACTCACCAGGACTAGTTATATTTCTAGTTGTGTGATAGGAAGGAGGTTGTGCTGAGCACTCACCAGGACTAGTTATATTTCTAGTTGTGTAATAGGAAGGAGGTTGTGCTGAGCACTCACCAGGACTAGTTCTAGTTGTGTGATAGGAAGGAGGTTGTGCTGTGCACTCACCAGGACTAGTTCTAGTTGTGTAATAGGAAGGAGGTTGTGCTGAGCACCGCTCAGGACTAGTTCTAGTTGTGTGATAGGAAGGGGCTTGTACTGAGCACTCACCAGGACTAGTTATATTTCTAGTTGTGTGATAGGAAGGAGGTTGTGCTGAGCACTCACCAGGACTAGTTATATTTCTAGTTGTGTAATAGGAAGGAGGTTGTGCTGAGCACTCACCAGGACTAGTTATATTTCTAGTTGTGTAATAGGAAGGAGATTTTACTGAGCACTCACCAGGACTAGTTCTAGTTGTGTGATAGGAAGGAGGTTTTGCTGAGCCCCACCCAGGACTAGTTCTAGTTGTGTGATAGGAAGGAGGTTTTACTGAGCACTCACCAGGACTAGTTCTAGTTGTGTGATAGGAAGGGGGTTGTACTGAGCACTCACCAGGACTAGTTCTAGTTCTAGTTGTGTGATAGGAAGGAGGTTGTGCTGAGCACTCACCAGGACTAGTTATATTTCTAGTTGTGTAATAGGAAGGAGGTTGTGCTGTGCACTCACCAGGACTAGTTAAATTTCTAGTTGTGTAATAGGAAGGAGGTTTTACTGAGCACTCACCACTACTAGTTCTAGTTGTGTGATAGGAAGGGGGTTGTACTGAGCACTCACCTATGCTAGTTCTAGTTGTGTGATAGGAAGGAGGTTGTGCTGAGCACTCACCAGGACTAGTTATATTTCTAGTTGTGTGATAGGAAGGAGGTTGTGCTGAGCACTCACCAAGACTAGTTATATTTCTAGTTGTGTAATAGGAAGGAGGTTGTGCTGAGCACTCACCAAGACTAGTTATATTTCTAGTTGTGTAATAGGAAGGAGGTTTTGCTGAGCAATCACCAGGAATAGTTCTAGTTGTGTGATAGGAAGGAGGTTGTGCTGAGCACTCAACAAGACCAGTTATATTTCTAGTTGTGTAATAGGAAGGAGGTTGTGCTGAGCACCACCCAGGACTAGTTCTAGTTGTGTGATAGAAAGGGGGTTGTACTGAGCACTCACCAGGACTAGTTCTAGTTCTAGTTGTGTGACAGGAAGGAGGTTGTGCTGAACACCACCCAGGACTAGTTCTAGTTGTGTGATAGGAAGGAGGTTGTACTGAGCACCCACCAAGACTAGTTATACAACTGTCTGTGTATCAGGAAGGAGGTTATGCTGAGCACTCACCAGGACTAGTTATATTTCTAGTTGTGTAATAGGAAGGAGGTTGTGCTGAGCACTCACCAGGACTAGTTATATTTCTAGTTGTGTAATAGGAAGGAGGTTTTACTGAGCACTCACCAGGACTAGTTATATTTCTAGTTGTGTGATAGGAAGGAGGTTTTGCTGAGCACTCACCAGGAATAGTTCTAGTTGTGTGATAGGAAGGGGGTTGTACTGAGCACTCACCAGGACTAGTTCTAGTTCTAGTTGTGTGATAGGAAGGAGGTTGTGCTGAGCACTCACCAGGACTGGTTCTAGTTGTGTGATAGGAAGGAGGTTGTACTGAGCACTCACCAGGACTAGTTCTAGTTGTGTGATAGGAAGGCGGTTTTGCTGAGCACCACCCAGGACTAGTTCTAGTTGTGTGATAGGATGGAGGTTTTACTGAACACTCACCAGGACTAGTTGTGTGATAGGAAGGGGGTTGTACTGAGCACTCACCAGGACTAGTTCTAGTTGTGTGATAGGAAGGAGGTTGTGCTGAGCACTCACCAGGACTAGTTCTAGTTGTGTGATAGGAAGGAGGTTGTGCTGAGCACTCACCAGGAATAGTTCTAGTTGTGTGATAGGAAGGAGGTTGTGCTGAGCACTCACCAGGACTAGTTCTAGTTGTGTGATAGGAAGGAGGTTGTGCTGAGCACTCACCAGGACTAGTTATATTTCTAGTTGTGTGAGAGGAAGGAGGTTTTGCTGAGCACTCACCAGGAATAGTTCTAGTTGTGTGATAGGAAGGGGGTTGTACTGAGCACTCACCTGGAATAGTTCTAGTTGTGTGATAGGAAGGAGGTTGTGCTGAGCACTCACCAGGACTAGTTCTAGTTCTAGTTGTGTGATAGGAAGGAGGTTGTGCTGAGCACCACCCAGGACTAGTTCTAGTTGTGTGATAGGAAGGAGGTTGTACTGAGCCCCCACCAAGACTAGTTATACAACTGTCTGTGTATCAGGAAGGAGGTTATGCTGAGCACTCACCAGGACTAGTTCTAGTTGTGTGATAGGAAGGGGGTTGTACTGAGCACTCACCAGGACTAGTTCTAGTTGTGTGATAGGAAGGAGGTTTTACTGAGCACTCACCAGGACTAGTTCTAGTTGTGTGATAGGAAGGGGGTTGTACTGAGCACTCACCAGGACTAGTTCTAGTTGTGTGATAGGAAGGAGGTTGTGCTGAGCACTCACCAGGACTAGTTATAGTTCTAGTTGTGTGATAGGAAGGAGGTTGTGCTGAGTACTAACCAGGAATGGTTCTAGTTGTGTGATAGGAAGGATGTTGTGCTGAGCACTCACCAGGACTAGTTCTAGTTGTGTGATAGGAATGAGGTTGTGCTGAGCACTCACCAGGACTAGTTATATTTCTAGTTGTGTGATAGGAAGGAGGTTGTACTAAGCACCCACCAAGACTAGTTATACAGCTGTCTGTGTATCAGGAAGGAGGTTATGCTGAGCACTCACCAGGACTAGTTATATTTCTAGTTGTGTAATAGGAAGGAGGTTATACTGAGCAGTCACCAGGACTAGTTATATTTCTAGTTGTGTGATTGGAAGGAGGTTTTGCTGAGCACTCACCAGGAATAGTTCTAGTTGTGTGATAGGAAGGGGGTTGTACTGAGCACTCACCAGGACTAGTTCTAGTTGTGTGATATGAAGGAGATTGTGCTGAGCACTCACCAGGACTAGTTCTAGTTCTAGTTGTGTGATAGGAAGGAGGTTTTGCTGAGCACCACCCAGGACTAGTTCTAGTTGTGTATCAGGAAGGAGGTTATGCTGAGCACTCACCAGGACTAATTATATTTCTAGTTGTGTGATAGGAAGAAGGTTGTACTGAGCACTCACAAGGACTAGTTATAGTTGTGTGATAGGAAGGGGGTTGTACTGAGCACTCACCAGGACTAGTTCTAGTTCTAGTCGTGTGATAGAAAGGAGGTTGTACTGAGCACTCACCAGGACTTATTCTAGTTGTGTAATAGGAAGGAGGTTGTGCTGAGCACTCACCAGGACTAGTTGTACTTCTAGTTGTGTGATAGGAAGGAGGTTGTGCTGAGCACTCACCAGGACTAGTTGTATTTCTAGTTGTGCGATAGGAAGGAGATTGTGCTGAGCACTCACCAGGACTAGTTGTATTTCTAGTTGTGTGATAGGAAGGAGGTTGTGCTGAGCACTCACCAGGACTAGTTCTAGTTGTGCGATAGGAAGGAGGTTGTGCTGAGCACTCATCAGGGCTAGTTCTAGTTGTGTAATAGGAAGGAGGTTGTGCTGAGCACTCACCAGGACTAGTTCTAGTTGTTTAATAGGAAGGAGGTTGTGCTGAGCACTCACCAGGACTAGTTGTATTTCTAGTCGTGTGATAGAAAGGAGGTTGTACTGAGCACTCACCAGGACTAGTTCTAGTTGTGTGATAGGAAGGAGGTTGTGCTGAGCACTCACCAGGAATAGTTGTATTTCTAGTTGTGCAATAGGAAGGAGGTTGTGCTGAGCACCACCCAGGACTAGTTCTAGTTGTGTGATAGGAAGGGGGTTGTACTGGACACTCACCAGGACTAGTTATAGTTCTAGTCGTGTTATAGAAAGGAGGTTGTACTGAGCACTCACCAGGACTAGTTCTAGTTGTGTGATAGGAAGGAGGTTGTGCTGAGCACTCACCAGGACTGGTTCTAGTTCTAGTTGTGTGATAGGAAGGAGGTTTTGCTGAGCACCACCCAGGACTAGTTCTAGTTGTGTAATAGGAATGGGGTTGTACTGAGCACTCACCAGGACTAGTTCTAGTTCTAGTTGTGTGATAGGAAGGAGGTTGTACTGAGCACTCACCAGGACTAGTTGTACTTCTAGTTGTGTGATAGGAAGGAGGTTGTGCTGAGCACTCACCAGGACTAGTTGTATTTCTAGTTGTGCAATAGGAAGGAGGTTGTGCTGAGCACTCACCAGGACTAGTTGTATTTCTAGTTGTGTAATAGGAAGGAGGTTGTGCTGAGAACTCACCAGGACTAGTTCTAGTTGTGCAATATGAAGGAGGTTGTGCTGAGCACTCATCAGGACTAGTTCTAGTTGTGTAATAGGAAGGAGGTTGTGCTGAGCACTCACCAGGACTAGTTCTAGTTGTGTGATAGGAAGGAGGTTGTGCTGAGCACTCACCAGGACTAGTTGTATTTCTAGTTGTGCGATAGGAAGGAGGTTGTACTGTGCACCACCCAGAACTAGTTCTAGTTGTGTGATAGGAAGGGGGTTGTACTGAGCACTCACCAGGACTAGTTATAGTTCTAATCGTGTGATAGAAAGGAGGTTGTACTGAGCACTCACCAGGACTAGTTCTAGTTGTGTGATAGGAAGGAGGTTGTGCTGAGCACTCACCAGGACTAGTTGTATTTCTAGTTGTGCAATAGGAAGGAAGTTGTGCTGAACACCACCCAGGACTAGTTCTAGTTGTGTGATAGGAAGGGGGTTGTACTGAGCACTCACCAGGACTAGTTCTAGTTGTGTGATAGGAAGGGGGTTGTACTGAGCACTCACCAGGACTAGTTCTAGTTGTGTGATAGGAAGGGGGTTGTACTGAGCACTCACCAGGACTAGTTCTAGTTGTGTGATAGAAAGGAGGTTGTGCTGAGCTCTCACCAGGACTAGTTGCATTTCTAGTTGTGCGATAGGAAGGAGGTTGTACTGAGCACTCACCAGGACTAGTTATAGTTCTAGTTGTATGATAGGAAGGAGGTTGTGCTGAGCACTCACCAGGACTAGTTCTAGTTGTGTGATAGGAAGGGGGTTGTACTGAGCACTCACCAGGACTAGTTATAGTTCTAGTTGTGTAATAGGAAGGAGGTTGTGCTGAGCACTGACCAGGAATAGTTGTATTTCTAGTTGTGCAATAGGAAGGAGGTTGTGCCGAGCACCACCCAGGACTATGCACTTGGGTCTCAAAAACCCAAAGGCTAAATATAGTATCAAGGGTACTATAATGGAAACTACTGAGGAGGAAAGAGATTTAGGAGTCACTATTTCAAGTGACTTGAAGGCAGGAAAGCAATGCAACAAAGCAATGAGAAGGGCAAGTCAGATGCTTGGTTGCATAGGGAGAGGAATCAGTAGCAGGAAAAAAGAAGTGATAATGCCACTGTATAGGTCATTGGTGCGGCCCCATCTGGAATACTGTGTCCAGTTCTGGAGACCCTATCTCCAGAAGGATATTAATACATTAGAGAATGTACAAAGAAGGGCAACTAAAATGGTGCATGGCCTACATCACAAAACTTACCCGGAAAGGCTAAAAGATCTTAACATGTATAGTATGGAGCAGAGAAGGGAAAGGGGGACATGATAGAAACGTTCAAATATATCAAGGGTCTTAACCAAGTTCAGGAGGGAAACATTCTTCAAAGGAAAAGAAGTATTAGAACTCGAGGACATGCAGTAAGACTGGAGGGGGGGAGGTTCAGGGGAAAATTAAGGAAAAATGACTTCACAGAAAGGGTAGTGGATAAGTGGAATAGCCTCCCATCAGAGGTGGTAGAGGCTAAGACTGTAGAGCAATGTAAACATGCTTGGAATAGACATATGAATATCCTTACAAAGAATTAAGGTTCAAAAAGGGTTGAGATTACCTAAAGGATAAAAAAACGGGGCAGACTAGATGGGTCAAGTGGTTCTTATCTGCCGTCAAATTCTATATTTCTATGACTAGTTGTGGTTGTGTGATAGGAAGGGGGTTGTACTGAGCACTCACCAGGACTAGTTATAGTTCTAGTTGTGTAATAGAAAGGAGGTTGTGCTAAGCACGCACCAGGACTAGTTGTATTTCTAGTTGTGCGATAGGAAGGAGGTTGTGCTGAGCACGCACCAGGACTAGTTGTATTTTTAGTTGTGCGATAGGAAGGAGGTTGTGCTGAGCACTCACCAGGACTAGTTATATTTCTAGTTGTGTGATAGGAAGGAGGTTTTGCTGAGTACTCACCAGGAATAGTTCTAGTTGTGTGATAGGAAGGGGGTTGTACTGAGCACTCACCAGGAATAGTTCTAGTTGTGTGATAGGAAGGAGGTTGTGCTGAGCACTCACCAGGACTAGTTCTAGTTCTAGTTGTGTGATAGGAAGGAGGTTGTGCTGAGCACCACGCAGGACTAGTTCTAGTTGTGTGATAGGAAGGAGGTTGTACTGAGCACCCACCAAGACTAGTTATACAGCTGTCTGTGTATCAGGAAGGAGGTTATGCTGAGCACTCACCAGGACTAGTTATATTTCTAGTTGTGTAATAGGAAGGAGGTTTTACTGAGCACTCACCAGGACTAGTTATATTTCTAGTTGTGTGATAGGAAGGAGGTTTTGCTGAGCACTCACCAGGAATAGTTCTAGTTGTGTGATAGGAAGGGGGTTGAACTGAGCACTCACCAGGACTAGTTCTTGTTCTAGTTGTGTGATAGGAAGGAGGTTGTGCTGAGCACTCACCAGGACTAGTTGTACTTCTAGTTGTGTGATAGGAAGGAGGTTTCGCTGAGCACCACCCAGGACTAGTTCTAGTTGTGTGATAGGAAGGGGGTTGTACTGAGCACTAACCAGGACTAGTTCTAGTTATAGTTGTGTGATAGGAAGGAGGTTGTACTGAGCACTCACCAGGACTAGTTCTAGTTGTGTAATAGGAAGGAGGTTGTGCTAAGCACTCACCAGGACTAGTTGTACTTCCAGTTGTGTGATAGGAAGGAGGTTGTGCTGAGCACTCACCAGGACTAGTTGTATTTCTAGTTGTGCGATAGGAAGGAGGTTGTGCTGAGCACTCACCAGGACTAGTTGTATTTCTAGTTGCGTAATAGGAAGGAGGTTGTGCTGAGCACTCACCAGGACTAGTTCTAGTTGTGTAACAGGAAGGAGGTTGTGCTGAGAACTCACCAGGACTAGTTCTAGTTGTGCAATAGGAAGGAGGTTGTGCTGAGCACTCACCAGGACTAGTTCTAGTTGTGTAATAGGAAGGAGGTTGTGCTGAGCACTCACCAGGACTAGTTCTAGTTGTGTAATAGGAAGGGGGTTGTACTGAGCACTCACCAGGACTCTGTGTGGCTGGTCTCTTCCAAGTGCTGCTGGGATTTCTAAGTGTAAGTTGGAAAACAGCAAAAAGGTGAGTTAGAATACAGAAAAAGCAGGAGCTGGAAGCCGAGTGAAAAGGAGGAGCAGTGAGCTGGAACAACTGCAACTGCTAAGTGGAGTATAGGTGCCGCAGGAGAGAGTACTACGGCTGCATGAAAGTGAAGGACCAAGAACCGCACAAAGATAGATAAGTATAAGCCAGCTTAATTATTGTATAAGTGATATTGCTTGTCTTCTATTTTTTATTTTTGCTGCTTTTTCTTTGAGTGTAACAGGGAGTTAGACCTTGCAAACAATATGGGAGGGGCTGTGATTGAGGACCTCACTCAGTGCATGTCGTGCAAGATGTATGCACACCTGGAGCTACCGGCCCAGTGTGATTACATCTGCACGAGGTGTGTGCGAACGGTTGCCCTGGAAGCCCAGGTAACTGATCTAGAGCAAACCGTTACGCGACTGAGGGAGATTCACAATCTCGAGCGTAGTTTAGACAGAACGGTGGAGGAGTTGCGGGAGGGGTCACTGGTAGAAGAGGATGATGATCAGGTAGCCAGTTGGGTCACAGTTAGAAGGAAGAAAAAGAGGGGGAGGCACGACATCTCCGAACTATCAAACCCGAACAAATTTGCCCAATTGGACGAGGAATCGGAGGATGATAGCGAAGAAATGACGGTGCCGGAGGAGACTGCTCCCTCTAGCATCCAGAGGTGCGGTCCCTCTGGCACGGTTGGGATAAAAGATAGTGAGGTACCTAGTCAAATGGTGGTGGTAGGGGATTCTATCATCAGGAAGGCAGATAGGGCAATCTGCTACCGGGACCGTGATCACCGTACTGTCTGTTGTCTCCCGGGTGCTCGGGTACGGCACATCGCGGACCGAGTAGATAGATTGTTGGGAGGGGCTGGCAAAGACCCGGCGGTCTTGGTGCACGTTGGCACCAATGACAAAGTTAGCGGAAGGTGGGATGTCCTTAAGAAAGACTATAGGGACTTAGGAAAGAAACTGAAGGCAAGGACATCGAAGGTAATATTCTCGGAATTATTACCCATGCCACGCGCTAGTTCAGGGAGGCAGAGGGAGATTAGGGAGGTAAATGTGTGGCTTAGGGATTGGTGCAGGAAAGAGGGGTTTGTGTTCCTGGAACACTGGGCGGACTTCTCAGTCAGGCGCCATCTCTTTTGTCGTGACGGATTGCACCTGACTGAGGAGGGGGCAGCGGTCCTGGGGGGAAGGATGGTTAGAAGGTTGGAGGAGATTTTAAACTAGGAGCCTGGGGGGAGGGTTTAGCTAGAAACTACGGGTCATGCAGTGAGAATAGTGGGGATGGCGGTAGTAAACGAAATGGGGGAGAAGTTGGGGGGAGGGTAAGAGCAGGCAGTAAGGTTATTAACATGGGTACTAAAAGGGATTTTACCAAAGCACTAACCAATGACGATTACAGGTCATCCTTGCCACATAAGGTGAAAGATGTCCCTAACGCAAGGGAAAATACTTATCTTAGCTGTATGTATGTAAACGCCAGAAGCATTACTGGTAAAAAGGGTGAACTAGAAATACTTGCAGCAAGCAAACAGTATGATATTATAGGCATTACTGAAACTTGGTGGGATGAATCTCATGATTGGACAGTCAATCTAGAGGGCTATACACTGTTTAGGAGAGACAGACTAAATAAAAAGGGTGGAGGGGTGTGTCTGTACGTAAAGCCGTTTTTAAAACCTAATATATAGGAAGATATTCAGGAGGGGACTGTAGACACTGTTGAGACATTATGGGTAGAAATTGCATGCGGGGAAAAAGGAACAAAAAAGTTAGTATTGGGTGTATGCTATAGGCCGCCTGGTATCAACGCATCTGATGATGAATTGTTACTAAAGCAAATTGAAAAAGCAGCAGGAGTAGGAGACATAGTAGTGATGGGAGATTTTAACTATCCAGAGATAAACTGGAAAAACGATTCATGTGATACTGCTAGGGGCAATATGTTTTTAAACACACTAAATGATAACTACCTAGTCCAACTAATTGAGGAATCAACTAGGTACAATGCAATCTTAGACCTGGTATTAACAAACAATGGGGATTTGGTATCGGGTATTTCTCTATCGTCCTAAGTGGATGCTGGGGTTCCTGAAAGGACCATGGGGAATAGCGGCTCCGCAGGAGACAGGGCACAAAAAAGTAAAGCTTTACTAGGTCAGGTGGTGTGCACTGGCTCCTCCCCCTATGACCCTCCTCCAGACTCCAGTTAGATTTTGTGCCCGAACGAGAAGGGTGCAATCTAGGTGGCTCTCCTAAAGAGCTGCTTAGAGAAAGTTTAGTTTAGGTTTTTTTCTTTACAGTGAGTCCTGCTGGCAACAGGATCACTGCAACGTGGGACTTAGGGGGAAAGTAGTAAACTCACCTGCATGCAGAGTGGATTTGCTGCTTGGCTACTGGACACCATTAGCTCCAGAGGGATCGAACACAGGCCCAGCCGTGGAGTCCGGTCCCGGAGCCGCGCCGCCGACCCCCTTGCAGATGCTGAAGCGTGAAGAGGTCCGGAAACCGGCGGCTGAAGACTCCTCAGTCTTCATAAGGTAGCGCACAGCACTGCAGCTGTGCGCCATTTTCCTCTCAGCACACTTCACTGGGCAGTCACTGAGGGTGCAGAGCGCTGGGGGGGGGCGCTCTGAGAGGCAAATATAAACCTTATACAAGGCTAAAAATACCTCACATATAGCCCATAGGGGCTATATGGAGATATTTAACCCCTGCCTGACTGGAAAAATAGCGGGAGAAGAACCCGCCGAAAAAGGGGCGGGGCCTATCTCCTCAGCACACGGCGCCATTTTCTGTCACAGCTCCGCTGGTCAGAACGGCTCCCAGGTCTCTCCCCTGCACTGCACTACAGAAACAGGGTAAAACAGAGAGGGGGGGCACATTAATGGCTATATATATATATATTAAAGCAGCTATAAGGGAGCACTTAATATAAGGATATCCCTTGTATATATAGCGCTTTGTGGTGTGTGCTGGCAGACTCTCCCTCTGTCTCCCCAAAAGGGCTAGTGGGTCCTGTCTTCATTAGAGCATTCCCTGTGAGTTTGCGGTGTGTGTCGGTACGTGGTGTCGACATGTATGAGGACGATATTGGTGTGGAGGCGGAGCAATTGCCAAATATGCAGATGTCACCCCCCAGGGGGTCGACACCAGAATGGATGCCTTTATTTGTGGAATTACGTGATGGTTTATCTTCCCTTAAACAGTCAGTTGAGGACATGAGGCGGCCGGACAATCAATTAATGCCTGTCCAGGCGCCTCAAACACCGTCAGGGGCTGTAAAACGCCCTTTGCCTCAGTCGGTCGACACAGACCCAGACACGGGCACTGATTCCAGTGACGACGGTAGAAATTCAAACGTATTTTCCAGTAGGGCCACACGTTATATGATTTTGGCAATGAAGGAGACGTTACATTTAGCTGATACTACAGATACCGTAAAACAGGGTATTATGTATGGTGTGAAAAAACTACAAACAGTTTTTCCTGAATCAGAAGAATTAAATGACGTGTGTGATGAAGCGTGGGTTGCTCCTGATAAAAAGATCCATCAGATAGAAAGATGGAAGTTATTCAAAAGAATATATACACACATGCAGGTGTTATACTACGACCAGCTATAGCAACTGCCTGGATGTGCAGTGCTGGAGTAGTTTGGTCAGAATCCCTGATTGAAAATATTGATACCCTAGATAGGGACAATGTTTTACTGTCGTTAGAACAAATAAAGGATGCATTTATCTATATGCGTGATGCACAGAGGGATATTTGCACACTGGCATCTCGGATGAGTGCTATGTCCATTTCAGCCAGAAGAGCCTTATGGACACGACAGTGGACAGGCGATGCGGATTCAAAACGTCACATGGAGGTTTTGCCGTATAAAGGGGAGGAGTTATTTGGAGTTGGTCTATCAGACTTGGTGGCCACGGCTACTGCCGGGAAATCCACTTCTTTACCTCAAGTCACTCCCCAACAGAGAAAGGCACCGACCTTTCAACCGCAGCCTTTTCGCTCCTACAAAAATAAGAGAGCAAAGGGCTTGTCGTACCTGCCACGAGGCAGAGGAAGAGGGAAGAGACACCAACAGGCAGCTCCTTCCCAGGAACAGAAGCCCTCCCCGGCTCCTGCAAAAACCTCAGCATGACGCTGGGGCCTCTCAAGCGGACTCGGGGACAGTGGGGGGCCGTCTCAAAAATTACAGCGCGCAGTGGGCTCACTCGCAGGTAGACCCCTGGATCCTGCAGATAATATCTCAGGGGTACAGGTTGGAATTAGAGACGGATCCTCCTCATCGTTTCCTGAAGTCTGCCTTACCAACCGTCTCTTCCGAAAGGGAGAGGGTGTTGGAAGCCATTCACAAGCTGTACGCTCAGCAGGTGATAGTCAAAGTACCCCTATTACAACAAGGAAAGGGGTATTATTCCACTCTATTTGTGGTACCGAAGCCGGATGGCTCGGTAAGGCCTATTCTAAATCTGAAGTCCTTGAACCTCTACATAAAAAAGTTCAAGTTCAAGATGGAGTCACTCAGAGCAGTGATAGCGAACCTGGAAGAAGGGGACTTTATGGTATCCTTGGACATCAAGGATGCGTATCTACACGTTCCGATTTACCCCGCACACCAGGGGTACCTCAGGTTCATTGTTCAAAACTGTCACTATCAGTTTCAGACGCTGCCGTTCGGATTGTCCACGGCGCCTCGGGTCTTTACCAAGGTAATGGCCGAGATGATGATTCTTCTTCGAAGAAAAGGCGTATTAGTTATCCCATACTTGGACGATCTCCTAATAAGGGCAAGGTCCAGAGAACAGCTGGAGACAGCTTTAGCACTATCTCAAGAGGTGCTAAGACAACACGGGTGGATTCTGAATATTCCAAAATCCCATTTAATCCCGACAACTCGTCTGCTGTTCCTAGGAATGATTCTGGACACGGTTCAGAAAAAGGTTTTCCTTCCAGAGGAAAAAGCCAAGGAGTTATCCGATCTGGTCAGGAACCTCCTAAAACCAGGAAAAGTGTCAGTACATCAATGCACAAGAGTCCTGGGAAAAATGGTGGCTTCTTACGAAGCAATTCCATTCGGCAGATTCCATGCAAGAATATTCCAAAGGGATCTGTTGGACAAATGGTCAGGGTCGCATCTGCAGATGCACCTGCGAATAACCCTGTCACCAAAGACAAGGGTGTCACTTCTGTGGTGGTTGCAGAAGGCTCACCTATTAGAAGGCCGCAGATTCGGCATTCAGGATTGGATCCTGGTGACCACGGACGCCAGCCTGAGAGGCTGGGGAGCAGTCACACAAGGAAGAAACTTCCAGGGAGTATGGACGAGTCTGGAAAAGTCTCTTCACATAAACATTCTGGAACTAAGAGCAATCTACAATGCTCTAAGCCAGGCGGAACTTCTCCTGCAAGGAAAGCCGGTGTTGATTCAGTCGGACAACATCACGGCGGTCGCCCATGTAAACAGGCAGGGCGGCACAAGAAGCAGGAGTGCAATGGCAGAAGCTGCCAAGATTCTTCGCTGGGCGGAGAATCACGTGATAGCACTGTCAGCAGTGTTCATCCCGGGCGTGGACAACTGGGAAGCAGACTTCCTCAGCAGACACGATCTTCATCCGGGAGAGTGGGGTCTACATCCAGAAGTCTTCAACATGTTAATAGACCGTTGGGAAAGACCAATTGTAGACATGATGGCGTCTCGCCTCAACAAGAAACTGGACAAATATTGCGCCAGGTCAAGAGATCCACAGGCAATAGCTGTGGACGCACTGGTAACTCCTTGGGTGTACCAGTCAGTGTATGTGTTTCCTCCTCTGCCGCTCATACCAAAGGTATTGAAGATCATACGGCAAAGAAGAGTAAGAACAATACTAGTGGTTCCGGATTGGCCGAGAAGGACTTGGTATCCGGAACTTCAAGAGATGCTCACGGACGAACCGTGGCCTCTACCTCTGAGAAGGGACCTGCTACAGCAGGGTCCCTGTCTTTTTCAAGACTTACCGCGGCTGCGTTTGACGGCATGGCGGTTGAACGCCAGATCCTAAAAGGGAAAGGCATTCCAGAAGAAGTCATTCCTACCTTGATTAAGGCACGGAAGGAAGTCACCGTGAAACATTATCACCGCATTTGGCGAAAATATGTAGCGTGGTGCGAGGATCGGAGGGTTCCGACGGAGGAATTCCAACTGGGTCGTTTCCTACATTTCCTGCAATCAGGATTATCTATGGGTCTCAAATTGGGATCCATTAAGGTTCAAATTTCGATCCTGTCAATATTCTTCCAAAAAGAATTGGCCTCTGTCCCTGAGGTCCAGACTTTTGTCAAGGGAGTACTGCATATACAGCCTCCTGTGGTGCCTCCGGTGGCACCGTGGGATCTAAATGTAGTTTTAGATTTCCTCAAATCCCATTGGTTTGAACCATTGAAAAAGGTGGATTTGAAATATCTCACATTGAAAGTGACTATGTTACTAGCCCTGGCCTCTGCCAGGAGAGTATCTGAATTGGCGGCTTTATCTTATAAAAGTCCTTATCTAATCTTCCATTCGGATAGGGCAGAACTGCGGACTCGTCCGCATTTTCTCCCTAAAGTGGTATCAGCATTTCATCTGAACCAACCTATTGTGGTGCCTGCGGCCACTAGCGACTTGGAGGACTCCAAGTTGTTGGACGTTGTCAGAGCCTTAAAAATATACATTGCAAGGACGGCTGGAGTCAGAAAATCTGACTCGCTGTTTATATTGTATGCACCCAACAAGTTGGGCGCACCTGCTTCTAAGCAGTCGATTGCTCGTTGGATTTGTAACACAATTCAACTTGCACATTCTGTGGCAGGCCTGCCACAGCCTAAAACTGTAAAAGCCCACTCCACAAGGAAGGTGGGCTCATCTTGGGCGGCTGCCCGAGGGGTCTCGGCATTACAACTCTGCCGAGCAGCTACGTGGTCGGGGGAGAACACGTTTGTAAAATTTTACAAATTTGATACCCTGGCAAAGGAGGACCTGGAGTTCTCTCATTCGGTGCTGCAGAGTCATCCGCACTCTCCCGCCCGTTTGGGAGCTTTGGTATAATCCCCATGGTCCTTTCAGGAACCCCAGCATCCACTTAGGACGATAGAGAAAATAAGAATTTACTTACCGATAATTCTATTTCTCGGAGTCCGTAGT
Source organism: Pseudophryne corroboree (assembly GCF_028390025.1). Taxonomy (NCBI): domain Eukaryota; kingdom Metazoa; phylum Chordata; class Amphibia; order Anura; family Myobatrachidae; genus Pseudophryne; species Pseudophryne corroboree. Next base: position 708,381 of record NW_026967560.1, on the reverse strand, counting down.
GGATGCTGGGCGCCCATCCCAAGTGCGGATTATCTGCAATACTTGTACATAGTTATTGTTAACTAATTCGGGTTATTGTTAAGGAGCCATCTTTAAGAGGCCCTTTCTGTTGTCATACTGTTAACTGGGTTTAGATCACAAGTTGTACGGTGTGATTGGTGTGGCTGGTATGAGTCTTACCCGGGATTCAAAATGCCTCCCTTATTGTGTATGCTCGTCCGGGCACAGTACCTAACTGGAGTCTGGAGGAGGGTCATAGGGGGAGGAGCCAGTGCACACCACCTGACCTAGTAAAGCTTTACTTTTTTGTGCCCTGTCTCCTGCGGAGCCGCTATTCCCCATGGTCCTTTCAGGAACCCCAGCATCCACTACGGACTCCGAGAAATAGAATTATCGGTAAGTAAATTCTTATTTATAGTAGGGGAACCCATAGGAAACAGCGACCACAATATGGTCACATTCAATATCAGTTTCTACAAACAGCCCTATACTGGCTCAACTAGGACTTTAAACTTTAGCAAAGCAAATTTTGAAAAGATGAGGGTATTTTTCAGGGATATTGAATGGGAAGGTTTGTTTTTAGGAAAAAATACTACGGAGAAATGGGAGGTACTAAAATTCCTGCTAGCTAAAAATACACTCAAATATATTCCTATGAGTAGCAAAAAAGGGAATAAAAATCATAAACCGATGTGGCTTAACAAAAAGATTAAGGAACTTATGGGCAAGAAAAGGCGAGCATTTAAAAAATACAAATCTGACGGGGAAGCAGAGTCATTTCAGCACTATAAGGAATGTAACAAAAATTGCAAAAAGGAAATAAGAGCGGCTAAAGTAGAAACTGAAAAACTAGTAGCAAAGGAAAGCAAAGCGAATCCCAAAAAATTCTTTAAATACATTAATAGCAAGAGATTAAAAAAGGAGAGTATAGGCCCTTTGAAAGACAAGTTGGGAGTCTTAAGCAAAAATGATAATGACATAGCGGACACACTAAATGAGTTTTTTTCAACAGTATTCACTAGAGAGGACCCAATTCAGGGACTGGCACACAATCTCAATAATGAGAATATCACACTGATAGGTACTTATTTAAGCAAGGAAGTAGTCTGTGACCGATTAAAACATTTAAAGATTAATAAATCACCAGGGCCCGATGGTATTCATCCAAGGGTTCTAATGGAGCTTCACTCTGAATTGGCAAAACCGCTATCTTTGATCTTTGAGGATTCAGTTATATCAGGTATGGTTCCCAAAGACTGGCGTATAGCGGAAGTAGTGCCTATATTCAAAAAGGGAAGTAAAGCTGAGCCAGGTAATTATAGACCAGTTAGTCTTACATCTATAGTGGGGAAAGTATTGGAAGGTATTCTAAGAGATAGTATTCAGAAGTTCCTTGAAACCAATAAGGTCATTAAAAGGAATCAACATGGGTTTATGAAGGACAGATCCTGTCAAACCAACTTACTTGGCTTTTATGAAACAGTAAGCGCAAACCTAGATCAGGGTAAAGACGTGGATGTAATCTTTTTAGACTTTGCCAAAGCGTTCGATACTGTACCACACATGAGACTTATATACAAGCTACAAGAATCAGGGCTAGGAAGCACAATATGCACTTGGGTCAAAAACTGGTTAGATAATAGGAAGCAGCGCGTTGTGGTTAATGGATCTTTTTCAACTTGGACTGAAGTGCTAAGTGGTGTGCCGCAAGGCTCAGTATTAGGACCGCTATTGTTCAATATTTTCATTAACGACCTTACAGAAGGTCTAGAGAGCATGGTGTCAATTTTTGCAGATGATACCAAATTGTGTAAGGCTATAAATACAGAGGAGGATGCCGAGTCTCTTCAGAACGACTTAGTTAAATTAGAAGCATGGGCAGCCAAATGGAGAATGCGCTTCAACACAGACAAGTGTAAGGTAATGCACTGTGGTAACAAGAACAAAAATTACACCTACCTATTAAATGGGGTAAAATTAGGGGATTCTGTATTGGAAAAGGACTTAGGTGTCCTCATAGATAGCAAGCTAAGCAGTAGTACCCAAAGTAGGACTGCAGCAAAGAAGGCTAATAAGATATTAGCATGCATAAAACGGGGTATTGATGCTAGGGACGAGAGTATTATACTCCCGTTATATAAATCACTAGTGAGGCCACACCTTGAATACTGTGTACAGTTCTGGGCACCGTACTACAAAAAGGATATCCTGGAGCTTGAAAAGGTACAGAGGAGGGCGACCAAACTAATTAAGGGCATGGAGACGATGGAATACAAGGAAAGGCTTGAAAGACTAGGCATGTTTACATTGGAAAAGCGGAGACTAAGAGGGGATATGATCAACATCTACAAATATATAAGGGGACAATACACAGAGCTTGCGCGGGACCTGTTTTTGGTTAGATCAACACAGAGGACTCGTGGACACTCGCTCAGGTTAGAGGAAAGGAGATTCCGCACAATACGGCGTAAAGGCTTTTTCACGGTAAGGACAATACGTGTTTGGAATTCCCTGCCCGAGGGAGTTGTAATGGCGGAATCTGTCAACACCTTTAAAAATGGGTTAGATAAATTCCTATTGGATAAGGATATCCAGGGGTATGGTGCATAGTCATGCATTATAGTTACTATAAATAGGGATAAAATGCAATGGCTGACAGCAGCATCAGTCAGAAATTTTAGTCAAATCATCATGCATAGGACACCACAAATAGGTTGAACTCGATGGACAATTGTCTTTTTTCAACCTCAGATACTATGTTACTATGTTACTAGTTCTAGTTGTGTAATAGGAAGGAGGTTGTGCTGAGCACTCACCAGGACTAGTTCTAGTTGTGTAATAGGAAGGAGGTTGTGCTGAGCACTCACCAGGACTAGTTCTAGTTGTGTAATAGGAAGGAGGTTGTGCTGAGCACTCACCAGGACTAGTTCTAGTTGTGTAATAGGAAGGAGGTTTTGCTGAGCACCACCCAGGACTAGTTCTAGTTGTGTGATAGGAAGGGGGTTGTACTGAGCACTCACCAGGACTAGTTATATTTCTAGTTGTGTGATAGGAAGGAGGTTTTGCTGAGCACTCACCAGGACTAGTTCTAGTTGTGTGATAGGAAGGAGGTTGTGCTGAGCACTGACCAGGAATAGTTGTATTTCTAGTTGTGCAATAGGAAGGAGGTTGTGCTGAGCACCGCCCAGGACTATGTACTTGGGTCTCAAAAACCCAAAGGCTAAATATAGTATCAAGGGTACTATAATGGAAACTACTGAGGAGGAAAGAGATTTAGGAGTCACTATTTCAAGTGACTTGAAGGCAGGAAAGCAATGCAACAAAGCAATGAGAAGGGCAAGTCAGATGCTTGGTTGCATAGGGAGAGGAATCAGTAGCAGGAAAAGAGAAGTAATAATGCCACTGTATAGGTCATTGGTGCGGCCCCATCTGGAATACTGTGTCCAGTTCTGGAGACCCTATCTCCAGAAGGATATTAATACATTAGAGAGTGTACAAAGAAGGGCAACTAAAATGGTGCATGGCCTACATCACAAAACTTACCCGGAAAGGCTAAAAGATCTTAACATGTATAGTTTGGAGATTACCTAAAGGATAAAAAAACGGGGCAGACTAGATGGGCCAAGTGGTTCTTATCTGACGTCAAATTCTATGTTTCTATGACTAGTTGTGGTTGTGTGATAGGAAGGGGGTTTTGCTGAGCACCACCCAGGACTAGTTCTAGTTGTGTGATAGGAAGGGGGTTGTACTGAGCACTCACCAGGACTAGTTATAGTTCTAGTTGTGTGATAGGAAGGGGGTTGTACTGAGCACTCACCAGGACTAGTTCTAGTTGTGTAATAGGAAGGAGGTTGTGCTGAGCACGCACCAGGACTAGTTCTAGTTGTGTAATAGGAAGGAGGTTGTGCTGAGCACGCACCAGGACTAGTTGTATTTCTAGTTGTGCGATAGGAAGGAGGTTGTGCTGAGCACTCACCAGGACTAGTTCTAGTTGTGCGATAGGAAGGAGGTTGTGCTGAGAACTCACCAGGACTAGTTCTAGTTGTGCGATAGGAAGGAGGTTGTACTGAGCACTCACCAGGACTAGTTGTATTTCTAGTTGTGCGATAGGAAGGAGGTTGTGCTGAGCACTCACCAGGACTAGTTGTATTTCTAGTTGTGCGATAGGAAGGAGGTTGTGCTGAGCACTCACCAGGACTAGTTCTAGTTGTGCGATAGGAAGGAGGTTGTACTGAGCACTCACCAGGACTAGTTGTATTTTTAGTTGTGTAATAGGAAGGAGGTTGTGCTGAGAACTCACCAGGACTAGTTCTAGTTCTAGTTGTGTAATAGGAAGGAGGTTGTATTGAGTACTCACCAGGACTAGTTGTATTTCTAGTTGTGCGATAGGAAGGAGTTTGTGCTGAGAACTCACCAGGACTAGTTCTAGTTGTGTGATAGGAAGGAGGTTGTACTGTGCACCTCCCAGGGCCATGTAGTTGGTAGTGATCTTACCTGTACAGACCTACAGGAGTCCTCTGGGCGACCACCCACCAGTTCCCTGAGTGAAGTATGTGATGCATTGTGAGGAAAGATGAAGGACAGGGCAGTCTGTGCCGAGTGAGGGACTTTCAGCACAAGGTGACGTGACTGACAGACATGTAACGTCCATCTGTGGGGCCGATATCCCCGTTCCCTGCAGGCTGACGTGTAGAGGAGAGGTGCTGTATATTATAGGAGAGGTTCTGCATATTACAGGAGAGGTGCTGTATATTACAGGAGAGGTGCTGTATATTACAGGAGAGGTGCTGTATATTACAGGAGAGGTGCTGTATATTACAGGAGAGGTGCTGTATATTACAGGAGAGGTTCTGCATATTACAGGGGAGGTGCTGTATATTACAGGAGAGGTGCTGTATATTACAGGAGAGGTGCTGTATATTACAGGAGAGGTGCTGTATATTATAGGAGAGGTTATGTATATTACAGGAGAAGTTCTACATATTACATAGAAACATAGAATTTGTCGGCAGATAAGAACCACTTGGCCCATCTAGTCTGCCCCCTTTTTTTTTTTTTTTATATTATTTTTATCTCTAACCTTATTTGATCCTTATTTCTTTGTAAGGATATCCTTATGTCTATCCCATGCATGTTTAAATTGCTCTACTGTCTTAGCCTCTACCACCTCTGATGGGAGGCTATTCCACTTGTTCACTACCCTTTCTGTGAAATAATTTTTCCGCAAATTTTCCCTGAACTTCCCCCCCTCCAGTCTCAGTGCATGTCCTCGTGTCCTATTGCTTCTCTTCATTTGGAGAATGTTTCCCTCCTGGACTTTGTTAAAACCCTTCATATATTTGAAAGTTTCTATCATGTCCCCCCTTTCCCTTCTCTGCTCCAAACTATACATATTGAGATTTCTTAGTCTTTCTGGGTATGTTTTGTGATGTAGGCCATGCACCATGTTAGTTGCCCTCCTTTGTACAGTTTCTAATGTATTAATAACCTTTTGAAGATATGGCCTCCAGAACTGAATACAGTATTCTAGATGAGGCCGCACCAATGACCTATACAGTGGCATTATTACTTCTTTCTTTCTGCTGCTGATTCCTCTCCCAATGCAGCCAAGCATCTGACTAGCCTTCCTCATTGCCTTGTTACATTGCTTACCTGCCTTTATGTCATCTGAAATAGTAACTCCTAGATCCCTTTCCTCCTCAGTAGTGTCCAGTATAGTGCCATTAATACTTTATTTAGCCTTTATGTCACCTGAAATAGTGACTCCTAGATCCCTTTCCTCCTCAGTAGTTCCCAGTATAGAGCCATTAATACTGTATTTATCCTTTATGTCACCTGAGATAGCGACTCCTAGATCCCTTTCCTCCTCAGTAGTTTCCAGTATAGTGCCATTAATACTATATTTATCCTTTATGTCACCTGAAATAGTGACTCCTAGATCCCTTTCCTCCTCAGTAGTTCCCAGTATAGAGCCATTAATACTGTATTTATCCTTTATGTCACCTGAAATAGTGACTCCTAGATCGCTTTCCTCCTCAGTAGTTTCCAGTATAGTGCCATTATTACTATATTTATCCTTTATGTCACCTGAGATAGTGACTCCTAGATCCCTTTCCTCCTCAGTAGTTCCCAGTATAGAGCCATTAATACTGTATTTATCCTTTATGTCACCTGAAATAGTGACTCCTAGATCGCTTTCCTCCTCAGTAGTTCCAGTATAGTGCCATTAATACTGTATTTATCCTTTATGTCACCTGAGATAGCGACTCCTAGATCCCTTTCCTCCTCAGTAGTTTCCAGTATAGTGCCATTAATACTGTATTTATCCTTTATGTCACCTGAGATAGCGACTCCTAGATCCCTTTCCTCCTCAGTAGTTTCCAGTATAGTGCCATTAATACTGTATTTATCCTTTATGTCACCTGAAATAGTGACTCCTAGATCCCTTTCCTCCTCAGTAGTTCCCAGTATAGCGCCATTAATACTATATTTATCCTTTATGTCACCTGAGATAGTGACTCCTAGATCCCTTTCCTCCTCAGTAGTTCCAGTATAGTGCCATTAATACTGTATTTATCCTTTATGTCACCTGAGATAGTGACTCCTAGATCCCTTTCCTCCTCAGTAGTTCCAGTATAGTGCCATTAATACTATATTTATCCTTTATGTCACCTGAGATAGTGACTCCTAGATCCCTTTCCTCCTCAGTAGTTCCAGTATAGTGCCATTAATACTGTATTTATCCTTTATGTCACCTGAGATAGTGACTCCTAGATCCCTTTCCTCCTCAGTAGTCTCCAGTATAGTGCCATTAATACTATATTTATCCTTTATGTCACCTGAAATAGTGACTTCTAGATCCCTTTCCTCCTCAGTAGTTTCCAGTATAGTGCCATTAATACTATATTTATCCTTTGTCACCTGAAATAGTGATTCCTAGATCCCTTTCCTCCTCAGTAGTTCCAGTATAGTGCCATTAATACTGTATTTATCCTTTGTCACCTGAGATAGTGACTCCTAGATCCCTTTCCTCCTCAGTAGTTTCCAGTATAGTGCCATTAATACTATATTTATCCTTTGTCACCTGAGATAGCGACTCCTAGATCCCTTTCCTCCTCAGTAGTTTCCAGTATAGTGCCATTAATACTGTATTTATCCTTTATGTCACCTGAGATAGTGACTCCTAGATCCCTTTCCTCCTCAGTAGTTTCCAGTATAGTGCCATTAATACTGTATTTATCCTTTATGTCACCTGAGATAGTGACTCCTAGATCCCTTTCCTCCTCAGTAGTTTCCAGTATAGTGCCATTAATACTGTATTTATCCTTTATGTCACCTGAGATAGTGACTCCTAGAACCCTTTCCTCCTCAGTAGTTTCCAGTATAGTGCCATTAATACTATATTTATCCTTTATGTCATCTGAAATAGTAACTCCTAGATCCCTTTCCTCCTCAGTAGTTCCCAGTATAGTGCCATTAATACTAGATTTATCCTTTATGTCACCTGAAATAGTGACTCCTAGATCCCTTTCCTCCTCAGTAGTTCCCAGTATAGTGCCATTAATACTGTATTTATCCTTTATGTCACCTGAGATAGTGACTCCTAGATCCCTTTCCTCCTCAGTAGTTCCCAGTATAGCGCCATTAATACTATATTTATCCTTTATGTCTCCTGAAATAGTGACTCCTAGATCCCTTTCCTCCTCAGTAGTTTCCAGTATACTGCCATTATTACTATATTTATCCTTTATGTCACCTGAGATAGCGACTCCTAGATCCCTTTCCTCCTCAGTAGTTTCCAGTATAATGCCATTAATACTATATTTATCCTTTATGTCACCTGAGATAGCGACTCCTAGATCCCTTTCCTCCTCAGTAGTTTCCAGTATAGTGCCATTAATACTGTATTTAGCTTTAGGATTTTTGAGACCCAAGTGCATGATTTTGCATTTTTTGGCATTAAACTGTAATTGCCACACTCTTGACCATTCCTCTAGTCTACCTAGATCCTCAATCATTTGTTTTACCCCACCTGGTGTGTCTACCCTGTTGCATACCTTTGTGTCATCTGCAAAAAGGCATGCTTTCCCTTTAATGCCATTTGCAATCTCACCAATAAAGATATTAAAAAGCACTGGTCCAAGTACAGATCCCTGGGGTACTCCACTGGTAACATTTCCCTCCTGTGAATGCACTCCATTTACCACAACTCTCTGTTTTCTATCCTTCAACCAAGATCTTATCCATTCAATAATCCTAATATCCAATCCCAAACTTTCAAGTTTATTTAGCAGTCTGCGATGTGGAACAGTGTCAAAAGCCTTACTAAAGTCTAGATAAGCTATATCCATGGCTCCACCTTTATCCATCACTTTAGTCACACAATCAAAAAAGTCAATAAGATTTGTTTGACATGATCTCCCCCCAGTGAATCCATGCTGTTTGGGATCCTGTAAATTGCCGGATTTGAGATAATCTACAACTCTTTCTTTTAAGAGAGTTTCCATCAATTTCCCTACTACTGATGTAAGACTCACTGGTCTGTAGTTGTTTGCCTCTTCCTTGCTTCCACTTTTGTGCAGTGGGACTACGTTTGCTCTTTTCCAGTCCTCTGGAATTACTCCTGTAGCTAATGACTGGTTGAATAATTCTGTCAATGGTGCTACCAGCACCTCTTTAAGTTCTTTTAGTATCCTTGGATGTATCCCATCTGGCCCCATAGATTTGTCCACTTTCAGCTTTGAGAGTTCTGTTAGGACCTTCTCCTCTGTAAATGTACTTGTTTCATTTTCCTGAATATCCCTGCAACTTAACTGTGGCCCCTTCCCCTCTCTTTCAGTAGTAAATACTGAGCAAAAATAATCATTAAGATGATCTGCTATTAAATTGTCTCCCTCAACAAGACTCCCAGTGTCTGTCTTTAGTTTTATAATTCCGCCTTTTGTTTTTCTCCTTTCGCTTATATACCTAAAAAAAAGTTTTGCCTCCCTTACCCACTGACTGGGCCATTTTCTCCTCAGCTTGTGCCTTTGCACATCTGATTACCTTCTTACAGGAGAGGTTCTGCATATTACAGGAGAGGTTCTGCATATTACAGGAGAGGTTCTGCATATTACAGGAGAGGTGCTGTATATTACAGGAGAGGTGCTGTATATTACAGGAGAGGTGCTGTATATTACAGGAGAGGTGCTGTATATTACAGGAGAGATGCTGTATATTATAGGAGAGGTGCTGTATATTATAGGAGAGGTGCTGTATATTATAGGAGAGGTGCTGTATATTATAGGAGAGGTGCTGTATATTACAGGAGAGGTGCTGTATATATAACAGGAGAGGTGCTGTACATTATAGGAGAGGTTCTGCATATTACAGGATAGTTTCTGTATATTATAGGAGAGGTTCTGTATATTACAGGAAAGGTTCTGTATATTGCAGGAGAGGTACTGTATATTACAGGATGGGTTCTGCATATTACAGGATGGGTTCTGCATATTACAGGAGAGGTTCTGCATATTACAGGAGAGGTGCTGTATATTACAGGAAAGGTTCTGTATATTGCAGGAGAGGTTCTGTATATTACAGGAGAGGCTCTGCATATTACAGGAGAGGTTCTGCATATTACAGGAGAGGTTCTGCATATTACAGGAGAGGTGCTGTATATTACAGGAGAGGTGCTGTATATTACAGGAGAGGTGCTGTATATTACAGGAGAGGTGCTGTATATTACAGGAGAGGTGCTGTATATTACAGGAGAGGTGCTGTATATTATAGGAGAGGTGCTGTATATTACAGGAGAGGTGCTGTATATTACAGGAGAGGTGCTGTATATTACAGGAGAGGTGCTACATATTACAGGATAGTTTCTGTATATTATAGGAGAGGTGCTGTATATTACAGGAAAGGTTCTGTATATTGCAGGAGAGGTTCTGCTTATTACAGGAGAGGTGCTGTATATTACAGGAGAGGTGCTGTATATTGCAGGAGAGGTTCTGTATATTACAGGAAAGGTTCTGTATATTACAGGAGAGGTTCTGCTTATTACAGGAGAGGTGCTGTATATTACAGGAGAGGTGCTGTATATTGCAGGAGAGGTTCTGTATATTACAGGAGAGGTTCTGCATATTACAGGAGAGGTTCTGCTTATTACAGGAGAGGTGCTGTATATTACAGGAGAGGTTCTGTATATTACAGGAAAGGTTCTGTATATTGCAGGAGAGGAGCTGTGTATTACAGGGGAGGTTCTGCATATTACAGGAGGGGTGCTGTATAATACAGGAGAGGTTCTGTATATTACAGGAGAGGTTCTGCATATTACAGGAGAGGTGCTGTATATTACAGGAGAGGTTCTGCATATTACAGGAGAGGTTCTGCGTATTGCAGGAGAGGTTCTGTATATTACAGGAGAGGTTCTGTATATTACAGGAGAGGTTCTGTATATTACAGGAGAGGTTCTGCATATTACAGGAGAGGTTCTGCTTATTACAGGAGAGGTTCTGTATATTATAGGAAGGTATAAATAATATGGGCGCTGCTGAAGTCACACAAGGTAAGTATACTAAAAAACTGTTTTATTAATTGAAACAATTACAGTACTATTTACACTGTGAGGATATCAGGGGAGGGGTGCAGTCTCCTGGAGTAGATGTGCCCTTCCAAACACACAGCAGCCAGGAAACAGCACAGCAGTCCAGGGTTGTCGTGTAATCTAGCCGAAGCAAGTTTTATTGTGCAGTACGGACAATCTAAAACATACAAATAAATTCTAGCCTGTCCAGACAATACATATTCCCTCTCTCAGGGTGGTAGGACCTAATGCCCCTACCCCAAACATAGACATGTGCACAGTAATCATGGTCAGTACTGTAAATCACAATGGGGGTCATTCCGAGTTGTTCGCTCGTTGGCGATTTTCGCTATGCTGCGATTTGTTGCTAACTGCGCATGGTACGCAGAGCGCATGCGCTAAGTTATTTAACACAAAACTTAGTAGGTTTGCTGGTGTTCGAACGACGATTTTCAGTCGCACTGCTCATCGGTGAATGATTGACAGGAAAGGGGCGTTTCTGGGTAGTAACTGAGCGTTTTCCGGGAGTGTGCTAAAAAACGCAGGCGTGTCAGGGAAAAACGCGGGAGTGTCTGGAGAAACGGGGGAGTGGCTGGCCGAACGCAGGGCGTGTTTGTGACGTCAAACCAGGAACTTAACGGACTGAGCTGATCGCAGTGTAGGAGTAGGTCTGGAGCTACTCAGAAACTGCAGGGAATTATTTAGTAGCAGTTTTGCTAATCTTTCGTTCGCTATTCTGCTAAGCTAAGATACACTCCCAGAGGGCGGCGGCCTAGCGTGTGCAATGCTGCTAAAAGCAGCTAGCGAGCGAACAACTCGGAATGAGGGCCAGTGTCTCATAACAAGCCTCCTGTATTGAGACCTTGAGTAAAGCCCTGACACAGCTCATATCAGCCTCTTACAGGTGCAGCTACTAATTAGCCGCTCTGAGGCTGAAGACCTGAAAATGGGCCCGCTCTCTCTCTCCATCCATACCCCCAGGAACCCTTAACCGGCTATTACTAGAGCCCAAACTCTAACCAAGTCTGTTTTGCAGGAACAGACATTATCCTGGGTGTTTAAATCATATAGGTCAGATACCTGGGACAAGCTTGTCTTCTGTTAATCACTCTCTCCGTGCTTTTATCACAGCGCATTCAGAATACAAAGAGTCAGCAATCACACATACATGGCAGTATACTTATTGGTGAATAAATATTAATACTTAATGCAAGATGCGGAACAAGTGGCGATTAGCAGCAGAAAATGTCGGGCATGCAGTGATGCAGGACAAGCATGCGGCTCCGTACAGTATGCACTGTGTATGTATCTCTGGGAGCTACTTTACCATCATATCCTAACACCGGCTGCAGCGTCCTCGTTATCGGGTACTGTCTAACATTGCTTTATTGTGTATTACCAAACGAGGACAGCGGAAATAGACCCGTTGTAGATCTGCTCTCTCTGAATAAATGAGGGGACTCCCATGTCTGACAGACGATCGGCTCTCTCTGAGTAAATGAGGGGACTCCCATGTCTGACAGACGATCTCTCTCTCTGAGTAAATGAGGGGACTCCCATGTCTGACAGACGATCTGCTCTCTCTGAGTAAATGAGGGGACTCCCATGTCTGACAGAGGATCTGCTCTCTCTGAGTAAATGAGGGTACTCCCATGTCTGACAGACGATCTCTCTCTCTGAGTAAATGAGGGGACTCCCATGTCTGACAGAGGATCTGCTCTCTCTGAGTAAATGAGGGTACTCCCATGTCTGACAGACGATCTCTCTCTCTGAGTAAATGAGGGGACTCCCATGTCTGACAGAGGATCTGCTCTCTCTGAGTAAATGAGGGTACTCCCATGTCTGACAGACGATCTCTCTCTCTGAGTAAATGAGGGTACTCCCATGTCTGACAGAGGATCTGCTCTCTCTGAGTAAATGAGGGTACTCCCATGTCTGACAGACGATCTGCTCTCTATGAGTAAATGAGGGTACTCCCATGTCTGACACAGGATCTGATCTCTCTGAGTAAATGAGGGTACTCCCATGTCTGACAGACGATCTCTCTCTCTGAGTAAATGAGGGGACTCCCATGTCTGACAGACGATCTGCTCTCTCTGAGTAAATGAGGGGACTCCCATGTCTGACAGACGATCTGCTCTCTCTGAGTAAATGAGGGGACTCCCATGTCTGACAGAGGATCTGCTCTCTCTGAGTAAATGAGGGTACTCCCATGTCTGACAGACGATCTCTCTCTCTGAGTAAATGAGGAGACTCCCATGTCTGACAGACTATCTGCTCTCTCTGAGTAAATGAGGGTACTCCCATGTCTGACAGACAATCTGCTCTCTCTGAGTAAATGAGGGTACTCCCATGTCTGACAGACAATCTGCTCTCTCTGAGTAAATGAGGGGACTCCCATGTTTGACACAGGATCTGCTCTCTGAGTAAATGAGGGTACTCCCATGTCTGACAGAGGACCTGCTCTCTTTGAGTAAATGAGGGGACTCCCATGTCTGACAGACTATCTGCTCTCTCTGAGTAAATGAGGGTACTCCCATGCCTAACAGACGATCTCTCTCTCTGAGTAAATGAGGGGACTCCCATGTCTGACAGACGATCTCTCTCTCTGAGTAAATGAGGGGACTCCCATGTCTGACAGACGATCTGCTCTCTCTGAGTAAATGAGGGTACTCCCATGTCTGACAGACGATCTGCTCTCTATGAGTAAATGAGGGTACTCCCATGTCTGACACAGGATCTGATCTCTCTGAGTAAATGAGGGTACTCCCATGTCTGACAGACGATCTCTCTCTCTGAGTAAATGAGGGGACTCCCATGTCTGACAGACGATCTGCTCTCTCTGAGTAAATGAGGGTACTCCCATGTCTGACAGACGATCTGCTCTCTATGAGTAAATGAGGGTACTCCCATGTCTGACACAGGATCTGATCTCTCTGAGTAAATGAGGGTACTCCCATGTCTGGCAGACGATCTCTCTCTCTGAGTAAATGAGGGTACTCCTATGTCTCACAGAGGATCTGCTCTCTCTGAGTAAATGAGGGGACTCCCATGTCTGACAGACAATCTGCTCTCTCTGAGTAAATGAGGGGACTCCCATGTTTGACAGACGATCTGCTCTCTCTGAGTAAATGAGGGGACTCCCATGTCTGACAGACGATCTGCTCTCTGTGAGATAATGTAACAGGTTTCTGCAGAGCATCGCACATCACTGTGAGATAATGTAACTGGTTGCTGCAGAGCATCGCACATCACTATGTGAGATAATGTAACTGGTTCCTGCAGAGCATCGCACATCACTATGTGAGATAACGTTACTGGTTCCTGCAGAGCATCACACATAACTGTGAAATAATGTAACTGGTTCCTACAGATCATCGCACATCACTATGTGAGATAATGTAACTGGTTCCTGCAGAGCATCGCACATCACTATGTGAGATAATGTAACTGGTTCCTGCAGAGCATCGCACATCACTATGTGAGATAATGTAACTGGTTCCTGCAGAGCATCGCACATCACTATGTGAGATAATGTAACTGGTTCCTGCAGAGCATCACACATCACTATGTGAGATAATGTAACTGGTTCCTGCAGAGCATCGCACATCACTATGTGAGATAATGTGACTGGTTCCTGCAGAGCATCGCACATCACTATGTGAGATAATGTTACTGGTTCCTGCAGAGCATCGCACTTCACTATGTGAGATAACGGGACTTGTCCCTGCAGAGCATCGCACATCACTATGTGAGATAATGTGACTGGTTCCTGCAGAGCATCGCACATCACTATGTGAGATAATGTGACTGGTTCCTGCAGAGCATCGCACATCACTATGTGAGATAATGTGACTGGTTCCTGCAGAGCATCGCACATCACTATGTGAGATAACGGGACTTGTCCCTGCAGAGCATCGCACATCACTATGTGAGATAACGGGACTTGTCCCTGCAGAGCATCGCACATCACTATGTGAGATAACGGGACTTGTCCCTGCAGAGCATCGCACATCACTATGTGAGATAACGGGACTTGTCCCTGCAGAGCATCGCACATCTCCAATACCGATAATTACACTTGGGGCTGAGCGCTCTCACTTTCTATGTATATTGAGCTGTAAGTGAATGTTCTCACGAGCAGGGCCCTCTTCCCTCAGGTGCCTTTACATCTCTTACTTAACCTATGTTCATTTCAATACTCCCATTAATGGCACCAAATCCCCGGTTCTCTGCGGCCCTGATACTTATGTCAGCGCTGGTTACTGACGCAGATGTGTGTATATATATATATATATATATATATATATATATATACCCTGTACTCGTCATATATTGTACTGAGCCGTAAGTCGCTGTCTTCATGTTATGCTTGTTTACTCTGTAATTGGGCGCTGCAGATCCCATGTGGCGCCATATAAATACATGATAATAATAATAGTAATAATAATATTAGGTGCTGCAGGGCAGAGGATTTAAGGTTCTGTGTATATGAGATTGTGCAGTGTAACATATAAGCCTCCTATATATCTCCCACTGGTCACGTATAGAGCTGATTACATAGTCCCTCCACGGTAAGGGTTGTGTGATGGCGGACGTGCACAGGTGGCGCGGTCCCTGTACTGAGGAGCTGATACATCACGTGCGGCACAGTGCGGAGACGCCGTCTCATCCAATCACTGACATCCGCTGAGAGCAGTCTTGGTGCCACCTCAGGCCTACATGTGGATTTGGTCTCAGCCGCGGTATAAATCGTTTCGTCTTCCCTGACACGTCGCCATGGGTTACGCCTGCAGTGCATTATCTCCGCACGATTACCGTCCCACCATTGCTCTTAAAAGCCCCTGGATGAAAAGAAAGAAAATGATTCAGTGTTTTAATAAATCAGCTACTGGCAGCTCATGTGTAGTGAGAGCGACGACACGTGGGATATCTCCGGGTACGTGGCACTGCGCCAGGGACCTGCTAACAATAACATCACTTACTGGGGAGGGAGAGATGCTCTGCGGCCGAGGCCTCTCCCCCAATACAAGACGTGTGGTAACTTGTCATACGTGTCCTTTCCCCGCAGTGTCCTAATGTCATGGACAGAATCTCTCTGCTCCCCTGTACAGAGCCTCCCCCCCTGTGTGCACCCAGATTCCATCTCTCCATGCCCTTACCCCTCAGCGCTACTCTCCACTGCGGCTCGCTGCCTCTCCTCCTATATAAGACGTATGGTAACTTGTCATACGTGTCCTTTCCCCGCAGTGTCCTAATGTCATGGACAGAATCTCTCTGCTCCCCTGTACAGAGCCTCCCCCCCAGTGTGCGCCCAGATTCCGTCTCTCCATGCCCTTACCCCTCAGCGCTACTCTCCACTGCGGCTCGCTGCCTCTCCTCCTATACAAGATGTGTGGTAACTTGTCATACGTGTCCTCTCCCCGCAGTGTCCTCCTGTCATGGACAGAATCTCTCTGCTCCCCTGTACAGAGCCTCCCCCCCCTGTGTGCGCCCAGATTCCGTCTCTCCATGCCCTTACCCTTCAGCGCTACTCTCCACTGCGGCTCGCTGCCTCTCCTCCTATACAAGATGTGTGGTAACTTGTCATACGTGTCCTCTCCCCGCAGTGTCCTCCTGTCATGGACAGAATCTCTCTGCTCCCCTGTACAGAGCCTCCCCCCCCTGTGTGCGCCCAGATTCCGTCTCTCCATGCCCTTACCCCTCAGCGCTACTCTCCACTGCGGCTCGCTGCCTCTCCTTCTATACAAGACGTGTGGTAACTTGTCATACGTGTCCTCTCCCCGCAGTGTCCTCCTGTCATGGACAGAATCTCTCTGCTCCCCTGTACAGAGCCTCCCCCCTGTGTGCGCCCAGATTCCGTCTCTCCATGCCCTTACCCCTCAGCACTACTCTCCACTGCGGCTCGCTGCCTCTCCTCCTATACAAGACGTGTGGTAACTTGTCATACGTGTCCTCTCCCCGCAGTGTCCTCCTGTCATGGACAGAATCTCTCTGCTCCCCTGTACAGAGCCTCCCCCCTGTGTGCACCCAGATTCCGTCTCTCCGTTCCCTTACCCCTCAGCGCTACTCTCCACTGCGGCTCGCTGCCTCTCCTCCTATACAAGACGTGTGGTAACTTGTCATACGTGTCCTCTCCCCGCAGTGTCCTCCTGTCATGGACAGAATCTCTCTGCTCCCCTGTACAGAGCCTCCCCCCCTGTGTGCACCCAGATTCCGTCTCTCCGTTCCATTACCCCTCAGCGCTACTCTCCACTGCGGCTCGCTGCCTCTCCTCCTATACAAGATGTGTGGTAACTTGTCATACGTGTCCTCTCCCCGCAGTGTCCTCCTGTCATGGACAGAATCTCTCTGCTCCCCTTTACAGAGCCTCCCCCCTGTGTGCACCCAGATTCCGTCTCTCCGTTCCATTACCCCTCAGCACTACTCTCCACCGCGGCTAGCGTCCAGTCCAGTGCTCTTGATCCGAGCTCCATTGAGTAGGCCCGTGTCCATCACTCCATCTCGCACCAGGTCAGGTGGCCTCGCTTGCTGTTGTCGCTGTTAGCGTTCGGTGCTAAGAACCATCAGGTGGTAATCAGCGATATGTATGAAGCCGCAGTATTCAGCAGAGTCCGTGGACGTGGATCCTGCGCAGCCCCCAATGGTGCTGATATTTAGGAGGGAAGTTTTTGCTGCGGTGTCGGCAGCGTCGCTGTAATCACACCAGCTCCTCGGTGGTCGCTGTACACTCTTCTCAGCCCGCCATTGTACGGCACGCCCCGGCGCTCCCTGACGTCTGATCACTGCACCATGCGGGCTGCAGGATCACATGACTAGCGTGTGGCCCCAATCTGTCCGGATCCTGAGATTCGCGCCTATTACAGCCGACTCTCTGGGGCTTAATTAGTTACAAAAAAATATAATGACAAACTGCTGGCAATATTACATTAATATAATAATAATAATAATAATAGGAGCTAATCGTTTCTATACCAGCAAACAATCCAGTATAGGGTAACAATTGTGACCGGTCGGGAAATACTCCGTATATTCTGTATCTCTCTAGTATAGGAAAACATTGCATTATGGGCCTAATTCAGACCTGATCGCAGCAGCAAAATCTTTCTCTAAATGACAAAACTACAGTGCTCGTTCCGAGTTGTTCGCTCGCTAGCAGTTTTTAGCAGCCGTGCAAACGCATTGTCGCCACCCACGGGGGAGCGTATTTTCGCTTTGCAGAAGTGCGAACGCCTGAGCGCCTGCAAACACATTTTGTGCAGAACCAGCCCTGTAGTTACTCTTCGTGTGCGATGATTCGAATGTTGGAGGGACGGCTTTTGACGTCACACACCCGCCCTGCGTTCGCCCAGCCACGCCTGCATTTTCCCTGGCACGCCTGCGTTTTTCCAAACACTCCCTGAAAACGGTCAGTTACCACCCAGAAACGCCCCCTTCATGTCAATCATCCTGCGTTGTGCCGTGCGAATGAAATATTCGCTAGAACCTGTGCAAAACCACAAAGAACTTTGTAGCCGTACGTCGCATGTGGGCATTGCGGTGCATGCGCAGAATAGCCATTTTTCTCTGACGTCCTAGTGGATGCTGGGAACTCCGTAAGGACCATGGGGAATAGCGGCTCCGCAGGAGACTGGGCACAACTAAAGAAAGCTTTAGGACTACCTGGTGTGCACTGGCTCCTCCCTCTATGACCCTCCTCCAGACCTCAGTTAGATTTCTGTGCCCGGCTGAGCTGGATGCACACTAGGGGCTCTCCTGAGCTCCTAGAAAAGAAAGTATATTTTAGGTTTTTTATTTTCAGTGAGACCTGCTGGCAACAGGCTCACTGCAGCGAGGGACTAAGGGGAGAAGAAGCGAACCTACCTGCTTGCGGCTAGCTTGGGCTTCTTAGGCTACTGGACACCATTAGCTCCAGAGGGATCGACCACAGGACCCGACCTCAATCGTCCGGTCCCGGAGCCGCGCCGCCGTCCCCCTTACAGAGCCAGAAGCATGAAGATGGTCCTGAAAATCGGCGGCAGAAGACTTCGGTCTTCAACAAGGTAGCGCACAGCACTGCAGCTGTGCGCCATTGCTCCTCATGTACACCTCACACTCCGGTCACTGATGGGTGCAGGGCGCTGGGGGGGGGGGGCGCCCTGAGCAGCAATATTAACACCTTGTCTGGCAAAATAAGCACAATATATAGCCCCAGAGGCTATATATGTGATAAATACCCCTGCCAGGATCCATAAAAAAGCGGGAGAAAAGTCTGCCGAAAAAGGGGCGGGGCTTCTCCCTCAGCACACTGGCGCCATTTTCTCTTCACAGTGCAGCTGGAAGACAGCTCCCCAGGCTCTCCCCTGTAGTTTTCAGGCTCAAAGGGTTAAAAAGAGAGGGGGGGCACTAAATTTAGGCGCAAATCTGTGTATTATAGCAGCTATAAGGGAAAAATCACTGTGGGTAGTGTAAATCCCTGCATTATATAGCGCTCTGGTGTGTGCTGGCATACTCTCTCTCTCTGTCTCCCCAAAGGACTTTGTGGGGTCCTGTCCTCAGTCAGTGCATTCCCTGTGTGTGTGCGCGGTGTGTCGGTACGGCTGTGTCGACATGGTTGATGAGGAGGCTTATGTGGAGGCGGAGCAGATGCCGATAAATGTGATGTCGCCCCATGTGGGGCCGACATCAGAGTGGATGGATAGGTGGAAGGTATTAACCGACAGTGTCAACTCCTTACATAAAAGGCTGGATGACGTAACAGCTGTGGGACAGCCGGCTTCTCAACCCGCGCCTGCCCAGGCGTCTCAAAGGCCATCAGGGGTTCAAAAACGCCCGCTACCTCAGATGGCTGACACATATGTCGACACGGAGTCTGACTCCAGTGTCGACGAGGTTGAGACATATACACAATCCACTAGGAACATCCGTTGCATGATCTCGGCAATGAAAAATGTGTTACACATTTCTGACATTAACCCAGGTACCAAAAACGGGTTTTATGTTTGGGGAGAAAAAGCAGCCAGTGTTTTGTTCCCCCATCAGATGAATGAATGAAGTGTGTAAAGAAGCGTGGGTTCCCCCGATAAGAAACTGGTAATTTCTAAAAAGTTACTGATGGTGTACCCTTTCCCGCCAGAGGATGGGTCACGTTGGGAGATATCCCTTAGGGTGGATAAGGCGCTCACACGTTTGTCAAAAGGTGGCACTGCCGTCTTAGGATACGGCCACTTTGAAGGTACCTGCTGATAAAAAGCAGGAGGCTATCCTGAAGTCTGTATATACACACTCAGGTACTATACTGAGACCTGCAATGGCCGTCAGCATGGATAGTGCTGCTGCAGCGTGGTCTGTTACCCTGTTAGGACAGGGATACTATTTGCTAACCATAGAGCATATTAAAGACATCGTCTTATATATGAGGGATGCACAGAGGGATATTTGCCGGCTGGCATCCAGAATTAATGCAATGTCCATTCTGCCAGGAGGGTATTAGGGACCCGGCAGTGGACAGGCGATGCTGACTTTAGAAGGCACATGAAGATTCTGCCTTATAAGGGTGAGGAATTGTTTGGGGATGGTCTCTGGGACCTCGTATCCACAGCAACAGCTGGGAAGAAAAAAAATTTACCTCAAGTTTCCTCACAGCCTAAGAAAGCACCGTATTATAAGGTACAGTCCTTTCGGCTTCAGAAAAGCAAGCGGGTCAAAGGCGCTTCCTTTCTGCACAGAGACAAGGGAAGAGGGAAAAAGCTGCACCAGACAGCCAGTTCCCAGGATCAAAAATCTTCCCCCGCTTCCTCTGAGTCCACCGCATGACGCTGGGGCTCCACAGGGGGAGCCAGGTGCGGTGGGGGCGCGTCTCGGGAACTTCAGCGACCAGTGGGCTCGCTCACAGATGGATCCCTGGGTTCTGCAAGTTGTATCACAGGGATACAAGCTGGAGTTCGAGGCGACTCCCCCTCGCCGTTACCTCAAATCAGCCTTGCCTGCTGCCCTCGAGGAGAGGTAGTACTGGCGGCAATTCACAAGCTGTACTTCCAGCAGGTGATAATCAAGGTACCCCTCCTTCAACAAAGCCGGGGTTACTATTCCACAATGTTGGTGGTACCGAAACCAGACGGTTCGGTGAGACCATTCTAAAATTAAAAATCCTTGAACACTTATATACGAAGGTTCAAGTTCAAAATGAAATCGCTCAGGGCGGTTATTGCAAGCCTGGACGAAGGGGATTACATGGTATCACTGGACATCAAGGATGCTTACCTGCATGTCCCCATTTACCCTCCTCACCAGGAGTACCTCAAAATTGGGGTACAGGCCTGTCATTACCAATTCCAGACGTTGCCGTTGGTCTGTCCCCGGCACCGAGGGTATTTACCAAGGTAATGGCCGAAATGATGATACTCCTTAAAAAAAAGGGAGTTCTAATTATCCCGTACTTGGACGATCTCTTTATAAAGGCGAGGTCCATGGAGCAGTTGTTCATCGGAGTAGCACTATCTCGGGAAGTGCTACAACAGCACGGCTGGATTCTGAATAGTCCAAAATCGCAGCTGGTTCCTACGACGCGTCTACTGTTCCTGGGTATGGTTCTGTACACAGAACAGGAAAAAGGGTTTCTCCCGGAGGAGAAGGCCAAGGAGTTGTCATCTCTAGTCAGAGACCTCCTAATACAAATACAGGTGTCGGTGCATCAATGCACGCGAGTCCTGGGAAAGATGGTAGCTTCTTACGAAGAAATTCCATTCGGCAGGTTCCATGCAAGGATCTTCCAGTGGGATCTGTTGGACAAGTGGTCCGGGTCGCATCTTCAGATGCATCGGCTGATAACCCTGTCCCCATGGGCCAGGGTGTCGCTGTTGTGGTGGCTGCAGAGTGCTCATCTTCTAGAGGGCCGCAGATTCGGCATACAGGACTGGGTCCTGGTGACCACGGATGCCAGCCTTCGAGGCTGGGGGGGCAGTCACACAGGGAAGAAACTTGCAAGGACTATGATCAAGTCAGGAGACTTCCCTACACATAAATATTCTGGGACTAAGGGCCATTCACAATGCCCTAAGTCAGGCTAGACCCTGCTTCAACACCAGCCGGTGCTGATACAGTCAGACAACATCACGACGGTCGCCCATGTAAACCAGCAGGGCGGCACTAGAAGCAGGATGGTGATGGCAGAAGCCACAAGGATTTTCCGATGGGCGGAAAATCATGGGTTAGCACTGTCAGCAGTGTTCATTGCCGGAGTGGACAACTGGGAAGCAGACTTTCTCAGCAGACACGACCTCCACCCGGGAGAGTGGGGACTTCATCCAGAAGTCTTCAAAATGATTGTACACCATTGGGAAAGGCCACAGGTGGACATGATGGCGTCCCGCCTCAACAAAAAGCTAGAAAAATATTGCGCCAGGTCAAGGGACCCTCAGGCGATAGCTGTGGACGCTCTGGTAACACCGTGGGTGTACCAGTCGGTGTATGTGTTCCTTCCTTTGCCTCTCATACCCAAGGTACTGAGAATACTAAGACGGAGAGGGGTAAGAACTATACTCGTGGTTCCGGATTGGCCAAGAAGAGCTTGGTACCCAGAACTTCAAGAAATGATCTCAGAGGACCCATGGCCTCTGCCGTTCAGACAGGACCTGCTGCAGCAGGGAGCCCTGCCTGTTCCAAGACCTACCACGGCTGTGTTTGACGGCATGGCGGTTGAACACCGGATCCTAAAGGAAAAAGGCATTCCGGAGGAAGTCATTCTTACGCTGATTGAGGCTAGGAAAGATGTGATCGAAAAACACCTCATATGGCAAAAATATGTTGCTTGGTGTGCGGCCAGGAAGGCCCCAACGGAGGAATTTCAACTGGGTCGATTTCTGCACTTCCTACAGTCAGGAGTGACTACGGGCCTAAAATTGGGTTCCATTAAGGTCCAGATTTCGGCTCTGTACATTTTCTTCCAAATAAGAACTGGCTTCACTGCCTGAAGTTCAGACGTTTGTTAAAGGAGTGCTGCATAGTCAGCCCCCGTTTGTGCCTCCAGTGGCACCGTGGGATCTCAACGTGGTGTTGGATTTCCTGAAGTCGCATTGGGTTGAGCCACTTAAATCCGTAGAGCTAAAATACCTCACGTGGAAAGTGGTCATGCTGTTGGCCTTGGCGTCGGCCAGGCGTGTATCAGAATTGGCGGTTTTGTCATGCAAAAGCCCTTATCTGATTTTCATATGGATAGGGCGGAATGGAGGACTCGTTCCCAATTCCTTCCTAAGGTGGTATCAGCTTTTCATGTGAACCAACCTATTGTGGTGCCTGCGGCTACGTGGGACTTGGAGGACTCCAAGTTACTGGACGTAGTCAGGGCCCTGAAAATAGATGTTTCCAGGACGGCTGGAGTCAGGAAAACTGACTCGCTGTTTATCCTGCATGCACCCAACAAGCTGGGTGCTCCTGCTTCAAAGCAGACTATTGCTCGCTGGATCTGTAGTACGATTCAACTTGCACATTCTGCGGCTGGACTGCCGCACCCTAAATCTGTAAAAGCCCATTCCACGAGGAAAGTGGGCTCTTCTTGGGCGGCTGCCCGAGGGGTCTCGGCTTTACAACTTTGCCGAGCTGTTACTTGGTCGGGTTCAAACATTTTTGCAAAAGTCTACAAGTTTGATACCCTGGCTGAGGAGGACCTTGAGTTTGCTCATTCGGTGCTGCAGAGTCATCCGCACTCTCCCGCCCGTTTGGGAGCTTTGGTATAATCCCCATGGTCCTTACGGAGTTCCCAGCATCCACTAGGATGTCAGAGAAAATAAGATTTTACTCACCGGTAAATCTATTTCTCGTAGTCCGTAGTGGATGCTGGGCGCCCGTCCCAAGTGCGGATTGTCTGCAATACTTGTATATAGTTATTGCCTAACTAAAGAGTTATTGTTGAGCCATCTGTTGAGAGGCTCAGTTATATTTCATACTGTTAACTGGGTATAGTATCACTAGTTATACGGTGTGATTGGTGTGGCTGGTATGAGTCTTACCCGGGATTCAAAATCCTTTCCTTATTGTGTCAGCTCTTCCGGGCACAGTATCCTAACTGAGGCTTGGAGGAGGGTCATAGTGGGAGGAGCCAGTGCACACCAGGTTACCTAAAGCTTTCTTTAGTTGTGCCCAGTCTCCTGCGGAGCCGCTATTCCCCATGGTCCTTACGGAGTTCCCAGCATCCACTACGGACTACGAGAAATAGATTTACCGGTGAGTAAAATCTTATTTTTTCACTGATTGCTGGGCTGCGAACAACGGCAGCTAGCGATCAACTCGGAATGACCCCCCATGTGCAGTGCAGTGGGGGCAGATGTAACATGTGCAGAGAGAGTTAGATTTGGGTGGGGTGTGTTCAAACGGGTGTGGTTCATCAAATCGACAGTGTCTAGGTCGACAATGTTTAGGTCGACCACTATAGGTCGACAGTCACTAGGTCGACATAGATGGAAGGTCGACAGGGTTTCTAGGTCGACATGTGCTAGGTCGACAGGTCTAAAGGTCGACATGAGGATTTTTTATTTTATTTTTTGGTGTCGTTTTCTTCGTAGAGTGACCGGGATCCCAAATTAGTGCACCGCGTCCCCTCGCATGGCTCGCTTCGCTCGCCATGCTTCGGGCATGGTGCCTTCGCTTCGCTCGGCACACTTTACCGTTCCAATCGTAGTCCACGTGGATCGTTAAGTATGAAAAAAGGAAAAAAAAGGAAAAAAAATTGAAAAACTCATGTCGACCTTTAGACCTGTCGACCTAGCACATGTCGACCTAGAAACCCTGTCGACCTTCCATCCATGTCGACCTAGTGACTGTCGACCCATAGTGGTCGACCTAAACATTGTCGACCTAGACACTGTCGATTTGATGAACCACACCCGTTTGAACACACCCCACCCAAATCGAACTCTCTCTGCACATGTTACATCTGCCTCCCCTGCAGTGCACATGGGGGTGATTCAGACCGCACGCAGGCGAGTTTTTGCAGTGCTGCGATCAGGTAGTCTCCACCTACAGGGGGAGGAGGTAATCGCTGTGCAGGGGTGCGAATGCATGTGCACAGCTCAGGACTTACTCAGCCGCTGCGATGATCCGGCCTGGAGCCGACGCCAGGAATCCTCCCTTCAAACAGCTGGGCACGTCTGCATTTTTCCGGACACTCCCTAGAAATGGTCAGTTGACACCCACATACGGCCTCTTCCTGTCAATCTTCTTGCGATCGCCAGTGCGATTCACTTTCTTCGTTAAAGCCGTCGCTGTCCGGCAGTTGCAGGTGGCCGATGCGCCTGCTCATTGCGGAGCATACGCATGTGCAGTACAGACCCGATCGCACCGCTGCAATAAAAAGCTAGCGTGCGATTGGGTCTGAATTCCCCCCCATGGTTTTGTCCATTAGCTAACAAATTTGCTGCTGCGATCAGGTCTGAATGACCCTCAATGTTCCCACCTCTACGGATTGTTTATAGAATTATGGAGAATATTTCTGCAATGTTTCTTTTTATCATTCGCACAAAGTAACAAGTTTCTGTTACATTGTGATAAATAACTGGTAGAAATGAAGCGTCGGGGATCCTCATTCATCTGATTACAGTGATAGGACAGGGGGTCTGTGATGTCCCTTTAGCAGAAGGAGGAGACTGGTCCTACTCTCTCAGCCCCTCTCCTCGGCTTCCTGCGAGCCACCACCCTTTCCTCCGGAGAGTGGGCCCATCAGAGGCCTCTGCGAGTAATTACCTCGTCTGTCAGAAGACTCCACACCCAGCGCACTTTTCTAGTTGCTTCAAGATGTGTCAAGTGCCAGCCACCTGCGGCCGCTCTGGCCCATTACTGGGGGTGTGACCCAGCTGGGTGAAGTGCCAGAGGCCTCATCTGGCTGCAGGTTTGGCCCCGTGACCCTCTGACTTCTACCTTCTCATGTGACTATAGTACGGCGTACGGTCAGTGAGTGAGCGCAAGGCCCGCCATCTAACGCCATCACTCTCATCGTGTTACTCCCGGACAATCTTCCAGCTTCCGTCCCTGGAACACCCAGGGATAAATAATAGGGTGTGAGTTTTTTGTGGGGGACAGACTCGCACCCTCTCACGCCTTTCAAGGTAGCGAGTTTGTCCAGCAATTCACAAATATAATAGCCAGCAAACGTGCAAGTTCACTACTATTACATTATATTAGAGTCGGTCCTGGTTGACAAAATCCAGGGGGAAATGTGCGAAGTCCACCTGTGTTCTAAAACCAGCACCAGGCTCCACTAGCCAAGTAGTTAATGCCACAGCCGGGCACTGATTGGTTCCAGTGGCCATGGCATCTTCAGGCCGTCATTGAGATTCTGATTGACAGCCCTGGACTTAGTGTTAGGCTGAACAGAACATGGGTGACCTGTAGCCTGCAGCTGAGGTGGGTGTATCTCTAGCGGCCATTGCATTTACTAAGGGGCTCATTATTATCAATGAGGCCATATAACAAGCGTGGAACGCAGCAGTTATCTGACCTGTGGCGCCTCCTGAGGGCCACGTAAGCAGGCACCATAACTCTCTATGGAGACTGTGTAAATACTCCATTTCCCAAGCTGCAGAATACCATCCTCCTGGCCCCATAAGCTAACACCTTATTTACACGGCTTCAGACCATTTTGCAAACTATTTTTTTTTTCGGGGCGCGTGAATCGCATGAAACCGCTTTAGGTTTTAGCATTCGCCAGCAGGGGCGCTTCCAGGGCACGTGCCACTCTCTCCCTCTCAATAGATTCCACGTCGCTGCGATATGCGCTGATGAGGGGATGCAGTCAGTTTATCGACAATCAAAATCCTGACAGTCGAAATCCTGACATGTTCAAAATACCGACATTTAAAATCCCGACAAGGTCAAAATACCGACATGGAAAATGTCGACAGGTCAAACTACCGACATGAGTTTTTCATTATTTTTTCATTGAAACCGACTTGTTCATACTTTACCATCCCAGTGGACACGGGTGGGGAATATAATAGTGTGCCGAGCGCAGCGAGCCATGCGATGGGACGCGGTACACTTATATGGGTTCCATGTTGACATACACCACTGAAAAAAAACAATGAAAAAATCATGTCGGCATTTTGACCTGTCCACATTTTACATGTCAGTATTTTGACCTTGTCGGTATTTTAAATGTCGGTATTTTGTCCATGTCGGGATTTTGACCGCCGGTCAATTGCTGTCGGGATTTTGATTGTAGGTATTTCATACCGATCCCGCTGATGAAGAATACAAATTTTTCATTTGATTAATATTCCCCAAATACATTTCTAGAGGGGAGTCTAATATATCAGTTTTATATCAAATATGCATTGGGTGGAGCCGGTGAGACCTTCTGTATACAGTATATCTCATTACTGCAGAGTGACGACCTCTCCTCCGTGTAGTGGATATGGGTGTAGTGTATGTGAGGATGAGCGGCAGTGACGACCTCTCCTCCGTGTAGAGGATATGGGTGTAGTGTATGTGAGGGTGAGCGGCAGTGACGACCTCTCCTCCGTGTAGTGGATATGGGTGTAGTGTGTGTGAGGATGAGCGGCAGTGACGACCTCTCCTCCATGTAGTGGATATGGGTGTAGTGTATGTGAGGATGAGCGGCAGTGACGACCTCTCCTCCGTGTAGAGGATATTGGTGTAGTGTATGTGAGGATGAGCGGCAGTGACGACCTCTTCTCCGTGTAGAGGATATGGGTGTAGTGTATGTGAGGATGAGCGGCAGTGACGACCTCTCCTCCGTGTAGAGGATATGGGTGTAGTGTATGTGAGGATGAGCGGCAGTGACGACCTCTCCTCCGTGTAGAGGATATGGGTGTAGTGTATGTGAGGATGAGCGGCAGTGACGACCTCTCCTCCGTGTAGAGGATATGGGTGTAGTGTATGTGAGGATGAGTGGCAGTGACGACCTCTCCTCCGTGTAGTGGATATGGGTGTAGTGTATGTGAGGATGAGCGGCAGTGACGACCTCTTCTTCGTGTAGAGGATATGAGTGTAGTGTATGTGAGGATGAGCGGCAGTGACGACCTCTCCTCCGTGTAGAGGATATGGGTGTAGTGTGAGGATGAGCGGCAGTGACGACCTCTCCTCCGTGTAGAGGATATGGGTGTAGTGTATGTGAGGATGAGCGGCAGTGACGACCTCTCCTCCGTGTAGAGGATATGGGTGTAGTGTATGTGAGGATGAGCGGCAGTGACGACCTCTCCTCCGTGTAGAGGATATGGGTGTAGTGTATGTGAGGATGAGCGGCAGTGATGACCTCTCCTCCGTGTAGAGGATATGGGTGTAGTGTATGTGAGGGTGAGCGGCAGTGACGACCTCTCCTCCGTGTAGAGGATATGGGTGTAGTGTATGTGAGGATGAGCGGCAGTGACGACCTCTTCTCCGTGTAGAGGATATGGGTGTAGTGTATGTGAGGATGAGCGGCAGTGACGACCTCTCCTCCGTGTAGTGGATATGGGTGTAGTGTATGTGAGGATGAGCGGCAGTGACGACCTCTCCTCCGTGTAGAGGATATGGATGTAGTGTGAGGATGAGCGGCAGTGACGACCTCTCCTCCGTGTAGAGGATATGGGTGTAGTGTATGTGAGGATGAGCGGCAGTGATGACCTCTCCTCCATGTAGAGGATATGGATGTAGTGTATGTGAGGATGAGCGGCAGTGACGACCTCTCCTCCGTGTAGAGGATATGGGTGTAGTGTATGTGAGGATGAGCGGCAGTGATGACCTCTCCTCCGTATAGAGGATATGGGTGTAGTGTATGTGAGGATGAGCGGCAGTGACGACCTCTCCTCCGTGTAGAGGATATGGGTGTAGTGTATGTGAGGATGAGCGGCAGTGACGACCTCTCCTCCGTGTAGAGGATATGGGTGTAGTGTATGTGAGGATGAGCGGCAGTGACGACCTCTCCTCCATGTAGAGGATATGGATGTAGTGTATGTGAGGATGAGCGGCAGTGACGACCTCTCCTCCGTATAGAGGATATGGGTGTAGTGTATGTGAGGATGAGCGGCAGTGACGACCTCTCCTCCGTGTAGAGGATATGGGTGTAGTGTATGTGAGGATGAGCGGCAGTGACGACCTCTCCTCCGTGTAGAGGATATGGGTGTAGTGTATGTGAGGATGAGCGGCAGTGACGACCCCTCCTCCGTGTAGAGGATATGGGTGTAGTGTATGTGAGGATGAGCGGCAGTGACGACCCCTCCTCCGTGTAGAGGATATGGGTGTAGTGTATGTGAGGATGAGCGGCAGTGACGACCTCTCCTCCGTGTAGAGGATATGGGTGTAGTGTATGTGAGGATGAGCGGCAGTGACGACCTCTCCTCTGTGTTGTGGATATGGGTGTAGTGTATGTGAGGATGAGCGGCAGTGACGACCTCTCCTCTGTGTTGTGGATATGGGTGTAGTGTATGTGAGGATGAGTGGCAGTGACGACCTCTCCTCCGTGTAGAGGATATGGGTGTAGTGTATGTGAGGGTGAGCGGCAGTGACGACCTCTCCTCCGTGTAGAGGATATGGGTGTAGTGTATGTGAGGATGAGTGGCAGTGACGACCTCTCCTCCGTGTAGAGGATATGGGTGTAGTGTGAGGATGAGCGGCAGTGACGACCTTTTCTCCGTGTAGAGGATATGGATGTAGTGTGAGGATGAGCGGCAGTGACGACCTTTTCTCCGTGTAGAGGATATGGATGTAGTGTGAGGATGAGCGGCAGTGACGACCTCTCCTCCGTGTAGAGGATATGGGTGTAGTGTATGTGAGGATGAGCGGCAGTGACGACCTTTCCTCCGTGTAGAGGATATGGGTGTAGTGTATGTGAGGATGAGCGGCAGTGACGACCTCTCCTCCGTGTAGAGGATATGGATGTAGTGTGAGGATGAGCTGCAGTGACGACCTCTCCTCCGTGTAGAGGATATGGGTGTAGTGTATGTGAGGATGAGCGGCAGTGACGACCTCTCCTCCGTGTAGAGGATATGGGTGTAGTGTATGTGAGGATGAGCGGCAGTGACGACCTCTCCTCCGTGTAGAGGATATGGGTGTAGTGTGTGTGAGGATGAGCGGCAGTGACGACCTCTCCTCCGTGTAGAGGATATGGGTGTAGTGTATGTGAGGATGAGCGGCAGTGACGACCTCTCCTCCGTGTAGAGGATATGGGTGTAGTGTATGTTAGGATGAGCGGCAGTGACGACCTCTCCTCCGTGTAGAGGATATGGGTGTAGTGTATGTGAGGATGAGCGGCAGTGACGACCTCTCCTCCGTGTAGAGGATATGGGTGTAGTGTGTGTGAGGATGAGTGGCAGTGACGACGTCTCCTCCGTGTAGTGTATGTGAGGATGAGCGGCAGTGACGACCTCTCCTCCGTGTAGTGGATATGGGTGTAGTGTATGTGAGGATGAGCGGCAGTGACGACCTCTCCTCCGTGTAGTGGATATGGGTGTAGTGTATGTGAGGATGAGCGGCAGTGATGACCTCTCCTCCGTGTAGAGGATATGGGTGTAGTGTATGTGAGGATGAGCGGCAGTGACGACCTCTCCTCCGTGTAGAGGATATGGGTGTAGTGTATGTGAGGATGAGCGGCAGTGACGACCTCTCCTCCGTGTAGAGGATATGGGTGTAGTGTATGTGAGGATGAGCGGCAGTGACGACCTCTCCTCCGTGTAGAGGATATGGGTGTAGTGTATGTGAGGATGAGCGGCAGTGACGACCTCTCCTCCGTGTAGTGGATATGGGTGTAGTGTATGTGAGGGTGAGCGGCAGTGGCGACCTCTCCTCCGTGTAGTGGATATGGGTGTAGTGTATGTGAGGATGAGCGGCAGTGATGACCTCTCCTCCGTGTAGAGGATATGGGTGTAGTGTATGTGAGGATGAGCGGCAGTGACGACCTCTCCTCCGTGTAGAGGATATGGGTGTAGTGTGTGTGAGGATGAGCGGCAGTGACGACGTCTCCTCCGTGTAGAGGATATGGGTGTAGTGTGAGGATGAGCGGCAGTGACGACGTCTCCTCCGTGTAGAGGATATGGGTGTAGTGTATGTGAGGATGAGCGGCAGTGACGACGTCTCCTCCGTGTAGAGGATATGGGTGTAGTGTGTGTGAGGATGAGCGGCAGTGACGACGTCTCCTCCGTGTAGAGGATATGGGTGTAGTGTGTGTGAGGATGAGCGGCAGTGACGACCTCTCCTCCGTGTAGAGGATATGGGTGTAGTGTGTGTGTGAGGATGAGCGGCAGTGACGACCTCTCCTCCGTGTAGTGGATATGGGTGTAGTGTATGTGAGGATGAGCGGCAGTGACGACCTCTCCTCCGTGTAGAGGATATGGGTGTAGTGTATGTGAGGATGAGTGGCAGTGACGACCTCTCCTCCGTGTAGTGGATATGGGTGTAGTGTATGTGAGGATGAGCGGCAGTGACGACCTCTCCTCCGTGTAGAGGATATGGGTGTAGTGTATGTGAGGATGAGCGGCAGTGACGACCTCTCCTCCGTGTAGAGGATATGGGTGTAGTGTATGTGAGGATGAGCGGCAGTGACGGCCTCTCCTCCGTGTAGAGGATATGGGTGTAGTGTATGTGAGGATGAGCGGCAGTGACGACCTCTCCTCCGTGTAGACGATATGGGTGTAATGTATGTGAGGATGAGCGGCAGTGACGACCTCTCCTCCGTGTAGAGGTTATGAGTGTAGTGTATGTGAGGATGAGCGGCAGTGACGACCACTCCTCCGTGTAGAGGATATGGGTGTAGTGTATGTGAGGATGAGCGGCAGTGACGACCTCTCCTCCGTGTAGAGGATATGGGTGTAGTGTGCGTGAGGATGAGTGGCAGTGATGACCTCTCCTCCGTGTAGAGGATATGGGTGTAGTGTGTGTGAGGATGAGTGGCAGTGATGACGTCTCCTCCGTGTAGAGGATATGGGTGTAGTGTGTGTGAGGATGAGTGGCAGTGATGACCTCTCCTCCGTGTAGAGGATATGGGTGTAGTGTGTGTGAGGATGAGTGGCAGTGATGACCTCTCCTCCGTGTAGAGGATATGGGTGTAGTGTGTGTGAGGATGAGTGGCAGTGACGACGTCTCCTCCGTATAGAGGATATGGGTGTAGTGTGTGTGAGGATGAGCGGCAGTGACGACCTCTCCTCCGTGTAGAGGATATGGATGTAGTGTGAGGATGAGCGGCAGTGACGACCTCTCCTCCGTGTAGAGGATATGGGTGTAGTGTATGTGAGGATGAGCGGCAGTGACGACCTCTCCTCCGTGTAGAGGATATGGGTGTAGTGTATGTGAGGATGAGCGGCAGTGATGACCTCTCCTCCGTGTAGAGGATATGGGTGTAGTGTATGTGAGGATGAGTGGCAGTGACGACCTCTCCTCCGTGTAGAGGATATGGGTGTAGTGTATGTGAGGATGAGCGGCAGTGACGACCTCTCCTCCGTGTAGAGGATATGGGTGTAGTGTATGTGAGGATGAGCGGCAGTGACGACCTCTCCTCCGTGTAGAGGATATGGGTGTAGTGTATGTGAGGGTGAGCGGCAGTGACGACCTCTCCTCCGTGTAGAGGATATGGGTGTAGTGTATGTGAGGATGAGTGGCAGTGACGACTTCTCCTCCGTGTAGAGGATATGGGTGTAGTGTATGTGAGGATGAGCGGCAGTGACGACCTCTCCTCCGTGTAGAGGATATGGGTGTAGTGTATGTGAGGATGAGCGGCAGTGACGACCTCTCCTCCGTGTAGCGGATATGAGTGTAGTGTATGTGAGGATGAGCGGCAGTGACGACCTCTCCTCCGTGTAGAGGATATGGGTGTAGTGTATGTGAGGATGAGCGGCAGTGACGACCTCTCCTCCCTGTAGCGGATATGAGTGTAGTGTATGTGAGGATGAGCGGCAGTGACGACCTCTCCTCCGTGTAGTGGATATGGGTGTAGTGTGTGTGAGGATGAGTGGCAGTGACGACCTCTCCTCCGTGTAGAGGATATGGATGTAGTGTGAGGATGAGCGGCAGTGACGACCTCTCCTCCGTGTAGAGGATATGGGTGTAGTGTGAGGATGAGCGGCAGTGACGACCTCTCCTCCGTGTAGAGGATATGGGTGTAGTGTATGTGAGGATGAGCGGCAGTGACGACCTCTCCTCCGTGTAGAGGATATGGGTGTAGTGTATGTGAGGATGAGCGGAAGTGACGACCTCTCCTCCGTGTAGAGGATATGGGTGTAGTGTATGTGAGGATGAGCGGCAGTGACGACCTCTCCTCCGTGTAGAGGATATGGGTGTAGTGTATGTGAGGATGAGCGGCAGTGACGACCTCTCCTCCGTGTAGTGGATATGGGTGTAGTGTATGTGAGGATGAGCGGCAGTGACGACCTCTCCTCCGTGTAGAGGATATGGGTGTAGTGTATGTGAGGATGAGCGGCAGTGACGACCTCTCCTCCGTGTAGAGGATATGGGTGTAGTGTATGTGAGGATGAGCGGCAATGACGACCTCTCCTCCGTGTAGCGGATATGAGTGTAGTGTATGTGAGGATGAGCGGCAGTGACGACCTCTCCTCCGTGTAGTGGATATGGGTGTAGTGTGTGTGAGGATGAGCGGCAGTGATGACCTCTCCTCCGTGTAGAGGATATGGGTGTAGTGTATGTGAGGGTGAGCGGCAGTGACGACCTCTCCTCCGTGTAGAGGATATGGGTGTAGTGTATGTGAGGATGAGCGGCAGTGATGACCTCTCCTCCGTGTAGAGGATATGGATGTAGTGTGAGGATGAGCGGCAGTGACGACCTCTCCTCCGTGTAGAGGATATGGGTGTAGTGTATGTGAGGATGAGCGGCAGTGACGACCTCTCCTCCGTGTAGAGGATATGGGTGTAGTGTATGTGAGGATGAGCGGCAGTGACGACCTCTCCTCCGTGTAGAGGATATGGGTGTAGTGTATGTGAGGGTGAGCGGCAGTGACGACCTCTCCTCCGTGTAGAGGATATGGGTGTAGTGTATGTGAGGATGAGCGGCAGTGACGACCTCTCCTCCAACTAGAGGATATGGGTGTAGTGTATGTGAGGATGAGCGGCAGTGACGACCTCTCCTCCGTATAGAGGATATGGGTGTAGTGTATGTGAGGATGAGCGGCAGTGCCGACCTCTCCTCCGTGTAGAGGATATGGGTGTAGTGTATGTGAGGATGAGCGGCAGTGCCGACCTCTCCTCCGTGTAGAGGATATGGGTGTAGTGTATGTGAGGATGAGCGGCAGTGACGACCTCTCCTCCGTGTAGAGGATATGGGTGTAGTGTATGTGAGGATGAGCGGCAGTGACGACCTCTCCTCCGTGTAGAGGATATGGGTGTAGTGTGTATGAGGGTGAGCGGCAGTGACGACCTCTCCTCCGTGTAGAGGATTTGGGTGTAGTGTATGTGAGGATGAGCGGCAGTGACGACCTCTCCTCCGTGTAGTGGATATGGGTGTAGTGTATGTGAGGATGAGCGGCAGTGACGACCTCTCCTCCGTGTAGTGGATATGGGTGTAGTGTATGTGAGGATGAGCGGCAGTGACGACCTCTCCTCCGTGTAGAAGATATGGGTGTAGTGTGTATGAGGGTGAGCGGCAGTGACGACCTCTCCTACGTGTAGAGGATATGGGTGTAGTGTATGTGAGGATGAGCGGCAGTGACGACCTCTCCTCCGTGTAGTGGATATGGGTGTAGTGTATGTGAGGATGAGCGGCAGTGACGACCTCTCCTCCGTGTAGTGGATATGGGTGTAGTGTGTGTGAGGATGAGCGGCAGTGACGACCTCTCCTCCGTGTAGAGGATATGGGTGTAGTGTATGTGAGGATGAGCGGCAGTGACGACCTCTCCTCCGTGTAGAGGATATGGGTGTAGTGTATGTGAGGATGAGCGGCAGTGACGACCTCTCCTCCGTGTAGAGGATATGGGTGTAGTGTATGTGAGGATGAGCGGCAGTGACGACCTCTCTTCCGTGTAGAGGATATGGGTGTAGTGTATGTGAGGATGAGCGGCAGTGACGACCTCTCCTCCGTGTAGAGGATATGGGTGTAGTGTATGTGAGGGTGAGCGGCAGTGACGACCTCTCCTCCGTGTAGAGGATATGGGTGTAGTGTATGTGAGGATGAGCGGCAGTGACGACCTCTCCTCCGTGTAGAGGATATGGGTGTATTGTATGTGAGGATGAGCGGCAGTGACGACCTCTCCTCCATGTAGAGGATATGGGTGTAGTGTATGTGAGGATGAGCGGCAGTGACGACCTCTCCTCCGTGTAGTGGATATGGGTGTAGTGTATGTGAGGATGAGCGGCAGTGACGACCTCTCCTCCGTGTAGAGGATATGAGTGTAGTGTGTGTGAGGATGAGCGGCAGTGACGACCTCTCCTCCGTGTAGAGGATATGGGTGTAGTGTATGTGAGGATGAGCGGCAGTGACGACCTCTCCTCCGTGTAGAGGATATGGGTGTAGTGTATGTGAGGATGAGCGGCAGTGACGACCTCTCCTCCGTGTAGTGGATATGGGTGTAGTGTATGTGAGGATGAGCGGCAGTGATGACCTCTCCTCCGTGTAGAGGATATGGGTGTAGTGTATGTGAGGATGAGCGGCAGTGACGACCTCTCCTCCGTGTAGAGGATATGGGTGTAGTGTATGTGAGGATGAGCGGCAGTGACGACCTCTCCTCCATGTAGAGGATATGGGTGTAGTGTATGTGAGGGTGAGTGGCAGTGACGACCTCTCCTCCGTGTAGTGGATATGGGTGTAGTGTATGTGAGGATGAGCGGCAGTGACGACCTCTCCTCCGTGTAGAGGATATGAGTGTAGTGTATGTGATGAGCGGCAGTGACAACCTTTCCTCCGTGTAGAGGATATGGGTGTAGTGTATGTGAGGATGAGCGGCAGTGACGACCTCTCCTCCGTGTAGAGGATATGGGTGTAGTGTATGTGAGGATGAGCGGCAGTGACGACCTCTCCTCCGTGTAGAGGATATGGGTGTAGTGTATGTGAGGATGAGCGGCAGTGACGACCTCTCCTCCGTGTTGTGGATATGGGTGTAGTGTATGTGAGGATGAGCGGCAGTGACGACCTCTCCTCCGTGTAGAGGATATGGGTGTAGTGTATGTGAGGATGAGCGGCAGTAACGACCTCTCCTCCGTGTAGAGGATATGAGTGTAGTGTATGTGAGGATGAGCGGCAGTAACGACCTCTCCTCCGTGTAGTGGATATGGGTGTAGTGTATGTGAGGATGAGCGGCAGTGACGACCTCTCCTCCGTGTAGCGGATATGGGTGTAGTGTATGTGAGGATGAGCGGCAGTGACGACCTCTCCTCCGTGTAGAGGATATGGGTGTAGTGTATGTGAGGATGAGCGGCAGTGACGACCTCTTCTCCGTGTAGAGGATATGAGTGTAGTGTATGTGAGGATGAGCGGCAGTAACGACCTCTCCTCCGTGTAGTGGATATGGGTGTAGTGTATGTGAGGATGAGCGGCAGTGACGACCTCTCCTCCGTGTAGCGGATATGGGTGTAGTGTATGTGAGGATGAGCGGCAGTGACGACCTCTCCTCCGTGTAGAGGATATGGGTGTAGTGTATGTGAGGATGAGCGGCAGTGACGACCTCTCCTCCGTGTAGAGGATATGGGTGTAGTGTATGTGAGGATGAGCGGCAGTGACGACCTCTCCTCCGTGTAGCGGATATGGATGTAGTGTGAGGATGAGCGGCAGTGACGACCTCTCCTCCGTGTAGAGGATATGGGTGTAGTGTATGTGAGGATGAGCTGCAGTGACGACCTCTCCTCCGTGTAGAGGATATGAGTGTAGTGTATGTGAGGATGAGCGGCAGTGACGACCTTTCCTCCGTGTAGAGGATATGGGTGTAGTGTATGTGAGGATGAGCGGCAGTGACAACCTCTCCTCCGTGTAGTGGATATGGGTGTAGTGTATGTGAGGATGAGCGGCAGTGACGACCTCTCCTCCGTGTAGAGGATATGGGTGTAGTGTATGTGAGGATGAGCGGCAGTGACGACCTCTCCTCCGTGTAGAGGATATGGGTGTAGTGTATGTGAGGATGAGCGGCAGTGACGACCTCTCCTCCGTGTAGAGGATATGGGTGTAGTGTATGTGAGGGTGAGCGGCAGTGATGACCTCTCCTCCATGTAGAGGATATGGGTGTAGTGTGTGTGAGGATGAGTGGCAGTGACGACGTCTCCTCCGTGTAGTGTATGTGAGGATGAGCGGCAGTGACGACCTCTCCTCCGTGTAGAGGATATGGGTGTAGTGTATGTGAGGATGAGCGGCAGTGACGACCTCTCCTCCGTGTAGAGGATATGGGTGTAGTGTATGTGAGGGTGAGCGGCAGTGATGACCTCTCCTCCATGTAGAGGATATGGGTGTAGTGTGTGTGAGGATGAGTGGCAGTAACGACCTCTCCTCCGTGTAGTGGATATGGGTGTAGTGTATGTGAGGATGAGCGGCAGTGATGACCTCTCCTCCGTGTAGCGGATATGGGTGTAGTGTATGTGAGGATGAGCGGCAGTGACGACCTCTCCTCCGTGTAGAGGATATGGGTGTAGTGTATGTGAGGGTGAGCGGCAGTGATGACCTCTCCTCCGTGTAGAGGATATGGGTGTAGTGTATGTGAGGATGAGCGGCAGTGACGACCTCTCCTCCGTGTAGAGGATATGGGTGTAGTGTGTGTGAGGATGAGCGGCAGTGACGACGTCTCCTCCGTGTAGAGGATATGGGTGTAGTGTATGTGAGGATGAGCGGCAGTGACGACCTCTCCTCCGTGTAGAGGATATGGGTGTAGTGTGTGTGAGGATGAGCGGCAGTGACGACGTCTCCTCCGTGTAGAGGATATGGGTGTAGTGTATGTGAGGATGAGCGGCAGTGACGACGTCTCCTCCGTGTAGAGGATATGGGTGTAGTGTATGTGAGGATGAGCGGCAGTGACGACCTCTCCTCCGTGTAGAGGATATGGGTGTAGTGTATGTGAGGATGAGCGGCAGTGACGACCTCTCCTCCGTGTAGAGGATATGGGTGTAGTGTATGTGAGGATGAGCGGCAGTGACGACGTCTCCTCCGTGTAGAGGATATGGGTGTAGTGTATGTGAGGATGAGCGGCAGTGACGACGTCTCCTCCGTGTAGAGGATATGGGTGTAGTGTATGTGAGGATGAGCGGCAGTGACGACGTCTCCTCCGTGTAGAGGATATGGGTGTAGTGTGTGTGAGGATGAGCGGCAGTGACGACGTCTCCTCCGTGTAGTGGATATGGGTGTAGTGTATGTGAGGATGAGCGGCAGTGACGACCTCTCCTCCTTGTAGAGGATATGGGTGTAGTGTATGTGAGGATGAGCGGCAGTGACGACGTCTCCTCCGTGTAGAGGATATGGGTGTAGTGTATGTGAGGATGAGCGGCAGTGACGACGTCTCCTCCGTGTAGAGGATATGGGTGTAGTGTGTGTGAGGATGAGCGGCAGTGACGACCTCTCCTCCGTGTAGAGGATATGGGTGTAGTGTGTGTGAGGATGAGCGGCAGTGACGACGTCTCCTCCGTGTAGTGGATATGGGTGTAGTGTGTGTGAGGATGAGCGGCAGTGACGACGTCTCCTCCGTGTAGAGGATATGGGTGTAGTGTGTGTGAGGATGAGCGGCAGTGACGACCTCTCCTCCGTGTAGAGGTTATGGGTGTAGTGTGTGTGAGGATGAGCGGCTGTGACGACCTCTCCTCCGTGTAGAGGATATGAGTGTAGTGTATGTGAGGATGAGCGGCAGTGACGGCCTCTCCTCCGTGTAGAGGATATGGGTGTAGTGTATGTGAGGATGAGCGGCAGTGACGGCCT
The DNA here is from genome assembly GCF_028390025.1 of Pseudophryne corroboree. Lineage (NCBI taxonomy): Eukaryota > Metazoa > Chordata > Amphibia > Anura > Myobatrachidae > Pseudophryne > Pseudophryne corroboree. The sequence continues at coordinate 670,025 of NW_026967560.1, read as the reverse complement.
CCCCTCCGTGTAGAGGATATGGGTGTAGTGTATGTGAGGATGAGCGGCAGTGATGACCTCTCCTCCGTGTAGAGGATATGGGTGTAGTGTGTGTGAGGATGAGTGGCAGTGATGACCTCTCCTTCGTGTAGAGGATATGGGTGTAGTGTATGTGAGGATGAGTGGCAGTGATGAACTCTCCTCCGTGTAGAGGATATGGGTGTAGTGTGTGTGAGGATGAGTGGCAGTGACGACGTCTCCTCCGTATAGAGGATATGGGTGTAGTGTGTGTGAGGATGAGTGGCAGTGATGACGTCTCCTCCGTGTAGAGGATATGGGTGTAGTGTGTGTGAGGATGAGTGGCAGTGATGACCTCTCCTCCGTGTAGAGGATATGGGTGTAGTGTGTGTGAGGATGAGTGGCAGTGATGACCTCTCCTCCGTGTAGAGGATATGGGTGTAGTGTGTGTGAGGATGAGTGGCAGTGACGACGTCTCCTCCGTATAGAGGATATGGGTGTAGTGTATGCGAGGATGAGCGGCAGTGACGACCTCTCCTCCGTGTAGAGGATATGGGTGTAGTGTATGTGAGGATGAGCGGCAGTGACGACGTCTCCTCCGTATAGAGGATATGGGTGTAGTGTGTGTGAGGATGAGCGGCAGTGACGACCTCTCCTCCGTGTAGAGGATATGGGTGTAGTGTATGTGAGGATGAGCGGCAGTGACGACCTCTCCTACGTGTAGTGGATATGGGTGTAGTGTATGTGAGGATGAGCGGCAGTGACGACCTCTCCTCCGTGTAGAGGATATGGGTGTAGTGTATGTGAGGATGAGCGGCAGTGACGACCTCTCCTCCGTGTAGAGAATATGGGTGTAGTGTATGTGAGGATGAGCGGCAGTGACGACCTCTCCTCCGTGTAGAGGATATGGATGTAGTGTGAGGATGAGCGGCAGTGACGACCTCTCCTCCGTGTAGAGGATATGGGTGTAGTGTATGTGAGGATGAGCGGCAGTGACGACCTCTCCTCCGTGTAGAGAATATGGATGTAGTGTGAGGATGAGCGGCAGTGACGACCTCTCCTCCGTGTAGAGGATATGGGTGTAGTGTATGTGAGGATGAGCGGCAGTGACGACCTCTCCTCTGTGTTGTGGATATGGGTGTAGTGTATGTGAGGATGAGCGGCAGTGACGACCTCTCCTCCGTGTAGTGGATATGGGTGTAGTGTATGTGAGGATGAGTGGCAGTGACGACCTCTCCTCCGTGTAGAGGATATGGGTGTAGTGTGTGTGAGGATGAGTGGCAGTGACGACCTCTCCTCCGTGTAGAGGATATGGGTGTAGTGTATGTGAGGATGAGCGGCAGTGACGACCTCTCCTCCGTGTAGAGGATATGGGTGTAGTGTGTGTGAGGATGAGCGGCAGTGACGACCTCTCCTTCGTGTAGAGGATATGGGTGTAGTGTGAGGATGAGCGGCAGTGACGACCTCTCCTCCGTGTAGAGGATATGGGTGTAGTGTGTGTGAGGATGAGCGGCAGTGACGACCTCTCCTCCGTGTAGAGGATATGGGTGTAGTGTGTGTGAGGATGAGTGGCAGTGACGACGTCTCCTCCGTGTAGTGTATGTTAGGATGAGCGGCAGTGACGACCTCTCCTCCGTGTAGAGGATATGGGTGTAGTGTATGTGAGGATGAGCGGCAGTGACGACCTCTCCTCCGTGTAGAGGATATGGGTGTAGTGTATGTTAGGATGAGCGGCAGTGACGACCTCTCCTCCGTGTAGAGGATATGGGTGTAGTGTGAGGATGAGCGGCAGTGACGACCTCTCCTCCGTGTAGAGGATATGGGTGTAGTGTATGTGAGGATGAGCGGCAGTGACGACCTCTCCTCCGTGTAGAGGATATGGGTGTAGTGTATGTGAGGATGAGCGGCAGTGACGACCTCTCCTCCGTGTAGTGGATATGGGTGTAGTGTGAGGATGAGCGGCAGTGACGACCTCTCCTCCGTGTAGAGGATATGGGTGTAGTGTATGTGAGGATGAGCGGCAGTGACGACCTCTCCTCCGTGTAGAGGATATGGGTGTAGTGTGTATGAGGATGAGCGGCAGTGACGACCTCTCCTCCGTGTAGAGGATATGGGTGTAGTGTGTATGAGGGTGAGCGGCAGTGACGACCTCTCCTCCGTGTAGTGGATATGGGTGTAGTGTATGTGAGGATGAGCGGCAGTGACGACCTCTCCTCCGTGTAGAGGATATGGGTGTAGTGTGTGTGAGGATGAGCGGCAGTGACGACCTCTCCTCCGTGTAGAGGATATGGGTGTAGTGTATGTGAGGATGAGCGGCAGTGACGACCTCTCCTCCGTGTAGAGGATATGGGTGTAGTGTATGTGAGGGTGAGTGGCAGTGACGACCTCTCCTCCGTGTAGAGGATATGGGTGTAGTGTATGTGAGGATGAGCGGCAGTGACGACCTCTCCTCCGTGTAGAGGATATGGGTGTAGTGTGTATGAGGATGAGCGGCAGTGACGACCTATCCTCCGTGTAGTGGATATGGGTGTAGTGTATGTGAGGATGAGCGGCAGTGACGACCTCTCCTCCGTGTAGAGGATATGGGTGTAGTGTATGTGAGGATGAGCGGCAGTGACGATCTCTCCTCCGTGTAGTGGATATGGGTGTAGTGTGTATGAGGGTGAGCGGCAGTGACGACCTCTCCTCCGTGTAGTGGATATGGGTGTAGTGTACGTTAGGACGCACTGTCACTAGGACGCAGTTATATACAGTAACTGTTACCCCCATTATTACGGTAGTAGTTCCGCAGACGAGGGCTTGTGGCTCCCACATGTTGGCTGATCTTTGATAAGTGTCTGGTTTGGTTTCACATGATGTGGCCATTTTGGATGCTGCTTATGTCTAATGTACGCTGTCGCTGTGACGCATTAGTGCAGACACAAGTCTTATTACTACGTATTATTACTGTTTTACTTGGCGCTGTACACCGGCCTGTGCAGCTGCAGCATTGTGAGGGTGAGGCGCGAGCCAGCCTGGAACTCCCACAGACTGACAGATTGCTTTCCTAATATCATTACACAACAAGCGTTACTGTGATTACGGCTCTGAGCGGCCAGATGTGGGGACGGCCCTGTGCTGACTCATGTGCGCAGGGTCCTGCTTGTGTCCTCAGGATAATTACCTCGCTGCTGGTGGGAGCTGCAGCAAGATGGCCGCCAGGGCCGGCCTGTGCTGTCCTCAGAGTCTCAGTGCTTGTTGAGGCATAGTGAGTGTTGTCACTTAATGCCTGAGCGGATGTGTCATTAATTAGCAGCTTGTCTCCTCGCCATGGAAGTGCGGGAACTGCTCAGATGGACACATCACATGACGCCTCGCGATTTCTTCCAGCCTGGAGGGTCACTTGGAGATGAGCCCATAACGGAATCATTCGCACACCCCGAAAAACTGTTCTAATGATGCCCTCTCCCAAGAGCCTCAACATTGTCAAAGCGTGAAAGTAGAGTGCGCTGTTCATTGCTACCCAGATATTCACTGCAGCTTCATTATAATCCGGGGTTAATTAAAAAAGCGATAGTGTCATTTATTCCGATGATGGTGTAGAACCAGAACACCTAAACTCACGGTGGGCAGAGACGCAGGTTTTTCATAAAGCGGAAACGCTGAACAGCGTGTGGCGTGTTCCGTTCATTAAGTACATACCGCGAGTTCCGCCAGTCCATTTATATATTCGCAATATTATCTGCAGGGCGCCCGGGACTCATGATCTCGAATAGGGTTCCAGTGCCAGATCGTAGTCCTCTGTATACTGTATATGATTCCTAACCCCTAGCAGGTCACATTTGGGTGACGCGCCCTCAGTGGAGCGCACCTGCAGTACGTGATACCGCTCCTTCCCTTGTGATTGGTGCAGAACTGTTGCAAGTCTGCAGAGCCGCATTTGCCTGTATCCCTATATACGTATCCGTAGTAAGAATTCACACCTAGAGCTACTGTAGATGTAACGGCGTGCGGACTGCCGGAGGTGCGGGACGTTGTGCGAGTCTTAAAGCAGCAATCATTTATAAGGCAAAACCAGGATGGCCACCTACCCCTCTTCTGACCCTCCATGCTCTGCTCTGCCTCTGTGTAGAAGGTTAAAAACAGTTGTATTTCTGCAGCGGGGTACACAGGGATTCCATAGGGAATACATTGGGGTGTAGAGTTGGATCTTCATCTGAGGCACCAACAGGCTAAAACTTTGACTGTTCCCAGGATGCATTGCGGGGCCTCCTCTATAACCCCGCCTCCGTGCACAGGAGCTCAGTTTGTAAGTTGGTGCAGAGCAGGTCACTTAACTGGGGGGGGGTCTGCGCTAGGCAGCCCCGAAAAGAGCTTTTTTCTAGAAGTCTTCAAAGGCCGCAGCACTTTCTATGTCATTATGACATTCTGTGCTGCAGCTCCATCACCTCCCTAGCAGCACTGCATACTCCCATAGCCGGGTTCCCGGGTACTGGCAGCGGAGACGCACCGGTCCACAGGCACACCTGATGCTCTCCAGGATCACGTGGCTGCACAGCAGGGAGGAGGTAAGAGGGTCCCCCAGGTGGGACACGCAAGTAAATAGCGGTCCGGTCGTGGTCCCAGGAGACGGGCCGCCATACCTCCCAACTTGTAAGGTCCACAGGTTGGGACATTCGTGCGGCAAAGTCGCCCGTGACCCGAACAGGGGGCATGGCTTGTAATGGGAGTGGCGTGGCATCGTCCGAGTGGGCGTGGCCGAGCACCACTGACTCATTTTCCGTCATTTTGGGGGCGTGCCCAGTGCTCCCCGAGCAGCTGGGCAGCCCCCTGCTCCCCTCCCACCATTGAATAGATGCTGCACGCTTCAGAGATCACTCGCTGCCTTGCCGAGCAGAGCAGCAGGTGATCAAAGCCTCCCCCAACTGCCCCCCTGCCCACGGGACCAGTGCTGGATTAAGCTTTAGGGGTGCCCGGGGCACTTAAGACAGGGAGGCCCCGATGTAAGGTGGGGGATGTATATTGAATTGTGCATACTTCCCAACATGTCCCATTCCAGGAGGGACAAAATGCTCTCTACCTGGACTTCCCACTTAATATATCATTGGTGTCACCTGTGTTGAACTATTGAATTGATAAGAAAGGTGTTTCACCACAGGTGATTGCAATCATAAAGTAATAAGATAGTCCAGGTAGAGACCATGTTGTCCCTCCTAGAATGGGTCATGGTGGGAGGTATGGATTGTGTATATTACATTTAAACCAATGATGTATATTAGTTTTAACTAACAGTTCATTAATGCCTTGGTACTGTTTATAGCTCCTCCTAATTAAAAGACAACTATTGTATAAACTTTTCTTGTAGTGTAACACAGACAACTTAACCTTAAAATACACATAGAAAAATAAAATAATTTATCTTGTCACATGCAAGAATAGCAGCAGCCTCTGTACTACTTACACACTGGGACAGGACTCAGGAGGACTCTGTCTGTGCCTCTACCTATAGAACCAAATGGTTTAGTTGCATAACAGTTTACACAGGACTCAGACACCCAGGCGGGGAGGAGGAGAAGCTGGGATCCCTGTGTCACTTACAGCTCTCTCTGCCCTCCTATCTCTCCTCTGGCCGGAAAGCTCTGCCTGTAGCTCATGAAACATGATATTCCTGTGTCTCTGCCTGCACTGCACACTTTCCTTCTCGCATTCTGGCTGCTGGTTCTGCTGCTGCTTGAGGGGGAAAGCTAGTGATGTCAGTGTGCTCTGGCCAGGGGGGCCCTGACAATGGGGGGCCCAGGGTACAGTATGCCCTGCATCCCCCCCCCCTTAATCTGGCTATGTGCGGGACACTGTGACCCGCGGGAGAGACAGCATCTGAATAGCGGGACTGTTGGGAGGTATACGGACCGCACCACTGGCGTGGACACTGTACTGCGCAGGGACCCCACTATATCCACCAGGGCAGGGAGCACAGGTCGGATTTACTAAATCCGTTTAACATAGGCTCCATAGTACACGGTGGTGAGGACCAGCAGAGGGGATAAGGCGCCGACCTGTAGCCCCTCCCCCAGCCCCAGGCGCCATCTACTGCTGATGTTCCCGCCCTGGAGCTGCATCTCTCTCTCTCCCTCACTCCCTGTCAGCGTTTGGGCGCCATTACACACAGCTGCGCTGACTCTGGGACTGCTGGGCAATGTCTCCTCTGTAAAGCCGCCTGTCTCATCAGCGCTGTGCATTTACAGGACACTTACGTATTCTACATGTCGTTTAGACAGTGCTAGTTAAGAACAAGTGCACTGCTATCTGAATATTTAGTACAAGTATTCCCTGATCTACATCTAGTGGTTACTGTGCATTGTTGTATGTATGTATGTATGTATGTATATATATATATATATATACACATACAAATATAAAACCACAGCACTCACCACCCCAGAAGCGGGGTGCAATGTCTGCACTCGCCACTCATAGAGTGGGGTGCATGTAGCCCATGACCACCTACTTAAATATATACAAACAGAAAATTCAGCACTCACCATAGCAAGCTCACTTATCCTCACCCATCATTTATTTATTGATGGTGTGAGGATAAGTGAGCTTGCTATGGTGAGTGCTGAATTATCTGTATATGTGTGTGTGTGTGTGTGTGTGTGTGTGTGTGTGTGTGTGTGTGTGTGTGTGTAGTTGTACTATTCCAGTGCAGTTTTATTGTTATATGTGATAATTTCTGCATTGTACATGTGACTGAGTGTGCCTATAGCTGCTGTGTGGATTCCATTCTTGTGTATCACATGTATTGCTATCAGTATATTCTGTACCCTGGGGGGCTAGGTGTGTCAGGGTCTCATATATATATTTATATATATATATATATATATATATATATATATATATTGCTACTGTCTACACAGTATATACTGTTTTGTGTTTCTTACTGTGTATTTCAGTCACCTCACACCACTTTAATTCTCTGTTTGTATCCTGTATTTACTGTCACATAAATCAGGGGGTTATTTGCAGGTATTATGTTTGTCTGGTGATATTGTACTGCTACGCTCTAAGGCTACATTCACTATAATGTCTGACACGCAGGGCGGGATATCCGAGGATGCTCATGCATCAGGCAGTGCTTGCACAAAGGATTTACCTGAGGGGGTAGTTTTAACTGATGGTTCAGGTACTGTGTGTCATACATCTCCCAGTCAGCCCGCAGCACCTGTGGTCAATCAGGAACCACCTTGGGCAACATTTTCAAGTATGCCGAATACTCTTGTTGTGACGCATCTTACGCCCCCTGTGGGACCTCCCGTGCCATTGCAGCCACATATTGTCCCTGTAGTTAATCTGCCATGGGCGGACACTCTGTCTACCCAGAAACAAGAATTAAATCAATCTTTGGTTAGACAAAACTCTACCCCACGTCCCTCTTGGGTCAAGGGGTCATCTAAGCGGGCCGCTTCCTCCTCACAATCCACTAATATTTCAGATAATTTTAATGAGGATGGGGATTATACTGATCCGTCAGACACTAATACAGTTGCTTATGATGAGGAACCTACAGCTCAGGTTGATGTTCCTGACCTAGCGGAGGCTATTAAGCTGATTCTACAAATTGATGATGAGGTAGATCCTACTACTGCGTCTAAGAAACCTGATAAGTTCAAACGTCCGAAGGTTACTAAAGTAGTTTTACCACATTCTGACCATTTCATTGACACACGTCAGGAACCCTGGTCTTCTCCAGTAAAGAAATTCTCCCTGTCTAAAAAGATGCTAGCTCGTTATCCTATTCCTGCGGAGTGAGTAACAAGTGGGAAACTCCACCGCCGGTGGACTCTCATGTCGCCCGTCTCATGGTGTCATCTACTCTGCCTGTCACCATTGTCACCTCACTGAAGGAACCAACGGGTAAGCGCGTGGAGGGATGCCTGAAGTCTATTTACTCCCTTATTGGTGCTGTACATAGATCCACTATGGCGGCCTCTTGGGCTGCGAAAGGTATTGCAGCAATGCTTCAGGCAATAGAGGATGAGTGGCCTCAGGATTTTTCTGACACTGCCAGACAATATCTGTGTTATATTACCACAGCCTCCCATTATATTCAGAAGGCATCCTCTGATACAGGCGTAATGGCGGCCAAAGCATCTACTACATCTGTACTGGCACGCCGAATTCTGTGGTTAAGGTCCTGGAAGGTGGACATAGACTCCAAGAAGACCTTGGAGGGGCTCCCTTTTAAGGGAGACATCCTATTTGGAGAGGATCTGAATAAGATAGTGACTGACTTGGCGTTCCTCCCAAGTACTAATCCTTCTACACCGAAGGCAAAGAGTACTACTGTTCCTTTCATCCTCCAGGAAAAACAAAGTGTCAGGCGTACCCAAGACAGGCTCGTACTTCCCAATCAACTAAGCCCAAAACTAAAAATCTTGGGCCGCCCGGCAGCCTGCTTCCAAACAAGACAAGCCTGCCGCATGACGGGGCGGGCCTCCCACTGGGGGATCCCAGGGTGGAGGGCTGACTTCTGTAGTTTGCCCAGGTCTGGTTAAAGACCACTTCAGATGCCTGGGTGCGGGAAGTGGTCTCTCACGGGTACGCAATCTCTTTCAAGAGACGTCCTCCTCGCCAGTTCTGCTCGACGGTTATCCCTTCGGATCCATTGAAAGCGCAAGCTCTACACTTGGTTGTACAACTCCTCCTGGACACAGGAGTGGTAGTGCCGGCACCTCTGTCCCAGAGAGGCAGGGGATACTATTCGACCCCGTTTCTGTTACCGAAACCAAATGGGTCTTTCTGGCCTATACTCAACCTCAAATCATTGAACAAATTTGTGAGGTTGTCCAAATTCTGTATGGAAACTCTGCGCTCTATTGTACTGGCCATGGAACCCGAGGACTATATGGTATCCCTGGACATACAGGATGTTTACCTGCATATTTCTATTGCCATCTCACATCAGCAATATCTGCGGTTTGCTATTAGCAACCTACATTATCAATTCCAGGCTCTGCCATTTGGATTGACCACGGCCCCTCGGATCTTCACCAAAGTAATGGCCGTGATGACAGCCCATCTCCGTCGTCAGGGAATCAGGATCCTGCCGTATCTGGACGACTTGCTGATCCTAGCAAACTCCCAAGACGTTCGTCTCAGTCATTTGGAACTGATGGTCCAATTCCTACAAGCCCACGGGTAGCTCATCAACTGGAAAAAGTCCTCGCTGGTCCCTGCTCAGAGCATGGTGCACCTGGGGGCACTGCTGGACACACACACAGCCGAAGACATTTTCTGTCTCTGGAGAAAGTCCTGAAATTTCAGGACAGGATCAGATACTTCCTTTCTCGCACAAGAGTGTCGATACACTCGGCGATGCAAGTTCTAGGCCTCATGGTGTCAGCTTTCGACATGGTAGAGTACGTTCAATTTCATTCCCACCCTCTGCAGAGGTTAATCCTTTCCAAGTGGGATGGCCTGCCTCATCGGATCAGGTCTCAAATGATCTCCTTGACTCCGGAGGTTCGTCTGTCACTAAGCTGGTGGCTACAGGACCAACAGTTGAGCAGGGGCCGTCCCTTCTGGATCTCCAACTGGGTCCTACTGACTATGGATGCCAGTCTGAGGGGTTGCGGCTCTCTCCAGGGTCAGTGGACCACGGAGGAATCTCTCCTCCCGATAAACATTCTGGAATTGCGAGCTGTGTTCAATGCATTAACACTAGCCTTGCCTCTGGTACAGAACAGGCCTGTTCAAGTACAATCAGACAACGCCACCACGGTGGCTTACATAAACCATCAAGGCGGCACTCGCAGCCGCATGGCAATGATGGAAGTGTAAAAAATCCTTCGTTGGGCGGAACGCCATCTGGCAGCAATATCGGCAGTGTTCATTCTGGGAGTCCTCAACTGGGAAGCGGATTTCCTCAGTCGTCAGGATATGCACGCTGGAGAGTGGATTCTTCATCAGGAAGTCTTTCAACTCCTAGTGGACAAGTGGGGTCTACCAGAAGTAGACCTGATGGCGTCTCGACACAATCACAAAATTCTGGTCTTCGGATCAAGGACAAGGCAGCGTTTGTGGACGCACTGGCAATTCCCTTCAACTTTTGGCTGCCCTGCGTGTTCCCTCCAGTGTCACTACTGCCACGGGTTCTGCGGAAGTTCAAGCAAGAAGGAGGAATATTACTTCTGGTCGCTCCAGCGTGGCCCAGATGGCATTGGTTCTCAGACCTGCAGGGTCTATTGATAGAGCATCCTCTTCTACTTCCTCAGTGCCCAGACCTCCTCGTTCAGGGCCCTTGTGTCTACCCGGACCTGGCCAGACTGGCTTTGATGGCGTGGCTCTTGAAGCTTCACTCCTGAGATCCAAAGGATTTTCTGAGGCGGTTATCCAAACTATGCTAAAGGCCCGCAAACCGGCTTCTGCGCGGATTTATTATAGGGTTTGGAATTCTTACTTCACCTGGTGTGCTGCTAAAAATTACAACAAATTCAGAACTTCCAGACTTTTGGCTTTTCTACAACAAGGCCTGGACTTAGGACTTCGTCTGGCCTCCCTCAAGGTTCACATATCTGCCTTGTCGGTGTGGTTTCAGCGGAAAATTGCATCTATTCCTGACTTTCATACATTCACTCAGGGCGTATTGCGAATTCAACCTCCCTATGTCCCTCCTGTGGCTCCATGAGATCTGTCTGTTGTCCTGCATGCCCTGTAAGAGTCTCCATTTCAATTTCTTGAGACAGTGGACCTTAAATGGCTTACTGCCAAAGTCCTCTTTTTGCTGGCTATTGCCTCTGCTAGAAGGGTTTCGGCCTTAGGCGCTTTGTCCTGCCGTCCACCGTTTCTGATATTTCATCGTGACCGGGCAGTTCTTAGAACTCGCCCAGGTTATTTGTCTAAGGTGGTGTCATCATTTCACCTTAACCAAGAGATTGTGGTTCCGGCCTTCATCTCTTCTAGTTTATCTTCCAAAGAGCGGTCTTTGGATGTGGTGAGGGCTCTCCGTATATACGTGGACAGGACGGGTGTAGTACGGCTGACCGGCGGTCTCCTGACCGCCGGTCAGCTTACCGACGCCGGGATCCCGGCAGCATACCGACGCCGGGATCCCGGCGGGGAGGGACGAGTGCAGCAAGCCCCTTGCGGGCTCGCTGCGCTCGCCACGATGCGGGCTCGGTGGCGACCTGCGATCGCCACGGGTTCTATTCCCACTCTATGGGTGTCGTGGACACCCACGAGTGGAAATAGTCCCTGTTGGTCGGCATGCCGACCATCGGGACAGTGACCCGTCGGGCTGGTGGAGGAGGTCATGTGACTGTCGGTCAGCTGACCGGCGGTCACATGAATACCACCCGACAGGACTGCCTCTATTAGGAGGTCATATTCCTTTTTTGTCCATTTTGGTTTTCACAAACGTGGCTGGCTAAGCAAATTTTGTCCAGATGAATTAGAATGGTGATTGGACAAGCATATGCGCAGGCCGGGCGTCCGACTCCTGCTGCTATTAAGGCCCATTCTACTCGGCCCGTTGGACCTTCTTGGGCGGCCCGCTGTGGCGCGTCCACAGAACAATTGTGTAAGGCGGCTACGTGGTGCTCAGTGAAGACGTTCATTAGGTTCTATGGCTTTGATACTTCCGCCTCCCAAGATGCTTCCTTTGGACGCCGGGTTCTTGTGCCCGCTACATTGCGTCCCCTCCCATGAGGAACTCCTTTAGGACATCCCCGATGTATTCCCTGTGGAATTCCAGTGTACCCCGCTGCTGAAAAGGAGATTTATGGTAAATTTACCCTTGTTAAATCTCTTTCTGCGGGTACACTGGGCTCTACAGGGCGCCCACCCTGACGCACTTAGCTTCTTTGGGTTTGTATGGCATTAGCCGCTGGTCCCTTCTCCTGTCGTGAGAATGTGGTTCTATGGTGGTCATTTCGAGTTGATCGCTAGCTGTTTTCGTTCGCAGCGCAGCATTTAGTAAAAAAAGCGGCACTTCTGCGCATGCGTAAGTGCTGCAATGCGCACGCGCGACGTACTTTCACAACAGCCGAAGTAGTTTCACACAAGGTCTAGCAAAGCTTTTCAGTCGCACTGCTGGCCGCAGAGTGATTGACAGAAAGTGGGCGTTTCTGGGTATCAACTGACCGTTTTCTAGGAGTGTGTGGAAAAACGCAGGCGTATCAGATACAAACGCAGGCGTGCCTGGGGAAACGCAGGCGTGGCTGGCCGAACGCAGGGCGTGTTCGTGACATCAAAACAGGAACTAAATAATCTGAAGTGATCGCAAGCGCAGAGTAGGTCTGGAGCTACTCAGAAAGTGCACAATCTTTTTTGTTGCCGCGCTGCGATCCTTTCGTTCACACTTCGGCTAAGCTAAAATACACTCCCAGAGGGCGGCGGCATAGCGTTTGCAAGGCTGCTAAAAGCAGCTAGCGAGCGAACAACTCGGAATGAGGGCCAATGTGACTAACATCTGCCTTCTCTGTTACCTGCTACTGCATTGGACTGGTTAACAAAACTGAGCTCCAGTGCCTGGAGGCGGGGCTATAGAGGAGGCGGTGCAATGCATCCTGGGAACAGTCAAAGCTTCAGCCTGTTAGTGCCTTGGATCAAGATCCAACTCTACACACCGATGTAATTCCCTGTGGAATCCAGTGTACCTTGCAGAAAGAGATTTAACTATGGTAAGTCTAATCAAAAATCTCTTTATTTTGGTACGTGAGTTAATATAATTTTGGGAACAATGTTGCAGTGTGGCGCAGTGGGTTAGGATCAGGCTGGGAACAATGTTGCAGTGTGGTGCGGTGTGATAGCGTCTGGCTGGGAACAATGTTGCAGTGTGGCACGGTGTGATAGTGTCAGGCTTGGAACAATGTTGCAGTGTGGTGCAGTGTGATAGTGTCTGGCTGGGAATAATGTTGCAGTGTGGCGCGGTGCGATAGTGTCTGTCTGGGAACAATGTTGCAGTGTGGCGCGGTGCGATAGTGTCTTGCTGGGAACAATGTTGCAGTGCGGTGTGATAGTGTCTGGCTGGGAACAATGTTGCAGTGTGATAGTGTCTGGCTGGGAACAATGTTGCAGTGCGGTGTGATAGTGTCTGGCTGGGAACAATGTTGCAGTGCGGTGTGATAGTGTCTGGCTGGGAACAATGTTGCAGTGCGGTGTGATAGTGGCTGGCTGGGAGCAATGTTGCAGTGTAACGCGGTGTGATAGTGTCAGGCTGGGAGCAATGTTGCAGTGTGGCGCGGTGTGATAGTGTCTGGCTGGGAGCAATGTTGCAGTGTAGCGCGGTGTGATAGTGTCAGGCTGGGAGCAATGTTGCAGTGTGGCGCGGTGTGATAGTGTCAGGCTGGGAACAATGTTGCAGTGTGGTGCGGTATGATAGTGTCAGGCTGGGAGCAATGTTGCAGTGTGGCGCGGTGGGTTAGTCTCTGACTGGGTACAGTGTTGCAGTGTGGTGCGGTGTGATAGTGTCAGGCTGGGAACAATGTTGCAGTGTGGTGCGGTGTGATAGTGTCAGGCTGGGAACAATGTTGCAGTGTGGTGCGGTGTGATAGTGTCAGGCTGGGAACAATGTTGCAGTGTGGTGCGGTGTGATTGTGTCAGGCTGGGAACAGTGTTGCAGTGTGGAGCGGAGGTTGGAGGGTGGTCTCTCCGGATGGTGAAGGCTCCTCATTGATATCTCCCCCTCAATTCTGCAGATTGTTTATTTCTCCTAGTAATTGCCCCCAGTTATAGAGTGCGCAGATACAGGGGAGCTGATGGGAGGTTGTGGGATTGTATGTTGTGTGTCGGACAATGTGCCTGTGTGTCATGTGTACAGGGTGACACTTGTAGTGTGTGAGAACTGTCCCTTCACCCTCTCTGATCGCAGCGCTCAGGAGACCTTCTCTGCTGAATACAGATGTCACTCACCAGGAATTAGTGAGAGGCTGCCTGTGTCTGCCCAGGTCACCGAGGAGGCACTGAGGAGGCACCGAGGTGCACAGTACAGAGCTCCACCACAGTCCCTGGATGAGTATAGGTGCACAGGTGTCTCATGCTACCTGTCCCCTCCTCTTTCCTCATACATCATGCGTCAGGGCTGGCAGTGTGAAGCTAGTGCGTCAGGGCTGGCAGTGTGTAGCTGGTGCGTCAGGGCTGGCAGTGTGTAGCTGGTGCGTCAGGGCTGGCAGTGTGTAGCTAGTGCGTCAGGGCTGGCAGTGTGTAGCTGGTGCGTCAGTGTGTAACTGGTGCGTCAGGGCTTGCAGTGTGTATCTGGTGCGTTGGTGTGTAGCTGGTGCGGCAGGGCTGGCAGTGTGTAGCTGGTGCGTCAGGGCTGGCAGTGTGTAGCTGGTGCGGCAGGGCTGGCAGTGTGTAGCTGGTGCGGCAGGGCTGGCAGCGTGTAGCTGGTGCGTCAGGGCTGGCAGCGTGTAGCTGGTGCGTCAGGGCTGGCAGCGTGTAGCTGGTGCGTCAGGGCTGGCAGCGTGTAGCTGGTGCGTCAGGGCTGGCAGCGTGTAGCTGGTGCGTCAGGGCTGGCAGCGTGTAGCTGGTGCGTCAGGGCTGGCATTGTGTAGCTGGTGCGTCAGGGCTGGCAGTGTGTATATGGTGCGTTGGTGTGTAGCTGGTGCGGCAGGGCTGGCAGTGTGTAGCTGGTGCGGCAGGGCTGGCAGTGTGTAGCTGGTGCGTCAGGGCTGGCAGTGTGTAGCTGGTGCGTCAAGGCTGGCAGTTTGTAGCTGGTGCGTCAGGGCTGGCAGTGTGTAGCTGGTGCGTAAGGGCTGGCAGTGTGTAGCTGGTGCGTCAGGGCTGGCAGTGTGTAGCTGGTGCGTCAGGGCTGGCAGTGTGTAGCTGGTGCGTCAGGGCTGGCAGTGTGTAGCTGGTGGGTCAGGGCTGGCAGTGTGTAGCTGGTGGGTCAGGGCTGGCAGTGTGTGTAGCTGGTGGGTCAGGGCTGGCAGTGTGTGTAGCTGGTGGGTCAGGGCTGGCAGTGTGTGTAGCTGGTGCGTCAGGGCTGGCAGTGTGTGTAGCTGGTGCGTCAGGGCTGGCAGTGTGTGTAGCTGGTGGGTCAGGGCTGGCAGTGTGTGTAGCTGGTGCGTCAGGGCTGGCAGTGTGTGTAGCTGGTGCGTCAGGGCTGGCAGTGTGTGTAGCTGGTGCGTCAGGGCTGGCAGTGTGTGTAGCTGGTGCGTCAGGGCTGGCAGTGTGTGTAGCTGGTGCGTCAGGGCTGGCAGTGTGTGTAGCTGGTGCGTCAGGGCTGGCAGTGTGTGTAGCTGGTGCGTCAGGGCTGGCAGTGTGTGTAGCTGGTGCGTCAGGGCTGGCAGTGTGTGTAGCTGGTGCGTCAGGGCTGGCAGTGTGTGTAGCTGGTGCGTCAGGGCTGGCAGTGTGTGTAGCTGGTGCGTCAGGGCTGGCAGTGTGTGTAGCTGGTGCGTCAGGGCTGGCAGTGTGTGTAGCTGGTGCGTCAGGGCTGGCAGTGTGTGTAGCTGGTGGGTCAGGGCTGGCAGTGTGTAGCTGGTGCGTCAGGGCTGGCAGTGTGTAGCTGGTGCGTCAGGGCTGGCAGTGTGTAGCTGGTGGGTCAGGGCTGGCAGTGTGTAGCTGGTGCGTCGGTGTGTAGCTGGTGCATCAGGGCTGCACTCTGGAATTACACATCAGTGGTGCAGTGTGCGAGGTATGGGGCACGGTGTCTCATTAGAGGGCCCCTCGGGATGGGAGATGAGTGAGGTTGTGCTGGGACGGTACAGGTGGCAGCCCCCCTCTGACATTCCTGCTCCCGGCCTGACCACTGACTTTTACCTCCCTCCCTCTGGACATGACGGGGGGGCTCTGATTACTTGTTTGGGTTGAAATGAATGTTCAAAGGCTCGTCTAAAGATTTCCCATAGACACATGAAACAACTCTGCTGAAAACTAGTTCCGTCATTCTCCCACGTTCCCTCCGTCATCAGTATTCCATGTCAGATGTGGAGAGTTTTCCGGTCGGAGACGCTGAGTGGGCATCGGAGAGATTCCATCCCCTACGTGTCAGAGCGGCTCTTATTGTATTGTATATTGGATTATATAAGGTGTATAATGTGTATTATTCTGTATTTATGTGATGTGGGGATTAGGAGCACCTGTATGTATATATAACTGCCCCTGCCGCAGAGGGCGGGTATTACAGCATCGGTGTTATGTATCATACGCATGTATGTAGTGGTTACTGAGCGCGCCTATCAGCCATGATGGTTCTACTGTGCTGCTATGACACGTCCTTACCAAAGAATATAATATATAATACAGAACATTCTGCAGAAACCAATACATCTATTCCGCAGAGTACAGGAAGGAGCGCAGGGGCGACTTATCATAGGGAGGAAAGGCCTGTTGCATATATATATATATATATATATATATATATATATTTATATATGCATATATATATATATATATATAAATACTGATCGCTCTACCATTATATATACAATCAACCTCTGTGTCAGTGGCTTGCAAAAGTATTCACTCCCCTAAAACAGTCGACAGATTTGTCTGTTACAAATAACACTTGCACAGAATGTATTTATAATGATTCCCGGATATATGAAATATATATGATGCTATTTATATATAATGCTAACCACTCTGCTACCATGCTCTTCCATCTAGTGCTCTCCGCATTATGTTCCCGCCTGTAGCCGCTGTATGAAGTATATGATTCCATTTATATTGTCACGTTTTCTGTTTTGTGTATCTTCCCAGGTCTCATCGGCAGCGCAGAACCTGAGGGCCGGTAACACAGGTAATGTTCTAACACTCCGGGTATAACCTGGCACCTGATCTCCCCCCCCACTCCTTCCCCGCCCCGCTCCACCCTCCATTCAGCAAAGCAGGTGTCAGCCTTCAGCTCCAGGCGAGTCCCCCCACACCTCGGCCCAGAATAATATTCGGCTCTCGGGAATTCTCTGGGGATCCCATCAAGTCTCCAAATTGCTGGATGTCAGATATCAAAGTGAAGGGTTCAGCTGTGAAACTAGAAGCAAAATAAACCTTCAGCCCCGAGCATGACAAGTGATGGATTAAAGGCCGGTCCGGCTGGCGCTCTGTAATATACACTGATCAGTCTTCATGCTCGTTATTAGGGGATGGCGGGAGATGGATCCAGGGAAAGTGGTTGTGTGCGTATACAGGTGACTTACCGCCAAACACCCCACCCGCCTGACTGCAGCGGCCACCGCTCCCAGCATATAATAATGATATAATGATGTGTAACCGATGACACCGTAATATCCATTGTGCGCAGCTACATAGGGAACATGACCCCTCCAGTGCTGCTCTCACATCTGGTCACCCGGGGGTGGGGGGTACAGCCTCACCCATTGCTGCTGCTGCTGGTGAGAATTCCAGGAAATGACCAATCAGCCGCACTTAACCCCCAGCCTCTCAGCTCTGTAAGTCTGGGGAAAGAGGCGATTATTCCTTGCTGCGGTCCCCGGGGAGGCTCGGCCTACTGCACTGCTGGGGCACTTACTCCGTGGGAATTCAGTCTTCCTCCTAGTAGAGTGTGAGCTCTCTGGACAAGTGAGGAGCTCACACAGCGGTATCCAGGTGATAGATTGACGATTTAGGTCTACATCATATGGTCAACAGTGCTTAAGGTCGACGGGTACAAAAAGCTGACAATGGGCGACGCATGTTTCTTTAGGTTTTTCACAGGTTTTCCAACGTGCTGGATTTACTATCCACGGGGACATGTGTTGGGGTTGTACTGTGGCGAGCGTCTACGTTTGTACTGACGGTGGTCACAGAACATTTTGCCACAAAAAATGTGTGTCGACCATTTTTGTGTCAACTATTGCTATTTTGTACCTGTCGATCTGATGCACGTCGGCCATATGTTGCTGATTGTCCTCTCTGACATTGCAGCTCTATTATCCCGCACAGCGATGGCAGAAGGCAGGATTGCGCTCACACTGCTCCGGTGTCACCGGCTCATTGACCCATCCCTTGTGTGTGGCGCTGGGCGGTAAGCCGGTGACCGCGGTAACGCAGAGACAGGCCGGCGTTCCAGACCTGTGGTTAGAGGGGTAACACACAAACGTAAGACTGATATATCCAATACCTGCTGTGATCCCTCCATTCCCCCGCAGCCCCCATAGGGAGGGTGTGTAATGCCGCCAGATGTACCAAGCTCGACTGCCACCCACCGTTACCTCCATGGCATTAGCCTATGGGCTATAGATCACACAATTAGCCGGCAAAGGGTTCCCCCCGTAAACTTCCCCGGCAATGGCCGCTGCGCATGTTTGGTCGGCAGGACTGCGCATGTAAATAAGCCCCTCCTCCACTCCGGGGACATCACGGGGACAGGCTCCTTTTGGTCGCATGCTCTTTGATACATGCCGGTATAATCACATAGTACATTGCGGATTTGGGTTACAAATGTTATTATTGATAAATGGGCCCCATACTGAGTGCAGGACGCAGTTATTTAGGGTATAGGAAGGGGCAGGGGTGGTTCCTGCACATGGCCACACCCACTTCTCATAGGCATGCACTCCTTGGCTCTATAGTAATTCCGATTTACCACACGGGAACATTGAGAGATGCTGATAGGTCCTCCTGATGCGCAGTGGACCTGGACACCTAGACGTCACCTTCCAGTTCCATCTGTCAATAAAAATGTAAGAAAAAAAGAAAATGTTTAAAAAAATGTAACATAAAAATGCTTTATTAATTCTGCTATCAATGTCCTGAGACAGCCAGGGAATCATGTGGCATGTGAGAGCAGAATAGGGTGTCCAGGGTCACGTGACAGAGACGCACGAGTCTGATACTCCCTCCTCATCCTCCTGTCATGCCGCCCTTGTGTGTACACTCGTCAGCCAGTGAGAGCAGAGTAGGGTGTCCAGGGTCATGTGACAGAGATGCATGAGTCCGATACTCCCTCCTCATCCTCCTATCATGCCGCCCTTGTGTGTACACTCGTCAGCCAGTGAGAGCAGAGTAGGGTGTCCAGGGTCACGTGACAGAGACGCATGAGTCCGATACTCCCTCCTCATCCTCCCATCATGCAGCCCTTGTGTGTACACTCGTCAGCCAGTGAGAGCAGAGTAGGATGTCCAGGGTCACGTGACAGAGACGCACAAGTCCGATACTCCCTCCTCATCCTCCTATCATGCAGCCCTTGTGTGTACACTCGTCAGCCAGTGAGAGCAGAGTAGGATGTCCAGGGTCACGTGACAGAGACTCCCGAGTCCGATACTCCCTCCTCATTCTCCTATCATGCCGCCCTTGTGTGTACACCCGTCAGCCAGTGGGAGCAGAGTAGGATGTCCAGGGTCACGTGACAGAGACGCATGAATCCGATATTCCCTCCTCATCCTCCTATCATGCAGCCCTTGTGTGTACGCTCGTCAGCCAGTGAGAGCAGAGTAGGATGTCCAGAGTCATGTGACAGAGACTCCCGAGTCCGATACTCCCTCCTCATTCTCCTATCATGCCGCCCTTGTGTGTACACCCGTCAGCCAGTGGGAGCAGAGTAGGATGTCCAGGGTCACGTGACAGACGCATGAATCCGATATTCCCTCCTCATCCTCCTATCATGCAGCCCTTGTGTGTACATTCATCAGCCAGTGAGAGCAGAGTAGGGTGTCCAGGGTCATGTGACAGAGATGCATGAGTCCGATATTCCCTCCTCATCCTCCTATCATGCAGCCCTTGTGTGTACACTCGTCAGCCAGTGAGAGCAGAGTAGGATGTCCAGGGTCACGTGACAGACGCATGAATCCGATATTCCCTCCTCATCCTCCTATCATGCAGCCCTTGTGTGTACATTCATCAGCCAGTGAGAGCAGAGTAGGGTGTCCAGGCTCACGTGACAGATACGCATTAGTGCGATACTCCTCCTCATCCTCCCATCATGCCGCCCTTGTGTGTAGACTCGTCAGCTAGTGAGAGCAGAGTAGGGTGTCCAGGGTCATGTGACAGATACGCACAAGTCCGATATTCCCTCCTCATCCTCCCATCATGCAGCCCTTGTGTGTACACTCGTCAGCCAGTGAGAGCAGAGTAGGATGTCCAGGGTCACGTGACAGACGCATGAATCCGATATTCCCTCCTCATCCTCCTATCATGCAGCCCTTGTGTGTACGCTCGTCAGCCAGTGAGAGCAGAGTAGGATGTCCAGAGTCATGTGACAGAGACTCCCGAGTCCGATACTCCCTCCTCATTCTCCTATCATGCAGCCCTTGTGTGTACACCCGTCAGCCAGTGGGAGCAGAGTAGGATGTCCAGGGTCACGTGACAGACGCATGAATCCGATATTCCCTCCTCATCCTCCTATCATGCAGCCCTTGTGTGTACATTCATCAGCCAGTGAGAGCAGAGTAGGGTGTCCAGGGTCATGTGACAGAGATGCATGAGTCCGATATTCCCTCCTCATCCTCCTATCATGCAGCCCTTGTGTGTACACTCGTCAGCCAGTGAGAGCAGAGTAGGATGTCCAGGGTCACGTGACAGACGCATGAATCCGATATTCCCTCCTCATCCTCCTATCATGCAGCCCTTGTGTGTACATTCATCAGCCAGTGAGAGCAGAGTAGGGTGTCCAGGCTCACGTGACAGATACGCATTAGTGCGATACTCCTCCTCATCCTCCCATCATGCCGCCCTTGTGTGTAGACTCGTCAGCTAGTGAGAGCAGAGTAGGGTGTCCAGGGTCATGTGACAGATACGCACAAGTCCGATATTCCCTCCTCATCCTCCCATCATGCAGCCCTTGTGTGTACACTCGTCAGCCAGTGAGAGCAGAGTAGGATGTCCAGGCTCACGTGACAGAGACGCACAAGTCCGATATTCCCTCCTCATCCTCCCATCATGCAGCCCTTGTGTGTACACTCGTCAGCCAGTGAGAGCAGAGTAGGATGTCCAGGCTCACGTGACAGAGACGCACAAGTCCGATATTCCCTCCTCATCCTCCTATCATGCAGCCCTTGTGTGTACACTCATCAGCCAGTGAGAGCAGAGTAGGGTGTCCGTGGTTAACGTGACAGAGACGCACGGGTCCGATACTCCCTCCTCATCCTCCCATCGTGCCGAACTTGTGTGTACACTCGTCAGCCAGTGAGAGCAGAGTAGGGTGTCCAGGCTCACATGACAGAGATGCATGAGTCCAATATTCCCTCCTCATCCTCCCATCATGCAGCGCTTGTGTGTACACCCGTCAGCCAGTGAGATCAGAGTAGGGTGTCCAGGGTCATGTGACAGAGACGCATGAATCCGATATTCCTTCCTTATCCTCCTATCGTGCAGCCCTTGTGTGTACGCTCGTCAGCCAGTGAGAGCAGAGTAGGGTGTCCAGGGTCACGTGACAGAGACTCCCGAGTCTGATATTCCCTCCTCATCCTCCCATCGTGCCGCCCTTGTCTGTACACTCGTCAGCCAGTGAGAGCAGAGTAGGGTGTCCAGGCTCACGTGACAGAGACGCACGAGTCCGATATTCCCTCCTCATCCTCCTATCATGCAGCCCTTGTGTGTACACTCGTCAGCCAGTGAGAGCAGAGTAGGGTGTCCAGGGTCACGTGACAGAGACTCCCGAGTCTGATATTCCCTCCTCATCCTCCCATCGTGCCGCCCTTGTGTGTACACTCGTCAGCCAGTGAGAGCAGAGTAGGATGTCCAGGGTCATGTGACAGAGACGCACAAGTCCGATATTCCCTCCTCATCCTCCTATCATGCAGCCCTTGTGTGTACACTCGTCAGCCAGTGAGAGCAGAGTAGGGTGTCCGTGGTTAACGTGACAGAGACGCATGGGTCCGATACTCCCTCCTCATCCTCCCATCGTGCCGCCCTTGTCTGTACACTCGTCAGCCAGTGAGAGCAGAGTAGGGTGTCCAGGCTCACGTGACAGAGACGCACGAGTCCGATATTCCCTCCTCATCCTCCTATCATGCAGCCCTTGTGTGTACACTCGTCAGCCAGTGAGAGCAGAGTAGGGTGTCCAGGCTCACATGACAGATACGCACGAGTCCGATACTCCCTCCTCATCCTTCCATCATGCAGCCCTTGTGTGTACACTCATCAGCCAGTGAGAGCAGAGTAGGGTGTCCAGGCTCACATGACACATACGCACGAGTCCGATATTCCCTCCTCATCCTCCCATCATGCAGCCCTTGTGTGTACACTCATCAGCCAGTGAGAGCAGAGTAGGGTGTCCAGGGTCACATGACAGATACGCACGAGTCCGATATTCCCTCCTCATCCTCCTATCATGCAGCCCTTGTGTGTACACTCATCAGCCAGTGAGAGCAGAGTAGGGTGTCCAGGCTCACATGACAGATACGCACGAGTCCGATATTCCCTCCTCATCCTCCCATCATGCAGCCCTTGTGTGTACACTCATCAGCCAGTGAGAGCAGAGTAGGGTGTCCAGGCTCACATGACAGATACGCACGAGTCCGATATTCCCTCCTCATCCTCCCATCATGCAGCCCTTGTGTGTACACTCATCAGCCAGTGAGAGCAGAGTAGGGTGTCCAGGGTCACGTGACAGATACGCACGAGTCTGATATTCCCTCCTCATCCTCCTATCATGCAGCCCTTGTGTGTACACCCGTCAGCCAGTGAGAGCAGAGTAGGATGTCCAGGGTCACATGACAGAGATGCATGAGTCCGATATTCCCTCCTCATCCTCCTATCATGCAGCCCTTGTGTGTACACTCATCAGCCAGTGAGAGCAGAGTAGGGTGTCCAGGGTCACGTGACAGATATGCACGAGTCCGATATTCCCTCCTCATCCTCCTATCATGCAGCCCTTGTGTGTACACTCATCAGCCAGTGAGAGCAGAGTAGGATGTCCAGGGTCATGTGACAGAGACTCCCGAGTCCGATATTCCCTCCTCATCCTCCCATTATGCACCCCTTGTGTGTACACTCATCAGCCAGTGAGAGCAGAGTAGGGTGTCCAGGGTCACATGACAGAGATGCATGAGTCCGATATTCCCTCCTCATCCTCCCATCATGCAGCCCTTGTGTGTACACCCGTCAGCCAGTGAGAGCAGAGTAGGATGTCCAGGCTCACGTGACAGAGACTCCCGAGTCCGATACTCTCTCCTCATCCTCCCATCATGCAGCCCTTGTGTGTACACTCGTCAGCCAGTGAGAGCAGAGTAGGGTGTCCAGGGTCATGTGACAGAGACGCATGAATCCGATATTCCCTCCTCATCCTCCTATCATGCAGCCCTTGTGTGTACACCCGTCAGCCAGTGAGAGCAGAGTAGGGTGTCCAGGGTCATGTGACAGAGACGCACGAGTCCGATATTCCCTCCTCATCCTCCCATTATGCAGCCCTTGTGTGTACACCCGTCAGCCAGTGAGAGCAGAGTAGGGTGTCCAGGGTCATGTGACAGAGACGCATGAATCCGATATTCCCTCCTCATCCTCCTATCATGCAGCCCTTGTGTGTACACTCGTCAGCCAGTGAGAGCAGAGTAGGGTGTCCAGGGTCATGTGACAGAGACGCATGAATCCGATATTCCCTCCTCATCCTCCTATCATGCAGCCCTTGTGTGTACACCCGTCAGCCAGTGAGAGCAGAGTAGGGTGTCCAGGGTCATGTGACAGAGACGCATGAATCCGATATTCCCTCCTCATCCTCCTATCATGCAGCCCTTGTGTGTACACTCGTCAGCCAGTGAGAGCAGAGTAGGGTGTCCAGGGTCATGTGACAGAGACGCATGAATCCGATATTCCCTCCTCATCCTCCTATCATGCAGCCCTTGTGTGTACACCCGTCAGCCAGTGAGAGCAGAGTAGGGTGTCCAGGGTCATGTGACAGAGACGCACGAGTCCGATATTCCCTCCTCATCCTCCCATTATGCAGCCCTTGTGTGTACACCCGTCAGCCAGTGAGAGCAGAGTAGGGTGTCCAGGGTCATGTGACAGAGACGCATGAATCCGATATTCCCTCCTCATCCTCCTATCATGCAGCCCTTGTGTGTACACTCGTCAGCCAGTGAGAGCAGAGTAGGGTGTCCAGGGTCATGTGACAGAGACGCATGAATCCGATATTCCCTCCTCATCCTCCTATCATGCAGCCCTTGTGTGTACACCCATCAGCCAGTGAGAGCAGAGTAGGGTGTCCAGGGTCATGTGACAGAGACGCATGAATCCGATATTCCCTCCTCATCCTCCTATCATGCAGCCCTTGTGTGTACACTCGTCAGCCAGTGAGAGCAGAGTAGGGTGTCCAGGGTCATGTGACAGAGATGCATGAGTCCGATATTCTCTCATCCTTCTATCATGCAGCCCTTGTGTGTACACCCGTCAGCCAGTGAGAGCAGAGTAGGGTTTCCAGGGTCACATGACAGATACGCACGAGTCCGATATTCCCTCCTCATCCTCCTATCATGCAGCCCTTGTGTGTACACCCGTCAGCCAGTGAGAGCAGAGTAGGGTGTCCAGGGTCATGTGACAGAGACGCATGAATCCGATATTCCCTCCTCATCCTCCTATCATGCAGCCCTTGTGTGTACACTCGTCAGCCAGTGAGAGCAGAGTAGGGTGTCCAGGGTCACGTGACAGAGATGCATGAGTCCGATATTCTCTCATCCTTCTATCATGCAGCCCTTGTGTGTACACCCGTCAGCCAGTGAGAGCAGAGTAGGGTGTCCAGGGTCATGTGACAGAGACGCATGAATCCGATATTCCCTCCTCATCCTCCTATCATGCAGCCCTTGTGTGTACACTCGTCAGCCAGTGAGAGCAGAGTAGGGTGTCCAGGGTCATGTGACAGAGATGCATGAGTCCGATATTCTCTCATCCTTCTATCATGCAGCCCTTGTGTGTACACCCGTCAGCCAGTGAGAGCAGAGTAGGGTTTCCAGGGTCACATGACAGATACGCACGAGTCCGATATTCCCTCCTCATCCTCCTATCATGCAGCCCTTGTGTGTACACTCATCAGCCAGTGAGAGCAGAGTGGGATGTCCAGGGTCACGTGACAGAGACGCACGAGTCTGATATTCCCTCCTCATCCTCCTATCATGCAGCCCTTGTGTGTACACCCGTCAGCCAGTGAGAGCAGAGTAGGGTGTCCAGGGTCATGTGACAGAGACGCATGAATCCGATATTCCCTCCTCATCCTCCTATCATGCAGCCCTTGTATGTACACTCGTCAGCCAGTGAGAGCAGAGTAGGGTGTCCAGGGTCACGTGACAGAGATGCATGAATCCGATATTCCCTCCTCATCCTCCTATCATGCAGCCCTTGTGTGTACATTCATCAGCCAGTGAGAGCAGAGTGGGATGTCCAGGGTCACGTGACAGAGACGCATGTTGGGGATCGGCGCTGGTAATCCCGCGTCCTGCGCTCTCAGCCGCATTGGGGCGGAGTGTATGATAATTAAGGTCAGATATTGTATGTTGGGGCTATAACATTGCACGTTGAACACACATGGACAGAAGCCGTGTTGTCTGTATGTTATGTGTACGTATGCGGTTCTGGACACGTATACAGCAGATATGGCAGTGCAGCAAATCATATATAATGTGTGTATATTATTATATACTGTACGTCTATATCTTCCCCTCCGAGCTGCCAGCGCCTGTACACAGTCCTGTCCTGGTAATATTCTACAGAGATAGACTTGGACTTTCCATTAATAATCTCATCCCATAGTTTGTATTATGAGACGGGGGGTCAGCCCCCCGTAGTGTGGCCGGGGACAGGACCCCCTGACGTTGTCGCTTCAGTTGTTTGTTTTCCTGAGACGATGGATTGTGCCGCGGTCCCTGCGGATAACGCCGTCTGATGGGCTCTGTCTGATCACAAGCGCAGGTCTTCGCCTTACACAAGCGTGGGTAGAGGTATTCGGGGCTGGGGGTTTCCCCCGAGACCCCAGCGGAACTCCGGCCTCCTCCTTGAAAACAGTCAATAAAAGAGTCATTTCAGGGCTGTAATAATGGCGGTAATAAGGTGCAGGCACTCCAGTGCGTGCTGGAATAGAGACGGAGCGTCTCCTCGCCCCAGGGACTAGCGGAATATGCTGCCTGTCCAGGCTTTGTGCGCCGGGAGGTGGACGTGACATTTGGAGATGGATATATTGGATTAGGGATGTTTGTCTTTCATGTCTCTGCGTACACATTATTCTGACAATGATTTCTGCTCTGTGTGTAACCACATAGAGGATACAGTGGGCGTCTCGCCCTTCGGCCGGCGTAAAGGACAGATTTGGCAGCTTTAGTTTTACTTTAGTTTCTTAATCCATTGCTACAGATGAGACATAAATCACAGGTCATAGGTCGCTGGGTCAGGGGTCGCTGTGTGATGATGAGATAGAGGTGGCTATGGGTGGGGGGAGATTGCTGGCTTCTGGGGTCCTGAGATTAGTATAATGCAGGCGTGAGGCACTGTGTCCTGCAGGCGTGAAGCACTGTGTCTTGCGGGCGTGAAGCACTGTGTCTTGCGGGCGTGAGGCACTGTGTCCTGCGGGCGTGAGGCACTGTGTCCTGCGGGCGTGAGGCACTGTGTCCTGCGGGCGTGAGGCACTGTGTCCTGCAGACGTGAGGCACTGTGTCCTGCAGACATATGGTGGACAGTTCTTCTGACTCTACTCCAGACACAGTACTGATTATACTGCTGTCTCCTGTGTTGAGTAGATGCCATTTTTCTGCTCCCTAGATGTCTCTCATCAGCTTATCCTGCAATACCTGTAAATGTGTCATGTTGCGATGAGCAATCCATCCATCCCCAGCCTGCAACACTGCCCAGTGCCTCCATCCCCAGCCTGCAACACTGCCCAGTGCCTCCATCCTCAGCCTGCCTAACACTGCCCAGTGCCTCCATCCCCAGCCTGCAACACTGCCCAGTGCCTCCATCCCCAGCCTGCAACACTGCCCAGTGCCTCCATCCCCAGCCTGCAACACTGCCCAGTGCCTCCATCCCCAGCCTGCAACACTGCCCAGTGCCTCCATCCCCAGCCTGCAACACTGCCCAGTGCCTCCATCCCCAGCCTGCAACACTGCCCAGTGCCTCCATCCCCAGCCTGCCTAACACTGCCCAGTGCCTCCATCCCCAGCCTGCAACACTGCCCAGT
The DNA here is from genome assembly GCF_028390025.1 of Pseudophryne corroboree. NCBI lineage: Eukaryota > Metazoa > Chordata > Amphibia > Anura > Myobatrachidae > Pseudophryne > Pseudophryne corroboree. Next base: position 643,018 of record NW_026967560.1, on the reverse strand, counting down.
GCCTCCATCCCCAGCCTGCAACACTGCCCAGTGCCTCCATCCCCAGCCTGCAACACTGCCCAGTGCCTCCATCCCCAGCCTGCAACACTGCCCAGTGCCTCCATCCCCAGCCTGCCTAACACTGCCCAGTGCCTCCATCCCCAGCCTGCAACACTGCCCAGTGCCTCCATCCCCAGCCTGCAACACTGCCCAGTGCCTCCATCCCCAGCCTGCCTAACACTGCCCAGTGCCTCCATCCCCAGCCTGCAACACTGCCCAGTGCCTCCATCCCCAGCCTGCAACACTGCCCAGTGCCTCCATCCCCAGCCTGCCTAACACTGCCCAGTGCCTCCATCCCCAGCCTGCAACACTGCCCAGTGCCTCCATCCCCAGCCTGCAACACTGCCCAGTGCCTCCATCCCCAGCCTGCAACACTGCCCAGTGCCTCCATCCCCAGCCTGCCTAACACTGCCCAGTGCCTCCATCCCCAGCCTGCAACACTGCCCAGTGCCTCCATCCCCAGCCTGCAACACTGCCCAGTGCCTCCATTCCCAGCCTGCAACACTGCCCAGTGCCTCCATCCCCAGCCTGCCTAAAACTGCCCAGTACCTCCATCCTCAGCCTGCCTAACACTGCCCAGTGCCTCCATCCTCAGCCTACCTAACACTGCCCAGTGCCTCCATCCTCAGCCTGCAACACCGCCCAGTGCCTCCATCCCCAGCCTGCAACACCGCCCAGTGCCTCCATCCCCAACCTGCAACACCGCCCAGTGCCTCCATCCCCAGCCTGCAACACTGCCCAGTGCCTCCATCCCCAGCCTGCAATACTGCCCAGTGCCTCCATCCCCAGCCTGCAACACTGCCCAGTGCCTCCATCCATCCTCAGCCTGCAACACTGCCCAGTGCCTCCATCCCCAGCCTGCAACACTGCCCAGTGCCTCCATCCCCAGCCTGCCTGACACTGCCCAGTGCCTCCATCCCCAGCCTGCCTGACACTGCCCAGTGCCTCCATCCCCAGACTGCCTGACACGGCCCAGTGCCTCCATCCCCAGACTGCCTGACACGGCCCAGTGCCTCCATCCCCAGACTGCCTGACACGGCCCAGTGCCTCCATCCCCAGACTGCCTGACACGGCCCAGTGCCTCCATCCCCAGCCTGCCTGACACTGCCCTGTGCCTCCACCCCTACCCTGCCTTACAGACTGCCAAGTGCCTCCACATCCATCCTACCTGAGGAGAATCACTGCTCATTGCCCCTACCTCCAGCCTGCCTACAGAGAAACTGACTGCATAGTGCCTCCTTCTTCCTGCCTGAGGAACAACTGACTGCCTAGTGCCTCCATATACTTTCTGCAGTGCCTCCATCTTCAGCCTAACCATGGAGATATCTCTATGGAATTTTACATGAACATTATTCTAGACGTCTGTAGAGAAAGCTGAAATGGACAGGATTGTACCTAGTCCTTATACACTGCTGTGTGGTGGCTGGGCCATGGAAAGTCCAATCCCCAGTCTGTGTATATAGGGGGTCATTCCGAGTTGTTCGCTCGCAAGGCGATTTTAGCAGATTTGCTCATGCTAAGCCGACGCCTACTGGGAGTGAATCTTAGCATCTTAAAATTGCGAACGAAGTAATTGCAATATTGCGATTACAAACTTCTTAGCAGTTTCTGAGTAGCTCCAGACTTACTCGGCATCTGCGATCAGTTCAGTGCTTGTCGTTCCTGGTTTGACGTCACAAACACTCCCAGCGTTCGCCCAGACACTCCCCCGTTTCTCCGGCCACTCCTGCGTTTTTTCCGGAAACGGTAGCGTTTTTTCCCACACGCCCATAAAACGGCCAGTTTCCGCCCAGTAACACCCATTTCCTGTCAATCACATTACGATCGCCAGAACGATGAAAAAGCCGTGAGTAAAATTACTAAGTGCATAGCAAATTTACTTGGCGCAGTCGCAGTGCGGACATTGCGCATTAAGCGGAAAATCGCTGCGATGCGAAGATTTTTACCGAGCGAACAACTCGGAATGAGGGCCCTAGTATTCTTCTATAAAGGGGGATATATAAGCAGGGCATAGAAGAGAAGTGGAATAATCAGCTATAAAGATTGATAGTTTGTAATGAATTAGTTGTACAGAAATGTGGTAAGTATGAGTGCATGTGGTTCTGTAGCAATATATAAAGGGAATGGAACATAGAGCAATTAAAAAAGTACAAAGGTGAACACTTAGGACAATTATAGACATGTTAACAAATGACATACATACAATAAATAATTACAAGCCACAATTGACATAATTGCATAATGAACACAAAAGGAGAGAGGATTCTACGTCTTAGTGGGTGTTACAAACCAAGCGTGCACAGTGCTGCCACACCGGGCACTCTTTTACCTCTCCCGCTCCAGCATGGACCTCCACGGGCCATGGTTCATCTACTCGTTCAGTGGCCACAGTGACCGGTGTCCCACGTGGAGCCGGCGCCTCTTGTCACATGTCCGTGGAGCACCAATGGAGCATAACAGGAAGTTGCATTGGTTGGGAACAGCTATGACAGTGCAGAACCAGCTGACCAGTCAGGATCCAATGAGGAGTCAGTAAGCGGTCAGATGACTTGAATGACCAATCATCAGAGACCCAGTGGTATAAATATCATGTAAAAGCACTTCCTTGTGGTCAGTGCTTTGTTTTCCACAGCCCTGCTGAGACTCCTGCTGCGTTATCTTGATCTAGCACCCTGTCTGTGGACGTCTGTGCAGTGACACCTTGCACCCACTGACTCCCTCCGGTTAGCTGTGTCACAGCAATCATGGAAGCCGGTCCTGCTGCACATTCCGGCATCCTAGTCTGAGCAAGCTGGTCATGACCCAGCTATCCTGAAAGCTGGTACTGCACCGCATCCCACCATCAAAGCCCAACAAGCTGGACAGAGCCCAGCAATCCATAGTAGTTGGACCTACAGAGATGAGAGATCTTCCTAAGCGACATTCCCTTCCTGCCCATGGTGCGGCTGTGCTCAGTACACTGCTGGCGGGTCAGTCACAATAGAGGGGTACACTGCTGGTGGGTCAGTCACTATAGAGGGGTACACTGCTGGCGGGTCAGTCACTATAGAGGGGTACACTGCTGGCGGGTCAGTCACTATAGAGGGGTACACTGCTGGCGGGTCAGTCACTATAGAGGGGTACACTGCTGGCGGGTCAGTCACTATAGAGGGGTACACTGCTGGCGGGTCAGTCACTATAGAGGGGTACACTGCTGGCGGGTCAGTCACTATAGAGGGGTACACTGCTGGCGGGTCAGTCACTATAGAGGGGTACACTGAGCGGGTCAGTCACTATAGAGGGGTACACTGAGCGGGTCAGTCACTATAGAGGGGTACACTGCTGGCGGGTCAGTCACTATAGAGGGGTACACTGCTGGCGGGTCAGTCACTATAGAGGGGTACACTGCTGGCGGGTCAGTCACTATAGAGGGGTACACTGCTGGCGGGTCCACTAGTCACCTGATTCATTCCACTAGTCCCCTGATCCATTCCACTAAACGCCCGATCCCCGATTCACTCCACTATACACCCGATCCACTCCACTTGTCACCCTATCCATTCTACTGGTCACCCGATCCATTCCACTAGTCACCTGATCCATTCCACTAGCCACCCGATCCATCCACTAGTCCCCTGATCCATTCCACTAGTCCCCTGATCCATTCCACTAGTCCTCTGATCCATTCCACTAGTCCTCTGATCCATTCCACTAGTCCTCTGATCCATTCCACTAGTCGCCTGATCCATTCCACTAGTCACCACATCCCAGATTCACTCCACTAGACACCCGATCCACTCCACTAGTCACCTGATCCATTCCACTAGTCACCCGATCCATTCCACTAGTCTCTCGATCCATTCCACTAGACACCCGATCCATTCCACTATTCTTCCGATCCATTCCACTAGTCCACCCGATCCACTCCACTAGTCACCCGATCCATTCCACTAGTCACCCGATCCATTCCACTAGCCACCCAATCCATTCCACTAATCACCCGATCCATTCCACTAGTCACCCGATCCATTCCACTAGCCACCCGGTCCATTCCACTAATCACCCGGTCCATTCCACTGGTCACCCAATCCATTCCACTAATCACCCGATCCATTCCACTAGTCACCCGATCCATCCACTAGCCACCTAGCCACCCGATCCATTCCGATCCCCGATTCACTCCACAAGTCACCTGATCCATTCCACTAGTCACCTGATCCTCGATCCATTCCACTAGGCACCCGATTCATTCCACTGCTCACCCGATTTATTCCACTGGTCACCCGATCCATTCCACTATCCACCCGATCCATCCACTAGTCCCCTGATCCATTCCACTAGTCCCCTGATCCATTACACTCTCCCTTGATCCATTCCACTAGTCGCCCGATTGATTCCACTAGTCCCCTGATCCATTCCACTAGTCCTCTGATCCATTCCACTAGTCGCCCGATCCATTCCACTAGCGCCTGATCCATTCCACTAGTCACCTGATCCCCAATTCACTCCACTATACACCCGATCCACTACACTAGTCACCCGATCCATTCCACTAGTCACCCAATCCACTCCACTAGTAACCCGATCCATTCCACTGGTCACCCGATCCATTCCACTGGTCACCCGATCCATTCCACTGGTCACCCGATCCATTCCACTAGCCACCCGATCCATCCACTATCCCCTGATCCATTCTACTAGTCGCCCGATCCATTCCACTAGTCACCCGATCCCCGATTCACCCACTACACACCCGATCTACTCTACTAGTCACCCAATCCATTCCACTAGTCACCTGATCCATTCCACTAGTCACCCTATCCACTCCACTAGTAAACCGATCCATTCCACTGTTCACCCAATCCATTCCACTGTTCACCCAATCCATTCCACTGGTCACCCGATTCATTCCACTGGTCACCCGATCCAGTCCACTGGTCACCCAATCCATTCCACTAATCACCTGATCCATTCCACTGGTCACTCGATCCATTCCACTAGTCACCCGATCCATTCCACTAGCCACCCGATCGAGTCCACTGGACACCCAATCCATTCCACTAATCACCTGATCCATTCCACTGGTCACTCGATCCATTCCACTAGTCACCCGATCCATTCCACTAGTCACCCGATCCATTCCACTAGTCACCCGATCCATTCCACTAGTCCCCTGATCCATTCCACTAGTCGCCCGATCCCCGATTCACTCCACTATACACCCGATCCACTCCACTTGTCCCCCTATCCATTCTACTGGTCACCCGATCCATTCCACTAGTCACCCGATCCATTCCACTAGTCTCCCGATCCATTCCACTAGTTACCTGATACATTCCACTAGTCACCCGATCCACTCCACTAGTCGCCCGTTCCATTCCACTAATCGCCCGATCCCCGATCCACTCCACTAGTCGCTCGATCCCCGATCCACTCCACTAGTCACCCAATCCATTCCACTAATCACCCGATCCATTCCACTGGTCACCCGATCCATTCCACTGGTCACCCGATCCATCCACTAGTCACCCAATCCATTCCACTAGTCACCCGATCCATTCCACTCTGCCCTGATCCATTCCACTAGTCACCCGATCCATTCCACTAGTCACCCGATCCCCGATTCACTCCACTAGTCACCCGATCCATTCCACTAGTCACCTGATCCCTGATCCACTCCACTAGTAACCCGATCCATTCCACTGTTCACCAGATCCATTCCATTAGTCACCCGATCCATTCCACTAGTCCCCTGATCCATTCCACTAGTCCTCTGATCCATTCCACTAGTCGCCCGATCCATTCCACTAGTCACCTGATCCCCGATTCACTCCACTATACACCCGATCCACTACACTAGTCACCCGATGCATTCCACTAGTCACCTAATCCATTCCACTAGTCACCCGATCCATTCCACTGGTCACCCGATCCATTCCACTAGTCACCCGATCCATTCCATTGGTCACCCGATCCATTCCACTGGTCACCTTATCCATTCCACTGGTCACCCGATCCATTCCACTAGACACCCGATCCATTCCACTATCCACCCGATCCATCCACTATCCCCTGATCCATTCCACTAGTCACCTGATCCCCGATTCACCCACTATACACCCGATCCATTCCACTAGCACCCGATCCATCCACTATCCCCTGATCCATTCCACTAGTCGCCCGATCCATTCCACTGGTCACCTGATCCCTGATTCACCCACTATACACCCGATCCATTCCACTAGTCACCCGATCCATTCCACTAGTCCCCTGATCCATTCCACTAGTCCCCTGATCCATTCCACTAGTCACCCGATCCATTCCACTAGACCCCTGATCCATTCCACTAGTCACCCGATCCATTCCACTAGCTACCCGATCCATCCACTAGTTCCCTGATCCATTCCACTAGTCCTCTGATCCATTCCACTAGTCGCCCGATCCACTCCACTAGTCGCCCGATCCACTCCACTAGTCACCCGATCCATTCCACTAGTCACCTGATCCATTCCACTATTCACCCGATCCCCTCCACTAGTAACCCGATCCATTCCACTGATCACTCGATCCATTCCACTGGTCACCCGATCCGTTCCACTGGTCACCCGATCCATTCCACTAATCACCTAATCCATTCCACTGGTCACCCGATCCATTCCACTAGTCACCCGATCCATTCCACTAGTCACCCGATCCATTCCACTATACACCCGGTCCATTCCACTAGTCCCCTGATCCATTCCACTAGTCCCCCGATCCATTCCACTAGTCGCCCGATCCATTCCACTAGTCGCCCGATCCATTCCACTAGTCACCCGATCCACTCCACTAGACACCCGATCCATTCCACTAGTCACTCGATCCATTCCACTAGTCACCCGATCCCCGATCCACTCCACTAGTAACCCGATCCATTCCACTAGTCAACCGATCCACTCCACTAGTCAACCGATCCACTCCACTAGTAACCCGATCCATTCCACTGGTCACATGATCCATTCCACTATTCACCCGATCCCCTCCACTAGTAACCCGATCTATTCCACTGATCACTCGATCCATTCCACTGGTCACCCGATCCATTTCACTGGTCACCCGATCCATTCCACTAATCACCCGATCCATTCCACTGGTCACCCGATCCATTCCACTAGTCACCCGATCCATTCAACTAGTCACCCGATCCATTCAACTAGTCACCCGGTCCATTCCACTAGTTCCCTGATCCATTCCACTAGTCCCCCGATCCATTCCACTAGTCCCCCGATCCATTCCACTAGTCCCCCGATCCATTCCACTGGTCACATGATCCATTCCACTGGTCACATGATCCATTCCACTAGTAGCCTGATCCATTCCACTAGTAACCTGATCCATTCCATGGTCGCATGATCCATTCCACTGGTCACATGATCCATTCCACTAGTCACCCGATCCATTCCACTAGTCACCCGATCCATTCCACTAGACACCCAATCCAGTCACCTTATACTGTGATCACCTGATCCATTCCCCTGGTCACCCGTATACCGTGATCACCTGATAATTCCCACCAGTTATCCAAGTACTGTGTCCGCTAGTCACCCGGTGTAGAGATCAGACATTTCCTTCTATTTGTCACTGTCATACTGTACTGCAGACGTTTCCTACCTCCGCCATTACAGTCTATACGGGTGTGGTTCATAGGGTCAATAGTGTTTAGGTTGACATGGTCTAGGTCGACAGGTCAAAAGGTCGACATGAGTTTTTAATGTTTTTTTGGTGTTGTTTCCTCCGTACAGTGACCGGGAACCGCTGCGCTCAGCACAGGTCACTATTCCCAATCATAATCCGCGTGGATCGTTAAGTATGAAAAAGTTCAAAAAATGTGAAAAACTCATGTCGACCTTTTGACCTGTTGACCTAGTTACTATCGACCTGGAGACCGGATCTCCTCTATACTAGGTCAAGCGTGACTAAATTAGTACAGTACCTCAGTCAATTTAATTGAACCATCTGGACTCAAGCATAGAAATCCTTAAAACCTGGCCTGTGTTGGTGGCATTTGGGACACTGCTGTAATGATGTTCCCCTCTCATGGACAGGCCTGTACCCCAGGTTGTATGATAGGCTGGGAGCGGTTAGCTTTGGGGGGAACTTGCCCTGAGTGACTGATATTTGGTATTTAATAAGTGCTATTTAGGCGACATGTAATATTGTGTGAGGAGGCGGCGGGGGCGCACAGGGAGCAGTAACGGGCCGGGGAATGCTGGGACATCTGCTTGTGATTTTTGGGGGTTTATGGGGAGGAATAGATGTAGAAAGTGTGTAGCTGCTGTTCTCGTGATCCTCAGACGGCTGATTAGATGCACATGTATGTGTTTGTGTGCCACCATTACAGCGATAATACTTATTATCTCATCACCGTGTCTATGTATTCTGGAATTATTTTGTCCAATACAATTAATTCTATTAATGAATTGCATTTGTGCTTGCAGCGCGGCGAGGCCTCTCCAGCACTGAGACACCGCTGGTAATGTTTACTAAGTGTCTCCAGGGGATTCTCTTTAAACACCAAGATGGAAAAAGAGATTTAAATATAGGAGATAAATAAATGCATATGATGCGTATACTGGAGCGGTGGGCGTCAGCTGCCATCTAGTGGCGAAGGGAAGAAACATAAGGGAACTGTCAGCAAGATCTAATCAGCGTCTTTTCTTCATTAGAGTCCCAGAAGACAGAAGGGCGCAACATAGAATCGTTTCTCTCTCAGGCGCTTTGCCCTGATGAAACGCTGCTCAATCGCTACGCAGCCATGATCTATACAAGCGCAGACAATGGCAGCATCTTCCAGGAGCTGGATGGAGCCAGCGTATGTGACAGCTGCGGCGAGAAGGTGACACGAAATACCCTGAGCAACTGTAATAATGCATCTGCAAGTGTCCTGTGCCCTGTGACCATCAGCACTACACCTCCAGAACACTGACACTACACCTCTAGAGCATCCGCGCTACACCTCTAGAACATCAGCACTAGAACACTGACACTACACCTCTAGAGCATCCGCGCTACACCTCTAGAGCATCCGCGCTACACCTCTAGAACATCAGCACTACAACACTAGAACACTGACACTACACCTCTAGAGCATCCACTCTACACCTCTAGAACATCAGCACTACACCTCCAGAACACTGACACTACACCTCTAGAGCATCCGCGCTACACCTCTAGAACATCAGCACTACAACACTAGAACACTGACACTACACCTCTAGAGCATCCACTCTACACCTCTAGAACATCAGCACTACACCTCCAGAACACTGACACTACACCTCTAGAGCATCCGCGCTACACCTCTAGATCATCAGCACTACAATGCTAGAACACTGACACTACACCTCTAGAGCATCAGCGCTACACCTCTAGAACACTGACACTAAACCTCCAGAACACTAACACTACACCTGTAGAACATCAGTGCTACACCTCCAGGACATTGACAGTATACCTCCAGAAAACTGACACCATACCTCTAGAGCATCAGCGCTACACCTTCAGAACACTGACACTATACAGTACCTCCAGAAAACTGACACTACACCTCTAGAGCATCAGCGCTACACCTCTAGAGCACTGACACTAGACCTCTAGGACACTGACACTACAATTGTAGAACCTCAGCGCTAAACGTCTAGAACACTGACACCATACCACATGAACATCAGTGCTACACCCTTAGGTGTGCGCAGGGGGGGTGCCTGGTGCGCACAGGCACCCCCTAATGTCTGGCACCCCAATCTCACATGCCTGATGCATCGATCGCCGAGCAGGCTGATTACTGTCCCCTCTGTACTGCACCCTGTCAGGACTGCATTACTGACCGGACGCCTGGGTTAATCAAGGGTGCCACTGTCACCAGCTTTCAAACTCTCGGCTCCACCTCCATGTACAAAAACAGCGAGATGTGATTACGTCATGCTGCTCGCATGACCACCCGTCACACCCGCCACATGCCCACCTCTCTCCTTCTATGCTATGCCAACGCCAGCCACTGATGAGGCTCAGCATGCAGCTAGCGTTCCTCTTAGGAAGACAAATTCATTACTGGCAGGTGGTCGGCAGCAGCATTGACACGTAACACGTTTTTCCAGCAGCAGCAGTAGTACTAGTCTGTGACTGTCAGTGTCAGTGAGTGAGTGACTTGTAAGTAAGCTGCTGCAGTTTGCAGAGAAAAGTGAGGGGGAGCCAGACCAGGTTGAGGAGGAGCAGGGGTGTTTGCTTGGTGCACACCACAACATCTGACAATGTATCTGCTTTATTAGGATTGGTACAAGGGTGGATATTTTATATTGCGTTGACCGTCAATAGATGGTGCTAAACACACCCAAAAGGCGGTGCTAGACACACCCCTCCGACAGTGCACCCCCTAATAAAATGTGCTGCGCACGCCTATGGCTACACCTCTAGAACATCAGCCCTACATCTCTAGAATACTGAACCTACAAATCTAGAAAAGTGACACTACACCTCTAGAACATCAGCCCTGCACCTCTAGGACACTGACACTACACCTCTAGGACACTGACACTACTACTGTAGAACATCAGTGCTACACCTCTAGAACACATGAGACTTCATCTCTGGAATACTCATATTACACCTCTACAATATCAGCACTATGTGGTATATTTACTAAAGTTTTATTGGGTTTTTGCATTCCATTTCACATTTGAAGTTTTACTAAAGGTAAAATTGAATGTAAAATCCAATAAAAAAAAACCCCACTCAAAAACGTGTCTGATTGACCCACGTTTATAATAGTTATACAGGTATATTTACTTATATTCGATTTTGTTGTGAATATAAAACTAAATCCCACTCAAAACTGAATATCGGCAAAACATTGGTAATTTTACATAGACGAATATAGAATTCCCTGATTTACAAACATTCAACTTGAAAATCCAGCACAAATCCCTAAAGTACCAGAATAATAGCAGACGGGCGATTGTAGCTTCTAGACAACATCCTATTCCCTGATCCTCATTATGAAGCCTATAGAAGTAGAGATTACGGGCGCTATGGCGATGTGTAAAACTCTAATAGCGCTTACCTTTGTGCAGAGTGACTGACAGGCACCAAGGCCCTCATTCCGAGTTGTTCGCTCGCAAGCTGCTTTTAGCAGCTTTGCACACGCTAAGCCGCCGCCTACTGGGAGTGAATCTTAGCTTATCAAAATTGCGAACGAAAGATTCGCAATATTGCGAAAAGACTTCTCTGTGCAGTTTCTGAGTAGCTCGAGACTTACTCTTCCAGTGCGATCAGTTCAGTGCTTGTCGTTCCTTGTTTGACGTCACAAACACACCCAGCGTTCGCCCAGACACTCCTCCGTTTCTCCAGCCACTCCCGCGTTTTTCCCGGAAACGGTAGCGTTTTTTCACACACTCCCATAAAATGTCCAGTTTCCGCCCAGAAACACCCACTTCCTGTCAATCACATTACGATCACCAGAACGAAGAAAAAACCTCGTAATGCCGTGAGTAAAATACCTAACTGCATAGCAAATTTACTTGGCGCAGTCGCACTGCGGAAATTGCACATGCGCATTAGCGACTAATCGCTCCGTTGCGATAAAAAAATAACGAACGAACAACACGGAATGACCCCCCATATGTGGGCGCAGATGGGGGAGTGGTGGTAAAAACGCACGTGTTGTTTGATATGCAAATATCAAACAACATTGAATTTGATTTCAAAATCGAATCTTACTAAATGTGGGATTTGATAAGTGAAAAAGAATGTCAATTTGATTTCACTCAATTTAAAGCAAACCTAAACTTGAATAGAAATCAGATTATGCACGTTCTAGATGTGCGGGAGAAACGGGAAGCCCTGACAGTGCAGAGCGGAGCCATCGCACAGGCGTAGCGACTGCGCACACATTCCCAGCGCACTCGCACATCCTTCCATAATCGGCAGCTCGAGTGAATCAATGGCCCAGCAGCAGGGCAGCCTGATCAGAGACTCGCTGCTCGAGCACAAGCTCGCAGGCGCACCCAGCGGCACGCCCCAAAAAAGACTGCGACACATCTGCTTTTTTTTTTTTTATCATAACATTTTTTATTGAATGAATAAAGGCTTCCAGAAATCCCCGCATTAAGCAGACACGCAGTACAATGGGCCTGAGCAACAAATGTCTGAGGATACGCCGCACTAATCATAAGCATAGAATTCAGGTAGAAACAGTCTGAGCGAAGCCAAAATGAGACATGGTATAGATACAAGTAACGAGCGTCCAACAAACAGGCTGTAGTCACCTGACATTCACATTAGGGAACTGCAACGCGGAATCCCCATATACTGAGGCCCTCATTCCGAGTTGTTCGCTCGCTAGCTGCTTTTAGCAGCATTGCACACGCTAGGCCGCCGCCCTCTGGGAGTGTATCTTAGCTTAGCAGAATAGCGAACGAAAGATTAGCAGAATTGCTACTAAATAATTCCCTGCAGTTTCTGAGTAGCTCCAGACCTACTCACAGATTGCGATCAGCTCAGTCCGTTTAGTTCCTGGTTTGACGTCACAAACACGCCCTGCGTTCGGCCAGCCACTCCCCCGTTTCTCCAGACACTCCTGCGTTTTTACCTGACACGCCTGCGTTTTTTAGCACACTCCCGGAAAACGCTCAGTTACCACCCAGAAACACCCCTTTCCTGTCATTCATTCACCGATCAGCAGTGCGACTGAAAAGCGCAGCAGGATCCACAGCAAGTCTGCTAAGTTTTTAGTTAAATAACTAAGGGCATGCGCTCTGCGTACCATGTGCATGCGCAATTAGCAACAAATCGCAGCATAGCGAAAATCGGCAACAAGCGAACAACTCGGAATGACCCCCTGAGCGAGGAAGAAGTGCTGAGGAGTCACAAAGAAGGAGAAAGAGCGGAGGAAATAAGGAAGATTGGGAATGAGGACGAGTGTCCTCTAATGAGTTGGGAGAGGAACAAAAACAAGGAATCGTCATAAGGGAATAGGGGGAGAAGTGGAGAGGGGGAAAAAAATATTAAATCAATAATAGAAATACAACTAAAAATAATAAATAAAACTAGAGATGTGTGAATCAGAACTGTGGTCGAGGCCGGGAGAGAGGGATTCTGACACCTGCACCAAGGAAGCCACGAGGAATGGAATTTGTTACAGTGTTGTTCTGTAATCTTGTTACATACTCCATCTCACCATGTGCGTTTTTACCACCACTCCCCCATCAGCGTCCACATACTGTGCCTATCAGTCACTCTGCGCAAAGGTAAGCGCTATTAGACTTTGACGCATACGCTTAACTGCAAACACATGGCCATAGCGTCCGTCATCTCTACTTCTATAGGCTTCATAATGAAGATCAGAGAATAGGATGTTGTCTAGAAGCTACAATCGCCCGTCTGCTATTAGTCTGGTACTTTGGGGATTTCTGCTGGATTTTCAATTTGAATGTTTGTAAATCAGGGGATTCTATATTCGTCTATGTAAAATTACCGATGTTTAGCCGATATTCAGTTTCGAGTGGGATTTAGTATTATATATATATACTTATATTCAATTTGGTTGTGAATATATGTGTGTGTGTGTGTGTGTGTGTGTGTGTGTGTGTGTGTGTGTATATGCGGGTGATATATCAGTCAGACACGGGTGATTTTTTTTCAAACTAAAACACATGAATTTACTGTGTTCCCGTGTTTTAGTTAATCGTGTTTTCCGATGGTGCGTGCGCATATTTACTGGCGGCCATACACTCCTGTATATGAAGTCTGCACCGATCAGTAGATCCCTGCAGCGCTTCTGTGTGAAAATGATTTAATAAAAAAAAAAAAAATTGAGTGGGTCCCCCCCCCCATACACATAACCAGCCCCGCGCTCTTGGAGTGTGAAACCAGCACCAGGAGTCACCAGCTAGGGAGGTAATGCCACAGCCGGAGGACACGTTTATATTGGTCCCTGCGGTTGCAGCATTAACCCCCCCCCCCCCCCCCAAACTAGCCAGCAGTTGGGACCCCCCCTTCCAGGGAACTGAAGCCCGGGCTTTGTTCTGCTCCCCTGGGTTGTGGGTGACGAGCAAGCCTTCCCCACATGCTGGTACTTGGAGAACCACAATGCATGCACAGTTGAGCGGAAATGGACCGTTTGCTAAATTTCGCTACACTGTGTCCATCTCCGAATAACCCCCTAAGTACAACTTTAATAAAGCAGAGACACAGACTCACACTCACATACAGTACACACTCACACTCGCAGATACTTACCTACATCCCCCGTTGCCTTTCACATCCTCTCCTCCAGTAGAAATCCACATCACCTATAAAGAGAACAATACGCACCTGTTCCAGTGTAGCTCGGTCCTCTGCGTTCCATGTAGGCATCCAGGGGTTAAAACAAAAACCGCTAAACCCGCAGCTACGTGTGACCACACAGATCTGCTGAATGCCGGCCTCCGTGTGGTTCTGTCACTACAAGACCCGCCAGCGAATCAGGGAGCGCCGCGTAGTGCAGCATCTGTGTAGGGACTGGTCTCACGTCTCCTAGCGGTCTCTGGCACTGTGTAAGGACTGGTCTCACGTCTCCTAGCGGTCTCTGGCCCTGTGTAAGGACTGGTCTCATGTCCCTAGCGGTCTCTGGCACTGTGTAGGGACTGGTCTCATGTCTCCTAGCGGTCTCTGGCCCTGTGTAAGGACTGGTCTCATGTACCTAGCGGTCTCTGGCACTGTGTAGGGACTGGTCTCATGTCTCCTAGCGGTCTCTGGCACTGTGTAGGGACTGGTCTCATGTTTCCTAGCGGTCTCTGGCCCTGTGTAAGGACTGGTCTCATATCCCTAGCGGTCTCTGGCACTGTGTAGGGACTGGTCTCATGTCTCCTAGCGGTCTCTGGCACTGTGTAGGGACTGGTCTCATGTCCCTAGCGGTCTCTAGCACTGTGTAGGGACTGGTCTCATATCTCTGGCTCTAAGTAGGGACTTGTCTCATTTCTCTGGCTCTGTTTAGGGACTGGTCTCGTGTCTCTGGCTCTGTGTAGGGACTGGTCTCGTGTCTCTGGCTCTGTGTAGGGACTGATCTCATGTCTCCTAGCGGTCTCTGGCTCTGTGTAGGGACTGGTCTCATGTCCCTAGCGGTCTCTAGCACTGTGTAGGGACTGGTCTCATGTCTCTGGCTCTGTGTAGGGACTGGTCTCGTGTCTCTGGCTCTGTGTAGGGACTGGTCTCGTGTCTCTGGCTCTGTGTAGGGACTGGTCTCGTGTCTCTGGCTCTGTGTAGGACTGGTCACGTGTCTCTGGCTCTGTAGGGACTGGTCTCATGTCTCCTAGCGGTCTCTGGCTCTGTGGAGGGACTGGTCTCATATCTCCTAGCGGTCTCTGGCACTGTGTAGGGACTGGTCTCGTGTCTCTGGCTCTATATAGGGACTGGTCTCGTGTCCCTGGCTCTGTGTAGGGACTGGTCTCGTGTCTCTGGCTCTGTGTAGGGACTGGTCTCGTGTCTCTGGCTCTGTGTAGGGACTGGTCTTGTGTCTCTGGCTCTGTGTAGGGACTGGTCTCGTGTCTCTGGCTCTGTGTAGGGACCGGTCTCGTGTCTCTGGCTCTGTGTAGGGACTGGTCTCGTGTCTTTGGCTCTGTGTAGGGACTGGTCTCGTGTCTCTGGCTCTGTGTAGGGACTGGTCTTGTGTCTCTGGCTCTGTGTAGGGACTGGTCTCGTGTCTCTGGCTCTGTGTAGGGACTGGTCTCGTGTCTCTGGCTCTGTGTAGAGACTGGTCTCGTGTCTTTGGCTCTGTGTAGGGACTGGTCTCGTATCTCTGGCTCTGTGTAGGGGACTGGTCTCGTGTCTCTGGCTCTGTGTAAGGACTGGTCTCGTGTCTCTGGCTCTGTGTAGGGACTGGTCTCGTGTCTCTGGTTCTGTGTAAGGACTGGTCTCGTGTCTCTGGCTCTGTGTAGGGACTGGTCTCGTGTCTCTGGCTCTGTGTAGGGACTGGTCTCGTGTCTCTGGCTCTGTGTAAGGACTGGTCTCGTGTCTCTGGCTCTGTGTAGGGACTGGTCTCGTGTCTCTGGTTCTGTGTAAGGACTGGTCTCGTGTCTCTGGCTCTGTGTAGGGACTGGTCTTGTGTCTCTGGCTCTGTGTAGGGACTGGTTTCGTGTCTCTGGCACTGTGTAGGGACTGGTCTCGTGTCTCTGGCTCTGTGTAGGGACTGGTCTCATGTCTCTGGCTCTGTGTTGGGACTGGTTTCGTGTCTCTGGCACTGTGTAGCGACTGGTCTCGTGTCTCTGGCTCTGTGTAGGGACTGGCCTCGTATCTCTGGCTCTGTGTAGGGACTGGTCTCGTGTCTCTGGCTCTGTGTAGGGACTGGTCTCGTATCTCTGGATCTGTGTAGGGACTGGTCTCATGTTTCTGGCTCTGTGTAGGGACTGGTCTCGTATCTCTGGCTCTGTGTAGGGACTGGTCTTGTGTCTCTGGCTCTGTGTAGGGACTGGTCTCATGTCTCCTAGCGGTCTCTGGCTCTGTGTAGGGACTAGTCTCATGTTTCCTAGCGGGGTCTGGCTCTGTGGAGGGACTGGTCTCATGTCTCCTAGCGGTCTCTGGCACTGTGTAGGGACTGGTCTCGTGTCTCTGGCTCTGTGTAGGGACTGGTCTCGTATCTCTGGCTCTGTGTAGGGACTGGTCTTGTGTCTCTGGCTCTGTGTAGGGACTGGTCTCGTGTCTCTGGCTCTGTGTAGGGACTGGTCTCGTATCTCTGGCTCTGTGTAGGGACTGGTCTCGTGTCTCTGGCTCTGTGTAGGAACTGGTCTCGTGTCTCTGGCTCTGTGTAGGTACTGGTCTCGTGTCTCTGTGTAGGGACTGGTCTTGTGTCTCTGGCTCTGTGTAGGGACTGGTCTCGTGTCTCTGGCTCTGTGTAGGGACTGGTCTCGTGTCTCTGGCTCTGTGTAGGGACTGGTCTCGTGTCTCTGGCTCTGTGTAGGGACTGGTCTCGTGTCTCTGGCTCTGTGTAGGGACTGGTCTCGTGTCTCTGGCTCTGTAGGGACTGGTCTCATATCTCCTAGTGGTCTCTGGCACTGTGTAGGGACTGGTCTCGTATCTCTGGCTCTGTGTAGGGACTGGTCTCGTGCCTCTGGCTCTGTGTAGGGACTGGTCTCATGTTTCTGGCTCTGTGTAGGGACTGGTCTCGTATCTCTGGCTCTGTGTAGGGACTGGTCTCGTGTTTCCTAGCGGTCTCTTGCTCTGTGTAGGGACTGGTCTCATGTCTCCTAGCGGTCTCTGGCACTGTATAGGGACTGGTCTCGTGTCTCTGGCTCTGTGTAGGGACTGGTCTCATATCTCTGGCTCTGTGTAGGGACTGGTCTCGTGTCTTTGGCTCTGTGTAGGGACTGGTCTCGTGTCTCTGGCTCTGTGTAGGGACTGGTCTCGTATCTCTGGCTCTGTGTAGGGACTGGTCTCGTATCTCTGGCTCTGTGTAGGGACTGGTCTCGTGTCTCTGGCTCTGTGTAGGGACTGGTCTCGTATCTCTGGCTCTGTGTAGGGACTGGTCTCGTGTCTTTGGCTCTGTGTAGGGACTGGTCTCGTATCTCTGGATCTGTGTAGGGACTGGTATCGTGTCTCTGGCTCTGTGTAGGGACTGGTCTCGTGTCTCTGGCGCTGTGTAGGGACTGGTCTCGTGTCTCTGGCTCTGTGTAGGGACTGGTCTCGTGTCTCTGGCTCTGTGTAGGGACTGGTCTCGTGTCTCTGGCTCTGTGTAGGGACTGGTCTCGTGTCTCTGGCTCTGTGTAGGGACTGGTCTCGTGTCTCTGGCTCTGTGTAGGGACTGGTCTCGTGTCTCTGGCTCTGTGTAGGGACTGGTCTCGTGTCTCTGGCTCTGTGTAGGGACTGGTCTCGTATCTCTGGCTCTGTGTAGGGACTGGTCTCGTGTCTCTGGCTCTGTGTAGGGACTGGTCTCGTGTCTCTGGCTCTGTGTAAGGACTGGTCTCGTGTCTCTGGCTCTGTGTAGGGACTGGTCTCGTGTCTCTGGCTCTGTGTAGGGACTGGTCTCGTGTCTCTGGCTCTGTGTAGGGACTGGTCTCGTGTCTCTGGCTCTGTGTAGGGACTGGTCTCGTGTCTCTGGCTCTGTGTAGGGACCGGTCTCGTGCCTCTGGCTCTGTGTAGGGACTGGTCTCGTGTCTTTGGCTCTGTGTAGGGACTGGTCTCGTGTCTCTGGCTCTGTGTAGGGACTGGTCTCGTGTCTCTGGCTCTGTGTAGGGACTGGTCTCGTGTCTCTGGCTCTGTGTAGGGACTGGTCTCGTGTCTCTGGCTCTGTGTAGAGACTGGTCTCGTGTCTTTGGCTCTGTGTAGGGACTGGTCTCGTATCTCTGGCTCTGTGTAGGGACTGGTCTCGTGTCTCTGGCTCTGTGTAGGGACTGGTCTCGTGTCTCTGGCTCTGTGTAAGGACTGGTCTTGTGTCTCTGGCTCTGGGTAGGGACTGGTCTCGTGTCTCTGGTTCTGTGTAAGGACTGGTCTCGTGTCTCTGGCTCTGTGTAGCGACTGGTCTCGTGTCTCTGGCTCTGTGTAGGGACTGGTCTCGTGTCTCTGGCTCTGTGTAAGGACTGGTCTCGTGTCTCTGGCTCTGTGTAGGGACTGGTCTCGTGTCTCTGGCTCTGTGTAGGACTGGTCTCGTGTCTCTGGCTCTGTGTAGGGACTGGTCTCATGTCTCCTAGCGGTCTCTGGCCCTGTGTAAGGACTGATCTCATGTCTCCTAGCGGTCTCTGGCTCTGTGTAGGGACTGGTCTCATGTCCCTAGCGGTCTCTAGCACTGTGTAGGGACTGGTCTCATGTCTCTGGCTCTGTGTAGGGACTGGTCTCGTGTCTCTGGCTCTGTGTAGGGACTGGTCTCGTGTCTCTGGCTCTGTGTAGGGACTGGTCTCGTGTCTCTGGCTCTGTGTAGGACTGGTCACGTGTCTCTGGCTCTGTAGGGACTGGTCTCATGTCTCCTAGCGGTCTCTGGCTCTGTGGAGGGACTGGTCTCATATCTCCTAGCGGTCTCTGGCACTGTGTAGGGACTGGTCTCGTGTCTCTGGCTCTATATAGGGACTGGTCTCGTGTCCCTGGCTCTGTGTAGGGACTGGTCTCGTGTCTCTGGCTCTGTGTAGGGACTGGTCTCGTGTCTCTGGCTCTGTGTAGGGACTGGTCTCGTGTCTCTGGCTCTGTGTAGGGACTGGTCTCGTGTCTCTGGCTCTGTGTAGGGACCGGTCTCGTGTCTCTGGCTCTGTGTAGGGACTGGTCTCGTGTCTTTGGCTCTGTGTAGGGACTGGTCTCGTGTCTCTGGCTCTGTGTAGGGACTGGTCTTGTGTCTCTGGCTCTGTGTAGGGACTGGTCTCGTGTCTCTGGCTCTGTGTAGGGACTGGTCTCGTGTCTCTGGCTCTGTGTAGAGACTGGTCTCGTGTCTTTGGCTCTGTGTAGGGACTGGTCTCGTATCTCTGGCTCTGTGTAGGGGACTGGTCTCGTGTCTCTGGCTCTGTGTAAGGACTGGTCTCGTGTCTCTGGCTCTGTGTAGGGACTGGTCTCGTGTCTCTGGCTCTGTGTAAGGACTGGTCTCGTGTCTCTGGCTCTGTGTAGGGACTGGTCTCGTGTCTCTGGCTCTGTGTAGGGACTGGTCTCGTGTCTCTGGCTCTGTGTAAGGACTGGTCTCGTGTCTCTGGCTCTGTGTAGGGACTGGTCTCGTGTCTCTGGTTCTGTGTAAGGACTGGTCTCGTGTCTCTGGCTCTGTGTAGGGACTGGTCTTGTGTCTCTGGCTCTGTGTAGGGACTGGTTTCGTGTCTCTGGCACTGTGTAGGGACTGGTCTCGTGTCTCTGGCTCTGTGTAGGGACTGGTCTCATGTCTCTGGCTCTGTGTTGGGACTGGTTTCGTGTCTCTGGCACTGTGTAGCGACTGGTCTCGTGTCTCTGGCTCTGTGTAGGGACTGGCCTCGTATCTCTGGCTCTGTGTAGGGACTGGTCTCGTGTCTCTGGCTCTGTGTAGGGACTGGTCTCGTATCTCTGGATCTGTGTAGGGACTGGTCTCATGTTTCTGGCTCTGTGTAGGGACTGGTCTCGTATCTCTGGCTCTGTGTAGGGACTGGTCTTGTGTCTCTGGCTCTGTGTAGGGACTGGTCTCATGTCTCCTAGCGGTCTCTGGCTCTGTGTAGGGACTGGTCTCATGTTTCCTAGCGGGGTCTGGCTCTGTGGAGGGACTGGTCTCATGTCTCCTAGCGGTCTCTGGCACTGTGTAGGGACTGGTCTCGTGTCTCTGGCTCTGTGTAGGGACTGGTCTCGTATCTCTGGCTCTGTGTAGGGACTGGTCTTGTGTCTTTGGCTCTGTGTAGGGACTGGTCTCGTGTATCTGGCTCTGTGTAGGGACTGGTCTTGTGTCTCTGGCTCTGTGTAGGGACTGGTCTCGTGTCTCTGGCTCTGTGTAGGGACTGGTCTCGTATCTCTGGCTCTGTGTAGGGACTGGTCTCGTGTCTCTGGCTCTGTGTAGGGACTGGTCTCGTGTCTCTGGCTCTGTGTAGGAACTGGTCTCGTGTCTCTGGCTCTGTGTAGGTACTGGTCTCGTGTCTCTGGCTCTGTGTAGGGACTGGTCTCGTGTCTCTGGCTCTGTGTAGGGACTGGTCTCGTGTCTCTGGCTCTGTGTAGGGACTGGTCTCGTGTCTCTGGCTCTGTAGGGACTGGTCTCATGTCTTCTAGCGGTCTCTGGCTCTGTGGAGGGACTGGTCTCATATCTCCTAGTGGTCTCTGGCACTGTGTAGGGACTGGTCTCGTATCTCTGGCTCTGTGTAGGGACTGGTCTCGTGTCTCTGGCTCTGTAGGGACTGGTCTCGTGTCTCTGGCTCTGTGTAGGGACTGGTCTCGTGTCTCTGGCTCTGTGTAGGGACTGGTCTCGTGTCTCTGGCTCTGTAGGGACTGGTCTCATGTCTTCTAGCGGTCTCTGGCTCTGTGGAGGGACTGGTCTCATATCTCCTAGTGGTCTCTGGCACTGTGTAGGGACTGGTCTCGTATCTCTGGCTCTGTGTAGGGACTGGTCTCATGCCTCTGGCTCTGTGTAGGGACTGGTCTCATGTTTCTGGCTCTGTGTAGGGACTGGTCTTGTGTCTCTGGCTCTGTGTAGGGACTGGTCTCGTGTCTTTGGCTCTGTGTAGGGACTGGTCTCGTATCTCTGGCTCTGTGTAGGGGACTGGTCTCGTATCTCTGGCTCTGTGTAGGGACTGGTCTCGTGTCTCTGGCTCTGTGTAGGGACTGGTTTCGTGTCTCTGGCACTGTATAGGGACTGGTCTCGTGTCTCTGGCTCTGTGTAGGGACTGGTCTCATATCTCCTAGTGGTCTCTGGCACTGTGTAGGGACTGGTCTCGTATCTCTGGCTCTGTGTAGGGACTGGTCTCGTGCCTCTGGCTCTGTGTAGGGACTGGTCTCATGTTTCTGGCTCTGTGTAGGGACTGGTCTCGTATCTCTGGCTCTGTGTAGGGACTGGTCTCGTGTCTCCTAGCGGTCTCTGGCACTGTGTAGGGACTGGTCTCGTGTCT
Organism: Pseudophryne corroboree; assembly: GCF_028390025.1. Lineage (NCBI taxonomy): Eukaryota > Metazoa > Chordata > Amphibia > Anura > Myobatrachidae > Pseudophryne > Pseudophryne corroboree. The sequence continues at coordinate 621,467 of NW_026967560.1, read as the reverse complement.
CTGGCTCTGTGTAGGGACTGGTCTCGTATCTCTGGCTCTGTGTAGGGACTGGTCTCGTGTCTTTGGCTCTGTGTAGGGACTGGTCTCGTATCTCTGGATCTGTGTAGGGACTGGTATCGTGTCTCTGGCTCTGTGTAGGGACTGGTCTCGTGTCTCTGGCGCTGTGTAGGGACTGGTCTCGTGTCTCTGGCTCTGTGTAGGGACTGGTCTCGTGTCTCTGGCTCTGTGTAGGGACTGGTCTTGTGTCTCTGGCTCTGTGTAGGGACTGGTCTCGTGTCTCTGGCTCTGTGTAGGGACTGGTCTCGTGTCTCTGGCTCTGTGTAGGGACTGGTCTCGTGTCTCTGGCTCTGTGTAGGGACCGGTCTCGTGTCTCTGGCTCTGTGTAGGGACCGGTCTCGTGTCTCTGGCTCTGTGTAGGGACCGGTCTCGTGTCTCTGGCTCTGTGTAGGGACCGGTCTCGTGTCTCTGGCTCTGTGTAGGGACTGGTCTCGTGTCTTTGGCTCTGTGTAGGGACTGGTCTCGTATCTCTGGCTCTGTGTAGGGGACTGGTCTCGTATCTCTGGCTCTGTGTAGGGACTGGTCTCGTGTCTCTGGCTCTGTGTAGGGACTGGTTTCGTGTCTCTGGCACTGTATAGGGACTGGTCTCGTGTCTCTGGCTCTGTGTAGGGACTGGTCTCGTATCTCTGGCTCTGTGTAGGGACTGGTCTCGTGTCTCTGGCTCTGTGTAGGGACTGGTCTCGTGTCTCTGGCTCTGTGTAGGGACTGGTCTCGTATCTCTGGCTCTGTGTAGGGACTGGTCTCGTGTCTTTGGCTCTGTGTAGGGACTGGTCTCGTATCTCTGGATCTGTGTAGGGACTGGTATCGTGTCTCTGGCTCTGTGTAGGGACTGGTCTCGTGTCTCTGGCGCTGTGTAGGGACTGGTCTCGTGTCTCTGGCTCTGTGTAGGGACTGGTCTCGTGTCTCTGGCTCTGTGTAGGGACTGGTCTTGTGTCTCTGGCTCTGTGTAGGGACTGGTCTTGTATCTCTGGCTCTGTGTAGGGACTGGTCTCGTGTCTCTGGCTCTGTGTAGGGACTGGTCTCGTGTCTCTGGCTCTGTGTAGGGACTGGTCTCGTGTCTCTGGCTCTGTGTAGGGACTGGTCTCGTATCTCTGGCTCTGTGTAGGGACTGGTCTCGTGTCTCTGGCTCTGTGTAGGGACTGGTCTCGTGTCTCTGGCTCTGTGTAAGGACTGGTCTCGTGTCTCTGGCTCTGTGTAGGGACTGGTCTCGTGTCTCTGGCTCTGTGTAGGGACTGGTCTCGTGTCTCTGGCTCTGTGTAGGGACTGGTCTCGTGTCTCTGGCTCTGTGTAGGGACTGGTCTTGTGTCTCTGGCTCTGTGTAGGGACCGGTCTCGTGTCTCTGGCTCTGTGTAGGGACTGGTCTCGTGTCTTTGGCTCTGTGTAGGGACTGGTCTCGTGTCTCTGGCTCTGTGTAGGGACTGGTCTTGTGTCTCTGGCTCTGTGTAGGGACTGGTCTCGTGTCTCTGGCTCTGTGTAGGGACTGGTCTCGTGTCTCTGGCTCTGTGTAGAGACTGGTCTCGTGTCTCTGGCTCTGTGTAGGGACTGGTCTCGTGTCTCTGGCTCTGTGTAGAGACTGGTCTCGTGTCTCTGGCTCTGTGTAGAGACTGGTCTCGTGTCTTTGGCTCTGTGTAGGGACTGGTCTCGTATCTCTGGCTCTGTGTAGGGACTGGTCTCATGTCTCTGGCTCTGTGTAAGGACTGGTCTCGTGTCTCTGGCTCTGTGTAGGGACTGGTCTCGTGTCTCTGGTTCTGTGTAAGGACTGGTCTCGTGTCTCTGGCTCTGTGTAGGGACTGGTCTCGTGTCTCTGGCTCTGTGTAGGGACTGGTCTCGTGTCTCTGGCTCTGTGTAGGGACTGGTCTCGTGTCTCTGGCTCTGTGTAAGGACTGGTCTCGTGTCTCTGGCTCTGTGTAGGGACTGGTCTCGTGTCTCTGGTTCTGTGTAAGGACTGGTCTCGTGTCTCTGGCTCTGTGTAGGGACTGGTCTTGTGTCTCTGGCTCTGTGTAGGGACTGGTTTCGTGTCTCTGGCACTGTGTAGCGACTGGTCTCGTGTCTCTGGCTCTGTGTAGGGACTGGCCTCGTATCTCTGGCTCTGTGTAGGGACTGGTCTCGTGTCTCTGGCTCTGTGTAGGGACTGGTCTCGTATCTCTGGATCTGTGTAGGGACTGGTCTCATGTTTCTGGCTCTGTGTAGGGACTGGTCTCGTATCTCTGGCTCTGTGTAGGGACTGGTCTCGTGTCTCTGGCTCTGTGTAGGGACTGGTCTCATGTGTCCTAGCGGTCTCTGGCTCTGTGTAGGGACTGGTCTCATGTTTCCTAGCGGGGTCTGGCTCTGTGGAGGGACTGGTCTCATGTCTCCTAGCGGTCTCTGGCACTGTGTAGGGACTGGTCTCGTGTCTCTGGCTCTGTGTAGGGACTGGTCTCGTATCTCTTGCTCTGTGTAGGGACTGGTCTTGTGTCTTTGGCTCTGTGTAGGGACTGGTCTCGTGTATCTGGCTCTGTGTAGGGACTGGTCTTGTGTCTCTGGCTCTGTGTAGGGACTGGTCTCGTGTCTCTGGCTCTGTGTAGGGACTGGTCTCGTATCTCTGGCTCTGTGTAGGGACTGGTCTCGTGTCTCTGGCTCTGTGTAGGGACTGGTCTCGTGTCTCTGGCTCTGTGTAGGAACTTGTCTCGTGTCTCTGGCTCTGTGTAGGGACTGGTCTTGTGTCTCTGGCTCTCTGTAGGGACTGGTCTCGTGTCTCTGGCTCTCTGTAGGGACTGGTCTCGTGTCTCTGGCTCTGTGTTGGGACTGGTTTCGTGTCTCTGGCACTGTGTAGCGACTGGTCTCGTGTCTCTGGCTCTGTGTAGGGACTGGCCTCGTATCTCTGGCTCTGTGTAGGGACTGGTCTCGTGTCTCTGGCTCTGTGTAGGGACTGGTCTCGTATCTCTGGATCTGTGTAGGGACTGGTCTCATGTTTCTGGCTCTGTGTAGGGACTGGTCTCGTATCTCTGGCTCTGTGTAGGGACTGGTCTCGTGTCTCTGGCTCTGTGTAGGGACTGGTCTCATGTTTCCTAGCGGGGTCTGGCTCTGTGGAGGGACTGGTCTCATGTCTCCTAGCGGTCTCTGGCACTGTGTAGGGACTGGTCTCGTGTCTCTGGCTCTGTGTAGGGACTGGTCTCGTATCTCTGGCTCTGTGTAGGGACTGGTCTTGTGTCTTTGGCTCTGTGTAGGGACTGGTCTCGTGTATCTGGCTCTGTGTAGGGACTGGTCTTGTGTCTCTGGCTCTGTGTAGGGACTGGTCTCGTGTCTCTGGCTCTGTGTAGGGACTGGTCTCGTATCTCTGGCTCTGTGTAGGGACTGGTCTCGTGTCTCTGGCTCTGTGTAGGGACTGGTCTCGTGTCTCTGGCTCTGTGTAGGAACTGGTCTCGTGTCTCTGGCTCTGTGTAGGTACTGGTCTCGTGTCTCTGGCTCTGTGTAGGGACTGGTCTTGTGTCTCTGGCTCTCTGTAGGGACTGGTCTCGTGTCTCTGGCTCTCTGTAGGGACTGGTCTCGTGTCTCTGGCTCTGTGTAGGACTGGTCTCGTGTCTCTGGCTCTGTGTAGGGACTGGTCTCGTGTCTCTGGCTCTGTGTAGGGACTGGTCTCGTGTCTCTGGCTCTGTGTAGGGACTGGTCTCGTGTCTCTGGCTCTGTGTAGGGACTGGTCTCGTGTCTCTGGCTCTGTAGGGACTGGTCTCATGTCTTCTAGCGGTCTCTGGCTCTGTGGAGGGACTGGTCTCATATCTCCTAGTGGTCTCTGGCACTGTGTAGGGACTGGTCTCGTATCTCTGGCTCTGTGTAGGGACTGGTCTCGTGCCTCTGGCTCTGTGTAGGGACTGGTCTCATGTTTCTGGCTCTGTGTAGGGACTGGTCTCGTGTCTTTGGCTCTGTGTAGGGACTGGTCTCGTATCTCTGGCTCTGTGTAGGGGACTGGTCTCGTATCTCTGGCTCTGTGTAGGGACTGGTCTCGTGTCTCTGGCTCTGTGTAGGGACTGGTTTCGTGTCTCTGGCACTGTATAGGGACTGGTCTCGTGTCTCTGGCTCTGTGTTGGGACTGGTCTCATATCTCCTAGTGGTCTCTGGCTTGTGTAGGGACTGGTCTCGTGCCTCTGGCTCTGTGTAGGGACTGGTCTCATGTTTCTGGCTCTGTGTAGGGACTGGTCTCGTATATCTGGCTCTGTGTAGGGACTGGTCTCGTGTCTCTGGCTCTGTGTAGGGACTGGTCTCATGTCTCCTAGCGGTCTCTGGCTCTGTGTAGGGACTGGTCTCATGTCTCCTAGCGGTCTCTGGCACTGTGTAGGGACTGGTCTCGTGTCTCTGGCTCTGTGTAGGGACTGGTCTCGTGTCTCTGGCTCTGTGTAGGGACTGGTCTCGTGTCTTTGGCTCTGTGTAGGGACTGGTCTCGTATCTCTGGATCTGTGTAGGGACTGGTATCGTGTCTCTGGATCTGTGTAGGGACTGGTATCGTGTCTCTGGCTCTGTGTAGGGACTGGTCTCGTGTCTCTGGCGCTGTGTAGGGACTGGTCTCGTGTCTCTGGCTCTGTGTAGGGACTGGTCTCGTGTCTCTGGCTCTGTGTAGGGACTGGTTTCGTGTCTCTGGCACTGTATAGGGACTGGTCTCGTGTCTCTGGCTCTATGTAGGGACTGGTCTCGTATCTCTGGCTCTGTGTAGGGACTGGTCTCGTATCTCTGGCTCTGTGTAGGGACTGGTCTCGTATCTCTGGCTCTGTGTAGGGACTGGTCTCGTATCTCTGGCTCTGTGTAGGGACTGGTCTCGTGTCTTTGGCTCTGTGTAGGGACTGGTCTCGTATCTCTGGATCTGTGTAGGGACTGGTCTCGTGTCTCTGGCTCTGTGTAGGGACTGGTCTCGTGTCTCTGGCGCTGTGTAGGGACTGGTCTCGTGTCTCTGGCTCTGTGTAGGGACTGGTCTCGTGTCTCTGGCTCTGTGTAGGGACTGGTCTCGTGTCTCTGGCTCTGTGTAGGGACTGGTCTCGTGTCTCTGGCTCTGTGTAGGGACTGGTCTCGTGTCTCTGGCTCTGTGTAGAGACTGGTCTCGTGTCTCTGGCTCTGTGTAAGGACTGGTCTCGTGTCTCTGGCTCTGTGTAGGGACTGGTCTCGTGTCTCTGGCTCTGTGTAGGGACTGGTCTCGTGTCTCTGGCTCTGTGTAGGGACCGGTCTCGTGTCTCTGGCTCTGTGTAGGGACCGGTCTCGTGTCTCTGGCTCTGTGTAGGGACTGGTCTCGTGTCTCTGGCTCTGTGTAGGGACTGGTCTCGTGTCTCTGGCTCTGTGTAGGGACTGGTCTTGTGTCTTTGGCTCTGTGTAGGGACTGGTCTCGTATCTCTGGCTCTGTGTAGGGACTGGTCTCGTGTCTCTGGCTCTGTGTAGGGACTGGTTTCGTGTCTCTGGCACTGTATAGGGACTGGTCTCGTGTCTCTGGCTCTGTGTAGGGACTGGTCTCGTGTCTCTGGCTCTGTGTAGGGACTGGTTTCGTGTCTCTGGCACTGTATAGGGACTGGTCTCGTGTCTCTGGCTCTGTGTAGGGACTGGTCTCGTATCTCTGGCTCTGTGTAGGGACTGGTCTCGTATCTCTGGCTCTGTGTAGGGACTGGTCTCGTGTCTCTGGCTCTGTGTAGGGACTGGTCTCGTGTCTCTGGCTCTGTGTAGGGACTGGTCTCGTGTCTCTGGCTCTGTGTAGGGACTGGTCTCGTGTCTCTGGCTCTGTGTAGAGACTGGTCTCGTGTCTCTGGCTCTGTGTAAGGACTGGTCTCGTGTCTCTGGCTCTGTGTAGGGACTGGTCTCGTGTCTCTGGCTCTGTGTGGGGACTGGTCTCGTGTCTCTGGCTCTGTGTAGGGACTGGTCTCGTATCTCTGGCTCTGTGTAGGGACTGGTCTCGTGTCTCTGGCTCTGTGTAGGGACTGGTCTCGTATCTCTGGCTCTGTGTAGGGACTGGTCTCGTGTCTCTGGCTCTGTGTAGGGACTGGTCTCGTATCTCTGGCTCTGTGTAGGGACTGGTCTCGTGTCTCTGGCTCTGTGTAGGGACTGGTCTCGTATCTCTGGCTCTGTGTAGGGACTGGTCTCGTGTCTCTGGCTCTGTGTAGGGACTGGTCTCGTGTCTCTGGCTCTGTGTAGGGACTGGTCTCATGTTTCTGGCTCTGTGTAGGGACTGGTCTCGTGTCTCTGGCTCTGTGTAGGGACTGGTCTCGTGTCTTTGGCTCTGTGTGGGGACTGGTCTCGTGTCTCTGGCTCTGTGTAGGGACTGGTCTCGTGTCTTTGGCTCTGTGTAGGGACTGGTCTTGTGTCCCTGGCTCTGTGTAGGGACTGGTCTCGTGTCTCTGGCTATGTGTAGGGACTGGTCTCGTGTCCCTGGCTCTGTGTAGGGACTGGTCTCGTGTCTCTGGCTCTGTGTAGGGACTGGTCTCGTGTCTCTGGCTCTGTGTGGGGACTGGTCTCGTGTCTCTGGCTCTGTGTAGGGACCGGTCTCGTGTCTTTGGCTCTGTGTAGGGACTGGTCTCGTGTCTCTGGCTCTGTGTAGGGACTGGTATAATATCTCTGGTTCTAAGTAGGGACTGGTCTTGTGTCCCTGGCTCTGTGTAGGGACTGGTCTCGTGTCTCTGGCTCTGTGTAGGGACTGGTCTCGTGTCTCTGGCTCTGTGTAGGGACTGGTCTCGTGTCTCTGGCACTGTGTAGGGACTGGTCTTGTGTCTCTCGCACTGTGTAGGGACTGGTCTCGTGTCTCTGGCTCTGTGTAGGGACTGGTCTCGTGTCTCTGGCTCTGTGTAGGGACTGGTCTCGTGTCTCTGGCTCTGTGTAGGGACTGGTCTCGTGTCTCTGGCTCTGTGTAGGGACTGGTCTCGTGTCCCTGGCTCTGTGTAGGGACTGGTCTCGTGTCTCTGGCTCTGTGTAGGGACTGGTCTCGTGTCTCTGGCTCTGTGTAGGGACTGCTCTTGTGTCTCTGGCTCTGTGTGGGGACTGGTCTTGTGTCTCTCGCACTGTGTAGGGACTGGTCTCGTGTCTCTGGCTCTGTGTAGGGACTGGTCTCGTGTCTCTGGCTCTGTGTAAGGACTGGTCTCGTGTTTCTGGCTCTGTGTAGGGACTGGTCTCGTGTCTCTGGCTCTGTGTAGGGACTGGTCTCGTGTCTCTGGCTCTGTGCAGGGACTGGTCTCGTGTCTCTGGCTCGGTGTAGGGACTGTCTTCAGCGTTCTTGTTATCCTGACCTGTGTATAATGAGATGCAGGAATCCTCTGTAGCTTTTGCATGACAGAGCTGTAAATCCGTCCGTCTATCACACTGATGTCTTTGTTTTTCCCGTTAATGCCTCCAGCTTTGGAATCTCTGTAGAAAGTCACCACTGTGACCCAATAGGTTGGGAGCTTGTTGTTCATTAAAAGGACGTTAACCCTAACAGCGGCCGCCATGACAAATGATGCAATCAGGACTCATCATGACCCAGTACTTATGGAACCGCCTGCAGCGGAGAGTCAGCCCCGCTACAGGAACCTGAGGATGGAAAGTTACCAATTAACTTATTTATGTAACCTAGACATGAGCCTGTAAGCTAATTGCTTATTGCTTCCTTTCACTTACCGCTTTCTACGGTGATCAGTTGTAATAACACGGAGACCGTACACACGTGTGACGCCACCACACGAGAGGAATAGTTATGGGGCTTATTTCATGGAACAGTAATGATGATACAACTCATAAATCACCTTCATACAAGTCAGGATCATTGTCCTATATTTGCAAGATTGTTGATATGCTCAATTTCTTCAAGAAGGACGTTCCCCGCTCATATCTTCCAGAGAACACTGACCTGTCATAGGTTCTAGGGAAGCACTTACCTGCCAGGGTTCTATGGAAGCACTGTCCTGCCAAAGATTCTAGGGACGCACTTACCTGCCAATGGGTCTATGAAAGCATCGACCTGCCATAAGTTTTAGGAAGGCAGCAAATTTCCTATTGGAAGCACCGAACTACAATACCAGGCTTGTATAGAAGCACCATCCTGATCGAGTCAGAGTCAGCTTTATTAGCCAGGTATACTTGCGTATACTAGGAATTTGTCTTTGGTTTGCTATACATCAGCCAAGTAGATAACATATAATATGGTGGGGGACAAGTACAGTCATACAGATAGGTATACCGTAGGAGGACAAGTGAGTTACATGTACGTCTCGTCAGTCAGGTGTTCTATGGACCTACCAGAGGTCTAGGGAATTCCCCGACCTGCCAGAGGTTTCTAGGGAAGCATTGACTACGTCTGCCTCATTGTCTCCAGTCTGCAAGGTGCAGAATCCATTTATGTGACGCATAACCCTGCTACCTGCACACTAGTGCCCTGGACCTGTCTGCCTTGTATCCAGCTCTGTTTCATACGTACAAGCTTTTATCTGATTGTCTGGATCACCTGCAGCATACTGCATATACTGCATTTCACCCAGCCATCCATACCAGTGTCTGTGTACTGGCTGGACGCTCTATTCATTCATTGTACCCCAAGGGCGTTTGTATTACGTCCTTCCTGCATTTATTACTTGTCAATGCATTCTGCTGATATCCTGCCTGGTCCATATTCCGTACTCTGATCTGCATTATATCTGTATGTACTAAACCTGATTTCTGCTTCATCTACACTGTATCTGTGCAAACCCCAACCTGCCAGGGATGTCTAGGGAAGCACTGACCTGCCATCGGGGTCTACTGCTCTGCCGTTTCCCATGCCAATCAATCTTTCCTCAAGTCTCTCTTCTCAGTTCTATGATCCATGCCTCCTCCTCACTGCCACTGACTTTACCTCCCTTTTTACTTCCAAAGTTAAAGCCATCTGTCACAAAATGTCCTCTCTTCTGATGCTCCTTCTATGCCACCCACCCCTCTCTCCTGACACCTACCCCTATGCTCCTTCCGCCCACCACAGGAGTATTTACCTTATCTTATCCTCTTCCCTCCTCTACTTGACCCCTGCATCTCTCCCCTCTACCTTGCCCACCACTTCAACCCAACCCTCTCCACTGGTGTCTTCCCCTCATCATTCATCCTTCAAACTCACTCTTGTCTCACTCTCTAATTACCACCCCATTTCTCCGATCCCTGTTGCCACTAAAATACTCAGGTGGCTTGTCTACAACCATCTCATCTGCTGTCTCTTCAATAACTCTATCTTTGAAATACAGGGGTCACTTCTCCCTCTTGGACCTCTCTGTGGCCTTTGCCACCTCTTGTGAGTGTCCAGTTGCCTTAACTCAACATAGCCAAAACTGAACTCATTGTCTTCCTTCCATCTCGAATCCCCTCCCGACCTCCCTATCACTGTCAACAACACCACTGTCTCCTCTATTCCCCATTTCTGCTGCCTGGGAATCCTTATTGACACCTCCTTTACCTTCACCTCCCTCATTCAGTCTCTTGCCGGTTCCTGCTCTGCAACATTGGTCGCATCCAACCCTTCCACTCCCAGGATGTCCACTCACTGATCGTCACTCACCTCCTCCTCACTCCATTCCCATCTTTCTCCACTCTGTACTTAATGCTGCTGCTAGACTTATCATCTTCTTCTCCCACAGCTCTGCCTCCCCTCCTGCCAAGCCCTTCACTGTGTCCCCTATCCATCCTCTTCAAACTCCTCACCGTCACATACAAGGCCCTCTCCAACTCCACTGCTCCCTACATCTCCGACCCCATCTCTTTACACCCTTCTTTCCTTCCTCTCCGGTGGAGCATGACCGCCACATTTCCTGCCCTACCATTGAAACAATCTCCATCATTCCATCAGAGTATCCCCCAGCCTCCATTGCTTCATGCGGTAGATGAAAAGCCACCTGTTCATAAAAGCACATTCGTCCACCACTGTCACCACGCAGTCAACCTCACCTTATTGCGCCCTCCAGTTCTCCCACTCCCGCTTTCTGCTCCCCTTACATTGATTGGTTCACTCCTTGTGTTTCATTCCCTCCCCCCCCCCCCCCGGCTTAAACTGTAAGATCCGTAGAGCAGGGCCCTCCTGCCTCAGTGACTACCTCTCTTGCACACCAGTTACACTCTACACTACCTCCTTGGTTGCAGGCAAGAAAGAGGAACGACGCTGCTTTTGAAAGGTGCAGGGTGCTAGAATCAACACTATATAAATAACGTTTGTTAATAATAATAGGTGCAGTGTCAGTGTGTGTTTTTAGCAAGATTGTAGTGCTGGTGTAGGTGTAGTGTAACTGTATGTATAGTGTTGCTGTAGTGTATTGTTGGTGTGTTACTATATGTATAGTGTTGGTGTAGTGTAACTGTATGTATAGTGTTGCTGTAGTGTATTGTTGGTGTGTTACTATATGTATAGTGTTGCTGTAGTGTTACTGTATGTATAGTGTTGCTGTAGTGTATTGTTGGTGTGTTACTATATGTATAGTGTTGCTGTAGTGTTACTGTACTGTATGAATGTATTGTGTTAGTGTCGTGTTACTGTATGTATAGTGTAGGCAGGGCTGCAGCTAGTGGGGGGCTAAGAGGGTATGCGTCCCAGGTGCAGGACTTGAGGGGGCGCCGAGGAGTTACAGAGGAGCAGGGTTTTTTTTTTATCTTCTCTTACGTCCTAGATGATGCTGGGGTCCACATTAGTACCATGGGGTATAGACGGGTCCACCAGGAGCCATTGGCACTTTAAGAGTTTGAGAGTGTGGGCTGGCTCCTCCCTCTATGCCCCTCCTGTCAGATTCGGTTTAGAAAATGTGCCCAGAGGAGCCGGTCACAGCTAGGGGCGCTCCATAGGAGTTTTTCTAGAAAAAGTTTTATTAGAGTTTATTATTTTACAGGGAGGCTGCTGGCAACAGCCTCCCTGCTTCTAAGGGGGGGAGCAGTGTCCGCCCTGCGGGGTCTGAGCCACTACCTCCGCTGACTTTACACTGAGCTCCAGAGGGGTCGGATTGCTCTCTGCCACATGGGATCGCTCGCCCCAGCAGCATGCTGCCACCCCCTTGCAAAGCTGAAGAATCGGTGGCGAGTGAGACACTGACCCCCCTAGCAAGCGGGGGGGTCGGTGTGAAAATGGCGGCAACAGGGTAGGATGGCTCAGCGGTACATGGTGCAGCGCTGTGAGGGGTGCCCTGAGCCAGCGCTTACCCCCTACACTGGTCCAGAAGCCTGTCGGAGTCCCCGGATCTCAGCCAGCACCCAATCCTCAGGCCAGTATAATCCTATGAAGAGCGGGAAGACAGCACCAGTAAGGGGGTGGAGCTTCTCCTCAGAGCGGACCCTGCAGCGTTCCAGCGCCATTTTCCTGCTTGCACAGCGCTGATCAGAAGAAACAGGTCCCCCCACAGCAACTCCAGCTATCTGTACACGGTACCAGGGGGTTGTAGAAGGGGGGGAGAGGCTGCAATACGACTGTGTATCCTATTAAGGTGCACAGGCAGCGCTGACAAGGGGTCTCCCTCTGGTAAAAGTGCTGTGTGTGGGTTGGCTCCGATCTCTGTGTCTCTCTTGTCTTTCTTGGAGGGGGGAACTCTATCTGCCGCGTGTGTGTGTGTGTGTGTGTGTGTGTGTGTGTGTGTGTGTGTGTGTGTGTGTGTGTGTGTGTGTGTGTGTGGAGTGTTTGGGGGTCTCCTTTACACTATGTCCAGGGACTCTGTGTCATATGCTGCAGAGGATTTGTCCTCCCAGGATGATCCCATTCCATGTAATCAGGATAGCACTGGTTTAGCACAGATTCCAGCAAGGGAACCTGAGTGGTTTTCCTCTATCAAATCTTGGATTTCTCAGATTTCTGACAGGGTTGCCAGTAATGAATCTGCAACCCAGGTATTACAGAGCTCTATGGCAGTATGGCCGGTTTCTGGTACCTCAGGACGCTCCGCTATATACCCCCACAAACTTTTACATGTGATGCCAGATGACACGGATACCGATTCTGACACCACAGACGGTGATGGGGATGTGTTGCGGCGGTCTGCCTCTCTTGCAAATGGGGTGCAATTGATGATAGAGGCTATCAGGGATGTGCTACATATTAATGATACCACACCTGAGCAGGTTGAGGAGGTCTTTTTTCACTGAAAATAAAAAAGCCTTGCTAACCTCGCTAGAATTGGATGCTATATTTGAGAAAGCATGGGAAAACCCTGAGAAAAAAATTCCTAATCCCTAAAAGGGTCCAGGTGGCGTTTCCTTTCCCTGAGGAGGATAGAAAAAAATGGGAAAACCCACCGATTGTTGACGCATCTGTGTCCAGACTCTCAAAAAAGTGGTTTTACCTGTTCCAGGATCTACCACCTTAAAGGAGCCGGCTGATCGTAAAATTGATAATACGCTTAAATCAATGTACACCGCTTCGGGGGCCATATTACGCCCCACTATTGCTAGTGCATGGATTGCAAAGGCAATAGTAAAGTGGTCGGCTACCTTACTTGAGGATTTGGATACGATGGATAAGGGCGATGTTGAATTGTTTTTGCGTAACATTCACAATTCAGGAGGTTTTATGGTAGAATCGATGAAAGACCTGGGTTCCATGGCTGCGGGAATCTCTTCCATGTCTATTTCAGCTCGTCGGGGACTTTGGATGCGCCAGTGGTCGGCCGACGCGGAATCCAGAAGAAGTGTGGAGTCCCTACCCTACACAGGTCAGGCTTTCTTTGGAAAAGCTTTGGATGCGTGGATATCCACGGCTACAGCGGGTAAGTCTCCATTTCTTCCCTCAGCTGCACCTGCTCCGAAGAAATCCTTCTCTTCATCAGCATCGCAGTCCTTTCGGCCTAACAAGCCTAGAAAGGCCAAACAGTCCAATACCTTCTTTAGGGGAGGTCGAGCTAAATCCAAGAAACCTGCTGCTGCAGGTTCCCAGGAACAAAAGCCTGTTTCAGGTACACCAAAGTCCTCCGCATGACGGTGGACAGCGCGGCCTGGACGTGGGGCCGGTGGGAGCGAGACTCAGACAGTTCAGTCACGTCTGGGTATCGTCCGGCCTGGATCCCTGCGTGATAGATATTGTGTCCCAGGGATACAGGCTGGAATTTCAAAATCTCCCTCCTCACCGATTTTTCAAATCAGGCTTACCAGTTCTACTGGCAGACAGAACTGTCCTACAAGAAGCTGTCCAGAAGTTGGTGGAGGACCAGGTCATTGTGCCAGTTCCTCCTCATTTGCAAACCACAGGTTACTATTCAAACCTTTTTGTGGTACCGAAACCGGATGGTTCGGTCAGGCCCATTCTGAACCTAAAATCGCTGAACCCCTTTCTAAAGGAGTTCAAGTTGAAAATGGAGTCTCTAAGGGCGGTGATATCAGGTCTGGAAGAGGGGGAATTCCTGGTATCCCTGGATATCAAGGATGCATACCTCCACATTCCGATTTGGCTGCCGCATCAGGCTTATCTCCATTTCGCATTACTGGACTGTCATTTCCAGTTCCAGGCCCTGGCATTCGGAATCTCAACAGCACGGAGGGTGTTCACCAAGGTGATGGCAGAGATGATGGTTCTCCTCCGCAAACAAGGGGTGAACATCATTCCATATCTGGACGATCTGCTGATAAAGGCATCGTCCAAGGAGAAGCTGTTGCAGTCCATTGTTCTCACAACCCACCTACTCAGATTCCACGTCTGGATTCTGAACCTTCCAAAGTCACATCTGGAACCAACCCAGAGGTGGTCTTTTCTGGGGATGATCCTCGACACAGAAGTGCAGAGGGTGTTTCTTCCGCAGGAAAAGGCGTTGGTGATACAAACAATGGTCCGGGATGTCCTGAAGACAGCCCGGGTGTCGGTTCATCAATGCATTCGCCTTTTGGGAAAGATGGTGGCCTCTTACGAGGCTCTCCAGTATGGGAGGTTCCATGCTCGGGCCTTCCAACTGGATCTCCTGGACAAGTGGTCAGGATCTCATCTCCATATGCACCAGAGAATTTGTCTGTCGCCAAAGGCCAGGATTTCACTCCTCTGGTGGCTCCAATTACCTCACCTACTGGAGGGCCGCAGGTTCTGGATTCAGGACTGTGTCCTTCTAACCACGGATGTGAGCCTCCGGGGATGGGGCACAGTCATTCAAGGGGAAACCTTCCAGGGAAGGTGATCAAGTCTGAAAGCCGGCCTGCCCATCAACATCCTGGAACTAAGAGCCGTCTACAACGGTCTTCTTCAGGCGGCCCGTCTTCTAAGAAATCGGGCCATTCAAGTGCAGTTGGACAATGTAATGACAGTGGCCTACATAAACCAACAGGGCGGAACGAAGAGCAGAGCTGCAATGTCAGAGGTGCCAAAAATCATCCTCTGGGCAGAAAGACACGCGTTGGCGCTCTCAGCAATCTTCATTCCGGGAGTGGACAACTGGGAAACAGACTTCCTCAGCAGACACGATCATCCAGGGGAGTGGGGTCTCCATCCGGAGGTGTTCAAAGAAATTAAAGACCTTTGGGGGTTACCCCAAATAGACATGATGGCCTCTCATCTCAACAAGAAGTTTCGGCGCTATTGTTCCAGGTCGAGGGACCCACAAGCAGTGGACGCCCTGGTGTCTCTGTGGGTGTTCCAGTCGGTGTACTTGTTTCCGCCACTCCCACTCATTCCAAGAGTTCTAAAGCTCGTAAGGAGGACTAGAGTTCAAGCAATCCTCATTGCTCCAGACTGGCCAAGGCGGGCTTGGTACGCGGACCTTCTGAATCTTACAGGAAGAGCCTCTTCGGGAGGACCTGCTGCATCAAGACTTACCGCGGCTACGTTTGATGGCATGGAGGTTGAATCCCTGATACTTGCTCAGAAGGGCATTCCAAAGAAGGTCATTCCTATCCTGATACAGGCTAGGAAAGGGGTAACGTCTAAACATTACAATCGTATTTGGAAGAAATATGTCTCTTGGTGTGAGTCCAAGAAGTTTCCTGCGGTGTAGATTCAACTTGGACGTTTTCTCCTCTTACTGCAAGCAGGTGTGGATATGGGCCTGAGGCTGGGATCTGTGAAGGTCCAGATTTCGGCCCTATCCATTTTCTTCCAGAAACAATTGGCTGCCCTCCCTGTGGTTCAGACCTTTTTGAAAGGAGTTCTGCGCATCTAACCTCCCTTTGTACCGCCTACGGCGCATTGGGACCTTAACGTGGTGTTGCAGTTCCTCCAGTTGGATTGGTTTGAGCCTCTACAGGAGGTTGAGGCCAAATTTCTTACATGGAAGGATGTCACATTGTTGTCCTTAGCTTCTGCTAGATGTGTGTCGGAGTTGGAGGCTTTGTCCTGTAAAAGCCCTTATTTGATCTTCCACGAAGATAGAGCTGAGCTCCGGACATGCCAGCAGTTTCTTCCAAAGGTTGTGTCGGCATTTCATATCAACCAACCTATTGTGGTGCCAGTGGCTACTGACTCCTCTACTTCATCAAAGTCCTTGGATGTTGTGAGGGCTTTGAAAATCTATGTGAAGAGGACTGCTCTTCACAGGAAATCGGACTCTTTGTTTGTCCTGTATGACCCCAAGAAAATTGGGTGTCCTGCTTCTAAGCAGACTATATCTCGCTGGATCAGGTTCACTATCCAGCATGCATATTCTACGGCAGGATTGCTGTGTCCAAAATCTGTTAAGGCCCACTCTACTCGTAAGGTGGGGTCTTCCTGGGCGGCTGCCCGGGGTGTCTCTGCATTGCAACTTTGCCGAGCAGCTACTTGGTCTGGGTCGAACACGTTTGCAAGTTCTACAAGTTCGATACTTTGGCCTCTGATGATCTGAAGTTCAGTCAATCAGTTCTGCAGGAGCCTCCGCGCTCTCCCTTCCGATCTGGGAGCTTTGGTATATCCCCATGGTACTAATGTGGACCCCAGCATCCTCTAGGACGTAAGAGAAAATAGGATTTTGGTTATCTACCGGTAAATCCTTTTCTCGTAGTCCGTAGTGTACTGCATTGTTACTTGGTAAGTAATGTTTCAGCAGTGCTGCGTTTCAAGCTAAATTAGCCTGGCGTGCCTTGTATGTGTGAGCTGGTGTGAATCTCACCACTATCTGTGTAAAATCCTTCTCTCGAAGTTGTCCGTCTTCTCGGGCATAGTTTCTAGACTGAGTCTGGTAGGAGGGGCATAGAGGGAGGAGCCAGCCCACACTCTCAAACTCTTAAAATGCCTATGGCTCCTGGTGGACCCATCTGTACCCCATGGTACTAATGTGGACCCCAGAATCCTCTGCGGACTACGAGAAAAGAATTTACAGGTAGGTAACCAAAATCCTATTTTCTCTAACCCACCTGTCTGCCCGCAGCTGGCTCCGACGCTGTGCGGGTGAGCTCCAGTACCTGGGATCTCTCCTATGCCGGTTACTGTCTTAAACTCTCTTCTTTGCCATGCGGTGCACTGTGCAAGCTGTAGAAGGGAGCTGTTGGTGATGTGTTCTTCAGCAGGCTATGATCCCGGCATGTAGTGCACCGATGTGGTGTAGCATATAAGGGGATGTAGTGTAGTGATGTACTATAGCATATGGGGTATGTAGTGCAGTGTATAGCGGCATGTAGTGTAGTGATGTAGTTCAGAGTGTACGGGGATGTAATATAGTGATGTAGTGCAGTGAATAGCGGCATGTAGTGCAGTGATATAGTTCGGCGTGTAAGGGGATGTAATAAAGTGATATAGTGCAGTGAATAGGGGAATGTAGTTCGGCGTGTAGGGGATGCAATATAATGATGTAGTGCTGTGAATAGGGGAATGTAGTGCAGTGATGTAGTTCAGCGTTTAGGGGAATGTAATATAGTGATGTAGTGCAGTGAATAGCGGCATGTAGTGTAGTGATGTAGTTCAGTGTGTAGGGGGATGTAATATAGTGATGTAGTTCAGTGAATAGCGGCATGTAGTGTAGTGATGTAGTTCAGCGTGTAGGGGGATGTAATATAGTGATGTAGTGCAGTGAATAGAGGAATGTAGTGCAGTGATGTAGTTCGGCGTGTAGGGGATGTAATATAGTGATGTAGTGCAGTGTATAGCGTCATGTAGTGCAGTGATGTAGTTCGGCGTGTAGGGGGATGTAATATAGTGATTTAGTGCAGTGAATAGGGGAATGTAGTGCAGTGATGTAGTGCAGTGATGTAGTTCAGCGTGTAGGGGGATGCAGTATAGTGATGTAGTGCAGTGATGTAGTTCGGCATGTAGGGGATGTAATATAGTGATGTAGTGCAGTGAATAGGGGAATGTAGTGCAGTGATGTAGTTCGGCGTGTAGGGGATGTAATATAGTGATGTAGTGCAGTGAATAGGGGAATGCAGTGCAGTGATGTAGTTCGGCGTGTAGAGGATGTAATATAGTGATGTAGTGCAGTGTATAGCGGCATGTAGTGCAGTGATGTAGTTCGGCGTGTAGGGGATGTAATAAAGTGATGTAGTGCAGTGTATAGCGGCATGTAATGCAGTGATGTAGTTCGGCGTGTAAGGGGATGTAATATAGTGATGTAGTGCAGTGAATAGCGGCATGTAGTGTAGAGATGTAGTTCAGCGTGTAGGTTGATGTAATATAGTGATGTAGTGCAGTGATGTAGTTCGGCGTGTAAGGGGATGTAATATAGTGATGTAGTGCAGTGAATAGGGGAATGTAGTGCAGTGATGTAGTTCGGCGTGTAGGGGATGTAATATAGTGATGTAGTGCAGTGTATAGCGGCATGTAGTGCAGTGATGTAGTTCAGCGTGTAGGGGGATATAATAAAGTGATGTAGTGCAGTGTATAGCGGCATGTAGTGCAGTGATGTAGTTCGGCGTGTAAGGGGATGTAATATAGTGATGTAGTGCAGTGTATAGCGGCATGTAGTGCAGTGATGTAGTTTGGCGTGTAGGGGGATATAATAAAGTGATGTAGTGCAGTGTATAGCGGCATGTAATGCAGTGATGTAGTTCGGCGTGTAAGGGGATGTAATATAGTGATGTAGTGCAGTGAATAGCGGCATGTAGTGTAGAGATGTAGTTCAGCGTGTAGGTTGATGTAATATAGTGATGTAGTGCAGTGAATAGGGGAATGTAGTGCAGTGATGTAGTTCGGCGTGTAGGGGATGTAATATAGTGATGTAGTACAGTGTATAGCGGCATGTAGTACAGCGATGTAGTTCGGCGTGTAAGGGGATGTAATATGGTGATGTAGTGCAGTGTATAGCGGCATGTAGTGCAGTGATGTAGTTCGGCGTGTAGGGGATGTAATATAGTGATGTAGTGCAGTGAATAGGGGAATGTAGTGCAGTGATGTAGTTCAGCGTGTAGGGGGATGTAATAAAGTGATGTAGTGCAGTGTATAGCGGCATGTAGTGCAGTGATGTAGTTCTTCGTGTAAGGGGATGTAATAAAGTGATATAGTGCAGTGAATAGGGGACTGTAGTGCAGTGATGAAGTGATATGATGTAGGGGGTAATTCAGACCTGATCACTGCTGTGTTTTCGCACAGCGGGCGATCAGGTCGGTACTGCGCATGCGTATACACCGCAATGTGCTGGCGCGTCGGAAAACTGCACCGGGCATTGGTGCACAGCGATGGGATGGTGCGAAAAAAGCAATCGTGCGGGCGATCGCAAGGGGACTGACAGGAAGAGGGCGTGTGTGGGTAGCAACTGACCGTTTTGTAGGAGTGTACAGGAAATCGCAGGAGGGACCAGGCATTTGGAGGAAGGGTTTTTGACATCAGCTCCGACCCCGAACATCGCAGCGACTGAGTAAGTCCCGGGCTGAGCAGATACTGCAGAAACTGATGTTTGTGCAGCTCTCCAACAAATGCGATCGCACACCTGCAGCAGACTTGCCTACTCTCCTGGATTCTGCGGGAGACACCCGGTTTCTCGGGTAGTCCCCCGCAGCCCCGGAAGAGTGGGCACCCCTCCCGCATTCTGCCTAGCGGAGGGGGCAGGGCTTAATGACGCAATGATATGCTAATAGCATCATTGAAGCTCCGCCCATATGCAAATACCACCCAATCGCGGTATTTGCTTGTGCAGTGGGCGGGCCTAATGACGTCATTGGCCCGGTCCCGCCTCCGTCGCCGCCCACCTGCTACTCCTCTCCGAGTATCTCCTGGAGAGGAGAGGAGAGAAGAAAAGTAGGTAAGTATGACCTGCACACACACAATACCCTCCCCCTGTAGGCGGCGACTACCTGATCGCAGCAATGCAAAAAACGCACCCTAGCGATAAGGTCTGAATTACCCCCATAGTGCAGTGATATAGTGCAATGTATAGGGACACACAGAGGGGCATGTAGAGGAACACGCTGCTGGGGGGGGGGCTTGTGACGCTTAGGGCATTTGTGGCACATAGGGGAATATTGTCCAATAGCGTCCCCTTTTTAAAATTATTTTTGCTAATCTGATTATTTTAGTCTGACAGGGTTTGTTTGTTTGTTTGTTTTTGGGTTTTTTTTGGGGTGGGGGTGGTGGCGCCAAATTATTGCCTTGCCCCGGGTGATGAAAATCCTAGTTTGGACCCTGGTGTAGCTGTAGTGTTACTGTAAGTGTTGTGCAGGTGTAGTGTTACTGTATGTATAGTGTAGGTGTAGTGTTACTGTATGTATAGTGTAGGTGTAGTGGTAGTGTAAGGGTAGTGTTACTATATGTATAGTATAGGTGTAGTGTCACTGTATGTATAGTGTTGGTGTAGTGTATTGTTGGTGTGTTACTGTATGTATAGTGTTGGTGTAGTGTTACTGTATGTATAGTGTTGGTGTAGTGTAGTGTTGGTGTGTTACTATATGTATAGTATTGGTGTAGTGTTAATGTATGTATAGTGTTGGTGTAGTGTTACTGTATGTATAGTGTTGGTGTAGTGTTACTGTATGTATAGTGTTGGTGTAGTGTAGTGTTGGTGTGTTACTATATGTATAGTGTTGGTGTAGTGTTACTATATGTATAGTGTTGGTGTAGTGTTACTATATGTATAGTGTTGGTGTAGTGTAGTGTTGGTGTGTTACTATATGTATAGTGTTGGTATAGTGTTGGTGTAGTGTAGTGTTGGTGTGTTACTAAATGGATAGTGTTGGTGTAGTGTTGCTGTATGTATAGTTTTGGTGTAGTGTTACAGTATGTATACTATTGGTGTAGTGTAGTGTTGGTGTGTTACTATATGTATAGTGTTGGTGTAGTGTTACTGTATGTATAGTGTTGGTGTAGTGTTACTGTATGTATAGTATTGGTGTAGTGTAGTGTTGGTGTGTTACTATATGTATAGTGTTGGTGTAGTGTTACTGTATGTATAGTTTTAGTGTAGTGTTACAGTATGTATACTATTGGTGTAGTGTAGTGTTGGTGTGTTACTATATGTATAGTGTAGGTGTAGTGTTACTGTATGTATAGTGTTGGTGTAGTGTTACTGTATGTATAGTGTTGGTGTGTTACTATATGTATAGTGTTGGTGTAGTGTTACTGTATGTATGTTGGTGTAGTGTTACTGTATGTATATTGTTGGTGTAGTGTTACTATATGTATAGTGTTGGTGTAGTGTTACTATATGTATAGTGTTGGTGTAGTGTTACTGTATGTATAGTGTTGGTGTAGTGTTACTGTATGTATAGTGTTGGTGTAGTGTTACTGTATGTATAGTGTTGGTGTAGTGTTACTGTATGTATAGTATTGGTGTAGTGTAGTGTTGGTGTGTTACTATATGTATAGTGTTGGTGTAGTGTTACTGTATGTATAGTTTTAGTGTAGTGTTACAGTATGTATACTATTGGTGTAGTGTAGTGTTGGTGTGTTACTATATGTATAGTGTAGGTGTAGTGTTACTGTATGTATAGTGTTGGTGTAGTGTTACTGTATGTATAGTGTTGGTGTGTTACTATATGTATAGTGTTGGTGTTGTGTTACTGTATGTATAGTGTTGGTGTAGTGTAGTGTTGGTGTGTTACTATATGTATAGTGTTGTAGTGTTACTGTACTGTATATGTATTGTGTTAATGTAGTGTTACTGTATGTATAGTGTAGGTGTAGTGTTAATATAAGTATTGTATAGGTGTAGTGTTAATATATGTATAGTATAGGTGTAGTGTTACTGTATGTATAGTGTTGGTGTGTTACTATATGTATAGTGTTGGTGTTGTGTTACTGTATGTATAGTGTTGGTGTAGTGTAGTGTTGGTGTGTTACTATATGTATAGTGTTGTAGTGTTACTGTACTGTATATGTATTGTGTTAATGTAGTGTTACTGTATGTATAGTGTAGGTGTAGTGTTACTGTACTGTATGTATGTATTGTGTTAGTGTAGTGTTACTGTATGCATACCCTCCAACATTTGACACACAAAATTCAATACAAATTAGAAAAGGGGCGTGGTCATGGGTAAAGGGGGCGTGGTCACACCCCTTTTCCTATACTTTCAATGGAAGTTTGGAGAGCCGAAAATCGGTACAGACCATGAAAAAAAGGTCCTGTACCTATTAAAAAGATACAGTTGGAGGGTATGTGTATGTATGGTGTAGGTGTAGTGTTAGTGTAAGTGTAGTATTAATATATGTATATTGTTGGTGTAGTGTTACTGTATGTATAGTGTAGGTGTAGTGGTAGTGTAAGGGTAGTGTTACTATATGTATAGTATAGGTGTAGTGTCACTGTATGTATAGTGTTGGTGTAGTGTATTGATGGTGTGTTACTGTATGTATAGTGTAGGTGTAGTGTTAATATAAGTATTGTATAGGTGTAGTGTTAATATATGTATAGTATAGGTGTAGTGTTACTGTATGTATAGTGTTGGTGTAGTGTTACTGTATGTATAGTGTTAGTGTAGTGTCACTGTATGTATAATGGTGTAGTGTTACTGTATGTATAGTGTTGGTGTAGTGTTACTGTATGTATAGTGTTGGTGTAGTGTATTGTTGGTGTGTTACTATGTGTATAGTGTAGGTGTAGTGTTAATATAAGTATTGCATAGGTGTAGTGTTAATATATGTATAGTATAGGTGTAGTGTTACTGTACATAAACTCACATTTTGTCTTCCAACATTGCTGGGTGATCATATCATATACAACCCATTAAGAACCTAGCAACCTGCGGAACCATTATGTGACAGGTAGCATCTATCCTTGTGTATCAATGCCTATTTCCCTATAGATTGTAAGCTTGCGAGCAGGGCCTTCCTACCTCTGTCTGTCTGTCTTTGCCCAGTTTTGTTCTATAATTGTTTTTCTAATTGTAAAGCACAACGGAATATGCTGCGCTATATAAGAAACTGCTAATAATAAATAATAATAATAATAATAATAATAATAATAATAATATTATATAGTGTTAGTGTAGTGTTACTGTATGTATAGTGTAGGTGTAGTGTTACTGTATGTATAGTGTAGGTGTAGTGTTACTATATGTATAGTTTTGGTGTAGTGGTAGTGTAGGTGTAGTGTTACTATATGTATAGTGTAGGTGTAGTGTTACTGTATGTATAGTGTTGGTGTGTTACTATATGTATAGTGTAGGTGTAGTGTTACTGTATGTATAGTGTAGGTGTAGTGGTAGTGTAAGGGTAGTGTTACTATATGTATAGTGTTGGTGTAGTGTTACTGTATGTATAGTGTTGGTGTAGTGTATTGTTGGTGTGTTACTATATGTATAGTGTAGGTGTAGTGTTACTGTATGTATAGTGTTGGTGTGTTACTATATGTATAGTGTAGGTGTAGTGTTACTGTATGTATATATTGTGTAAGTGTAGTGTTACTGTATGTATAATGTTGGTGTAGTGTTACTGTATGTATGTATTGTGTAAGTGTAGTGTTACTGTATGTATAATGTTGGTGTAGTGTAACTGTATATATTGTGTAAGTGTAGTGTTACTGTATGTAAAGTGTTGGTGTAGTGTTACTGTATGTATGCATTGTGTAAGTGTAGTGTTACTGTATGTGTAGTGTTTGCGTAGTGTTATTGTATGAATAGTGTTGGTGTAGTGTATTGTTGGTGTGTGTCTTATCAGACACAGCTATGTCAGGTGCAGTACCACACTGCTGACACTACTGTAGTGCTA
Source organism: Pseudophryne corroboree (assembly GCF_028390025.1). Classification (NCBI taxonomy): domain Eukaryota; kingdom Metazoa; phylum Chordata; class Amphibia; order Anura; family Myobatrachidae; genus Pseudophryne; species Pseudophryne corroboree. Next base: position 598,486 of record NW_026967560.1, on the reverse strand, counting down.
CATTGTATACGTATCAGGCACAGCTACGTCAGGTGCAGTACCACACTGCTGACACTACTGTAGTGCTACATTGTATATGTATCAGGCACAGCTTTATCAGGTGCAGAACCACACTGCTGACATTACTGTAGTGCTTCATTATAATTGTATACTTATCAGACACAGCTTTATCAGGTGCAGTACCACACTGCTGACACTACTGCAGTGCTACATTGTATACATATCAGGCACAGCTATGGTAGGTGCACTACCACACTGCTGACACTACTGTAGTGCTACATTGTATACGTATCAGGCAGAGCTACGTCAGGTGCAGTACCACACTGCTGACACTACTGTATTGCTACATTGTATACGTATCAGGCAGAGCTACGTCAGGTGCAGTACCACACTACTATAGTGCTACATTGTATATGAATAAGGCACAGCAACATCAGGTGCAGTACCACACTGCTGACACTGCTGTAGCACTACACTATATACTTATCAGGCACAATTACGTCAGGTGCAGTACCACACTGCTGACACTACTGTAGTGCTACATTATATATGTATCAGGCACTTCTATGTCAGGCGCAGTACCACACTACTGACACTACTGTACTGCTACGACATAGCTAAGTCAGGCGCAGTACCACACTACTGACACTACTGTACTGCTACGACATAGCTAAGTCAGGTGCAGTACCACACTGCTGACACTACTGTAGTACTACATTGTATATGAATCAGACATAGTTACGTCAGGTGCAGTACAACGCTGCTGACACTACTGTAGTGCTACATTGTATATGCATCAGACATAGCTACGTCAGGTGCAGTACCACACTGCTGACACTACTGTAGTGCTACATTGTATATGTATCAGACATAGTTACGTCAGGTGCAGTACAACGCTGCTGACACTACTGTAGTGCTACATTGTATATGCATCAGACATAGCTACGTCAGGTGCAGTACCACACTGCTGACACTACTGTAGTGCTACATTGTATATGTATCAGGCACTTCTACGTCAGGTGCAGTACCACACTACTGACACTACTGTAGTGCTACGACATAGCTAAGTCAGGTGCAGTACCACACTGCTAACACTACTGTAGTACTACATTGTATATGAATCAGACATAGTTACGTCAGGTGCAGTACAACGCTGCTGACACTACTGTAGTGCTACATTGTATATGCATCAGACATAGCTACGTCAGGTGCAGTACCACACTGCTGACACTACTGTAGTGCTACATTGTATATGTATCAGACATAGTTACGTCAGGTGCAGTACAACGCTGCTGACACTACTGTAGTGCTACATTGTATATGCATCAGACATAGCTACGTCAGGTGCAGTACCACACTGCTGACACTACTGTAGTGCTACATTGTATATGTATCAGACATAGTTACGTCAGGTGCAGTACAACGCTGCTGACACTACTGTAGTGCTACATTGTATATGCATCAGACATAGCTACGTCAGGTGCAGTACCACACTGCTGACACTACTGTAGTGCTACATTATGGGGGTCATTCCGAGTTGTTCGCTCGCAAGCTGCTTTTAGCAGCTTTGCACACGCTAAGCCGCCGCCTACTGGGAGTGAATCTTAGCATAGTAAAATTGCGAACGAAAGATTCGCAATATTGCGAAAAGACTTCTCTGTGCAGTTTCTGAGTAGCTCGAGACTTACTCTGCCAGTGCGATCAGTTCAGTGCTTGTCGTTCCTGGTTTGACGTCACAAACACACCCAGCGTTCGCCCAGACACTCCTCCGTTTCTCCAGCCACTCCCGCGTTTTTCCCAGAAACGGTAGCGTTTTTTCACACACTCCCATAAAACGGCCAGTTTCCGCCCTGAAACACCCACTTCCTGTCAATCACATTACGATCACCAGAACGAAGAAAAAACCTCGTAATGCCGTGAGTAAAATACCTACCTGCATAGCAAATTAACTTGGCGCAGTCGCACTGCGGACATTGCGCATGCGCATTAGCGACTAATCGCTCCGTTGCGAGAAAAAAATAACGAGCGAACAACTCGGAATAACCCCCCATATACGTATCAGGCACAGCTTTATCAGGTGCAGAACAACACTGCTGACATTACTGTAGTGCTTCATTGTAATTGTATACTTATCAGACACAGCTTTATCAGGTGCAGTACCACACTGCTGACACTACTGCAGTGCTACAATGTATACATATCAGGCACAGCTATGTCAGGTGCAGTACCACACTGCTGACACTACTGTATTGCTACATTGTATATGCATCAGACATAGCTACGTCAGGTGCAGTACCACACTGCTAACACTACTGTAGTGCTACATTGTATATGCATCAGACATAGCTACGTCAGGTGCAGTACAACGCTGCTGACACTACTGTAGTGCTACATTGTATATGCATCAGACATAGCTACGTCAGGTGCAGTACCACACTGCTGACACTACTGTAGTGCTACATTGTATATGTATCAGACATAGCTACGTCAGGTGCAGTACCACACTGCTGACACTACTGTAGTGCTACATTGTATATGTATCTGGCACAGCTATGGCAGGTGCAGTACCACACTGCTGACACTACTGTAGTGCTGCATTGTATACTTATCAGGCACAGCTACGTCAGGTGCAGTACCACACTGCTGACACTACTATAGTGCTACATTGTATACATATCAGGCACAGCTTTATGAGGTGCAGAACCATACTGCTGACATTACTGTAGTGCTTCATTGTAATTGTATACTTATCAGACACAGCTTAATCAGGTGCAGTACCACACTGCTGACACTACTGTGTGATCTGTCTTCCAGACTGTGCTGTGTCCTCACAAGGTCGGAGGAACTCGGGTGATTTGTCTCCCCAAGAACTGCAGCCACATAAAGCTGTGCAGACCCCGGGCCCACCAGTGCACTGTGAAGGCCAAGATGTGAGTATCATTCGTGGTCTCCCTTGTGACAACCCGGATAATGGACGGATACAGGGCCTGATTCAGAGATGTGGCTAGTACTGCGGCAGCTGTGCCAGAATATGCAAATGCATCATCACGAAGCCTGCGTGCAAAGATGCAGCGTCACCCACAGATCAGCCGGTTATCAGTCTTCCAAGTAGTCCCGCGGTCGCACATCATGGCCACAAGAAGTGAGTTGCCGGAGCCACTGTAACTGCGTACAGGATCACTGGCGCAGACACACCCCAGAAATGGCTGTAACACGCCTGCGTTATTACCGCCGCCCCCATTACCTGCCACATTACTAGGTAAGACATGAAGAGAGAGAGCCCGGGTGATGTAGACATCAGTGACAATGGGGATTGCAGGGCACATATATAGACAGGGCAGCTAGGCGGGAGTCACACTGATCACATGATGGCGTTCCAGAGGACGGGAGCAGCGCGGGAGAGAGAGGAGGAGAGGAGGCGGTCAGTGGCTGAGGGGGCGGGAGTTACACTGATCACATGATGGCGTTCCAGAGGATGGGAGCAGCGCTGGAGAGAGAGGAGGAGAGGAGGCGGTCAGTGGCTGAGCGGGCGGGAGTCACACTGATCACATGATGGCGTTCCAGAGGATGGGAGCAGCGCAGGAGAGAGAGGAGGAGAGGAGGCGGTCAGTGGCTGAGCGGGCGGGAGTTACACTGATCACATGATGGCGTTCCAGAGGATGGGAGCAGCGCGGGAGAGAGAGGAGGAGAGGAAGCGGTCAGTGGCTGAGTGGGTGGGAGTCACACTGATCACATGATGGCGTTCCAGAGGATGGGAGCAGCGCAGGAGAGAGAGGAGGCGGTCAGTGGCTGAGCGGGCGGGAGTCACACTGATCACATGATGGCGTTCCAGAGGATGGGAGCAGCGTGGGAGAGAGAGGAGGAGAGGAGGCGGTCAGTGGCTGAGTGGGTGGGAGTCACACTGATCACATGATGGCGTTCCAGAGGATGGGAGCAGCGCGGGAGAGAGAGGAGGAGAGGAGGCGGTCAGTGGCTGAGGGGGCGGGAGTTACACTGATCACATGATGGCGTTCCATAGGATGGGAGCAGCGCAGGAGAGGAGGCGGTCGGTGGCTGAGCGGGCGGGAGTCACACTGATCACATGATGGCGTTCCAGAGGATGGGAGCAGCGCGGGAGAGAGAGGAGGAGAGGAGGCGGTCAGTGGCTGAGGGGGCGGGAGTTACACTGATCACATGATGGCGTTCCAGAGGATGGGAGCAGCGCGGGAGAGAGAGGAGGAGAGGAGGCGGTCGGTGGCTGAGCGGGCGGGAGTTACACTGATCACATGATGGCGTTCCAGAGGATGGGAGCAGCGCGGGAGAGAGAGGAGGAGAGGAGGCGGTCAGTGGCTGAGGGGGCGGGAGTTACACTGATCACATGATGGCGTTCCAGAGGATGGGAGCAGCGCGGGAGAGAGAGGAGGAGAGGAGGCGGTCAGTGGCTGAGCGGGCGGGAGTTACACTGATCACATGATGGCGTTCCAGAGGATGGGAGCAGCGCAGGAGAGAGAGGAGGCGGTCAGTGGCTGAGCGGGCGGGAGTCATACTGATCACATGATGGCGTTCCAGAGGATGGGAGCAGCGCGGGAGAGAGAGGAGGAGAGGAGGCGGTCAGTGGCTGAGCGGGCGGGAGTCATACTGATCACATGATGGCGTTCCAGAGGATGGGAGCAGCGCAGGAGAGAGAGGAGGCGGTCAGTGGCTGAGTGGGCGGGAGTCACACTGATCACATGATGGCGTTCCAGAGGATGGGAGCAGCGCAGGAGAGAGAGGAGGCGGTCAGTGGCTGAGTGGGCGGGAGTCACACTGATCACATGATGGCGTTCCAGAGGATGGGAGCAGCGCGGGAGAGAGAGGAGGAGAGGAGGCGGTCAGTGGCTGAGGGGGCGGGAGTCACACTGATCACATGATGGCGTTCCAGAGGACGGGAGCAGCGCAGGAGAGAGAGGAGGCGGTCAGTGGCTGAGTGGGCGGGAGTCACACTGATCACATGATGGCGTTCCAGAGGATGGGAGCAGCGCGGGAGAGAGAGAGGAGGAGAGGAGGCGGTCAGTGGCTGAGTGGGCGGGAGTCACACTGATCACATGATGGCGTTCCAGAGGATGGGAGCAGCGCAGGAGAGAGAGGAGGCGGTCAGTGGCTGAGTGGGCGGGAGTCACACTGATCACATGATGGCGTTCCAGAGGATGGGAGCAGCGCGGGAGAGAGAGGAGGAGAGGAGGCGGTCAGTGGCTGAGTAGGCGGGAGTCACACTGATCACATGATGGCGTTCCAGAGGATGGGAGCAGCGCAGGAGAGAGAGGAGGAGAGGAGGCGGTCAGTGGCTGAGGGGGCGGGAGTCACACTGATCACATGATGACGTTCCAGAGGATGGGAGCAGCGCAGGAGAGAGAGGAGGAGAGGAGGCGGTCAGTGGCTGAGCGGGCGGGAGTCGCACTGATCACATGATGGCGTTCCAGAGGATGGGAGCAGCGCGGGAGAGAGAGGAGGAGGCGGTCAGTGGCTGAGCGGGCGGGAGTCACACTGATCGCATGATGGCGTTCCAGAGGACGGGAGCAGCGCGGGAGAGAGAGGAGGAGAGGAGGCGGTCGGTGGCTGAGCGGGCGGGAGTTACACTGATCACATGATGGCGTTCCAGAGGATGGGAGCAGCGCGGGAGAGAGAGGAGGAGAGGAGGCGGTCAGTGGCTGAGGGGGCGGGAGTTACACTGATCACATGATGGCGTTCCAGAGGATGGGAGCAGCGCGGGAGAGAGAGGAGGAGAGGAGGCGGTCGGTGGCTGAGCGGGCGGGAGTTACTCTGATCACATGATGGCGTTCCAGAGGATGGGAGCAGCGCGGGAGAGAGAGGAGGAGAGGAGGCGGTCAGTGGCTGAGGGGGCGGGAGTTACACTGATCACATGATGGCGTTCCAGAGGATGGGAGCAGCGCGGGAGAGAGAGGAGAGGAGGCGGTCAGTGGCTGAGCGGGCGGGAGTTACACTGATCACATGATGGCGTTCCAGAGGATGGGAGCAGCGCAGGAGAGAGAGGAGGCGGTCAGTGGCTGAGCGGGCGGGAGTCATACTGATCACATGATGGCGTTCCAGAGGATGGGAGCAGCGCGGGAGAGAGAGGAGGAGAGGAGGCGGTCAGTGGCTGAGGGGGCGGGAGTTACACTGATCACATGATGGCGTTCCAGAGGATGGGAGCAGCGCAGGAGAGAGAGGAGGCGGTCAGTGGCTGAGTGGGCGGGAGTCACACTGATCACATGATGGCGTTCCAGAGGATGGGAGCAGCGCAGGAGAGAGAGGAGGCGGTCAGTGGCTGAGTGGGCGGGAGTCACACTGATCACATGATGGCGTTCCAGAGGATGGGAGCAGCGCGGGAGAGAGAGGAGGAGAGGAGGCGGTCAGTGGCTGAGGGGGCGGGAGTCACACTGATCACATGATGGCGTTCCAGAGGACGGGAGCAGCGCAGGAGAGAGAGGAGGCGGTCAGTGGCTGAGTGGGCGGGAGTCACACTGATCACATGATGGCGTTCCAGAGGATGGGAGCAGCGCGGGAGAGAGAGGAGGAGAGGAGGCGGTCAGTGGCTGAGTGGGCGGGAGTCACACTGATCACATGATGGCGTTCCAGAGGATGGGAGCAGCGCAGGAGAGAGAGGAGGCGGTCAGTGGCTGAGTGGGCGGGAGTCACACTGATCACATGATGGCGTTCCAGAGGATGGGAGCAGCGCGGGAGAGAGAGGAGGAGAGGAGGCGGTCAGTGGCTGAGTAGGCGGGAGTCACACTGATCACATGATGGCGTTCCAGAGGATGGGAGCAGCGCAGGAGAGAGAGGAGGAGAGGAGGCGGTCAGTGGCTGAGGGGGCGGGAGTCACACTGATCACATGATGACGTTCCAGAGGATGGGAGCAGCGCAGGAGAGAGAGGAGGAGAGGAGGCGGTCAGTGGCTGAGCGGGCGGGAGTCGCACTGATCACATGATGGCGTTCCAGAGGATGGGAGCAGCGCGGGAGAGAGAGGAGGAGGCGGTCAGTGGCTGAGCGGGCGGGAGTCACACTGATCGCATGATGACGTTCCAGAGGATGGGAGCAGCGCGGGAGAGAGAGGAGGAGAGGAGGCGGTCGGTGGCTGTGCGGGCGGGAGTCACACTGATCACATGATGGCGTTCCAGAGGATGGGAGCAGCGTGGGAGAGAGAGGAGGAGAGGAGGCGGTCAGTGGCTGAGGGGACGGGAGTTACACTGATCACATGATGGCGTTCCAGAGGATGGGAGCAGCGTGGGAGAGAGAGGAGGAGAGGAGGCGGTCAGTGGCTGAGGGGGCGGGAGTCACACTTATCACATGATGGCGTTCCAGAGGATGGGAGCAGCGTGGGAGAGAGAGGAGGAGAGGAGGCGGTCAGTGGCTGAGGGGGCGGGAGTTACACTGATCACATGATGGCGTTCCAGAGGATGGGAGCAGCGCGGGAGAGAGAGGAGGAGAGGAGGCGGTCAGTGGCTGAGGGGGCGGGAGTCACACTGATCACATGATGGCGTTCCAGAGGACGGGAGCAGCGCGGGAGAGAGAGGAGGAGAGGAGGCGGTCGGTGGCTGAGCGGGCGGGAGTCACACTGATCACATGATGGCGTTCCAGAGGATGGGAGCAGCGTGGGAGAGAGAGGAGGAGAGGAGGCGGTCAGTGGCTGAGGGGGCGGGAGTTACACTGATCACATGATGGCGTTCCAGAGGATGGGAGCAGCGTGGGAGAGAGAGGAGGAGAGGAGGCGGTAAGTGGCTGAGGGGGCGGGAGTCACACTGATCACATGATGGCGTTCCAGAGGACGGGAGCAGCGCGGGAGAGAGAGGAGGAGAGGAGGCGGTCGGTGGCTGAGCGGGCGGGAGTCACACTGATCACATGATGGCGTTCCAGAGGATGGGAGCAGCGTGGGAGAGAGAGGAGGAGAGGAGGCGGTCAGTGGCTGAGGGGGCGGGAGTTACACTGATCACATGATGGCGTTCCAGAGGATGGGAGCAGCGTGGGAGAGAGAGGAGGAGAGGAGGCGGTAAGTGGCTGAGGGGGCGGGAGTCACACTGATCACATGATGGCGTTCCAGAGGATGGGAGCAGCGTGGGAGAGAGAGGAGGAGAGGAGGCGGTCAGTGGCTGAGGGGGCGGGAGTTACACTGATCACATGATGGCGTTCCAGAGGATGGGAGCAGCGCAGGAGAGAGAGGAGGCGGTCAGTGGCTGAGCGGGCGGGAGTCACACTGATCACATGATGGCGTTCCAGAGGATGGGAGCAGCGCGGGAGAGAGAGGAGGAGAGGAGGCGGTCAGTGGCTGAGGGGGTGGGAGTTACACTGATCACATGATGGCGTTCCAGAGGATGGGAGCAGCGCAGGAGAGAGAGGAGGCGGTCAGTGGCTTAGGGGGCGGGAGTTACACTGATCACATGATGGCGTTCCAGAGGATGGGAGCAGCGCGGGAGAGAGAGGAGGAGAGGAGGCGGTCAGTGGCTGAGGGGGCGGGAGTCACACTGATCACATGATGGCGTTCCAGAGGATGGGAGCAGCGCGGGAGAGAGAGGAGGCGGTCAGTGGCTGAGGGGGCGGGAGTCACACTGATCACATGATGGCGTTCCAGAGGATGGAAGCAGCGCGGGAGAGAGAGGAGGCGGTCAGTGGCTGATGGGGCGGGAGTCACACTGATCACATGATGGCGTTCCAGAGGATGGGAGCAGCGTGGGAGAGAGAGGAGGAGAGGAGGCGGTCAGTGGCTGAGGGGGCGTGAGTTACACTGATCACATGATGGCGTTCCAGAGGATGGGAGCAGCGCAGGAGAGAGAGGAGGCGGTCAGTGGCTGAGGGGGCGGGAGTTACACTGATCACATGATGGCGTTCCAGAGGATGGGAGCAGCGCGGGAGAGAGAGGAGGCGGTCAGTGGCTGAGGGGGCGGGAGTCACACTGATCACATGATGGCGTTCCAGAGGATGGGAGCAGCGCGGGAGAGAGAGGAGGAGAGGAGGCGGTCAGTGGCTGAGCGGGCGGGGTCACACTGATCACATGATGGTGTTCCAGAGGATGGGAGCAGCGCAGGAGAGAGAGGAGGAGAGGAGGCGGTCAGTGGCTGAGCGGGCGGGGTCACACTGATCACATGATGGTGTTCCAGAGGATGGGAGCAGCGCAGGAGAGAGAGAAGGACAAATGCCACCGGCTCGCCCCCTCTCACCCAGCGACCGCCTCTGCCTGTCAGTCAAGCAGAAGCGATCGCTGGGCTAAGATTGCAGCCGGTAGCGCCGACGCATGCGCAGTTCAGACCTGATCGTCTGCTGTGGGAAAGCGCTGAGCACCTATCAGGTCTGTATTAGGCTCACAGTGCGGGAATGTTGTGTCAGCACAATACACAGGATTATAGTATATAGAGTATCCAGCCTGGACTGGCAGACAGAATCTGGGGCAGATGTATTAAGCCTGGAGAAGAGATAAAGTGGGAGGTGATAAAGTACCAGCCAATCAGCTCCTAATTGTCATTTCTCTATCGTCCTAAGTGGATGCTGGGGTTCCTGAAAGGACCATGGGGAATAGCGGCTCCGCAGGAGACAGGGCACAAAAAAGTAAAGCTTTACTAGGTCAGGTGGTGTGCACTGGCTCCTCCCCCTATGACCCTCCTCCAGACTCCAGTTAGATTTTGTGCCCGAACGAGAAGGGTGCAATCTAGGTGGCTCTCCTAAAGAGCTGCTTAGAGAAAGTTTAGTTTAGGTTTTTTTCTTTACAGTGAGTCCTGCTGGCAACAGGATCACTGCAACGTGGGACTTAGGGGGAAAGTAGTAAACTCACCTGCATGCAGAGTGGATTTGCTGCTTGGCTACTGGACACCATTAGCTCCAGAGGGATCGAACACAGGCCCAGCCGTGGAGTCCGGTCCCGGAGCCGCGCCGCCGACCCCCTTGCAGATGCTGAAGCGTGAAGAGGTCCGGAAACCGGCGGCTGAAGACTCCTCAGTCTTCATAAGGTAGCGCACAGCACTGCAGCTGTGCGCCATTTTCCTCTCAGCACACTTCACTGGGCAGTCACTGAGGGTGCAGAGCGCTGGGGGGGGGCGCTCTGAGAGGCAAATATAAACCTTATACAAGGCTAAAAATACCTCACATATAGCCCATAGGGGCTATATGGAGATATTTAACCCCTGCCTGACTGGAAAAATAGCGGGAGAAGAACCCGCCGAAAAAGGGGCGGGGCCTATCTCCTCAGCACACGGCGCCATTTTCTGTCACAGCTCCGCTGGTCAGAACGGCTCCCAGGTCTCTCCCCTGCACTGCACTACAGAAACAGGGTAAAACAGAGAGGGGGGGCACATTAATGGCTATATATATATATATTAAAGCAGCTATAAGGGAGCACTTAATATAAGGATATCCCTTGTATATATAGCGCTTTGTGGTGTGTGCTGGCAGACTCTCCCTCTGTCTCCCCAAAAGGGCTAGTGGGTCCTGTCTTCATTAGAGCATTCCCTGTGAGTTTGCGGTGTGTGTCGGTACGTGGTGTCGACATGTATGAGGACGATATTGGTGTGGAGGCGGAGCAATTGCCAAATATGCAGATGTCACCCCCCAGGGGGTCGACACCAGAATGGATGCCTTTATTTGTGGAATTACGTGATGGTTTATCTTCCCTTAAACAGTCAGTTGAGGACATGAGGCGGCCGGACAATCAATTAATGCCTGTCCAGGCGCCTCAAACACCGTCAGGGGCTGTAAAACGCCCTTTGCCTCAGTCGGTCGACACAGACCCAGACACGGGCACTGATTCCAGTGACGACGGTAGAAATTCAAACGTATTTTCCAGTAGGGCCACACGTTATATGATTTTGGCAATGAAGGAGACGTTACATTTAGCTGATACTACAGATACCGTAAAACAGGGTATTATGTATGGTGTGAAAAAACTACAAACAGTTTTTCCTGAATCAGAAGAATTAAATGACGTGTGTGATGAAGCGTGGGTTGCTCCTGATAAAAAGTTGATAATTTCAAAAAAGTTATTGGCATTATACCCTTTCCCGCCAGAGGTTAGGGCGCGCTGGGAAACACCCCCTAAGGTGGACAAGGCGCTCACACGCTTATCCAAACAAGTGGCGTTACCCTCTCCTGAGACGGCCGCACTTAAGGATCCATCAGATAGAAAGATGGAAGTTATTCAAAAGAATATATACACACATGCAGGTGTTATACTACGACCAGCTATAGCAACTGCCTGGATGTGCAGTGCTGGAGTAGTTTGGTCAGAATCCCTGATTGAAAATATTGATACCCTAGATAGGGACAATGTTTTACTGTCGTTAGAACAAATAAAGGATGCATTTATCTATATGCGTGATGCACAGAGGGATATTTGCACACTGGCATCTCGGGTGAGTGCTATGTCCATTTCAGCCAGAAGAGCCTTATGGACACGACAGTGGACAGGCGATGCGGATTCAAAACGTCACATGGAGGTTTTGCCGTATAAAGGGGAGGAGTTATTTGGAGTTGGTCTATCAGACTTGGTGGCCACGGCTACTGCCGGGAAATCCACTTTTTTACCTCAAGTCACTCCCCAACAGAGAAAGGCACCGACCTTTCAACCGCAGCCTTTTCGCTCCTACAAAAATAAGAGAGCAAAGGGCTTGTCGTACCTGCCACGAGGCAGAGGAAGAGGGAAGAGACACCAACAGGCAGCTCCTTCCCAGGAACAGAAGCCCTCCCCGGCTCCTGCAAAAACCTCAGCATGACGCTGGGGCCTCTCAAGCGGACTCGGGGACAGTGGGGGGCCGTCTCAAAAATTACAGCGCGCAGTGGGCTCACTCGCAGGTAGACCCCTGGATCCTGCAGATAATATCTCAGGGGTACAGGTTGGAATTAGAGACGGATCCTCCTCATCGTTTCCTGAAGTCTGCCTTACCAACCGTCTCTTCCGAAAGGGAGAGGGTGTTGGAAGCCATTCACAAGCTGTACGCTCAGCAGGTGATAGTCAAAGTACCCCTATTACAACAAGGAAAGGGGTATTATTCCACTCTATTTGTGGTACCGAAGCCGGATGGCTCGGTAAGGCCTATTCTAAATCTGAAGTCCTTGAACCTCTACATAAAAAAGTTCAAGTTCAAGATGGAGTCACTCAGAGCAGTGATAGCGAACCTGGAAGAAGGGGACTTTATGGTATCCTTGGACATCAAGGATGCGTATCTACACGTTCCGATTTACCCCGCACACCAGGGGTACCTCAGGTTCATTGTTCAAAACTGTCACTATCAGTTTCAGACGCTGCCGTTCGGATTGTCCACGGCGCCTCGGGTCTTTACCAAGGTAATGGCCGAGATGATGATTCTTCTTCGAAGATAAGGCGTATTAGTTATCCCATACTTGGACGATCTCCTAATAAGGGCAAGGTCCAGAGAACAGCTGGAGACAGCTTTAGCACTATCTCAAGAGGTGCTAAGACAACACGGGTGGATTCTGAATATTCCAAAATCCCATTTAATCCCGACAACTCGTCTGCTGTTCCTAGGAATGATTCTGGACACGGTTCAGAAAAAGGTTTTCCTTCCAGAGGAAAAAGCCAAGGAGTTATCCGATCTGGTCAGGAACCTCCTAAAACCAGGAAAAGTGTCAGTACATCAATGCACAAGAGTCCTGGGAAAAATGGTGGCTTCTTACGAAGCAATTCCATTCGGCAGATTCCATGCAAGAATATTCCAAAGGGATCTGTTGGACAAATGGTCAGGGTCGCATCTGCAGATGCACCTGCGAATAACCCTGTCACCAAAGACAAGGGTGTCACTTCTGTGGTGGTTGCAGAAGGCTCACCTATTAGAAGGCCGCAGATTCGGCATTCAGGATTGGATCCTGGTAACCACGGACGCCAGCCTGAGAGGCTGGGGAGCAGTCACACAAGGAAGAAACTTCCAGGGAGTATGGACGAGTCTGGAAAAGTCTCTTCACATAAACATTCTGGAACTAAGAGCAATCTACAATGCTCTAAGCCAGGCGGAACTTCTCCTGCAAGGAAAGCCGGTGTTGATTCAGTCGGACAACATCACGGCGGTCGCCCATGTAAACAGGCAGGGCGGCACAAGAAGCAGGAGTGCAATGGCAGAAGCTGCCAAGATTCTTCGCTGGGCGGAGAATCACGTGATAGCACTGTCAGCAGTGTTCATCCCGGGCGTGGACAACTGGGAAGCAGACTTCCTCAGCAGACACGATCTTCATCCGGGAGAGTGGGGTCTACATCCAGAAGTCTTCAACATGTTAATAGACCGTTGGGAAAGACCAATTGTAGACATGATGGCGTCTCGCCTCAACAAGAAACTGGACAAATATTGCGCCAGGTCAAGAGATCCACAGGCAATAGCTGTGGACGCACTGGTAACTCCTTGGGTGTACCAGTCAGTGTATGTGTTTCCTCCTCTGCCGCTCATACCAAAGGTATTGAAGATCATACGGCAAAGAAGAGTAAGAACAATACTAGTGGTTCCGGATTGGCCGAGAAGGACTTGGTATCCGGAACTTCAAGAGATGCTCACGGACGAACCGTGGCCTCTACCTCTGAGAAGGGACCTGCTACAGCAGGGTCCCTGTCTTTTTCAAGACTTACCGCGGCTGCGTTTGACGGCATGGCGGTTGAACGCCAGATCCTAAAAGGGAAAGGCATTCCAGAAGAAGTCATTCCTACCTTGATTAAGGCACGGAAGGAAGTCACCGTGAAACATTATCACCGCATTTGGCGAAAATATGTAGCGTGGTGCGAGGATCGGAGGGTTCCGACGGAGGAATTCCAACTGGGTCGTTTCCTACATTTCCTGCAATCAGGATTATCTATGGGTCTCAAATTGGGATCCATTAAGGTTCAAATTTCGGCCCTGTCAATATTCTTCCAAAAAGAATTGGCCTCTGTCCCTGAGGTCCAGACTTTTGTCAAGGGAGTACTGCATATACAGCCTCCTGTGGTGCCTCCGGTGGCACCGTGGGATCTAAATGTAGTTTTAGATTTCCTCAAATCCCATTGGTTTGAACCATTGAAAAAGGTGGATTTGAAATATCTCACATTGAAAGTGACTATGTTACTAGCCCTGGCCTCTGCCAGGAGAGTATCTGAATTGGCGGCTTTATCTTATAAAAGTCCTTATCTAATCTTCCATTCGGATAGGGCAGAACTGCGGACTCGTCCGCATTTTCTCCCTAAAGTGGTATCAGCATTTCATCTGAACCAACCTATTGTGGTGCCTGCGGCCACTAGCGACTTGGAGGACTCCAAGTTGTTGGACGTTGTCAGAGCCTTAAAAATATACATTGCAAGGACGGCTGGAGTCAGAAAATCTGACTCGCTGTTTATATTGTATGCACCCAACAAGTTGGGCGCACCTGCTTCTAAGCAGTCGATTGCTCGTTGGATTTGTAACACAATTCAACTTGCACATTCTGTGGCAGGCCTGCCACAGCCTAAAACTGTAAAAGCCCACTCCACAAGGAAGGTGGGCTCATCTTGGGCGGCTGCCCGAGGGGTCTCGGCATTACAACTCTGCCGAGCAGCTACGTGGTCGAGGGAGAACACGTTTGTAAAATTTTACAAATTTGATACCCTGGCAAAGGAGGACCTGGAGTTCTCTCATTCGGTGCTGCAGAGTCATCCGCACTCTCCCGCCCGTTTGGGAGCTTTGGTATAATCCCCATGGTCCTTTCAGGAACCCCAGCATCCACTTAGGACGATAGAGAAAATAAGAATTTACTTACCGATAATTCTATTTCTCGGAGTCCGTAGTGGATGCTGGGCGCCCATCCCAAGTGCGGATTATCTGCAATACTTGTACATAGTTATTGTTAACTAATTCGGGTTATTGTTAAGGAGCCATCTTTAAGAGGCCCTTTCTGTTGTCATACTGTTAACTGGGTTTAGATCACAAGTTGTACGGTGTGATTGGTGTGGCTGGTATGAGTCTTACCCGGGATTCAAAATGCCTCCCTTATTGTGTATGCTCGTCCGGGCACAGTACCTAACTGGAGTCTGGAGGAGGGTCATAGGGGGAGGAGCCAGTGCACACCACCTGACCTAGTAAAGCTTTACTTTTTTGTGCCCTGTCTCCTGCGGAGCCGCTATTCCCCATGGTCCTTTCAGGAACCCCAGCATCCACTACGGACTCCGAGAAATAGAATTATCGGTAAGTAAATTCTTATTTTTTCAATCCCAACCTGTGACATGGCAGCTAGGAGCTGATTGTCTGCTACTTTATCTCTCTCCAGGCTTATTACATCTGCCCCTGATGAGTTACTTGGCAGCAGACGTGGGAGGACGGATGATGGGCCGCACAGCGCACCTGTGCCGTAACTCACAGCAGCCAATCACAGGCCTGCTCTCCATGTCACAGTACACCTGACACTGACAGAGCAGATCATAGAACCTCCTGGGAAAGGACTGAATTAGCGTGTAGCCAGCACATGCATCTGCCGTGTAACATGCCCAGACACGACTGCATGTGACTGGCTCCCAGCTGTGCTGCGTGTCAGGCCGCTGTGGACTGTCCCTGCCAGTGTGACAACTTAGTGCCAGCAGATGGTAAATACCGGGTATTACTGGGGGCGCTGTGTCACCTGCCCCGGCTACGTACTAATGACCTGTCATTAAGTGTCACAGATGCCAGTCGCTGCTCCCCGCAGACACAGCGTCCCTCTGCGGCATTTATATACAATTACATGTAGCAGCAGTGTCTTGTTTCTGTGTATCCTTTCACACTGGCATGAACTACAACTCCCAGCGTCCGCTGTCAGATCAGCTGCCCCCCACAGACGTCACACAGTCACTCCGTGTAACCACAGTGACCACACACCACAGCCATGATAGACAGGGGCATGGCAAATATCAGATCCATAAACAATCAGTATCCTCTGTGTGCCATGGTACTCTTTCTGTTCTGTTATTCTCAGTATATGTTCCCTTATTGTGTATGTATGGACAGCTGCACAGTACTACTTCTCATATTGTGTATGATGGGTGTTATTCTCAGTATATGTTCCCTTATTGTGTATGGGCAGCTGCACAGTACTACTTCTCATATTGTGTATGCTGGGTGTTATTCTCAGTATATGTTCCCTTATTGTGTATGGGCAGCTGCACAGTACTACTTCTCATATTGTGTATGATGTGTGTTATTCTCAGTATATGTTCCCTTATGTATGGGCAGCTGCACAGTACTACTTCTCATATTGTGTATGATGGGTGTTATTCTCAGTATATGTTCCCTTATTGTGTATGGACAGCTGCACAGTACTACTTCTCATATTGTGTATGCTGGGTGTTATTCTCAGTATATGTTCCCTTATTCTGTATGGGCAGCTGCACAGTACTACTTCTCATATTGTGTATGATGGGTGTTATTCTCAGTATATGTTCCCTTATTGTGTATGGGCAGCTGCACAGTACTACTTCTCATATTGTGTATGCTGGGTGTTATTCTCAGTATATGTTCCCTTATTGTGTATGGGCAGCTGCACAGTACTACTTCTCATATTGTGTATGCTGGGTGTTATTCTCAGTATATGTTCCCTTATTGTGTATGGGCAGCTGCACAGTACTACTTCTCATATTGTGTATGATGGGTGTTATTCTCAGTATATGTTCCCTTATTGTGTATGGGCAGCTGCACAGTACTACTTCTCATATTGTGTATGATGTGTGTTATTCTCAGTATATGTTCCCTTATGTATGGGCAGCTGCACAGTACTACTTCTCATATTGTGTATGCTGGGTGTTATTCTCAGTATATGTTCCCTTATTGTGTATGGGCAGCTGCACAGTACTACTTCTCATATTGTGTATGCTGGGTGTTATTCTCAGTATATGTTCCCTTATTGTGTATGGGCAGCTGCACAGTACTACTTCTCATATTGTGTATGCTGGGTGTTATTCTCAGTATATGTTCCCTTATTCTGTATGGGCAGCTGCACAGTACTACTTCTCATATTGTGTATGATGGGTGTTATTCTCAGTATATGTTCCCTTATTGTGTATGGGCAGCTGCACAGTACTACTTCTCATATTGTGTATGCTGGGTGTTATTCTCAGTATATGTTACCTTATTCTGTATGGACAGCTGCACGGTACTACTTCTCATATTGTGTATGATGGGTGTTATTCTCAGTATATGTTCCCTTATTCTGTATGTATGGACAACTGCACAGTACTACTTCTCATATTGTGTATGATGGGTGTTATTCTCAGTATATGTTCCCTTATGTATGGACAGCTGCACAGTACTACTTCTCTCATTGTGTATGCTGGGTGTTATTCTCAGTATATGTTCCCTTATTCTGTATGTATGGACAGCTGCACAGTACTACTTCTCATATTGTGTATGATGTGTGTTATTCTCAGGATATGTTCCCTTATGTATGGACAGCTGGACAGTACTACTTCTCTTATTGTGTATGCTGGGTGTTATTCTCAGTATATGTTACCTTATTCTGTATGGGCAGCTGCACGGTACTACTTCTCATATTGTGTATGATGGGTGTTATTCTCAGTATATGTTCCCTTATTCTGTATGTATGGACAGCTGCACAGTACTACTTCTCATATTGTGTATGATGGATGTTATTCTCAGTATATGTTCCCTTATGTATGGACAGCTGCACAGTACTACTTCTCTCATTGTGTATGCTGGGTGTTATTCTCAGTATATGTTCCCTTATTCTGTATGTATGGACAGCTGCACAGTACTACTTCTCATATTGTGTATGATGTGTGTTATTCTCAGGATATGTTCCTGCACACCACAATACACCTGCACACCACAATACACCTGCCCACCACAATACACCTGTACACAGTACACCTGCACACCACAATACACCTGCACACCACAGTACACCACAATACCCCTGCGCACCACAATACACCTGTACACAACAATACACCTGTACACAATACACCTGTACACAACAATACACCTGTACACCACAATACACCTGCACACCACAATACACCTGCACACCACAATACACCTGTACACAATACACCTGCACACCACAATACACCTGCACACCACAATACACCTGCACACCACAGTACACAACAATACACCTGTACACCACAATACACCTGCACACCACAGTACACCTGTACACAACAATACACCTGTACACAATACACCTGCACACCACAATACACCTGCACACCACAGTACACAACAATACACCTGTACACCACAATACACCTGCACACCACAATACAACTGTACACAACAATACACCTGTACACAATACACCTGTACACAACAATACACCTGTACACCACAATACACCTGTACACAACAATACACCTGTACACAATACACCTGCACACCACAATACACCTGCACACCACAGTACACCACAATACACCTGCACACCACAATACACCTGTACACCACAGTACACAACAATACACCTGTACACCACAATGCACCTGTACACCACAATGCACCTGTACACCACAATACACCTGTACACAATACACCACACCACAATACACCTGTACACTATACACCTGTACACCACAATACACCTGCACACCACAATACACCTGTACACAATACACCTGCACACCACAATACACCTGTACACCACAGTACACCACAATACACCTGCACACCACAGTACACCACAATACACCTGCACACCACAATACACCTGCACACCACAATACACCTGCACACCACAGTACACCACAATACACCTGCACACCACAATACACCTGCACACCACAGTACACCACAATACACCTGTACACCACAATACACCTGCACACCACAGTACACCTGCACACCACAATACACCTGTACACAATACACCTGCTCACCACAATACACCTGTACACCACAATGCACCTGTACACCACAATACACCTGTACACAATACACCTGCTCACCACAATACACCTGTACACCACAATGCACCTGTACACCACAATACACCTGTACACAATACACCTGCTCACCACAATACACCTGTACACAATACACCTGCTCACCACAATACACCTGTACACCACAATGCACCTGTACACCACAATACACCTGTACACAATACACCTGCTCACCACAATACACCTGTACACCACAATGCACCTGTACACCACAATACACCTGTACACAATACACCTGCACACCACAATATACCTGAATCCCTGCATAAGTCTCCCTGTGTGCCCCACTTCATTTGCTGACTCTGCTGGGGGTATATTTACTAACGTGTAGGATTACAGAAATGGAGATGTGGCCCATAGCAACCAATCACATTCTAGCTATTCTAGAAGGCGCTATATAAATGATAAGTAGAATCTGATTGGTTGCTATGGGCAACGTTTCCACTTCTATAAATACACTCATTAGTAAATATACCCCCTGGGTCTACTATTGTCCAACTTCCCGTATTCCCTTCTCTTACAGCGCAGCGAGCATGGCGCGGCCTGGCAAAGGGGGCACAGAAATAACGCAGAGCAGCCCTGGAAACCAATCAGCAACAGCCGAAAGTCAGGGACGCCAGGCCAAGGTGAGTGACGCAGGTAATAACACCTGGTGCCCCTGCGGTAGGGAGGGGGGCAGAGGGGGCTCCTCTATAGGCATCGCTGCGATATTAGCATGTTGTGGCTGCAGGTAGCCAGACGCTGGCTGAGCGCAGGTAATAACATCTGGTGCCCCTGTGGTAGGGAGGGGGGGCAGAGGGGGCTCCTCTATAGACATCGCTGCGATATTAGCATGTTGTGGCTGCAGGTAGCCAGACGCTGGCTGAGCGCAGGTAATAACACCTGGTGCCCCTGCGGTAGAGGGGGGGGGGGGGGTAGAGGGGGCTCCTCTATAGACATCGCTGCGATATTAGCATGTTGTGGCTGCAGGTAGCCAGACGCTGGCTGAGCGCAGGTATTAACACCTGGTGCCCCTGCAGTAGAGAGGGGGGGGGCAGAGGGGGCTCCTCTATAGACTTCGCTGCGATATTAGCATGTTGTGGCTGCAGGTGACCAGACGCTGGCTGAGCGCAGGTAATAACACCTGGTGCCCCTGCGGTAGAGAGGGGGGGCAGAGGGGGCTCCTCTATAGACATCGCTGTGATATTAGCATGTTGTGGCTGCAGGTGACCAGACGCTGGCTGAGCGCAGGTAATAACACCTGGTGCCCCTGCGGTAGGGAGGGGGGGCAGAGGGGGCTCCTCTATAGGCATCGCTGCGATATTAGCATGTTGTGGCTGCAGGTGACCAGACGCTGGCTGAGCGCAGGTAATAACACCTGGTGCCCCTGCAGTAGAGAGGGGGGGGGCAGAGGGGGCTCCTCTATAGGCATCGCTGCGATATTAGCATGTTGTGGCTGCAGGTGACCAGACGCTGGCTGAGCACAGGTAATAACACCTGGTGCCCCTGCGGTAGAGAGGGGGGGGGGGGAGAGGGGGCTCCTCTATAGACATCGCTGTGATATTAGCATGTTGTGGCTGCAGGTGACCAGACGCTGGCTGAGCGCAGGTAATAACACCTGGTGCCCCTGCGGTAGGGAGGGGGGGCAGAGGGGGCTCCTCTATAGGCATCGCTGCGATATTAGCATGTTGTGGCTGCAGGTGACCAGACGCTGGCTGAGCGCAGGTAATAACACCTGGTGCCCCTGCGGTAGGGAGGGGGGGCAGAGGGGGCTCCTCTATAGACATCGCTGCGATATTAGCATGTTGTGGCTGCAGGTGACCAGACGCTGGCTGAGCGCAGGTAATAACACCTGGTGCCCCTGCGGTAGAGAGGGGGGGCAGAGGGGGCTCCTCTATAGACATTGCTGCGATATTAGCATGTTGTGGCTGCAGGTAGCCAGACGCTGGCTGAGCGCAGGTAATGCAATGATCAGATGTGACTGTCAGCGCCACCGTACGCTTCCAGCGTCACTCTCGTATGATAAATATATGGAGGCCGCCGTCCGGTGCAGCATCGGGCGCTACACGTGTGGCTCCTGTTTTACCGCTTCCCGGCCCTATACTGAGTGTCATGTGGTTTCCTTAGAACCCCAGAGACACATGTAATGCTCCGCTATACTCACTGGTCACATAACCTCGAAAACCTCGGAGGTGCCTCAGCCTAATACTGACATTATATTAGATCCCTCTCAGGGAAAGTTGCGAACAGAAGCCCATAGGCGTCCATTGGGTTAGGCTATACAGAGATGGCGTTACCCACCGGCTACAAGCTCCGGAATGTGAGGTTGGTACATATGGAAATGAGGCCAACGAGATTTTCAGAGTTTAGCCTCATTTCTGCTGCGGGGTACACTGGGCTCCACAGGGAATGGCATTGGGGTGTAGAGTAGGATCTTGATCCGAGGCACCAACAGGCTCAAAGCTTTGACCTTCTTCCCAGAATGCATAGCGCCGCCTCCTCTATAACCCCGCCTCCGTGCACAGGAGCTCAGTTTTGTAGTTGGTGCTATGCAGATGTCAGTCGGACATCTCCTGCTGCAGCTCCATCACCTCCCCCAGCGGCGCTGTATACTCCCGCGCCCCGGTTGCCGGGTACTTACAGTGGAGGCTCCGGTTTTCTTCCTGTTAGTCACACACACCACCGCTGCTCTCCTGGATCGCGTGGCCGCACTCAGGGAGGAGGTAAGTGGGTCCCCCCGGCGGGACCCGCTATAAATCGCGATCCTACGCGGCCGGTGGCGGGCCGTGCGTGCTGGCGTGGACACTGTGGCAGTACAGGGACCCCACTAGACCACCAGGGCATGGGCACAGGTCAGTTTTCTCTCATAAAACAGTTTTATTAAGCCCACAGTACCCGGTGGTGAAGTCCAGCAGGGGGATAAGGCTTTGACCTGTAGCCCCTCCCCCAGCCCCAGGGCGCCATTTAGAGTAAATGTTCGCTTCTTGGAGCTGCATCTCTCTCTCTCACTCCCTGTCAGCGTTTGGGCGCCATTAGGACAAGCTGAGCTGATCCTGGGACTGTTTGGGCAAATCCTCCTCTGTAAAGCCGCCCCCATGTCAGCGCTGTGCATTTTACAGGACACTTAAGTATTCTACATGTCTGCTGACAGTGTTAGTTAAGATAGAGTGCATTTAGTCAGGGTTATATAGTACAAGTACCCTGTGATATACATCCAGTTCTTACTGTGCAGTGTTATATCTATTCAGTGTATAGCTATACTTAGTACTACTCTGTAATGCTAGCTCAGTGCAGTTTTATTGCATGTCATAATTTCTTCATTTAACATGTGACTGTGTGTGTGTGTGTGCATATAGCTGCTGTGTGACCTCCATTCCGTGTATCTCACTCAGATTGCTATCCCTATATTCTATAACCTGAGTGGGCTAAGTGCGTCAGGTTTATCATTTAATATAGATAGTTCACAGGATATACTCAGTGTGTATATTTCTCTGTGATTTTTAGTCACCATATAGCTCTTGAATTCTCTGTTTGTGCTGTTACATTGCACAGGGGGTTCTTGTCAGGTATTGTGCTGCGGATATTGTACTGAGTTGTCCTGCATTGAGCTTTTGATTATATCAGCTACAAAGGGCAACGGAGCTGGGACTGATCCCACATTGCGTGGTGGTGATGCTGCAGACACATTTGAGGATAACATAGCAGCTGAGGGTTCAGGTTCTGGGGGGGTTCCTTACCCCCCAGTGGGACTGTAGCAACGTGGTTGCAAAATGACCCACCTAGGGCTACCTTCTCCATGCTATTGAATACGCTGGTAACTAGACTAACGCCCCCTATGGGACCTCCTGTGCCGGTACAACCCTTTATGGTCCCTGCGGTTAACCCGCCATGGGCAGATCAACTGTCCAATCAGTTACAGCAATTGAACCAATCACTGACTGCTCAAAAGTCTAGCCCTCTCCCGCCTAAGACCAAGGGGTCCTCTAAACGGGCAATTACTTCCTCACAATCCACCAACGTCCCAGACACTTCGTCTGATGAGGATGGCGTTTATACTGACCCCACAGATTCTGATCCTGACGCTTCTGATGGGGAAGTTGTTTTGCAGGTGGATGTTCCTGACTTGTTAGTGGCTGTCAGGCTCATTCTTCAAGTTGATGATGACCTGGAGCCTGATGCTGCCCCTAAGAAACCGGACAGGTTTAAACGTCTGAAGGTGGTTAAACAAGTTTTACCTCACTCTGACCATTTAGTTGACATTCGTCAGGAATCCTGGGAAAATCCAGGAAAGAAGTTCACGCCTCACAAGAAGATGCTGGCTCGCTACCCCCTCGCTGCGGAGCTAAGTAAAAATTGGGAAACACCCCCGCCAGTGGATTCGCAGGTGGCGCGGCTGGTGGTATCCTCGGCTCTGCCGGTAACTACCGTCACGTCTCTGAGAGAGCCGTCTGATAAGCCTGTGGAGGGTTGTTTAACGGCAATTTACACCCTAACTGGTGCGGTGCATAGGCCCACTATAGCAGTGACATGGGCTGCAAAGGCTGTTGAAGCGTGGGCTCAGGAGCTGGAGGCGGAGTCGCCTTCCAACGCTTCTGATCATGCTAGGCAATGTCTGTTATATATTGTCACAGCGTCTCATTACGTTAAGGAGGCGGCTTCCGATGCCGGTATTCTGGCGGCCAAGGCTCCTACTACGTCCATACTGGCGCGCCGGATTCTCTGGCTGCGGTCCTGGTCAGTGGATCTGGACTCTAAGAAAACCCTGGAGGTGCTCCCTTTTCTCTAACGTCCTAAGTGGATGCTGGGGACTCCATCAGGACCATGGGGTTTAGCGGCTCCGCAGGAGACAGGGCACAATAATAAAAGCTTTAGGATCAGGTGGTGTGCACTGGCTCCTCCCCCTATGACCCTCCTCCAAGCCTCAGTTAGATTTTTGTGCCCGGCCGAGAAGGGTGCAATCTAGGTGGCTCTCCTGAGCTGCTTAGAATAAAAGTTTAAGTTAGGTTTTTTATTTTCAGTGAGTCCTGCTGGCAACAGGCTCACTGCATCGAGGGACTAAGGGGAGAGAAGTAAACTCACCTGCGTGCAGGATGGATTTGCTTCTTAGGCTACTGGACACCATTAGCTCCAGAGGGAGTCGGAACACAGGTCTCACCCTGGGGTTCGTCCCGGAGCCGTGCCGCCGACCCCCCTTGCAGATGCCGAAGTTGAAGAGGTCCAGAGGTCCAGAAACAGGCGGCAGAAGACTTTCAGTCTTCATAAGGTAGCGCACAGCACTGCAGCTGTGCGCCATTGTTGTCAGCACACTTCATACCAGCGGTCACTGAGGGTGCAGGGCGCTGGGGGGGGCGCCCTGGGCAGCAATGTATTATACCTTTTTTATGGCTAAAATACATCACATATAGCCCTTGAGGCTATATGGATGTATTTAACCCCTGCCAGATCTCACAAACTCCGGGAGAAGAGCCCACCGTTTTAGGGGGCGGGGCCTATTCTCCTCAGCACACGGCGCCATTTTCCTGCTCAGCTCTGCTGTGAGGAAGGCTCCCAGGCTCTCCCCTGCACTGCACTACAGAAACAGGGTTAAAAACAGAGAGGGGGGGCACTTATTTGGCGATATGATTACATATGTGAAAATGCTATAAGGGAAAACACTTGTATAAGGGGTTGTCCCTGTATAATTATAGCGTTTTTGGTGTGTGCTGGCAAACTCTCCCTCTGTCTCCCCAAAGGGCTAGTGGGGTCCTGTCCTCTATCAGAGCATCCCCTGTGTGTGTGCTGTGTGTCGGTACGTGTGTGTCGACATGTAGGAGGACGATGTTGGTGAGGAGGCGGAGCAAATTGCCTGTGTTGGTGATGTCACTCTCTAGGGAGTCGACACCGGAATGGATGGCTTATTTAGGAATTACGTGATAATGTCAACACGATGCAAGGTCGGTTGACGACATGAGATGGCCGGCAAACAAATTAGTACCTGTCCAGGCGTCTCAGACACCGTCAGGGGCTTGTAAAAACGCCCATTTACCTCAGTTGGTCGACACAGACACAGACACGGACACTGACTTCAGTGTCGACGGTGAAGAAACAAACGTATTTTCCTTTAGGGCCACACGTTACATGTTAAGGGCAATGAAGGAGGTGTTACATATTTCTGATACTACAAGTACCACAAATAAGGGTATTATGTAGGGTGGGAATAATCTACTTGTAGTTTTTCCTGAATCAGATAAATTAAAGTGTGTGATGATACGTGGGTTTCCTCCGATAGAAAATTATTGGAGGTATACCCTTTCCCGCCAGAAGTGAGGGCGAGTTGGGAAACACACCTTAGGGTGGATAAGGCGCTCACACGCTTATAAAAACAAGTGGCGTTACCGTCTCCAGATACGGCCGCCCTCAAGGAGCCAGCTGATAGGAAGCTGAAAAATATCCAAAAAAGTATATACACACATACTGGTGTTATACTACGACCAGCAATCGCCTCAGCCTGGATGTGCAGCGCTGGGGGGGCTTGGTCGGATTTCCTGACTGAAAATATTGATACCCTTGACAGGAACAATATTTTATTGACTATAGAGCATTTTAAGGATGCATTTCTATATATGCGAGATGCGCAGAGGGATATTTGCATTCTGGCATCAAGAGTAGATGTGATGTCCATATCTGCCAGACGATGTTTATAGACACGACAGTGGTCAGGTGATGCAGATTCCAGACGGCACATGGAAGTATTGCCGTATAAAGGGGCGGTCCATCGGACCTGGTGGCCATGGCAACAGCTGGAAAATCCACTTTTGTTACCCCAAGTCACATCTCAGCAGAAAAGGACACAGTCTTTTCAGTCTCAGTCCTTTCGTACCCATAAAGGCAGGTGGGCAAAAGGCCAGTCATATCTGCCCAGGGTTAGAGGAAAGGGAAGAAGACTGCAGCAGGCAGCCCATTCCCAGGAACAGAAGTCCTCCACAGCTTCTGCCAAGTCCGCAGCATGACGCTGGGGCCATACAAGCGGACTCAGGTGCGGTGGGGGGTCATCTCAAGAGTTTCAGCACGCAGTGGGCTCACTCGCAAGTGGACTCCTGGATCCTACACGTAGTATCCCAGGTGTACATTGGAAATTCGAGACGTCTTCCCCTCACAAGTTCCTGAAGTCTGCTTTACCAACGTCTCCCTCCGACAGGGAGGCAGTATTGGGAAAAAATTCACAGGCTGTATTCCCAGCAGGTGATAATCAAAGTACCCCTCCTACAACAAGGGAAGGGGTATTATTCCACACTATATTGTGGTACTGAAGCCAAACGGCTCGGTGAGATCTAAAAGATTTGAACAATTACATACAAGGGTTCAAATCAAGATGGAGTCACTCAGAGCAGTGATAGCGAACCAGGACGATATGGTGTCACTGGATATCAGGGACGCTTACCTACATGTCCAAATTTTGCCCTTCTCACCAAGGGTATCTCAGGTTCGTGGTACAGAACTGTCACTATCAGTTCAGACGCTGCCGTTTGGATTGTCCACGGCACCCCGGGTCTTTACCATGGTAATGGCCGAAATGATGATTCTTCCTAAAAGAAATATGGACGCCTTCCTGATAAGGGCAAGGTCCAGAGAACAGTTGGCGGTCGGAGTAGCACTATCTCAAGTAGTTCTACGACAGCACGAGTGGATTCTAAATATTCCAAAATCGCAGCTTTTTCCGACGACACGTCTAATGTTCCTAGGAATGATTCTGGACACAGTCCAGAAAAGGATGTTTTCTCCCGGAGAAGAAGGCCAGGGAGTTATCCGAGCTAGTCAGGAACCTCCTAAAACCAGGAAAAGTATCAGTGCATCATTGCACAAGGGTCCTGTGAAAAATGGTGGTTTCTTACAAAGCGATCCCATTCGGTAGATTTCACGCAAGAACCTTTCAGTGGAATCTGCTGGGAAAATGGTCCGGATCGCATCTTCAGATGCATCAGCGGATAACCCTGTCTCCAAGGACAAGGGTGTTTTCTTCTGCGGTGGCTGCAGAGTGCTCATCTATGAAAGGGCCGCAGATTCGACATTCAGGACTGGGTCCTGGTGACCACGGATGCCAGCCTGAGTGGCTGGGGAGCAGTCACACAAGGAAAAAATTTCCAGGGAGTGTGATCAAGTCTGGAGACTTCTCTCCACATAAATATACTGGAGCTAAGGGCAATTTACAAGGCTCTAAGCTTAGCAAGACCTCTGCTTCAAGGTCAGCCGGTATTGATCCAGTGGGACAACATCACGGCAGTCGCCCACGTAAACAGACAGGGCGGCACATGAAGCAGGAGGGAAATGGCAGAAACTGCAAGGATTCTTCGCTGGGCGAAAAATCATGTGATAACACTCTCAGCAGTGTTAATTCCGGGAGTGGAAAACTGGGAAGCAGACTTCCTCAGCAGGCATAACCTCCACCCGGGAGAGTGGGGACTTCAGCGGGAAGTCTTCCACATGATTGTAAACCGTTGGGAAAAACCAAAGGTGGACATGATGGCGTCCCGCCTGAACAAAAAACTAGACAGATATTGCGCCAGGTCAAGGGACCCTCAGGCAATAGCGGTGGACGCTCTGGTAACACTGTGGGTGTACCAGTCAGGGTATGTGTTCCCTCCTATGCATCTCATACCAAAAGTACTGAGAATCATAAGAAGGAGATGAGTAAGAACGATACTCGTGGTTCCGGATGGGTCAAGAAGGACTTGGTACCCGGAACTTCAAGAGATGCTCACGGAAGAACCGTGGCCTCTACCTTTAAGAGAGGACCTGCTCCAGCAGGGGCCTTGTCTGTTCCAAGACTTACCGCGGCTGCGTTTGACGGCATGGCAGTTGAACGCCGGATCCTGAAAGGGCATTCCAGATGAAGTCATCCCTACCCTGGTCGAAGCCAGGAAGGATGTAACCGCAAAACATTTTCACCGCATTTGGCGAAAATATGTTGCGTGGTCTGAGGCCAAGAAGGTCCCTACAGAGGAATTCCAACTGGGTCGTTTCCTACATTTCCTGAAAACAGGACTGTCTATGGGCCTAAAATTAGGGTCCATTAAGGTTCAAATTTCGACCCTGTCGAATTTCTTCCAGAAAGAACTGGCTTCAGTGCCTGAAGTTCAGACGTTTGTAAAAGGGGTACTGCATATACAGCCTCCTTTTGTGCCCCCAGTGGCACCTTGGGATCTCAATGTTGTTTTGAGTTTCCTAAAGTCACATTGGTTTGATCCACTCACCACTGTGGAATTAAAATATTTCACATGGAAGGTGAAGATTCTATTAGCCCTGGCTTCAGCCAGGCGTGTGTCAGAATGGGCGGCTTTATCATATAAAAGCCCTTACTTAATTTTTCATTCTGACAGGGCAGAATTGAGGACTCGTCCTCAATTTCTCCTTAAGGTGTTTTCTGTTTTTCACATGAACCAACCTATTGTGGTACCTGCGGCTACTAGGGACTTGGAGGACTCCAAGTTACTTGACGTTGTCAGGGCCCTGAAAATATATGTTTCCAGGACGACTGGAGTCAGAAAATCTGACTCGCTGTTTAGCCTGTATGCACCCAACAAGATGGGTGCTCCTGCTTCTAAGCAGACGATTGCTCGCTGGATTTGTAGTACAATTCAGCTTGCACATTCTGTGGCAGGCTTGCCACAGCCAAAATCAGTAAAAGCCCATTCCACAAGGAAGTGGGCTCATCTTGGGCGGCTGCCCGAGGGGTCTCGGCTTTACAACTTTGCCGAGCTGCTACTTGGTCAGGGGCACACCCTGACTGAGGAGGACCTGGAGTTCTCTCATTCGGTGCTGCAGAGTCATCCGCACTCTCCCGCCCGTTTGGGAGCTTTGGTATAATCCCCATGGTCCTGACGGAGTCCCCAGCATCCACTTAGGACGTTAGAGAAAATAAGAATTTACTTACCGATAATTCTATTTCTCGTAGTCCGTAGTGGATGCTGGGCGCCCATCCCAAGTGCGGATTGTCTGCAATACTTGTACATAGTTATTGTTACAAAAATCGGGTTATTCTTGTTGTGAGCCATCTTTTCAGAGGCTCCTTCGTTGTTATCATACTGTTAACTGGGTTCAGATCACAGGTTGTACGGTGTGATTGGTGTGGCTGGTATGAGTCTTACCCGGGATTCAATATCCTTCCTTATTATGCACGCTCGTCCGGGCACAGTGTCCTAACTGAGGCTTGGAGGAGGGTCATAGGGGGAGGAGCCAGTGCACACCACCTGATCCTAAAGCTTTTATTATTGTGCCCTGTCTCCTGCGGAGCCGCTAAACCCCATGGTCCTGACGGAGTCCCCAGCATCCACTACGGACTACGAGAAATAGAATTATCGGTAAGTAAATTCTTATTTTAAGGGAGACATTCTTTTCGGAGAAGACCTGAACAAGATAGTGGCTGACTTAGCTTCTGCTAAAACAGCATGTCTACCTAGTACTGCTCATTCGGTGCCGAAGGCTAAGAGTACTCCTTTTCGCTCCTTTCATCTTTCAGGGAAAGCAAAAGGTCAGGCGTGCCCGAAACAGGTTCGCACTTCCAAACCCAATAAGCCTAAACCCAAACGAGTCTGCTTCCAAAACTGACAAGCCTGCCGCATGACAGGGCGGGCCTCCCTCTGGGGGATCCCAGGGTGGGGGGCCGACTTCTAGGGTATACCCAGGAATGGTTGAGGACCACTTCCGATGCCTGGGTACGGGAAGTCATCACTCGAGGTTACGCCGTATCCTTCAAGAATCGTCCCCCTCATCGATTTTGCCTGACAGACGTCCCTTTGGATCAGGTGAAGGCAAAAACTCTTCATTCGGTGGTACAGTCCCTCCTGGACACAGGAGTGGTAGTACAGGTGCCTCTGGCTCAGAGAAGCAAGGGGTACTATTCACCGCTGTTCCTAGTCCCGAAACCGAATGGGTCATCCCGGCCCATTCTCAACCTTAAGTCCTTGAACAAATTTGTGTGGGTCTCCAAGTTTCGAATGGAAACTCTTCGCTCTATTGTTCTGGCCTTGGAACCTGGGGATTATATGGTCTCCCTGGACATACAGGATGCTTACCTGCATATTCCCATTGCAGTGTCGCATCAGCAGTACCTGAGGTTTGCGGTTGGCAACCTCCATTACCAATTTCGGGCGTTACCTTTTGGTTTGACCATGGCTCCGCGAGTCTTCCCCAAGGTCATGGCGGTAATGACGGCTGTATTCCGCCGTCAAGGGGTCAGGATCCTACCGTACCTGGACGACTTGTTGATCCTGGCAAATTCCCCAAAAATTCTCCTACGCCATCTGGATCTGACTATCCAGTTTCTGCAAGCCCACGGGTGGCTTATCAACTGGAAGAAGTCTTCTCTGGTCCCTGCTCAGAGCATGGTGCACCTGTGGGCGTTGTTGGACACTCACAACCAGTGGTTGTTCTTGTCTCAGGAGAAAGTCCTGAAGCTTCAGGACAGGATTCAATGCTTCCTATCTCGTCCGCAAGTGTCGATACATTCGGCAATGCAAGTGTTAGGTCTCATGGTGTCGGTTTTCGATGTGGTGGCGTATGCTCAATTCCATTCCCGCCCTCTGCAGAAGCTGATTCTTGCCAAGTGGGATGGCCTGCCTCACCGGATCAGGTCTCAAATGATCTCCTTGTCTCCGGAGGTCCGTCTGTCACTGAGCTGGTGGCTTCAGGACCAACGATTGAGCAGGGGTCGTCCCTTCTGGATCTCCAACTGGGTCCTTCTGACGACGGATTCCAGTCTGAGAGGTTGGGGCGTGGTGTTGGAGCAACACTCTCTTCAGGGTCGGTGGACCAAGGAAGAGTCTCTCCTCCCAATAAACATTCTGGAATTGCGGGCAGTGTGCAACTCATTGAACTTGGCCCAGCATTTAATACAGAACAGACCTGTTCAAGTACAGTCGGACAACGCCACCATGGTGGCCTACATAAATCATCAAGGCGGCACTCGAAGCCACATGGCATTGAGGGAAGTATCACGGATTCTTCAGTGGGCGGAACGCCATCTGCCAGCCATATCGGCAGTGTTCATTCTGGGGGTCCTAAACTGGGAAGCGGACTTTCTCAGTTGTCAGGACGTACACGCCGGAGAGTGGAGCCACCATCCAGAAGTGTTTCAACTCCTCTTGGACAAGTGGGGCCTTCCAGATGTGGACCTGATGGTATCTTGACACAATCACAAGGTTCCGGTCTTCGGAGCAAGGACAAGGGATCCTCAAGCAGCATTCATAGACGCACTGGTAATTCCATGGAACTTTCGGCTGCCGTACGTGTTCCCTCCAGTGTCACTCCTGCCCAGAGTAATAAGGAAGTTCAAGCAAGAAGGAGGAATCCCACTTCTGATCGCTCCAGCGTGGCCCAGACGTCATTGGTTCTCAGACCTTCAGGGTCTCTCGATAGAGTGTCCCCTTCTACTTCCGCAGTGCCCAGATCTCCTCATTCAGGGCCCCTGTGTATATCAGGATTTAGCCCGATTGGCTTTGACGGCGTGGCTCTCGAAGCTTCCATCTTAAGGGTCAAAGGATTTTCTGAGGCGGTCATTCAAACCATATTGAAGGCCCGGAAACCGGCTTCTGTTTGGATTTACCATAGAGTCTGGAATTCATACTTTGCTTGGTGCGCCACTAATAATCATGACGTATACAAGTTTAGTACGGCCAAACTTTTGACCTTTCTACAACAGGACCTGGACTTGGGCCTTCGTCTGGCCTCCATCAAGGTTCATATTTCTGCCTTGTCAGTTTGGTTCCAGAGAAAAATTGCAACTTTACCTGATGTTCATACATTTACTCAGGGTGTGTTGCGGATTCAACCTCCTTATGTCCCGCCTGTGGCTCCTTGGGACTTGTCGGTGGTTCTGGAGGCATTCCAAGGGTCTCCATTTGAGCCTCTTGAATCGGCAGACCTTAAGTGGCTTTCTCTTAAGGTGTTGTTTCTGCTGGCTATTGCCTCTGCTAGACGGGTGTCGGATTTGGGTGCTTTGTTCTGTAAGTCACCATATCTGATTTTTCACCGTGACCGGGCGGTTCTTAGAACACGTCCCGGGTACCTACCTAAGGTGGTGTCTTCTTTACACTTTAATCAGGAGATTGTGGTTCCGGCCTTTGCCTCTCTTGAATTGTCTTCCAAAGAGCGGTCTTTGGATGTGGTACGGGCTCTCCGTATCTATGTGAAGAGGACAGCCTCCATCAGGAAGTCAGATTCTCTCTTTGTTCTGTTTGGTTTTCACAAACGTGGCTGGCCTGCTCACAAGCAGACCCTGGCCAGATGGATTAGAATCGTGATTGCACAAGCTTATGTACAGGCTGGCCGTCCAGCTCCTGCTACCATTAAGTCCCATTCTACTCAGTCGGTTGGACCTTCTTGGGCGGCCCGCTGTGGTGCGACCCTTGAACAATTGTGCAAGGCGGCTACGTGGTCCTCTGTGAACACGTTCATAAGGTTCTATGCCTTTGATACTTCCGCCTCCCAGGATGCTTCCTTTGGACGCCGGGTTCTTGTGCCCGCTACAGTGTCCCCTCCCATAAGGAACTGCTTTAGGACATCCCAATGTCATTCCCTGTGGAGCCCAGTGTACCCCGCAGCAGAAAACGAGATTTATGGTAAGAACTTACCGTTGTTAAATCTCTTTCTGCGAGGTACACTGGGCTCCACAAGGCGCCCACCCTGACGCACTTAGCTTCTTTGGGTTGGTATGGCATTAGCCGCTGACACTTCTCCTGTCGTGAGAATGTGGTGTATGTGGCTACTAACCGATGTCGTCTCTTTTCCTGCTACTGCATTGGGCTGGTTAACAAAAACTGAGCTCCTGTGCACGGAGGCGGGGTTATAGAGGAGGCGGCGCTATGCATTCTGGGAAGAAGGTCAAAGCTTTGAGCTTGTTGGTGCCTCGGATCAAGATCCTACTCTACACCCCAATGTCATTCTCTGTGGAGCCCAGTGTACCTCGCAGAAAGAGATTTAACAACGGTAAGTTCTTACCATAAATCTCGTTTTTCAGAATTAGTACATCCCACCGAGGGAGAGAGAGTACATGGGATAGGGAGAGACAGTGAGGAGGGGGAGAGAGTGAGGAGAGGGGAAGAGACAGTGAGGAGAGGGAGAGACAGTGAGGAGGGGAGAGAGTACATGGGATAGGGAGAGACAGTGAGGAGGGGGGAGAGAGAGTGAGGAGGGGGAGCGAATGTGAGGGGGAGAGAGTGTGAGGAGGGAGGAGGGGGGAGAGAGTGTGAGGAGGAGGGAGAGAGTGTTAGGAGGAGGGAGAGACCGTGAGAAGGGGGGAGAGGAAGTGAGAGTTTATTGGAGAGGGAGAGAGTGTGAGGAGGGGTGAGTGAGGAGGGGGAGAGTGAGTGAGGAGGGGAGAGAGGGAGTGAGTATGTCGAAGAGTGAGAGAGAGTGAGGAGGGGTTGCGAATGTGAGGAGGGGTAGAGGGAGAGTGAGGAGGGGGAAAGAGAGAGAGTGAGGAGGGGCAAAGAGAGTGAGGAGGGGCAATGAGAGAGAGTAAGTAGGGGGGAGAGAGTACATGGGAGAGGGAGGGAGAGTGAGGAGAGGGAGAGAGAGTGAGGAGAGGGAGAGAGAGTGAGGAGGGGGAGAGAGAGTGAGGAGGGGGGAGAGAGTGAGGAGGGGGGAGAGAGTGAGGAGGGTGGTGCGAATGTGAGGAGGGGGAAAGAAAGAGTGTGAGGAGAGAGAGTGAGGGGGAAAGAGAGTGAGGAGGGGGGAGAGGGAGAGAGAGTGGGGGGAGAGAGAGTGAGGAGGGGGAGAGTGAGTGAGGAGGGGGAGGAGGGGGTGCGAATGTGAGGAGGGGGAGACAGTGTTAGGAGGGGGAGAGAGTGAGAAGGGAAAAGAGCGAGGAGGGGGAGAGAGGAGAAAGAGTGAGGAAGGGGGGAGAGGGAGGAGAAGGGGAGAGAGTGAGGAAGTGGAGAGAGCGAGGAGGGGGAGAGAGCGAGGAGGGGAAGAGAGAGTGAGGAGAGGGGGAGAGAGTGAGGAGGGGAGAGAGAGGGAGGAGGAGAAGAGAGGGAGGAGGGGAAGAGGGAGGAGGGGGTGCGAATGTGAGGAGAGGGAGACAGTGTGAGGAGGGGGAGAGAGAGAGTGAGGAGGGGGAGAGAGAGGAGAAAGAGTCAGGGGGAGAAAGAGAGTGAGGAGGGGGAGGAGAGTGAGAAGAGGAGAGAGTGAGGAAGTGGAGAGAGCGAGGAGGGGGAGAGAGAGTGAGGAGAGGGGGGGAGAGTGAGGAGGGGGAGAGAGAGTGAGGAGGGGAAGAGAGAGTAAGGAGGGGAAGAGAGGGAGGAGGGAGTGCGAATGTGAGCAGAGGGAGACAGTGTGAGGAGGGGGAGAGAGGGAGGAGGGGGGAGAGAGAGAGAGTGAGGAGGGGGAGAGAGTGAGGAGGGTGAGAGATTGAGGAGAGAGAGTGAGGAGGGGGGGAGAGAGAGGGGGAGAGAGAGTGAGGAGGGGGGAGAGAGTGTGGGAGATGGAGGAATAGGGTGCCCATTCATCATTAATCACACATTCAGTGCCATGTTAGTGCCCAGGATTGCATTGCAATATGTAATTGTACCGGGCCAATGTATCTAGTGGGCTAGCGCCATCTTCAGATGGCTGTAGCTGCTGAGGTCAATCTCCAGAACTTTTCATTCAGGATATTGGTAAATCGGGCAGTATTATATTGTCTGCCTGTGGGAATGGGGGGATCACAGCATGTATAGAAGATATCTGCTGCAGTCCCTCCCACATACATTCAGGAGATACTAAATATTTGCCATCAGACTACTACTACTAACACCACTACTACTTTTACTACTACCACCACTACTTCTACCACCACCAACACTACTACTACTACTACTACTACTACTACTAACAACACCACTACTACTTTTACTATTACCACCACTACTTCTACCACCACCACCACCACTACTACTACTACTACTACTAACACCACAACTACTTTTACTACTACCACCACTACTTCTACCACCACCACTACTACTACCACCACTACTTCTACCACTACTACTACTAACACCACTACTACTTTTACTACTACCACCACTACTTCTACCACCACCACTACTACTACCACCACTACTTCTACCACCACCACTACTTCTACCACCACCACTACTACCACCACTACTACTCCTACTACTACCATCACCACTACTACTACCACCACTACTTCTACCACCACCACCGCCACTACTACTACTACTAACACCACTACTACTTTTACTACTACCACCACTACTTCTACCACCACCACTACTTCTACCACCACCACTACTACTACTACCACCACTACTACTACTACCACCACTACTTCTACCACCACCACTACTACCACCACTACTACTCCTACTGCTACTACTACTATCACCACTACTACTACCACCACCACTATTACTACTACTACTACCACTGCTGCTGCTGCTACTACTACTACTACTGCTACTACCACCACCACTACTACTCCTACTACCACCACTACTACTACTACCACCACTACTGCTGCTGCTGCTACTACTACTACTACCACTACTACTACCACCATCACTATTACTACTACTACCACCACCACTACTACTGCTGCTGCTACTACTACCACCACTACTACTACTACTACTACTAACACCACTACTACTTTTACTACTACCACCACTACTTCTACCACCACTACTACTACTGCTGCTGCTACTACTACCACCACCACTACTACTACTACTACTACTACTACTAACACCACTACTACTTTTACTACTACCACCACTACTTCTACCACCACTACTACTACTACTACTAACACCACAACTACTTTTACTACTACCACCACTACTTCTACCACCACCACTACTACTACCACCACTACTTCTACCACTACTACTACTAACACCACTACTACTTTTACTACTACCACCACTACTTCTACCACCACCACTACTACTACTACCACCACTACTTCTACCACCACCACTACTTCTACCACCACCACTACTACCACCACTACTACTCCTACTACTACCACCACCACTACTACTACCACCACTACTTCTACCACCACCACCGCCACTACTACTACTACTAACACCACTACTACTTTTACTACTACCACCACTACTTCTACCACCACCACTACTTCTACCACCACCACTACTACTACTACCACCACTACTACTACTACCGCCACTACTTCTACCACCACCACTACTACCACCACTACTACTCCTACTGCTACTACTACTATCACCACTACTACTACCACCACCACCACTATTACTACTACTACTACCACTGCTGCTGCTGCTGCTACTACTACTACTACTGCTACTACCACCACCACTACTACTCCTACTACCACCACTACTACTACTACCACCACTACTGCTGCTGCTGCTACTACTACTACCACTACTACTACCATCACTATTACTACTACTACCACTGCTGCTGCTACCACTACTACTACCACCACCACTACTACTGCTGCTGCTGCTACTACTACCACCACTACTACTACTACTACTGCTGCTACTACTACCACTACTACTACCACCACCACCACCACTACTCCTCCTACTAACACTACCACTACTATTACTACTACTACAACTACTACTGCTGCTACTACCACCACCACTATTACTACTACTACTACTACTACCACCACCACTACTACTGCTGCTGCTACTACCACCACCACTACTATTACCACCATTACTACTACCACCACCACCACCACTACTACTGCTGCTGCTGCAGCTGCTACTACCACTCCTACTACTACCACCACCACCACCACTACTACTCCCACTACTACTGCTGCTGCTACTACCACTACTACTACTACTCCTACTACTACCACTACTACTCCTAACACTACCACTACTACTACTACTACTGCTGCTGCTGCTACTACTACCACCACCACCACTACTCCTACTACTACAACTACTACTGCTGCTACTACCACTACTATTACTACCACCACCACTATTACTATTACTACTACTACCACCACCACTACTACTACTGCTGCTGCTGCTACTACTGCTATTACTACCACCATTACTACTACTACCACCACCACCACCACTACTATTACCACCATTACTACTACCACTACTACTACTACTGCTGCTGCTACTACTACCACCACTACTACTCCTACTATTACCACTACTACTACCACCACCACCACTACCACTGCTACTACTACCACCACTACTACTACTACTACTCCTACTACCACTACTACTACTACCACCACTACTACTACTACTACTCCTACTACCACTACTACTACCACCACCACTACTACTGCTGCTACTACCACCACCACTAATACTACTACTTACTCCTACTACCACCACTACTACTACTACTACTACTACTACTACTACTACTGCTGCTGCTACTACTACTACTACCACTACTACTACCACCACTAATACTACTACTAGTACCACTACTACTACCACCACCACTACTATTACCACGACTACTACTCGTACTGCTGCTGAGCTACTACTACTACTACTACCACTGCTGCTGCTGCTACTACTACTACTACCACTGCTGCTGCTACTACCACCACTACTACTACCACTGCTGCTGCTACTACTACTACTACCACTGCTGCTGCTGCAATTACTACTACTACCACCACCACTAATACTACTCCTACTACTACCACCACTAATACTATTACCACTACTACTACCACTACTACTACTTCTACCACTACTACTCGTACTGCTGCTGCTACTACTACCACCACCACTACTACTCCTACTACCAGTACTACTACTTCTACTACTACTACTACTACCACTGCTGCTGCTGCTATTACTACTACTACCACCACTACTACTACTGCTGCTGCTACTACCACCACCACCACCACTACTACTACTCCTACTACTGCTGCTACTACTACCACCACCACCAATACTACTATTACCACCACTACTACTCCTACAACTAACACCACTACCACTGCTACTACCACCACTACTACTGCTACTACTAATACTGCTGCTGCTACTACTGCTGCTATTACTACTACCACCACCACTACCACTACTACTACTACCACCACTACTACCACCACTCCTACTCCTACTACTGCCACTACTACCACTACCACCACCACTACTACTACCACCACTACTACCACCACTCCTACTACTGCCACTACTACCACTACCACCACCACTACTACTACTACTACACTACTACCAATACTACTATTACTACTGCTATTACTACAACTACTACTAGTTGCAGGTTGGAACGATATCGTTCTGGTGCATGTCCAGCTACGGGTCCACAGGGGCAGGGACCGATGTGAGTGATTGACACATTCTCTGTACAGCGCTGCGGAATATGTGGGCGCTATATAAATAAGTGGTAATAAATTGTGTTGGAGGCTCTACATACGGTGTGATATACGACACTATAACTCTTTATGTCCATTTGCAGCGTTTGGAGTTATTGAAGCTGGAGAAGGACTTTGAGCTGCAGTTACAGCTGAAGAGAGACCTCCCCCGGGCGATATCTCTGGTATGGGGCACAGCTGCTGGGAGTGATCAGGGGATTGTCACTTCTGGGCTTCCATATAAACCTGCCATTGGCGCTTGTTCCCTAAATGTGACACTTACTACTACTGCTACACACCTGAATATCACAGTAATCCTGCGCACAGACCGCGGGCAGCACATATACTGGGGGCGCTCACATTACATGCACCACATGGCTCAGTAATCCTGTGCACAGACCGCGGGCAGCACAAATACTGGGGGGTGCTCACATTACATGCACCGCATGGCTCAGTAATCCTGTGCACAGACCGTGGGCAGCACAAATACTGGGGGTGCTCACATTACATGCACCACATGGCTCAGTAATCCTGTGCACAGACCGCGGGCAGCACAAATACTGGGGGTGCTCACATTACATGCACCACATGGCTCAGTAATCCTGTGCACAGACCGTGGGCAGCACATATACTGGGGGGCACTGACATTACATGCACCACATGGCTCAGTAATCCTGTGCACAGACTGCGGGCTGCACAAATACTGGGGGGTGCTCACATTACATGCACCGCATGGCTCAGTAATCCTGTGCACAGACCGTGGGCAGCACAAATACTGGGGGTGCTCACATTACATGCACCACATGGCTCATTAATCCTGTGCACAGACCGTGGGCAGCACATATACTGGGGGGCACTGACATTACATGCACCACATGGCTCAGTAATCCTGTGCGCAGACTGCGGGCTGCACAATACTGGGGGGTGCTCACATTACATGCACCGCATGGCTCAGTAATCCTGTGCACAGACCGTGGGCAGCACAAATATTGGGGGTGCTCACATTACATGCACCACATGGCTCAGTAATCACAGACTGCGGGCAGCACAAATACTGGGGGTGCTCACATAACATGCACCACATGGCTTAGTAATCCTGTGCACAGACCGTGGGCAGCACATATACTGGGGGGCACTGACATTACATGCACCACATGGCTCAGTAATAATGTGCACAGACCGCGGGCAGCACAAACACTGGGGGTGCTAACATTACATACACCACATGGCTCAGTAATCCTGTGCACAGACCGCAGGCAGCACATATATTGGGGGCGCTCACATTACATGCACCACATGGCTCAGTAATCCTGTGCACAGACCACAGGCAGCACATATATTGGGGGCGCTCACATTACATGCACCACATGGCTCAGTAATCCTGTGCACAGACCGCAGGCAGCACATATATTGGGGGCGCTCACATTACATGCACCACATGGCTCAGTAATCCTGTGCACAGACCACGGGCAGCACATATATTGGGGGTGCTCACATTACATGCACCGCATGGCTCAGTAATCCTGTGCAAAGACCACGGGCAGCACAAATATTGGGGGTGCTCACATTACATGTACCACATGGCTCAGTAATAATGTGCATAGACCGCGGGAAGCTCAAATACTGGGGGTGCTCACATTACATGCACCGCATGGCTCAGCAATCCTGTGCACAGACCACAGGCAGCACATATATTGGGGGTGCTCACATTACATGCACCGCATGGCTCAGTAATCCTGTGCACACACTGCGGGCTGCACAAATATTGGGGGTGCTCACATTACATGCACCGCATGGCTCAATAATCCTGTGCACAGACTGCGGGCATCACATATATTGGGGGCGCTCACATTACATGCACCGCATGGCTCAGTAATCCTGTGCACAGACCGCGGGCATCACATATATTGGGGGCGCTCACATTACATGCACCGCATGGCTCATTAATCCTGTGCACAGACCGCGAGCATCACTTATATTGGGGGCACTCACATTACATGCACCACATGGCTCAGTAATCCTGTGCACACACTGCTGGCAGCACAAATATTGGGGGTGCTCACATTACATGCACCGCATGGCTCAGTAATCCTGTGCACACACTGCTGGCAGCACAAATATTGGGGGTACTCACATTACATGCACCGCATGGCTCAGTAATAATGTGCACAGACTGCGGGCATCACTTATATTGGGGGCGCTCACATTACATGCACCACATGGCTCAGTAATCCTGTGCACACACTGCTGGCAGCACAAATATTGGGGGTACTCACATTACATGCACCGCATGGCTCAGTAATAATGTGCACAGACTGCGGGCATCACTTATATTGGGGGCGCTCACATTACATGCACCACATGGCTCAGTAATCCTGTGCACAGACTGCGGGCAGCACAAATATTGGGGGTGCTCACATTACATACACTGCATGGCTCAGTAATCCTGTGCACAGACTGCGGGCAGCACATATATTGGGGGTGTTGTACCCCGATATGGTGAGGGTGAGGTGGGTGCGGTGCGTACAGGATGGAAACACCTGGAGCTGAGTCAGCTTCCTATTGGAGACTCTCTCTTGCGGTTCCACACCACAGCAGAGAGGTAAGGACAATCTGTAATACCCCTAATAGGCAGACTGCTGCCAGTATCTCATTATACTCATTACCTCTCTATAGGTACCCCAGCATTGCTGAGACCAGAGATTGGATAATGTCATGGTCATGTACTGGATAATGTGTGGTCATGTATGTCACCTCCTGTAATAATGTGTCAGGTGCTGGGTGACGCTCTGTGCAGGACTAGGTCTCGCCATATGCAGCGCCCCATGATATGATCCTCCCGGAGAACTGCCGCAGTGATGACAAGGACCACGGATTGTGTATGCTGTATGGTGAAAGGGATTATGGGAATGTATACGCGGAGGATGTGAAACGCGCGGCTCTGGATGTTATAGGCCCTCGCATTTCACCTGCAGTCATTCTCATATACCCCCAGAGTGACACCTGAACAGCGAGGGCGGGGGCTACTTATTACTGGTCAATGAGGGGAAAATACCCCCAGAGTGACACCTGAACAGCGAGGGCGGGGGCTACTTATTACTGGTCAATGAGGGGAAAATACCCCCAGAGAGACACCTGAACAGCGAGGGCGGGGGCTACTTATTACTGGTCAATGAGGGGAAAATACCCCCAGAGTGACACCTGAACAGCGAGGGCGGGGGCTACTTATTACTGGTCAATGAGGGGAAATACCCCCAGAGTGACACCTGAACAGCGAGGGCGGGGGCTACTTATTACTGGTCAATGAGGAGAAAATACCCCCAGAGCGACACCTGCACAGCGAGGGCGGGGGCTACTTATTACTGGTCAATGAGGGGAAATACCCCCAGAGTGACACCTGAACAGCGAGGGCGGGGGCTACTTATTACTGGTCAATGAGGGGAAAATACCCCCAGAGAGACACCTGAACAGCGAGGGCGGGGGCTACTTATTACTGGTCAATGAGGGGAAAATACCCCCAGAGTGACACCTGAACAGCGAGGGTGGAGGCTACTTATTACTGGTCAATGAGGGGAAAATACCCCCAGAGTGACACCTGAACAGCGAGGACGGGGGCTACTTATTACTGGTCAATGAGGGGAAAATACCCCCAGAGCGACACTGAACAGCGAGGGCGGGGCTACTTATTACTGGTCAGTGAGGGGAAAATACCCCAGAGTGACACCTGAACAGCGAGGGCGGGGGCTACTTATTACTGGTCAATGAGGGGAAAATACCCCCAGAGTGACACCTGAACAGTGAGGGCGGGGGCTACTTATTACTGGTCAATGAGGGGAAAATACCCCCAGAGAGACACCTGAACAGCGAGGGCGGGGGCTACTTATTACTGGTCAATGAGGGGAAAATACCCCCAAAGTGACACCTGAACAGCGAGGGCGGGGGCTACTTATTACTGGTCAATGAGGGGAAAATACCCCCAAAGTGACACCTGAACAGCGAGGGCGGGGGCTACTTATTACTGGTCAATGAGGGGAAAATACCCCCAGAGCGACACCTGAACAGCGAGGGTGGAGGCTACTTATTACTGGTCAATGAGGGGAAAATACCCCCAGAGTGACACCTGAACAGCGAGGGCGGGGGCTACTTATTACTGGTCAATGAGGGGAAAATACCCCCAGAGAGACACCTGAACAGCGAGGGCGGGGGCTACTTATTACTGGTCAATGAGGGGAAAATACCCCCAGAGCGACACCTGAACAGCGAGGGTGGAGGCTACTTATTACTGGTCAATGAGGGGAAAATACCCCCAGAGAGACACCTGAACAGCGAGGGTGGAGGCTACTTATTACTGGTCAATGAGGGGAAAATACCCCCAAAGTGACACCTGAACAGCGAGGGTGGAGGCTACTTATTACTGGTCAATGAAGGGAAAATACCCCCAGAGAGACACCTGAACAGCGAGGGCGGGGGCTACTTATTACTGGTCAATGAGGGGAAAATACCCCCAGAGCGACACCTGAACAGCGAGGGCGGGGGCTACTTATTACTGGTCAATGAGGGGAAAATACCCCCAGAGCGACACCTGAACAGCGAGGGCGGGGGCTACTTATTACTGGTCAATGAGGGGAAAATACCCCCAGAGAGACACCTGAACAGCGAGGGCGGGGCTACTTATTACTGGTCGATGAGGAGAAAATACCCCCAGAGAGACACCTGAACAGCGAGGGCGGGGGCTACTTATTACTGGTCAATGAGGGGAAATACCCCCAGAGTGACACCTGAACAGCGAGGGCGGGGGCTACTTATTACTGGTCAATGAGGGGAAATACCCCCAGAGTGACACCTGAACAGCGAGGACGGGGGCTACTTATTACTGGTCAATGAGGGGAAAATACCCCCAGAGTGACACCTGAACAGCGAGGGCGGGGGCTACTTATTACTGGTCAATGAGGGGAAAATACCCCCAGAGTGACACCTGAACAGCGAGGGCGGGGGCTACTTATTACTGGTCAATGAGGGGAAAATACCCCCAGAGTGACACCTGAACAGCGAGGACGGGGGCTACTTATTACTGGTCAATGAGGGGAAAATACCCCCAGAGTGACACCTGAACAGCGAGGGCGGGGGCTACTTATTACTGGTCAATGAGGGGAAAATACCCCCAGAGTGACACCCGAACAGCGAGGGCGGGGGCTACTTATTACTGGTCAATGAGGGGAAATACCCCCAGAGTGACACCTGAACAGCGAGGGCGGGGGCTACTTATTACTGGTCAATGAGGGGAAAATACCCCCAGAGTGACACCTGAACAGTGAGGGCGGGGGCTACTTATTACTGGTCAATGAGGGAAAATACCCCAGAGTGACACCTGAACAGCGAGGACGGGGGCTACTTATTACTGGTCAATGAGGGGAAAATACCCCAGAGAGACACCTGAACAGCGAGGGCGGGGGCTACTTATTACTGGTCAATGAGGGGAAAATACCCCCAAAGTGACACCTGAACAGCGAGGGTGGAGGCTACTTATTACTGGTCAATGAGGGGAAAATACCCCCAGAGCGACACCTGAACAGCGAGGGCGGGGGCTACTTATTACTGGTCAATGAGGGGAAAATACCCCCAGAGCGACACCTGAACAGCGAGGGCGGGGGCTACTTATTACTGGTCAATGAGGGGAAAATACCCCCAGAGTGACACCTCAACAGCGAGGGCGGGGCTAGTTATTACTGGTCAATGAGGGGAAAATACCCCCAGAGCGACACCTGCACAGCGAGGGCGGGGGCTACTTATTACTGGTCAATGAGGGGAAAATACCCCCAGAGCGACACCTGAACAGCGAGGGCGGGGGCTACTTATTACTGGTCAATGAGGGGAAAATACCCCCAGAGAGACACCTGAACAGCGAGGTCGGGGGCTACTTATTACTGGTCAATGAGGGGAAAATACCCCCAGAGCGACACCTGAACAGCGAGGGCGGGGGCTACTTATTACTGGTCAATGAGGGGAAAATACCCCCAGAGTGACACCTGAACAGCGAGGGCGGGGGCTACTTATTACTGGTCAGTGAGGGGAAAATACCCCCAGAGTGACACCTGAACAGCGAGGGCGGGGGCTACTTATTACTGGTCAATGAGGGGAAAATACCCCCAGAGCGACACCTGAACAGCGAGGGCGGGGGCTACTTATTACTGGTCAATGAGGGGAAAATACCCCCAGAGAGACACCTGAACAGCGAGGGCGGGGGCTACTTATTACTGGTCAATGAGGGGAAAATACCCCAGAGGGACACCTGAACAGCGAGGGCGGGGGCTACTTATTACTGGTCAATGATGGGAAAATACCCCCAGAGT
Source organism: Pseudophryne corroboree (assembly GCF_028390025.1). Lineage (NCBI taxonomy): Eukaryota > Metazoa > Chordata > Amphibia > Anura > Myobatrachidae > Pseudophryne > Pseudophryne corroboree. The sequence continues at coordinate 553,926 of NW_026967560.1, read as the reverse complement.
GACACCTGAACAGCGAGGGCGGGGGCTACTTATTACTGGTCAATGAGGGGAAAATACCCCCAGAGCGACACCTGAACAGCGAGGGCGGGGGCTACTTATTACTGGTCAATGAGGGGAAAATACCCCAGAGGGACACCTGAACAGCGAGGGCGGGGGCTACTTATTACTGGTCAATGAGGGGAAAATACCCCAGAGGGACACCTGAACAGCGAGGGCGGGGGCTAGTTATTACTGGTCAATGAGGGGAAAATACCCCAGAGGGACACCTGAACAGCGAGGGCGGGGGCTACTTATTACTGGTCAATGATGGGAAAATACCCCCAGAGTGACACCTGAACAGCGAGGGCGGGGGCTAGTTATTACTGGTCAATGAGGGGAAAATACCCCCAGAGCGACACCTGAACAGCGAGGGCGGGGGCTACTTATTACTGGTCAATGAGGGGTGTGTCAATGAGTGTGCTCCCGCAGCAGACACACAGCAGAATGGCGTGCTCCCGCAGCAGACACACAGCAGAATGGCGTGCTCCCGCAGCAGGCACACAGCAGAATGGCGTGCTCCCGCAGCAGGCACACAGCAGAATGGCGTGCTCCCGCAGCAGACACACAGCAGAATGGCGTGCTCCCGCAGCAGACTCGTGTTACATCATTTGGTCATGAAGCGGCTGCCGGAAGGAGGTAACCGAGTTTCAAAAGGGGCTCATCGTAGGCTGCGCAATGTCATGTGTCCAGGGCGACGCTGGACTGGTATACAGAGTATTCCGTAACCCGGATACACTGGCAGCTCAGAGTCCAGATCTAACCCCACTGAGAACCTCTGGGAGGAATTGGTGGACGGGTGCGTTCTTCTTCAGTGTCGCAGTTGGTCACTGTACTTATGGCTGTACGGCAAAGTGCTCCGCCTGCTGGTGTCCAGGAACCTGTGGACAGTTTACCCAGAAGGGTGTCTGCAGTAGTCACTGCACGTGGTGACCCTACAGAGTACTGACGTCAGGACCATCTCATTGCTCTATTCCTGTCCGCTTACAATCACTTGTGTCCATATGGCGTAGAATAAATGATCACATGACAGGAATGACCTCTTCACTTCTGCTTCAGGACCTCTGCGTCTCTCTTACACACCACCTGATGGTTACCCTGATACGTCAGCTGGAGGGGACGTCACAGAGCCTCACCATACAGGTAAGTACCAGCGCTGACCGCCAGCGTGTACCGGAACATGTATGACCTATATGTCATCTGTCCTTCACTATACTAATCCACAGAGCATCTCCTATATAACACACACACACATATATATATATATATATCTCCATAGTGTCTCCTCTCCCCTATATACCCAGTACACACTGTACATATATATCCATAGTGTCTCCTCTCCCCTATATACCCAGCACACACTGTACATATGTATCCATAGTGTCTCCTCTCCCCTATATACCCAGCACACGCTGTACATATGTATCCATAGTGTCTCCTCTCCCCTATATACCCAGCACACGCTGTACATATGTATCCATAGTGTCTCCTCTCCCCTATATACCCAGCACACCCTGTACATATGTATCCATAGTGTCTCCTCTCCCCTATATACCCAGCACACCCTGTACATATGTATCCATGGTGTCTCCTCTCCCCCCTATATACCCAGCACACCCTGTACATATGTATCCATAGTGTCTCCTCTCCCCTATATACCCAGAACACACTGTACATATGTATCCATAGTGTCTCCTCTCCCCCTATAGACCCAGCACACACTGTACATATGTATCCATAGTGTCTCCTCTCCCCCTATATAACCAGTACACCCTGTACATATGTATACATAGTGTCTCCTATCCCCTATATACCCAGCACACCCTGTACATATGTATCCATAGTGTCTCCTCTCCCCCCTATATACCCAGCACACCCTGTACATATGTATCCATAGTGTCTCCTCTCCCCCCCTATATACCCAGCACACCCTGTACATATGTATCCATAGTGTCTCATCTTCCCCCCTATATACCCAGCACACCCTGTACATATGTATCCATAGTGTCTCCTCTCCCCTATATACCCAGAACACATTGTACATATGTATCCATAGTGTCTCCTCTCCCCTATATACCCAGAACACCCTGTACATATGTATCCATAGTGTCTCCTCTCCCCCTATATACCCAGCAGACGCTGTACATATGTATCCATAGTGTCTCCTCTCCCCTATATACCCAGCACACCCTGTACATATGTATCCATAGTGTCTCCTCTCCCCCCTATATACCCAGCACACCCTGTACATATGTATCCATAGTGTCTCCTCTCCCCCCTATATACCCAGTACACCCTGTACATATGTATCCATAGTGTCTCCTCTCCCCTATATACCCAGCACACCCTGTACATATGTATCCATAGTGTCTCCTCTCCCCCTATATACCCAGCACACCCTGTACATATGTATCCATAGTGTCTCCTCTCCCCTATATACCCAGAACACACTGTACATATGTATCCATAGTGTCTCCTCTCCCCTAAAATACCCAGCACACACTGTACATATGTATCCATAGTGTCTCCTCTCCCCCTATATACCCAGTACACCCTGTACATATGTATCCATAGTGTCTCCTCTCCCCTATATACCCAGCACACCCTGTACATATGTATCCATAATGTCTCCTCTCCCCTATATACCCAGCACACCCTGTACATATATATCCATAGTGTCTCCTCTCCCCTATATACCCAGCACACACTGTACATATGTATCCATAGTGTCTCCTCTCCCCCCTATATACCCAGTACACCCTGTACATATGTATTCATAGTGTCTCCTCTCCCCTATATACCCAGCACACCCTGTACATATGTATCCATAGTGTCTCCTCTCCCCTATATACCCAGCACACCCTGTACATATGTATCCATAGTGTCTCCTCCCCCCTATATACCCAGAACACCCTGTACATATGTATCCATAGTGTCTCCTCTCCCCCTATATACCCAGCACACACTGTACATATGTATCCATAGTGTCTCCTCTCCCCCTGTATATCCAGCACACCCTATACATATGTATCCATAGTGTCTCCTCTCCCCTATATACCCAGAACACACTGTACATATGTATCCATAGTGTCTCCTCTCCCCCTATATACCCAGTACACGCTGTACATATGTATCCATAGTGTCTCCTCTCCCCTATATACCCAGCACACGCTGTACATATGTATCCATAGTGTCTCCTCTCCCCTATATACCCAGCACACCCTGTACATATGTATCCATATTGTCTCCTCTCCCCCTATATACCCAGCACACCCTGTACATATGTATCCATAGTGTCTCCTCTCCCCCCTATATACCCAGCACACCCTGTACATATGTATCCATAGTGTCTCCTCTCCCCTATATACCCAGCACACCCTGTACATATGTATCCATAGTGTCTCCTCTCCCCTATATACCCAGCACACCCTGTACATATGTATCCATAGTGTCTCCTCTCCCCTATATACCCAGAACACCCTGTACATATGTATCCATAGTGTCTCCTCCCCCCTATATACCCAGCACACACTGTACATATGTATCCATAGTGTCTCCTCTCCCCTATATACCCAGCACACCCTGTACATATGTATCCACAATGTCTCTTCTCCCCTATATACCCAGCACACCCTGTACATATGTATCCATAATGTCTCCTCTCCCCTATATACCCAGCACACCCTGTACATATATATCCATAGTGTCTCCTCTCCCCTATATACCCAGCACACCCTGTACATATGTATCCATAGTGTCTCCTCTCCCCTATATACCCAGCACACCCTGTACATATGTATCCATAGTGTCTACTCTCCCCTATATACCCAGCACACCCTGTACATATGTATCCATAGTGTCTCCTCTCCCCTATATACCCAGCACACCCTGTACATATGTATCCATAGTGTCTCCTCTCCCCTATATACCCAGCACACCCTGTACATATGTATCCATAGTGTCTCCTCCCCCCTATATACCCAGAACACCCTGTACATATGTATCCATAGTGTCTCCTCTCCCCCTATATACCCAGCACACACTGTACATATGTATCCATAGTGTCTCCTCTCCCCCTATATACCCAGCACACCCTGTACATATGTATCCATAGTGTCTCTTCTCCCCTATATACCCAGAACACACTGTACATATGTATCCATAGTGTCTCCTCTCCCCCTATATACCCAGTACACGCTGTACATATGTATCCATAGTGTCTCCTCTCCCCTATATACCCAGCACACGCTGTACATATGTATCCATAGTGTCTCATCTCCCCTATATACCCAGCACACCCTGTACATTTGTATCCATATTGTCTCCTCTCCCCCCTATATACCCAGCACACCGTATCCATAGTATCTCCTCTCCCCTATATACCCAGCACACCCTGTACATATGTATCCATAGTGTCTCCTCTCCCCTATATACCCAGCACACCCTGTACATATGTATCCATAGTGTCTCCTCTCCCCCTATATACCCAGCACACACTGTACATATGTATCCATAGTGTCTCCTCTCCCCCTATATACCCAGCACACACTGTACATATGTATCCATAGTGTCTCCTCTCCCCCTATATACCCAGCACACACTGTACATATGTATCCATAGTGTCTCCTCTCCCCTATATACCCAGCACACCCTGTACATATGTATCCATAGTGTCTCCTCTCCCCTATATACCCAGCACACCCTGTACATATGTATCCATAGTGTCTCCTCTCCCCCTATATACCCAGCACACCCTGTACATATGTATCCATAGTGTCTCCTCTCCCCTATATACCCAGCACACCCTGTACATATGTATCCATAGTGTCTCCTCTCCCCCTATATACCCAGCACACCCTGTACATATGTATCCATAGTGTCTCCTCTCCCCTATATACCCAGCACACCCTGTACATATGTATCCATAGTGTCTCCTCTCCCCTATATACCCAGCACACCCTGTACATATGTATCCATAGTGTCTCCTCTCCCCTATATACCCAGCACACCCTGTACATATGTATTCATAGTGTCTCCTCTCCCCTATATACCCAGCACACCCTGTACATATGTATCCATAGTGTCTCCTCTCCCCTATATACCCAGCACACCCTGTACATATGTATCCATAGTGTCTCCTCTCCCCTATATACCCAGCACACCCTGTACATATGTATTCATAGTGTCTCCTCTCCCCTATATACCCAGCACACCCTGTACATATGTATCCATAGTGTCTCCTCTCCCCCTATATACCCAGCACACCCTGTACATATGTATCCATAGTGTCTCCTCTACCCTATATACCCAGCACACCTTGTACATATGTATCCATAGTGTCTCCTCTCCCCTATATACCCAGCACACCCTGTACATATGTATCCATAGTGTCTCCTCTCCCCTATATACCCAGCACACCCTGTACATATGTATTCATAGTGTCTCCTCTCCCCTATATACCCAGCACACCCTGTACATATGTATCCATAGTGTCTCCTCTCCCCCTATATACCCAGCACACACTGTAAATATGTATCCATAGCGTCTCCTCTCCCCCCTATATACCCAGCACACACTGTACATATGTATCCATAGTGTCTCCTCTCCCCCTATATACCCAGTACACCCTGTACATATGTATCCATAGTGTCTCCTCTCCCCCTATATACCCAGCACACACTGTACATATGTATCCATAGTGTCTCCTCTCCCCCTATATACCCAGCACACCCTGTACATATGTATCCATAGTGTCTCCTCTCCACTATATACCCAGCACACCCTGTACATATGTATCCATAGTGTCTCCTCTCCCCTATATACCCAGCACACCCTGTACATATGTATCCATAGTGTCTCCTCTTCCCCTATATACCCAGCACACCCTGTACATATATATCCATAGTGTCTCCTCTCCCCTATATACCCAGCACACACTGTACATATGTATCCATAGTGTCTCCTCTCCCCCCTATATACCCAGTACACCCTGTACATATGTATTCACAGTGTCTCCTCTCCCCTATATACCCAGCACACCCTGTACATATGTATCCATAGTGTCTCCTCTCCCCTATATACCCAGCACACCCTGTACATATGTATCCATAGTGTCTCCTCTCCCCTATATACCCAGTACACCCTGTACATATGTATCCATAGTGTCTCCTCTCCCCTATATACCCAGAACACCCTGTACATATGTATCCATAGTGTCTCCTCTCCCCCTATATACCCAGCAGACGCTGTACATATGTATCCATAGTGTCTCCTCTCCCCTATATACCCAGCACACCCTGTACATATGTATCCATAGTGTCTCCTCTCCCCCCTATATACCCAGCACACCCTGTACATATGTATCCATAGTGTCTCCTCTCCCCCCTATATACCCAGTACACCCTGTACATATGTATCCATAGTGTCTCCTCTCCCCTATATACCCAGCACACCCTGTACATATGTATCCATAGTGTCTCCTCTCCCCCCTATATACCCAGCACACCCTGTACATATGTATCCATAGCGTCTCCTCTCCCCTATATACCCAGAACACACTGTACATATGTATCCATAGTGTATCCTCTCCCCTATATACCCAGAACACACTGTACATAAGTATCCATGTCTCCTCTCCCCTATATACCCAGCACACCCTGTACATATGTATCCATAGTGTCTCCACTCCCCTATATACCCAGCACACACTGTACATATGTATCCATAGTGTCTCCTCTCCCCCTATATACCCAGCACACACTGTAAATATGTATCCATAGTGTCTCCTCTCCCCCCTATATACCCAGCACACCCTGTACATATGTATCCATAGTGTCTCCTCTCCCCTATATACCCAGAACACACTGTACATATGTATCCATAGTGTCTCCTCTCCCCCTATATACCCAGTACACCCTGTACATATGTATCCATAGTGTCTCCTCTCCCCCTATATACCCAGCACACACTGTACATATGTATCCATAGTGTCTCCTCTCCCCTATATACCCAGCACACACTGTACATATGTATCCATAGTGTCTCCTCTCCCCCTATATACCCAGCACACCCTGTACATATGTATCCATAGTGTCTCATCTCCCCTATATACCCAGAACACACTGTACATATGTATCCATAGTGTCTCCTCTCCCCTATATACCCAGTACACCCTGTACATATGTATCCATAGTGTCTCCTCTCCCCCTATATACCCAGCACCCACTGTACACATGTATCCATAGCGTCGCGTCTCCTCTCCCCCCTATATACCCAGCACACACTGTACATATGTATCCATAGTGTCTCCTCTCCCCTATATACCCAGAACACACTGTACATATGTATCCATAGTGTCTCCTCTCCCCTATATACCCAGCACACACTGTACATATGTATCCATAGTGTCTCCTCTCCCCCTATATACCCAGTACACCCTGTACATATGTATCCATAGTGTCTCCTCTCCCCTATATACCCAGCACACCCTGTACATATGTATCCATAATGTCTCCTCTCCCCTATATACCCAGCACACCCTGTACATATATATCCATAGTGTCTCCTCTCCCCTATATACCCAGCACACACTGTACATATGTATCCATAGTGTCTCCTCTCCCCCCTATATACCCAGTACACCCTGTACATATGTATTCACAGTGTCTCCTCTCCCCTATATACCCAGCACACCCTGTACATATGTATCCATAGTGTCTCCTCTCCCCTATATACCCAGCACACCCTGTACATATGTATCCATAGTGTCTCCTCTCCCCTATATACCCAGTACACCCTGTACATATGTATCCATAGTGTCTCCTCTCCCCCTATATACCCAGTACACCCTGTACATATGTATCCATAGTGTCTCCTCTCCCCCTATATACCCAGCACACACTGTACATATGTATCCATAGTGTCTCCTCTCCCCCTATATACCCAGTACACCCTGTACATATGTATCCATAGTGTCTCCTCTCCCCTATATACCCAGCACACCCTGTACATATGTATCCATAGTGTCTCCTCTCCCCCCTATATACCCAGCACACCCTGTACATATGTATCCATAGTGTCTCCTCTCCCCCCTATATACCCAGCACACCCTGTACATATGTATCCATAGTGTCTCATCTTCCCCCCTATATACCCAGCACACCCTGTACATATGTATCCATAGTGTCTCCTCTCCCCTATATACCCAGAACACATTGTACATATGTATCCATAGTGTCTCCTCTCCCCTATATACCCAGAACACCCTGTACATATGTATCCATAGTGTCTCCTCTCCCCCTATATACCCAGCAGACGCTGTACATATGTATCCATAGTGTCTCCTCTCCCCTATATACCCAGCACACCCTGTACATATGTATCCATAGTGTCTCCTCTCCCCCCTATATACCCAGCACACCCTGTACATATGTATCCATAGTGTCTCCTCTCCCCCCTATATACCCAGTACACCCTGTACATATGTATCCATAGTGTCTCCTCTCCCCTATATACCCAGCACACCCTGTACATATGTATCCATAGTGTCTCCTCTCCCCCCTATATACCCAGCACACCCTGTACATATGTATCCATAGTGTCTCCTCTCCCCTATATACCCAGAACACACTGTACATATGTATCCATAGTGTATCCTCTCCCCTATATACCCAGCACACACTGTACATATGTATCCATAGTGTCTCCTCTCCCCCTATATACCCAGTACACCCTGTACATATGTATCCATAGTGTCTCCTCTCCCCTATATACCCAGCACACCCTGTACATATATATCCATAGTGTCTCCTCTCCCCTATATACCCAGCACACACTGTACATATGTATCCATAGTGTCTCCTCTCCCCCTATATACCCAGTACACCCTGTACATATGTATTCATAGTGTCTCCTCTCCCCTATATACCCAGCACACCCTGTACATATGTATCCATAGTGTCTCCTCTCCCCTATATACCCAGCACACCCTGTACATATGTATCCATAGTGTCTCCTCCCCCCTATATACCCAGAACACCCTGTACATATGTATCCATAGTGTCTCCTCTCCCCCTATATACCCAGCACACACTGTACATATGTATCCATAGTGTCTCCTCTCCCCCTATATACCCAGCACACCCTGTACATATGTATCCATAGTGTCTCCTCTCCCCTATATACCCAGAACACGCTGTACATATGTATCCATAGTGTCTCCTCTCCCCCTATATACCCAGTACACGCTGTACATATGTATCCATGGTGTCTCCTCTCCCCTATATACCCAGAACACACTGTACATATGTATCCATAGTGTCTCCTCTCCCCTATATACCCAGCACACACTGTACATATGTATCCATAGTGTCTCCTCTCCCCCTATATACCCAGTACACCCTGTACATATGTATCCATAGTGTCTCCTCTCCCCTATATACCCAGCACACCCTGTACATATGTATCCATGTCTCCTCTCCCCTATATACCCAGCACACCCTGTACATATGTATCCATAGTGTCTCCTCTCCCCCTATATACCCAGCACACACTGTACATATGTATCCATAGCGTCTCCTCTCCCCCCTATATACCCAGCACACCCTGTACATATATATCCATAGTGTCTCCTCTCCCCTATATACCCAGCACACACTGTACATATGTATCCATAGTGTCTCCTCTCCCCCCTATATACCCAGTACACCCTGTACATATGTATTCATAGTGTCTCCTCTCCCCTATATACCCAGAACACCCTGTACATATGTATCCATAGTGTCTCCTCTCCCCTATATACCCAGCACACCCTGTACATTTGTATCCATATTGTCTCCTCTCCCCCTATATACCCAGCACATATGTATCCATAGTGTCTCCTCTCCCCCCTATATACCCAGCACACCCTGTATCCATAGTGTCACCTCTCCCCCCTATATACCCAGCACACCCTGTACATATGTATCCATAGTGTCTCCTCTCCCCTATATACCCAGCACACCCTGTACATATGTATCCATAGTGTCTCCTCTCCCCTATATACCCAGCACACCCTGTACATATGTATCCATAGTGTCTCCTCTCCCCTATATACCCAGAACACCCTGTACATATGTATCCACAGTGTCTCCTCTCCCCCTATATACCCAGCACACACTGTACATATGTATCCACAGTGTCTCCTCTCCCCCTATATACCCAGCACACACTGTACATATGTATCCATAGTGTCTCCTCTCCCCCTATATACCCAGCACACACTGTACATATGTATCCATAGTGTCTCCTCTCCCCCTATATACCCAGCACACACTGTACATATGTATCCATAGTGTCTCCTCTCCCCTATATACCCAGCACACCCTGTACATATGTATCCATAGTGTCTCCTCTCCCCTATATACCCAGCACACCCTGTACATATGTATCCATAGTGTCTCCTCTCCCCCTATATACCCAGCACACCCTGTACATATGTATCCATAGTGTCTCCTCTCCCCTATATACCCAGCACACCTTGTACATATGTATCCATAGTGTCTCCTCTCCCCTATATACCCAGCACACCCTGTACATATGTATTCATAGTGTCTCCTCTCCCCTATATACCCAGCACACCCTGTACATATGTATCCATAGTGTCTCCTCTCCCCCTATATACCCAGCACACACTGTAAATATGTATCCATAGCGTCTCCTCTCCCCCCTATATACCCAGCACACACTGTACATATGTATCCATAGTGTCTCCTCTCCCCCTATATACCCAGTACACCCTGTACATATGTATCCATAGTGTCTCCTCTCCCCCTATATACCCAGCACACACTGTACATATGTATCCATAGTGTCTCCTCTCCCCCTATATACCCAGCACACCCTGTACATATGTAGCCATAGTGTCTCCTCTCCACTATATACCCAGCACACCCTGTACATATGTATCCATAGTGTCTCATCTCCCCTATATACCCAGCACACCCTGTACATATGTATCCATAGTGTCTCCTCTCCCCCTATATACCCAGCACACACTGTACATATGTATCCATAGTGTCTCCTCTCCCCTATATACCCAGAACACACTGTACATATGTATCCATAGTGTCTCCTCTCCCCTATATACCCAGCACACCCTGTACATATGTATTCATAGTGTCTCCTCTCCCCTATATACCCAGCACACCCTGTACATATGTATCCATAGTGTCTCCTCTCCCCCTATATACCCAGTACACAATGTACATATGTATCCATAGCGTCTCCTCTCCCCCTATATACCCAGCACACACTGTACATATGTATCCATAGCGTCTCCTCTCCCCCTATATACCCAGCACACACTGTACATATGTATCCATAGTGTCTCCTCTCCCCCCTATATACCCAGCACACCCTGTACATATGTATCCATAGTGTCTCATCTCCCCTATATACCCAGAACACACTGTACATATGTATCCATAGTGTCTCCTCTCCCCTATATACCCAGCACACACTGTACATATGTATCCATAGCGTCTCCTCTCCCCCTATATACCCAGCACACACTGTACATATGTATCCATAGTGTCTCCTCTCCCCTATATACCCAGTACACCCTGTACATATGTATCCATAGTGTCTCCTCTCCCCCTATATACCCAGCACACCCTGTACATATGTATCCATAGCGTCGCGTCTCCCCTATATACCCAGTACACCCTGTACATATGTATCCATAGTGTCTCCTCTCCCCCTATATACCCAGCACACACTGTACACATGTATCCATAGCGTCGCGTCTCCTCTCCCCCCTATATACCCAGCACACACTGTACATATGTATCCATAGTGTCTCCTCTCCCCTATATACCCAGAACACACTGTACATATGTATCCATAGTGTCTCCTCTCCCCCTATATACCCAGTACACCCTGTACATATGTATCCATAGTGTCTCCTCTCCCCCTATATACCCAGCACACACTGTACATATGTATCCATAGTGTCTCCTCTCCCCTATATACCCAGCACACACTGTACATATGTATCCATAGTGTCTCCTCTCCCCCTATATACCCAGCACACCCTGTACATATGTATCCATAGTGTCTCCTCTCCCCTATATACCCAGCACACACTGTACATATGTATCCATAGTGTCTCCTCTCCCCTATATACCCAGCACACACTGTACATATGTATCCATAGTGTCTCCTCTCCCCTATATACCCAGCACACACACTGTACATATGTATCCATAGTGTCTCCTCTCCCCTATATACCCAGCACACACTGTAAGTAAGTGTTGGTCTGTAGATCAGAGCCTGTACTTTATCACCCACATATACTATAGCCCCTGTTATCCAATAGTTCAGAGGTTCTGAAATGCGGTACCCAAGACCCTCCAACACTCCAGGTTTTAGGTATATTCTTGGCTCAGCACAGATGGTTAAATTAAATTGACTGAGATTGGCCAAGCATTGGTAAACTAAAAACCTGGACCGTTGGGGTGCCCTGAGGGTGGCGTGTGAGAACCTCCACCATACAGTAGCTGATCGTGATGTTTCTGGCAGGAGACGGTGTGGGAAGTCCTCAGGAAACGCTATGTGAATGATGATATAAGCTGCCGTGGACTCCAGGACTATCTGTCTGCTGTGGTGAGATATTCCTCTGATAGTCAGGTAACTCCTCATCTGGTTATTAGGTCATATTTATGCAGCGGACGCTCCAGTCTTGGGGGAGAGCTCAGTGTTCTGGTGTTTCCCTTCTCTAGGTAGTGTCCCTCCTGGGCTTGGTGCTGCAGTGTGATATGGATCCTACAGTACTGAGCTATGTTCTCCTCATGGCTGAGATGGTGTCCATGTGCCCACTGTCAAACCTGGACCAGGTCCAGCTCTTTCTCCATACTCAGTACCCATTTCTAGAGGTAAGACCCAACGCGCCTGCTCTGCCATCCCAACCACCCTACAGACCAACAGGGTCTCTTGCAGCAAAGCCTACTCTTGTATGATATATCTATCTCGCTGTTATAAAAATATGCTTCTTATTCCGGAAGGACACAGAATGGGACCGCCTGCTTCTGGAGTTCACTTCCTACAGCAGGAGATGTGTGTCTCCCCCAACTGTCATGGGGTTTATCTTACACATGATTCTGCAGAACCAAGAGCCCCTTATCACAGAGGTAAGTGTGTGGAGTGCGGAGCAGGTTTCAGAGGGGAGGGAGGCAGGAGACAGACACCTGCGACAGAGAAAGAATATGGCAAAATGTAGCATTAAGTTTAGATTGAAGTGGTGAGAGACAGGAGTGAGGGAGGCCAGAAAGGAGAAGGTTATAGGGAGGGAGATGAAGGATGTGAGTTTTGATGGCAGGAAGCAAAGAAGAGTATGGAATTTCCAAGGGAGGACATTTAGAGGGATAAGATACGGGGATAAGAACAAAGCCTTGGGAGGACACCTGGAGGTAGAGGAAGGGAGAGGAGATGTAGAGGTATAAGAGATGGTACTAAAAACAAAGCCTTAGGAGGACACCCAGAGGTAGAGGAAGGGAGAGGAGATGTAATAATAATTTTATTTATATAGTGCTCTTTCTCCAATAGGACTCAAGGCGCTTAACAGATACATAGCATAATATAGTACAGAAAATAATGAAGTATAGAAAAGCTTTTCATAAAATACAGAACCATGGAGATACTAAAGGGACATTATGGGAATTCTTGAGTAAACAGAAAAGTCTTGAGTCTACTTTTGAAGGAGTCAGAGCAGCATGACTAAAAGCTCGAACCCCAGATGAATTACGGCAGATTCTAGGTACTGCTAAAAGTCCTTTGTCTACAGATGCAGAGGGATAAGCGATGGGGATAAGAACAAAGCCTTGGGAGGACACCCGGAGGTACAGGAAGGGAGGGGAGATGTAGAGGGATAAGAGAAACCATTGGGGGACACGTAGAGAAGGGAGAGGCATTGGAGTCAGGTGGAGATTGAAAACAAGCAGTTGGTGAGGCAGAAAGTGAACCGAGAAGACGGAACAATGGAGGACGATGGAGAGAATGTGGACAGGGAGATGTATGGTGTGTAAGGCAGAAGACAGATCAAGGAGGATGAGGACAGAGAGGTGACCCTTGGATTTGGTGGTCATTGTTGACCATGGTGTGGGCAGTTTCAGAGGAGTGAATAGAACGATAGACAGATTGAATAAGGTCTAGTAGGGAATGGGAGTATAGGAATGTGGTAAGGTAGAGGTAGACAATCCTCTCTTGGAGACATGGTTTAGTAAAGCCTGAACAGCGGAACAAGTTGAAATTGGCAAGTTGGAGGCAAGCAATAGATGAGCGGAGGAGATGGGAGGGAAGGGAGTCAAGAGGGTGGGTGGTGGTGGTGGGAGATGGAGAGAAGACATGGGCCCTCATTCCGAGTTGTTCGCTCGTTATTTTCCTTCGCATCGGTGCGATTTTCCGCTAACTGCGCATGCTCGCACTGCGGCTGTGTCAAGTAAATTTGCTAAGAAGTTTGGTATTTTACTCACGGCATTACGAGGTTTTTTTCTTCGTTCTGGTGATCGGAGTGTGATTGACAGGAAGTGGGTGTTTCTGGGCGGAAACTGGACAATTTATGGGTGTGTGTGAAAAAACGCTGCCGTTTCTGGGAAAAACGCGGGAGCGGCTGGAGAAACGGGGAAGTGTCTGGGCGAACGCTGGGTGTGTTTGTGACGTCAAACCAGGAACGAAACTGACTGAACTGATCGCAGTGTAGGAGTAAGTCTCGAGCTACTCAGAAACTGCAGGGAATTATTTAGTAGCAATTTTGCGAATCTTTCGTTCGCAATTCTGCTAAGCTAAGATACACTCCCAGAGGGCGGCGGCTTAGCGTGTGCAATGCTGCTAAAAGCAGCTAGCGAGCGAACAACTCGGCATGAGGGCCATTGTGAACTCCATCCCCGATAGGACAGGAGGGGAAAGAGATGCAAAGGAAGAGTGGGATGTCATGGATGAGATGTCTGGGAGGAGATAATGGATTGGAGGTAAGACTGTATAGTATGGGGTGGAGCTGTAAGAAGAGTGCATGACCTTGGTGATTATTCGTGGGAGTGTGTGGATTCCTCCAGCACCGTACACTGTGGAGTGTCCCTGATTAAAGGTCCGGCTAGCAACCACCTGGTAGCAGAATAGTCAGTACAATGTGGGCGGATGTTGTGCAGAAGGGGCGGAGCTTGTGTGCTTTAACCCTTGAGAACAGTAGAGCCGGGATGGGTTTGAATGAGTGGACGGTCTATGAGCAGCGCTGTGTAATGTGACGGCGCTATGGGAATAAATAACGATAATAAGAATTTACTTACCGATAATTCTATTTCTCGTAGTCCGTAGTGGATGCTGGGGACTCCGTCAGGACCATGGGGATTAGCGGCTCCGCAGGAGACAGGGCACAAAAGTAAAAGCTTTAGGATCAGGTGGTGTGCACTGGCTCCTCCCCCTATGACCCTCCTCCAAGCCTCAGTTAGGATACTGTGCCCGGACGAGCGTACACAATAAGGAAGGATTTTGAATCCCGGGTAAGACTCATACCAGCCACACCAATCACACCGTACAACTTGTGATCTGAACCCAGTTAACAGCATGATAACAGCGGAGCCTCTGAAAAGATGGCTCACAACAGTAATAACCCGATTTTTGTAACAATAACTATGTACAAGTATTGCAGACAATCCGCACTTGGGATGGGCGCCCAGCATCCACTACGGACTACGAGAAATAGAATTATCGGTAAGTAAATTCTTATTTTCTCTGACGTCCTAAGTGGATGCTGGGGACTCCGTCAGGACCATGGGGATTATACCAAAGCTCCCAAACGGGCGGGAGAGTGCGGATGACTCTGCAGCACAGAATGAGAGAACTCCAGGTCCTCCTCAGTCAGGGTGTGCCCCTGACCAAGTATCAGCTCGGCAAAGTTGTAAAGCCGAGACCCCTCGGGCAGCCGCCCAAGATGAGCCCACCTTCCTTGTGGAATGGGCATTTACATATTTTGGCTGTGGCAGGCCTGCCACAGAATGTGCAAGCTGAATTGTACTACACATCCAACTAGCAATCGTCTGCTTAGAAGCAAGAGCACCCAGTTTGTTGGGTGCATACAGGATAACAGCAAGTCAGTTTTCCTGACTCCAGCCGTCCTGGAAACTATATTTTCAGGGCCCTGACAACATCTAGCAACTTGGAGTCCTCCAAGTCCCTAGTAGCCGCAGGTACCACAATAAGCTGGTTCAGGTGAAACACTGACACCACCTTAGGGAGAAACTGGGGATGAGTCCGCAGCTCTGCCCTGTCCGAATGGACAATCAGATATGGGCTTTTTTGAGACAACTCCGCCAATTCTGACACTCGCCTGGCCGAGGCCGGGGCCAACAGCATGGTCACTTTCCCTGTGAGATATTTAAAATCCACAGATTTGAGCGGTTTAAACCAATGTGATTTTAGGAATCCCAGAACTACGTTGAGATCCCACAGTGCCCCTGGAGGCACAAAAGGGGGTTGTATATGCAGTACTCCCTTGACAAACTTCTGGACTTCAGGAACTGAAGCCAATTCTTTCTGGAAGAAAATCGACAGGGCCGAAATTTGAACCTTAATGGACCCCAATTTGAGGCCCATAGACACTCCTGTTTGCAGGAAATGCAGGAAACGACCGAGTTGAAATTTCTTCATGGGGCCTTCCTGGCCTCACACCACGCAACATATTTTCGCCACATGTGGTGATAATGTTGTGCGGTCACCTCCTTCCTGGCTTTGACCAGGGTAGGAATGACCTCTTCCGGAATGCCTTTTTCCCTTAGGATCCGACGTTCAACCGCCATGCCGTCAAACGCAGCCGCGGTAAGTCTTGGAACAGACATGGTACTTGCTGAAGCAAGTCCCTTCTTAGCGGCAGAGGCCATGAGTCCTCTGTGAGCATCTCTTGAAGTTCCGGGTACCAAGTCCTTCTTGGCCAATCCGGAGCCACGAGTATAGTTCTTACTCCTCTACGTCTTATAATTCTCAATACCTTGGGTATGAGAAGCAGAGGAGGGAAGACATACACCGACTGGTACACCCACGGTGTTACCAGAACGTCCACAGCTATTGCCTGAGGGTCTTTTGACCTGGCGCAATACTTGTCCAGTTTTTTGTTCAGGCGGGACGCCATCATGTCCACCTTTGGTCTTTTCCAACGGTTCACAATCATGTGGAAGACTTCCCGATGAAGTCCCCACTCTCCCGGGTGGAGGTTGTGCCTGCTGAGGAAGTCTGCTTCCCAGTTGTCCACTCCCGGAATGAACACTGCTGACAGTGCTATCACATGATTTTCCGCCCAGCGAAAAATCCTTGCAGTTTCTGCCATTGCCCTCCTGCTTCTTGTGCCGCCCTGTCTGTTTACGTGGGCGACTGCCGTGATGTTGTCCCACTGGATCAATACCGGCTGACCTTGAAGCAGAGGTCTTGCTAAGCTTAGAGCATTGTAAATTGCCCTTAGCTCCAGTATATTTATGTGGAGAAAAATCTCCAGACTTGATCACACTCCCTGGAAATTTTTTCCCTGTGTGACTGCTCCCCAGCCTCTCAGGCTGGCCTCCGTGGTCACCAGCATCCAATCCTGAATGCCGAATCTGCGGCCCTCTAGAAGATGAGCGCTCTGTAACCACCACAGGAGAGACACCCTTGTCCTTGGAGATAGGGTTATCCGCTGATGCATCTGAAAATGCGATCCGGACCATTTGTCCAGCAGATCCCACTGAAAAGTTCTTGCGTGGAATCTGCCGAATGGAATCGCTTCGTAATAAGCCACCATTTTTCCCAGGACTCTTGTGCAATGATGCACTGACACTTTTCCTGGTTTTAGGAGGTTCCTGACTAGCTCGGATAACTCCCTGGCTTTCTCCTCCGGGAGAAACACCTTTTTCTGGACTGTGTCCAGAACCATCCCTAGGAACAGCAGACGTGTCGTCGGAAACGGCTGCGATTTTGGATATTTAGAATCCACCCGTGCTGTCGTAGAACTACTTGAGATAGTGCTACTCCGACTTCCAACTGTTCTCTGGACCTTGCCCTTATCAGGAGATCGTCCAAGTAAGGGATAATTAAGACGCCTTTTCTTTGAAGAAGAATCATCATTTCGGCCATTACTTTGGTAAAGACCCGGGGTGCCGTGGACAATCCAAACGGCAGCGTCTGAAACTGATAGTGACAGTTCCGTACCACGAACCTGAGGTACCCTTGGTGAGAAGGGCAATTTGGGACATGGAGGTAAGCATCCTTGATGTCCAGGGACACCATATAGTCCCCTTCTTCCTGGTTCGCTATCACTGCTCTGAGTGACTCCATCTTGATTTGAACCTTTGTATGTAAGTGTTCAAAGATTTCCCATTTAGAATAGGTCTTACCGAGCCGTCTGGCTTCAGTACCACAATATAGTGTGGAATAATACCCCTTTCCTTGTTGTAGGAGGGGTACTTTGATTATCACCTGCTGGGAATACAGCTTGTGAATTGTTTCCAATACTGCCTCCCTGTCGGAGGAAGACGTTGGTAAAGCAGACATCAGGAGCCTGCGAGGGGGAGACGTCTCGAATTTCCAATCTGTACCCCTGGGATACTACTTGTAGGATCCAGGGGTCCACTTGCGAGTGAGCCCACTACACGCTGAAACTCTTGAGACGACCCCCCACCGCACTTGAGTCCGCTTGTACGGCCCCAGCGTCATGCTGAGGACTTGGCAGAAGCGGTGGAGGGCTTCTGTTCCTGGGAATGGGCTGCCTGCTGCAGTCTTCTTCCCTTTCCTCTATCCCTGGGCAGATATGACTGGCCTTTTGCCCGCTTGCCCTTATGGGGACGAAAGGACTGAGGCTGAAAAGACGGTGTCTTTTTCTGCTGAGATGTGACTTGGGGTAAAAAAGGTGGATTTTCCAGCTGTTGCCGAGGCCACCAGGTCCGATGGACCGACCCCAAATAACTCCTCCCCTTTATACGGCAATACTTCCATGTGCCGTTTGGAATCTGCATCACCTGACCACTGTCGTGTCCATAAACATCTTCTGGCAGATATGGACATCGCACTTACTCTTGATGCCAGAGTGCAAATATCCCTCTGTGCATCTCGCATATATAGAAATGCATCCTTTAAATGCTCTATAGTCAATAAAATACTGTCCCTGTCAAGGGTATCAATATTTTCAGTCAGGGAATCCGACCAAGCCACCCCAGCGCTGCACATCCAGGCTGAGGCGATCGCTGGTCGCAGTATAACACCAGTATGTGTGTATATACCTTTTTAGGATATTTTCCAGCCTCTCAGCTGGCTCCTTGAGGGCGGCCCTATCTGGAGACGGTACCGCCACTTGTTTTGATAAGCGTGTGAGCGCCTTATCCACCCTAAAGGGTGTTTCCCAACGCGCCCTAACTTCTGGCGGGAAAGGGTATACCGCCAATACTTTTCTATCGGGGGAAACCCACGCATCATCACACACTTCATTTAATTTATCTGATTCAGGAAAAACTACAGGTAGTTTTTTCACACCCCACATAATACCCTTCTTGTGGTACTTGTAGTATCAGAAATATGTAACACCTCCTTCATTGCCCTTAACATGTAACGTGTGGCCCTAAAGGAAAATACGTTTGTTTCTTCACCGTCGACACTGGAGTCAGTGTCCGTGTCTGTGTCGACCGACTGAGGTAAATGAGCGTTTTACAGCCCCTGACGGTGTTTGAGACGCCTGGACAGGTACTAATTTGTTTGCCGGCCGTCTCATGTCGTCAACCGACCTTGCAGCGTGTTGACATTATCACGTAATTCCTTAAATAAGCCATCCATTCCGGTGTCGACTCCCTAGAGAGTGACATCACCATTTCAGGCAATTGCTCCGCCTCCTCACCAACATCGTCCTCATACATGTCGACACACACGTACCGACACACAGCACACACACAGGGAATGCTCTGATAGAGGACAGGACCCCACTAGCCCTTTGGGGAGACAGAGGGAGAGTTTGCCAGCACACACCAAAAACGCTATAATTATACAGGGACAACCTTTATATAAGTGTTTTTCCCTTATAGCATTTTAATATATATATATATATACATATCGCCAAATAAGTGCCCCCCCTCTCTGTTTTAACCCTGTTTCTGTAGTGCAGTGCAGGGGAGAGCCTGGGAGCCTTCCCACCAGCATTTCTGTGAGGGAAAATGGCGCTGTGTGCTGAGGAGAATAGGCCCCGCCCCCTTTTCGGCGGGCTTCTTCTCCCGTTTTTCTGAGACCTGGCAGGGGTTCAATACATCCATATAGCCCCCAGGGGCTATATGTGATGTATTTTTAGCCAGAATAAGGTACTATCATTGTTGCCCACGGCGCCCCCCCCAGCGCCCTGCACCCTCAGTGACCGCTGCTATGAAGTGTGCTGACAACAATGGCGCACAGCTGCAGTGCTGTGCGCTACCTTATGAAGACTGAAGAGTCTTCTGCCGCCGGTTTCTGGACCTCTTCACTTTTCAGCATCTGCAAGGGGGTCGGCGGCGCGGCTCCGGGACGAACCCCAGGGTGAGACCTGTGTTCCGACTCCCTCTGGAGCTAATGGTGTCCAGTAGCCTAAGAAGCCAATCCATCCTGCACGCAGGTGAGTTCACTTCTCTCCCCTAAGTCCCTCGTAGCAGTGAGCCTGTTGCCAGCAGGACTCACTGAAAATAAAAAACCTAACAAACTTTTACTCTAAGCAGCTCTTTAGGAGAGCCACCTAGATTGCACCCTTCTCGGCCGGGCACAAAAATCTAACTGAGGCTTGGAGGAGGGTCATAGGGGGAGGAGCCAGTGCACACCACCTGATCCTAAAGCTTTTACTTTTGTGCCCTGTCTCCTGCGGAGCCGCTAATCCCCATGGTCCTGACGGAGTCCCCAGCATCCACTTAGGACGTCAGAGAAAATGATTTAGCGCGTTTCTCCAAAAGGACTGAAATAAACCAGAACAGTCACTGTGGGTTCTCACCAAGCCCCAGGACTCCCGTTATAAGTATGTGACCAGCCTCTTCTGTCTCTTTCCCAGTGTGAAGATGTACTGTCTACACACACCAAGACGCATGCTGACTGTCTCACTGCAGAGGAGCTGTCTGGAGCACTGGAAGAGATGTGTCCGCTGAGGAGCAAGATGCAGATTCAGTCCCTCATCCAGCACTGCGGAACCCTATCTGGCAGCAGCCTCACTCCCCTCCACAAAGCCGCACGTATCCTGTCATAGAACCACGGAGTGGTGACCGAACCACAGCCTAAATCCCGGGGAGACTGGGGGTACAAGACAGAGCAGCCTGAATCAAGGGGAGACTGGGGGTACAAGACAGAGCAGCCTGAATCACGGGGAGACTGGGGGTACAGTCACCGCAGCCTGAATCCCGGGGACAGACTGGGGGTACAGTCACCGCAGCCTGAATCCCGGGGAGACTGGGGGTACAGTCACCACAGCCTGAATCCCGGGGAGACTGGGGGTACAGTCACCACAGCCTGAATCCCGGGGAGACTGGGGGTACAGTCACCACAGCCTGAATCCCGGGGACAGACTGGGGGTACAGTCACCGCAGCCTGAATCCCGGGGAGACTGGGGGTACAGTCACCGCAGCCTGAATCCCAGAGACAGTCACCACAGCCTGAATCCCTGGGAGACTGGGGGTACAAGACAGAGCAGCCTGAATCCCGGGGAGACTGGGGGTACAAGACAGAGCAGCCTGAATCCCGGGGAGACTGGGGGTACAGTCACCGCAGCCTGAATCCCGGGGAGACTGGGGGTACAGTCACCGCAGCCTGAATCCCAGAGACAGTCACCACAGCCTGAATCCCGGGGAGACTGGGGGTACAAGACAGAGCAGCCTGAATCCCGGGGAGACTGGGGGTACAAGACAGAGCAGCCTGAATCCCGGGGAGACTGGGGGTACAGACACCGCAGCCTGAATCCCGGGGAGACTGGGGGTACAGTCACCGCAGCCTGAATCCCGGGGACAGACTGGGGGTACAGACACCGCAGCCTGAATCCCGGGGAGACTGGGGGTACAGACACCGCAGCCTGAATCCCGGGGAGACTGGGGGTACAGACACCGCAGCCTGAATCCCGGGGAGACTGGGGGTACAAGACAGAGCAGCCTGAATCCCGGGGAGACTGGGGGTACAGACACCGCAGCCTGAATCCCGGGGAGACTGGGGGTACAGACACCGCAGCCTGAATCCCGGGGAGACTGGGGGTACAGTCACCGCAGCCTGAATCCCGGGGAGACTGGGGGTACAGTCACCGCAGCCTGAATCTCGGGGAGACTGGGGGTACAGACACCGCAGCCTGAATCTCGGGGAGACTGGGGGTACAGACACCGCAGCCTGAATCCCGGGGAGACTGGGGGTACAGTCACTGCAGCCTGAATCCCGGGGAGACTGGGGGTACAGTCACCGCAGCCTGAATCCCGGGGAGACTGGGGGTACAGACACCGCAGCCTGAATCCCGGGGAGACTGGGGGTACAAGACAGAGCAGCCTGAATCACGGGGAGACTGGGGGTACAGTCACCGCAGCCTGAATCTCGGGGAGACTGGGGGTACAGTCACCGCAGCCTGAATCTCGGGGAGACTGGGGGTACAGTCACCGCAGCCTGAATCCCGGGGAGACTGGGGGTACAGACACCGCAGCCTGAATCCCGGGGAGACTGGGGGTACAAGACAGAGCAGCCTGAATCACGGGGAGACTGGGGGTACAGTCACCGCAGCCTGAATCCCGGGGAGACTGGGGGTACAGACACCGCAGCCTGAATCCCGGGGAGACTGGGGGTACAGTCACCGCAGCCTGAATCCCGGGGAGACTGGGGGTACAGTCACCGCAGCCTGAATCCCGGGGAGACTGGGGGTACAAGACAGAGCAGCCTGAATCACGGGGAGACTGGGGGTACAGTCACCGCAGCCTGAATCTCGGGGAGACTGGGGGTACAGTCACCGCAGCCTGAATCCCGGGGAGACTGGGGGTACAGTCACCACAGCCTGAATCCCGGGGAGACTGGGGGTACAGTCACCGCAGCCTGAATCCCGGGGAGACTGGGGGTACAGACACCGCAGCCTGAATCCCGGGGAGACTGGGGGTACAGTCACCGCAGCCTGAATCCCGGGGAGACTGGGGGTACAGTCACCGCAGCCTGAATCCCGGGGACAGACTGGGGGTACAGTCACCGCAGCCTGAATCTCGGGGAGACTGGGGGTACAGACACCGCAGCCTGAATCCCGGGGAGACTGGGGGTACAGTCACCGCAGCCTGAATCCCGGGGAGACTGGGGGTACAGTCACCGCAGCCTGAATCCCGGGGAGACTGGGGGTACAGACACCGCAGCCTGAATCCCGGGGAGACTGGGGGTACAAGACAGAGCAGCCTGAATCACGGGGAGACTGGGGGTACAGTCACCGCAGCCTGAATCTCGGGGAGACTGGGGGTACAGTCACCGCAGCCTGAATCTCGGGGAGACTGGGGATACAGTCACCGCAGCCTGAATCCCGGGGAGACTGGGGGTACAGTCACCGCAGCCTGAATCCCGGGGAGACTGGGGGTACAGTCACCGCAGCCTGAATCCCGGGGAGACTGGGGGTACAGACACCGCAGCCTGAATCCCGGGGAGACTGGGGGTACAGACACCGCAGCCTGAATCCCGGGGAGACTGGGGGTACAGTCACCGCAGCCTGAATCCCGGGGAGACTGGGGGTACAGTCACCGCAGCCTGAATCCCGGGGAGACTGGGGGTACAGTCACCGCAGCCTGAATCCCGGGGAGACTGGGGGTACAGTCACCGCAGCCTGAATCCCGGGGACAGACAGCATTTTCCTTAGTGTCCAGTTTCAGAGATTACAGCGTGTCAGCTCCAAAGAGACAAACAGCGGCTGTCCATTCACCATGAGACGGAGGAGAACGTCCCATGTCATATGCCTACAGGTGAGGGATATAGCTGTGCGCTCCACACTACGGTACAGGCACGGGGCTGTGCGCTCCACACTACAGTACAAGCACGGGGCTGTGTGCTCCACACTACAGTACAAGCACGGGGCCGTGCGCTCCACACTACAGTACAGGCACGGGGCTGTGCGCTCCACACTACAGTACAAGCACGGGGCTGTGCGCTCCACACTACAGTACAAGCACGGGGCTGTGCGCTCCACACTACAGTACAAACACGGGGCCGTGCGCTCCACACTACAGTACAGGCACGGGGCTGTGCGCTCCACACTACAGTACAAGCACGGGGCCGTGGGCTCCACACTACAGTACAGGCACGGGGCTGTGCGCTCCACACTACAGTACAGGCACGGGGCTGTGCGCTCCACACTACAGTACAGGCACGGGGCTGTGCGCTCCACACTACAGTACAAGCACGGGGCCGTGCGCTCCACACTACAGTACAAGCACGGGACTGTGCACTCCACACTACAGTACAAGCACTGGTCCACACTACAGTACAAGCACGGGGCTGTGCGCTCCACACTACAGTATAAGCACGGGGCTGTGCGCTCCACACTACAGTACAAGCACGGGGCTGTGCGCTCCACACTACAGTACAAGCACGGGGCTGTGCGCTCCACACTACAGTACAGGCACGGGGCTGTGCGCTCCACACTACAGTACAAGCACGGGGCTGTGCGCTCCACACTACAGTACAAGCACGGGGCTGTGCGCTCCACACTACAGTACAAGCACGGGGCTGTGCGCTCCACACTACAGTACAAGCACGGGGCTGTGCACTCCACACTACAGTACAAGCGCAGTGCTGTGCACTCCACACTACAGTATAAGCTCAGTGCTGTTAGCTCCACACTACAGTACAAGCACGGGGCCGTGCGCTCCACACTAAAGTACAAGCACGGGGCCGTGCGCTCCACACTAAAGTACAAGCACGGGGCTGTGCGCTCCACACTACAGTACAAGCACGGGGCCGTGCACTCCACACTACAGTACAAGCACGGGGCTGTGCGCTCCGCACTACAGTATAAGCTCGGGGCTGTGCGCTCCACACTACAGTATAAGCTCAGTGCTGTGCACTCCACACTACAGTATAAGCTCAGTGCTGTGCGCTCCACACTACAGTATAAGCTCAGTGCTGTGCGCTCCACACTACAGTACAAGCACGGGGCTGTGCGCTCCACACTACAGTACAAGCACGGGGCTGTGCACTCCACACTACAGTATAAGCTCAGTGCTGTTAGCTCCACACTACAGTACAAGCACGGGGCCGTGCGCTCCACACTAAAGTACAAGCACGGGGCCGTGCGCTCCACACTAAAGTACAAGCACGGGGCCGTGCGCTCCACACTACAGTACAAGCACGGGGCCGTGCACTCCACACTACAGTACAAGCACGGGGCTGTGCGCTCCGCACTACAGTACAAGCACGGGGCTGTGCGCTCCACACTACAGTATAAGCTCAGTGCTGTGCACTCCACACTACAGTATAAGCTCAGTGCTGTGCGCTCCACACTACAGTATAAGCTCAGTGCTGTGCGCTCCACACTACAGTACAAGCACGGGGCTGTGCGCTCCACACTACAGTACAAGCACGGGGCCGTGCGCTCCACACTACAGTACAAGCACGGGGCTGTGCGCTCCACACTACAGTACAAGCACGGGGCCGTGCGCTCCACACTACAGTACAAGCACGGGGCCGTGCACTCCACACTACAGTACAAGCACGGGGCTGTGCGCTCCACACTACAGTATAAGCTCAGTGCTGTGCGCTCTACACTACAGTATAAGCTCAGTGCTGTGCGCTCCACACTACAGTATAAGCTCAGTGCTGTGCGCTCCACACTACAGTACAAGCACGGGGCTGTGCGCTCCACACTACAGTACAAGCACGGGGCTGTGCGCTCCACACTACAGTATAAGCTCAGTGCTATGCGCTCTGCACTACAGTATAAATGGCTCCATCTATTCCCATTGCTACATAGACCTCAGCTGCCACCAATCTGTCCACATAGAATACTCTGCAGGTCGCAGAGGAAAAATAGGATTTTGGTTACCTACCGGTAAATCCTTTTCTCGTAGTCCGTAGACGATGCTGGGGTCCCAATTAGTACCATGGGGTATAGACGGGTCCACCAGGAGCCATTAGCACCCCAAGAGTTTTAGAGTGTGGGCTGGCTCCTTCCTCTATGCCCCTCCTACCAGACTCAGTCCAGAAACTGTACCCGAGGAGATGATATACTTTGAGAGGAGGATTATACACAGATAGTGGTGAGATTCACACCGGCTCACACATACAAGACACGCCAAGCCAACTAGCTTGAAACATCAGCAACGGCTGAAACATTACTTACCAAGTAACAATGCAGTACTCAGCTAAGAACAAAGTGGTACTGAATCAAAAAACATGTGCAGGAAAACGAAGCGCTGGACGGGCACCCAGCATCCTCTACGGACTATGAGAAAAGGATTTACAGGTAGGTAATTAAAATCCTATTTTCTCTTACGTCGTAGAGGATGCTGGGGTCCACATTAATACCATGGTGATGTACCAAAAGCTCCCAGAACGGAAGGGAGAGCGCGGAGGCTCCTGCAGAACTGATTGACCAAACTTCAGATCATCAGAGGCCAAAGTATCGAACTTGTAAAACTTAGCAAACGTGTTCGACCCAGACCAAGTAGCAGCTCGGCAAAATTGTAATGCCGAGACACCCCGGGCAGCCGCCCCGGAAGACCCCACCTTACGAGTAGAGTGGGCCTTGACAGATTTTGGACCCGGCAAGCCTGCCATAGAATAAGCATGGTGGATAGTGAACCTAATCCAGCGAGATATCGTCTGCTTAGAAGCAGGACACCCAATCTTCTTGGGATCATACAGGACAAACAGAGTCTGACTTTCTGTGACGAGAAGTTCTCTTCACATAAATTTTCAGAGCCCTTACAACATCCAAGGACTTTGATGTAATAGAGGAGTCAGTAGCCACTGGCACCACAATAGGTTGGTTGATATGAAATGCCGACACAACCTTTGGAAGAAACTGCTGACATGTCCGGAGCTCAGCTCTATCTTCATGAAAGATCAAGTAAGGGCTTTTACAGGATAAAGCCCCCAGCTCGGACACACGTCTAGCAGAAGCTAAGGCCAACAAAGTGACCGCCTTCCATGTGAGAAATTTGACCTCCACCTCCTGTAGAGGCTCAAACCAATCCGACTGGACGAACTGCAACACCACGTTAAGGTCCCAAGGCGCCGTATGGAGTACAAAGGGAGGTTGGATGTGCAGAACGCCCCTCAAAAAAGACTGAACCTCAGGGAGGGCAGCCAATTGTTTCTGAAAGAAAATGGATAGGGCCGAAAATAGGATTTTGGTACTTACCAGGTAAATCCTTTTCTTTGAATCCATAGGGGGCACTGGAGTACTCTTGGGGATATGGACGGGCTTCCGCAGGAAACAGCACTGAATATTCAAATTAGTAACACTCCACCCCTCCATATCCCTGAGCACTTACTCAGTGTTTTTTACTGAGCCGAACAGGAATTAAGAGAGGTTAATAATGGAGTATTACATATAACATAACTGACAATAACGAAGTTAACACATAACGTTACTGACAACTAACAGTTGACACCCTAACCAGCACTTGTAACTTGAACCAGCCGGTGAAAGTGTGTTACCATAAGATCCTCAGAACTAACCACAAGTAGGTAAAACTGCTCTGGGTGGGCGTCCAGTGCCCCCTATGGATTCAAAGAAAAGGATTTACCTGGTAAGTACCAAAATCCTATTTTCTTTATCATCCACTAGGGGTCACTGGAGTACTCTTGGGACGTACCAAAGCTTCCCCCGTGGGCGGGAGAGCAGTTTGGCACTTGTAAAACTAGGCGGCCAAAGCTAGATGCTGATGCCGCAAAAGTATCAAACTTGTAAAAGCGCACAAACGTGTGCACGGAAGACCATGTAGCCGCCCGGCAAAGCTGCGTCGCAGAAGCCCCACGACCAGCTGCCCATGAAGTTCCCACAGAACGTGTGGAATGAGCGGTTACTGACGTAGGCGGTTGTAACCTAGCATGAAGGTAAGCCTGGCGTATGGTCAGTTTTATCCATCTGGATAAAGTTTGTTTAGATGCTGGCCAACCCATCTTGGCAGCATCATAGAGAACAAATAACGTATCCGTCTTACGAACTGAAGACGTTCGGGATACATAAACGCGTAATGCGCGAACCACATCCAGAGTTCCAGAATGTGCTGTCAACACAGGAACTACTATTGGTTGATTGATGTGAAAAGATGACACTACCTTTGGTAAGAAGGCGGGATTCGTCCGAAGTTCCGCTCTGTCATCATGAAACACCAAATATGGTGGCTTGCATGACAAGGCACCCAAATCCGAAACACGCCTTGCGGAAGCTAAGGCTAAGAGAAAAATTGTTTTCCAAGTGAGAAACTTTATATCCACTTGTTGTAAGGGTTCAAAATATGAAGACTGTAAGAACTCCAAAACCAGATTCAAGTCCCATGGCGCTGTAGGTGGTATGAATGGAGGCTGTACCCTGAGTACACCTTGGAGAAAAGTGCGTATAGACGGCAATAGAGCCAATTGTCTTTGAAAGTAAATTGACAAAGCAGATACCTGAACCTTTAGTGTAGATAAACGCAATCCTCCATCTAAGCCTGTTTGTAGAAACAACAAAAGGCGGCATAACTTGAAAGCTGATGTCGGAAATTTCCGAGCTTCACACCAACCTATATAGGCACGCCATATTCTGTAATAATGAGCTGCCGTAACCGGCTTTCTAGCTCGTAACATGGTTGGTATAACTGAATCTGGAATGCCCTCTCTTCTTAAGAGGGCGGTCTCAACAGCCACCCCGTCAAACGCAGCCGCGCTAAATCGGGGTAAAGAAACGGACCCTGTTGTAACAGGTCTGGACGTATCGGGAGCGGCCACGGATCGTCTGCGAGTAATCCTCGAAGATCCGAGAACCAAGCTCTCCGAGGCCAATGAGGCGCCACTAGTATGACTGTGAGCGACTCTCTTTTGATCCGTTTTAGCACCAGAGGGAGCAGCGGAAACGGTGGAAACAGATACACAAGACTGTACGGCCACGCGACAGTGAGAGCATCCACCGCGACTGCCTTTGGATCTCTTGTTCTGGACACATACTGGGGCGTTTGATGATTGTGTCGAGATGCCATCAGGTCCACCTGAGGATAACCCCATCGCTGAACCAACATGTGAAACACTTCTGGATTTAATGACCATTCGCCTGGGTGAAAATCCCGACGACTGAGATAATCCGCTTCCCAGTTGTCCACTCCCGGAATGAACACGGCCGACAATATCACCTGGTGGCATTCCGCCCAATTGAGGATTCGAGCTACTTCCCGCATTGCCATGCGGCTTCTCGTTCCTCCTTGTTTGTTGATGTATGCGACCGCCGTCGCATTGTCTGACTGCACTTGGACAGGCTGAGAGCGAATCATGTGCACTGCTTGTCGTAGCGCATTGTAAATTGCGCGGAGTTCTAGAACATTTATAGACAGCAATTTCTCGTGATCCGCCCAGAGACCCTGGAGCTGACAATTTTGAATTACCGCTCCCCAACCTCTGAGACTGGCGTCCGTAGTTAGAATTATCCAATTGCAAACTCCGAACCGTCTTCCTGCGGTTAAATTGTGTTCCTTGAGCCACCATAGCAGAGAAACTCTTGCTATTGGTGACAACCTCACTCTGTGGTGAATCTGCAGATGCGAGCCCGACCACTGGGCAAGCACGTTCAGCTGAAATGGACGAGAGTGAAATCTTCCGAACTGAAGCGCCTCGAAAGCTGCCACCATTGTGCCTAACAGGCGAATGCACAAGTGTACCGACACTGTGCGTGGTTTGAGTACTAATTGTACTAGATGGCGTAGCATTTGTACTTTTTGTTGTGGTAGGTAAATCCTTTGATTGACCGTATCGAGAATCATACCTAGGAACTGAAGGCGTTGAGACGGAATCAGATGTGATTTCTTGAAATTTACAATCCAACCGTGGTGAACCAGTACATTGTAAGTTAGCAGCGCATGTTGGGTAAGTATCTGTGGAGACGGAGCTTTGATGAGCAGATCGTCTAAATACGGAACTATTGTCACTCCCAGGGATCTGAGGTGAGCTATCATCACAGACATTACTTTGGTGAATACCCGAGGCGCTGATGACAGGCCAAACGGCAGAGCCTGAAACTGGTAATGGTTCTGGCGTATTGCAAATCGTAAGAATTTCTGATGAGGCTGCCAAATTGGAATGTGTAAGTACGCATCCTTGAGGTCTAGCGCAATCATAAATTCCTTGGTCTCTAACCCCGCAATCACCGACCGTAGAGACTCCATTTTGAATCTGTAGTAAGTTACGTACTGATTGAGGCCCTTTAAGTTCAATATTGGTCTGACTGAGCCATCCGGCTTCGGGACCACAAATAGACTTGAATAATAACCCTGACCCTGTTGGTGTACAGGGACCGGAATCAACACTGCCGAATCCAGTAAGGACTGAATGGCAATTTGCAAAACTGTCCTCTTGTCGTCCGACAGAGGCAAGCCTGTCTTGAAAAACCGCAGAGGCGGCAGACAGTCGAACTCTATTTTGTAACCTTTTAACACTAAATTGCGAATCCAGCCCTCCGCGGATGTGTGGAACCACGCCCCATGGAACGTCTGAAGGCGTGCTCCCACAGTTGGAGAACCGAGATGGGCTGGTAGGCCGTCATGCCACTGGCTTGTCGGTAACCTTAGCGTCTTGGCGAGTTGTGTTGGTTTGATGGAAACCACGTCCTCGACCACGTCTAGCAGGCGTGGCTGATCCTCTGCCACGTCCTCGAAAGGGCTGAGATCTAAAGGATTTGAACGAAGGTCCAGCGTACCTTCTTCTTGGCGCAGGTGGAGGCACTGGTAAGAACACAGACTTACCTCCCGTAGCCTCCTTAATCCATGCGTCCAATTCTGGACCAAACAACTTCTTGCCATCGTAAGGCAACGCCTCTATACTTCGTTTGACCTCTGCCTCCGCTTGATAAGTACGCAGGTAGAGTGCTCTTCGTGCCGTAACTAGCGAAGATGAAATACGAGAAGTGAGCTGACAGACGTCAGTAGACGCTGTACAGAGATACTCTACAGCCTCAATCATTTGATTTACCTGAATTATCAGGTTTTCGTCATGTAAAGCAGATTTGAGTTCTGTAAGCCATATTATGAGCGCCTTAGTGACCCAAATGCCAACCAATCCAGGTCTTAGCATCACACCTGCTGCTACATACATGGATTTTAGCATAGTTTCTAACTTGCGATCTGAAGGCTCTTTAAGCGTAGTAGCTGATGGCACTGGTATGGTTAATTTCTTGGTAAGCTTTGACACTGAAGAATCAACTATTGGTGGATTCTCCCATGTACACGTTACCGAGTCTGGAAACGGATAACTAGACTTAAATCTGCGAGGTATAGAAAACCGTTTATCTGGATTCTGTCTTGTTTCTACTAACATCTGATTTAGAGAATCCGACACAGGAAAACTTACTGGCGTCTTCCGTCGTTTAGTAAATACGACCTGATCATTGGTGAGAGGCTGCTCAGCTTCAGGAAACCTTAGCGACTGCCGTACCGCTCTGATGAGATCATCAATGCCGGAACTGTTAACATCCTCGCCATCTGACTCCACTTCGCCCTCCTCCCCCTCATCGTGTTCCGTGAGGTCTGGGATGGAATCGTCAGAATGCAACATAGCAGACACTGGAAAATCATAAGACATATGAAAATTATCCCGTTTGCCCAAAATGGATTTGGACCGTACGCAAGGCTGAGACGCCTCCGGTAGTTCTGGCGGTCTCACCCTAGACTCAGATCTTAACGTTTCTCGCTCCAGACGAGCAGCGGTCATTTCTGTCTGAAATTTCTCCAGTACATTTACTAACATACCCCACGGAGGGTCCGGTGAGGAAATTGGTTGCAAAACCGGAGCAGAAATGGTATTCTGAACGGAATCCACAAAACATACGTTACATGTGGTAGATGCATCCGGTAACACACTGCCACATACTTTGCAAATATGCTTTTTCGTTTTTGCTGGTGCCTTACTCATGGCGACAGACAATACAATACACAAAAAACAGACACCTGCACGACTCAGTAAAATAGCAATAAGGTGGCTCTGTATATATATCTGGCCCAGTGCAATACACGTGGCCAGTACTAAGAAATTTGATCCCAAATTCCCACTAACACCCCTGCGCCTTCCGGTGGTGTAGAGATGTAAGGCAGGAACGTTCTGGAATCACAGCAGGAAAACACAGGAAGCATGTTAAAAATGTCTGCCCTGCTAACTTATACATATAATCACCGTGCTGGTACAACTTTCACTGATTATACTGTAACAATCTCCTCTGCTGCTGCAGTATTTCTCTGCGACATTATTATTGTCCCCCCTGTAATGGCTGCCTGCTCTTTTAGCTTATTACAGCGGCAGCGCAGCGTGTGGGCCCCCAGCGGGTATCGTAGAGCGCTATGTGCCTCGTGTGTCCCAGCGGTGGCCTCGTGTATAATAGCGGCGTCAGCTAATCAAGGTAGCGCTGCGGCGGGCGGCGGCCTGTAAGAATCGATCAGCGGTGCCTGCACGGAGGTCTGTGGCCGAACGTGCGGGCGCCTGAGCGGGGAGAGCCGCGGTGCCCGCACGGAGGTCTGTGGCCGACCGTGCGGGCGCCTGAACGGGGAGAGCCGCGGTGCCTGCACGGAGGTCTGTGGCCGACCGTGCGGGCGCCTGAGCGGGGAGAACTGCGGTCGAACGTGCGGGCGCCTGAGCGGGGAGAGCCGCGGTACCTGCCGGAGGCTGAGAGGGGAGAGCCGCGTAACAATCCCTCTGCCGTCACCAAGCACTATGTCCCCACACGTCGGGGCGGCAGCGGGAGCTGACCGCCCCGTTTCACATACCTTACTCCCGCAGACGTGCGGAGGCTCCGACGGGGCTTTTCAGTAAGCCCCGGCTAGCCAGTGCAGGAGGATGTGAGGGCTGTGAGGGAGCTCTTTCAGAAAGGCCCGACACGCCCGTGCTGCTATCAGCAGCTGCACGATCCCTGACCCTGCCTTTTGGAAGGGGGAAAGGGATGTGTACAAATAGTAGAAAAAATAAAAATAAAAATAAAAGTTTCTTCAACAAAACCGTGACTTCAGGTATTAAGCTGCTACCACGTTCAGCACAGAAAAAACACTGAGTAAGTGCTCAGGGATATGGAGGGGTGGAGTGTTACTAATTTGAATATTCAGTGCTGTTTCCTGCGGAAGCCCGTCCATATCCCCAAGAGTACTCCAGTGACCCCTAGTGGATGATAAAGAAATCTGGACCTTCACAGACCCCGATCACAGGCCCATATCCACTCCTGCTTGCAGGAAGAGGAGGAAACGTCCCAGTTGAAACTCCGCCGCAGGAAACTTCTTGGACTCACAACAACAGACATATTTCTTCCAAATACGATGGTAATATTTAGACGTTACCCCTTTCCTAGCCTGGATGAGGGTTGGAATAACCGTCTTCGGAATGCCCTTCCGAGCCAGAATCAGGCACTCAACTTCCATGCTGTCAAATGTAGCCGCGGTAAGTCTTGATAGGCGAACGGCCCTTGCTGTAGCAGGTCCTCCCGAAGAGGAAGAGGCCTCGGATCTTCTTGCAGTAGATTCAGAAGGTCCGCGTACCAAGCCCTTCTTGGCCAGTCCGGGGCAATGAGGATCGTTTGAACCCATGTTCTCCTTACGAGCTTTAGGATTCTAGGGATGAGTGGGAGTGGAGGAAACGTGTACACTGACTGGAACACCCACGGGACACCAAGGTGTCCACTGCCACTGCCTGTGGGTCCCTCGACCTGGAACAATAACGCCGAAGCTTCTTGTTGAGACGAGAGGATATCATGTCTATTTGGGGTAATCCCCAAACGTCTGTTATTTCCTTGAACACCTCCGGATGGAGTCCCCACTCTCCTGGATGGAGATCGTGTCTGCTGAGGAAGTCTGCTTCCCAGTTGTCTGTTCCTGGAATGAAGATGGCTGACAGCACCAACGCGTGCTTTTCTGTCCAGAGGAGTACTCTTGACACCTCTGACATTGCCATTCTGCTCTTCGTTCCGCTCTGTTGGTTTATGTAAGCCACTGTTGTTACGTTGTCTGACTGCACTTGAATGGACCAATTTCTTAGAAGAGGGGCTGCCTGAAGAAGACCGTTGTATACGGCTCTTAGTTCCAGAATGTTGATGGGCAGGCCGGCATCCAGGCTTGACCACCTTCCCTGGAAGGTTACTCCTTGAGTGACCGCACCCCAGCCCCTGAGGCTCACATCCGTTGTTAGCAGGACCCAGTCCTCAATCCCGAACCGGCGGCCTTCCAGGAGGTGAGGCAGCTGAAGCCACCAGAGGAGTGAAATCCTTGCCTTTGGTGACAGACGAATTCGCTGGTGCATGTGGAGGTGAGATCCTGACCACTTGTCCAGGAGATCCAGTTGGAAGGGCCGAGCATGGAACCTCCCATACTGGAGAGCCTCGTAAGAGGCCACCATCTTTCCCAATAGGTGGATGCATTGATGAACTGACACCTGGGGTGGCTTCAGGACATCCCGGACAATAGCTTGTATCACCAACGCCTTTTCCTGCAGAAGAAACACCCGCTGCACTTCCGTATCCAGGATCATTCCTAGAAAAAACAACCTCTGGGTTGGTTCCAAATGTGACTTTGGAAGGTTCAGAATCCAACCGTGACTCTGGAGCAGTCGTGTTGTGAGAACAATGGACTGCAGCAGCTTCTCCCTGGACGATGCCTTTATCAGGAGATCGTCCAGATAAGGAATGATGTTCACACCCTGTTTGCGGAGCAGTATCATAATTTCCGCCATCACCTTGGAAAATACCCTTGGTGCTGTGGAGAGTCCAAATGGCGGGCCTGGAACTGGAAATGACAGTCCAGCAATGCGAAGCGGAGATAAGCCTGATGCGGCAGCCAGATCGGAATGTGGAGGTACGCATCCTTGATATCCAGTGATACCAGGAATTCCCCCTCTTCCAGACCTGATATCACCGCCCTGAGAGACTCCATCTTGAACTTGAACTCCTTTAGAAAGGGGTTCAATGATTTTAGGTTCAGAATGGGCCTGACCGAACCATCCGGTTTCGGTACCACGAAAAGGTTCGAATAGTAACCTTTGGTCAGAATGTGAGGTGGTACTGGCACAATGACCTGTGCCTCCACCAGCTTCTGGACAGCGTCCTGAAGAACTGTGCTGTCTTCCAACAGAGTTGGTAAGCCTGACTTGAAAAAGCGGAGGGATCCAGGCAGGACGACACCCAGACATGACTGAAATGTCTGAGTCTCGCTACCAGTGGCCCCTCCACCGGGCCCGAGCAGTCCACTGTCATCCGGAGGACTTAGGGGTACTTGACGCAGGCTTTTGTTCCTGGGAACCTGCAGCGGCAGGTTTCTTGGACTTAACTCGTTAGGCCGAAAGGACTGCTGCGCAGCTGAGGAGAATGATTTCTTTCGGAGCAGGTGTTGCTGAGGGAAGAAACGGATACTTACCTGCTGTAGCGGTAGAAATCCACGCGTCTAGAGCTTCCCCAAAGAGAGCCTGACCTGTATAGGGCATGACTCCACACTTCTTCTGGATTCCGCGTCGGCCGACCACTGGCGCAGCCACAGTCCCCGACGAGCTGAAACAGACATGGAAGATATTCCTGAAGCCATGGAACCCAGGTCTTTTAAGGATTCTACCATAAAACCTGCAGAATCATGAATGTTGCGTAAATACAATGCAACCTCATCCCTATCCATCGTATCCCAATCTTCAAATAAGGTAGCCGACCACTTCACTATTGCCTTTGCAATCCATGCACTAGCAATAGTGGGACGTAATATGGCCCCCGGAGCAGTGTACATTGATTTAAGCGTGATATCAATTTTCCTATCAGCCGGCTCCTTTAAGGCGGTAGATCCTGGAACAGGCAAAACCACCTTCTTTGAGAGTCAACAATCGGCGTGTTTTCCCATTTTTTCCTATCCTCCTCAGGGAAAGGTAACGCCACCAGCACCCTTTTAGGGATCTGGAATTTTTTCTCAGGGTTTACCCATGCTTTTTCAAATATAGCATTCAATTTCTTTGACGCAGGGAAGATTAGCGAGGATTTTTTATTTTCAGCGAAAAAGACCTCCTCAACCTGCTCAGGTGTGGTATCATTAACATTTAACACATCCCTGATAGCCTCTATCAACAATTGCACCCCCTTTGCAAGAGAGGCAGACCCCCGCAACACATCCCCATCACCATCTGTAGTGTCAGAATCGGTATCCGTGTCGTCTTGTGTGACCTGCACAAGCGCACATTTGTGGGGGTATATAGCGGAGCGTCCTGAGGTACCAGAAACCGGCCATACAGCCATAGAGTTCTGTAATACCTGGGTTGCAGATTCATCACTGGCAACCCTGTCTGAAATCTGAGAAATCCAAGATTTGGTAGAGGAAAACCACTCTGGTTCCCTTGCTGGAATCTGTGCTAAACCAGTGCTAAACCTGATTACATGGAATGTGATCATCCTGGGAGGATAAATCCTCTGCAGCATATGACACAGAGTCCCTGGACATAGCGAAAGGAGACCACCAAACACTCCACACACACACACACACACGTGGGGGCGGACAGAGTTTCCCCCCAAGAATGGCAAGAGAGACACAGAGATTGAAGCCAACCCACACACAGCACTTTTTTTTTTTTTTTTTTGCAAGGAGAAACCCCTTATCAGCGCTGACTTGTGCAGCTTAACAGGACACACAGTCAATTAACAGCCTCACCTCCCTTCTACAACCCCCTGGTACCGTGTACAGTAAGCTGGAGTTGCTGTGGAGGGACCAGTATATCTTCCTTTCAGCTTGCATGCAGGAAAATGGCGCTGAACGCTGCTGGGTCCGCTCTGAGGAGAAGCTCCGCCCCTTAATGGCGCTGTCTTCCCGCTCTTCAGGTGATTATACTGGCCTGAGTAAAGTTGCTGGCTGAGATCCCTGGACCCCGACAGGCTTGCTGACCAGTGTTGGGGGTAAGCGCTGACCCAGGGCGCCCCTCACAGCGCCGCACTATGTGCCTCTGATACTGTCCAGGAGCGCGGTTAATACTGCGCTCCATCCCCATTGCCGCCATCTTCACACCGGCCCCCCGCTTGCTAGGGGGATCGGTGACTAACTCACCACTCTCTTCAGCTCTGTAAGGGGTCGGCGGCATGCTGCTGGGGTGAGCGGTCCCTTGTGGCGGAGAACGATCCGACCCCTCTGGAGCTCAGTGTCCAGTCAGGGGAGACAGTGGCTCAGACCCCGCAGGGCGGACACTGCTCCCCCCTCTGTCCCTCGCTGCAGGCTCTGCAGAGCTCCCCTAGCTGTGACCGGCTCCTCGGGCACATTTTCTAAACTGAGTCTGGTAGGAGGGGCATAGAGGGAGGAGCCAGCCCACACTCTCAATCTCTTAAAGTGCCAATGGCTCCTGGTGGACCCGTCTATACCCCATGGTACTAATGTGGAACCCCAGCATCCTCTAGGACGTAAGAGAAAAATGTCCTTTATAATGTATGTATGTAGCTCCCTTATCCCCCCATACTTATTACAGACACATACACCCCCATTCTCAGGGTGTACAGAGGAATTCCTCATCATCCTAGACAAACCTGCAAACGACGTTATAATCTCGTCACTCATTATACAAATGTAACGTAATAAACTCTCTGCAGGAGGTAAAGACACAGAACACTGTAAGGGTATCCGGGACCTGCACATTCTCCAGCACATACTCACCGTCCTCAGGAGCAGCGGTCAGCGATCAGGTCCCTCCGCCACCCAGACTGCGCCTATTCCTACCAGCACGAGACATCACTGACCCTGAGAGGACACAGATCCTAGAGGAGACTTCACAACCAGCCCCTAAGGGGGTATTCAATTAGCAGCCGCAGGGTTTACCGCTTGACTAATTGCTGACAAAAATCCCTGCGGTGCGGGAAAAGGCTATTCAATTAAATAAAATCGAGATTCACGTGCAGAAACCCACTGATTCCGCGTAAACTGTGTAATCAATATTTTTTTCCCGCGTGCAACACGATTTTGCGGGGATTTTCTGCGGACTTCACCTCGAAGCTCCAAGAGCGGCAAGGCTTAGTCCGTCTGTGGGAACTCGCGCGCGGGGTATTCACCGCTAATTGAATACCTCTGGAGCTGCAATTAGCAGAGGGGCTAATTGAATTCCCCCTTTTTTGGATAAAAATCACTGACGAATTGTCATCCGGGTGCCAGAGAACAATGCAGCAGAAGCAAGAGTCGGATGGCGCAGTCCTGAGCTCGGGAGAGAGCGCCGAATTTACTACCATTAGGCCTCAGGATCTCTGAATTTATTCCAAGAATAAAAGCGCTATTGCAGTTACTCCCATCTCAGAGGCTACAACACGAGACCTGGAGGGGACGTTTCTGATCTCCTGTGGGAGAAGCAAAAACCATTATCCTACAGCAAATACAACCACACGCTCCTGTATGTGACACAGCTTCATCCAGCCCAACAGGAAAAGCTGCCTGGCGTTATAATCCGAATAGCTAATGAGTAGGAAGTGGAAGCGCAGAGAGAAATAGTAACGGCAGGTCGCTACGTAGAGAGAAGCGCAGCCCCCGCAGAGGTACACGCTCAGATTTATGGCCTGTCACAGGAACCAGTCTATAATTTACACCTAATTACAGCACAGATAGCCCCCATTAGCAGAGGAGGTGTGTCAGGGGTGGGCAGGAAGCTGGAAGATTACCCCGGGGCAATTCCGCCTCCTGCAGCCTCTTGTAGACATAAGACAGGTACGTTACATGGAGCTGCAGGTGAGAGGGATTATTTACCATCCATGCTCCGGGGCTACCAGACATAACATTATACACATTCCTGACGGTCGGCTGTACAATATAGTGTATTATGGGCATTTCCAGCCAGAGTAAGGGAAGGGTAAATGTGGCGGATGCGTCTGGTCACACGGCTGGGGCTCATTCACAAGCCAGCAGGTAAGGGGGGAGAGAGGCGTGTAGAAGTACAGAGATTAGCGCCGTCACACAGCCGCACACTGACATCGGAAGCGCTAGCTAGCCGGATCATAATATACAGAACATCAGAAACGGATTTCATGGAAAAATAATGACGTTTATTGTATAATGGGGGACAGAATAACGGTAACGGATGGATTTCTTACTTTGCTATTGTTAGGTCTGTTACCGATTCCCGTCCTGCGCCCGCTGACATCACAGCGCCGGATACAGGGACTGAACAGGTTCCAGTGTCACTTCCCATATCACCGCATGATAGAAACCTGGCTGACATCACACAAAGCACAAACACTGCTATAGCAAATGTGGGGCGAGGCCACACCCACTTATACTGAGGTCACACCCACTTATACTGAGGACACGCCCACTTATACTGAGGCCACACCCACTTATACTGAGGCCACACCCACTTATACTGAGGTCACACCCACTTATACTGAGGACACGCCCACTTATACTGAGGCCACACCCAGTGTGTAAGGGCGGTCCCAGGAATATCTGGATTGTGGGTGGGCCAGTAATGGGCGCAGATCTCCCACCCCCTGGGACGCCGGCGCTGCTCCCTCCGCTACATGTACCCCATGTTGCTTTTGGTTTCCCATCTCTTCTTGGCCTCAAACCTGAAAGACAATGTAAAACAAAGCACATGTTGTAAGAGGTCTGTGTTACACACGTCACATGTATGCAGAACACACAGAGGTCTGCGTCATGTGTGTCACATGTTCTATGAGGTCTGCGTCATCCACGTCACATGTTCTATGAGGTC
Source organism: Pseudophryne corroboree (assembly GCF_028390025.1). Classification (NCBI taxonomy): domain Eukaryota; kingdom Metazoa; phylum Chordata; class Amphibia; order Anura; family Myobatrachidae; genus Pseudophryne; species Pseudophryne corroboree. Next base: position 514,050 of record NW_026967560.1, on the reverse strand, counting down.
TGCGTCATCCACGTCACATGTTCTATGAGGTCTGCGTCATCCATGTCACATGTTCTATGAGGTCTGCGTCATGTGTGTCACATGTTCTATGAGGTCTGCGTCATCCACGTCACATGTTCTATGAGGTCTGCGTCATCTACGTCACATGTTCTATGAGGTCTGCGTCATCCTCGTCACATGTTCTATGAGGTCTGCGTCATCTACGTCACATGTTCTATGAGGTCTGCGTCATCTACGTCACATGTTCTATGAGGTCTGCGTCATATGTGTCACATGTTCTATGAGGTCTGCGTCATCTACGTCACATGTTCTAGGAGGTCTGCGTCATCTACGTCACATGTTCTAGGAGGTCTGCGTCATCTACGTCACATGTTCTATGAGGTCTGCGTCATCCACGTCACATGTTCTATGAGGTCTGCGTCATGTGTGTCACATGTTCTATGAGGTCTGCGTCATCTACGTCACATGTTCTATGAGGTCTGCGCCATCTATGTCACATGTTCTATGAGGTCTGCGTCATCCTCGTCACATGTTCTATGAGGTCTGCGTCATCCACGTCACATGTTCTATGAGGTCTGCGTCATCCACGTCACATGTTCTATGAGGTCTGCGTCATGTGTGTCACATGTTCTATGAGGTCTGCGTCATCCACGTCACATGTTCTGTGAGGTCTGCGTCATCCACGTCACATGTTCTATGAGGTCTGCGTCATGTGTGTCACATGTTCTATGAGGTCTGCATCATCTACGTCACATGTTCTATGAGGTCTGCGTCATCCACGTCACATGTTCTATGAGGTCTGCGTCATCTACGTCACATGTTCTATGAGGTCTGCGTCATCTACGTCACATGTTCTATGAGGTCTGCGTCATCTACGTCACATGTTCTATGAGGTCTGTGTCATCTACGTCACATGTTCTATGAGGTATGCGTCATCTACGTCACATGTTCTATGAGGTCTGCGTCATCTACGTCACATGTTCTATGAGGTCTGCGTCATCCACGTCACATGTTCTATGAGGTCTGCGTCATCTACGTCACATGTTCTATGAGGTCTGCGTCATCTACGTCACATGTTCTATGAGGTCTGCGTCATCCTCGTCACATGTTCTATGAGGTCTGCGTCATCCACGTCACATGTTCTATGAGGTCTGCGTCATGTGTGTCACATGTTCTATGAAGTCTGCGTCATCCACGTCACATGTTCTATGAGGTCTGCGTCATCCACGTCACATGTTCTATGAGGTCTGCCTCATCCACGTCACATGTTCTATGAGGTCTGCGTCATCTACGTCACATGTTCTATGAGGTCTGCGTCATCTACGTCACATGTTCTATGAGGTCTGCGTCATCTACGTCACATGTTCTAGGAGGTCTGCGTCATCTACGTCACATGTTCTATGAGGTCTGCGTCATGTGTGTCACATGTTCTATGAGGTCTGCGTCATCCACGTCACATGTTCTATGAGGTCTGCGTCATCTACGTCACATGTTCTATGAGGTCTGCGTCATCTACGTCACATGTTCTATGAGGTCTGCGTCATGTGTGTCACATGTTCTATGAAGTCTGCGTCATCCACGTCACATGTTCTATGAGGTCTGCGTCATGTGTGTCACATGTTCTATGAGGTCTGCGTCATCCACGTCACATGTTCTATGAGGTCTGCGTCATCTACGTCACATGTTCTATGAGGTCTGCGTCATCTACGTCACATGTTCTATGAGGTCTGCGTCATCCACATCACATGTTCTATGAGGTCTGCGTCATGTGTCACATGTTCTATGAAGTCTGCGTCATCCACATCACATGTTCTATGAGGTCTGCGTCATCCACGTCACATGTTCTATGAGGTCTGCCTCATCCACGTCACATGTTCTATGAGGTCTGCGTCATCTACGTCACATGTTCTATGAGGTCTGCGTCATCTACGTCACATGTTCTATGAGGTCTGCGTCATCTACGTCACATGTTCTAGGAGGTCTGCGTCATCTACGTCACATGTTCTATGAGGTCTGCGTCATCCACGTCACATGTTCTATGAGGTCTGCGTCATGTGTGTCACATGTTCTATGAGGTCTGCGTCATCCACGTCACATGTTCTATGAGGTCTGCGTCATCCACGTCACATGTTCTATGAGGTCTGCGTCATGTGTGTCACATGTTCTATGAGGTCTGTGTCATCCACGTCACATGTTCTATGAGGTCTGCGTCATGTGTGTCACATGTTCTATGAGGTCTGCGTCATCCTCGTCACATGTTCTATGAGGTCTGCGTCATCTACGTCACATGTTCTATGAGGTCTGCGTCATCTACGTCACATGTTCTATGAGGTCTGCGTCATATGTGTCACATGTTCTATGAGGTCTGCGTCATCTACGTCACATGTTCTAGGAGGTCTGCGTCATCTACGTCACATGTTCTAGGAGGTCTGCGTCATCTACGTCACATGTTCTATGAGGTCTGCGTCATCCACGTCACATGTTCTATGAGGTCTGCGTCATGTGTGTCACATGTTCTATGAGGTCTGCGTCATCTACGTCACATGTTCTATGAGGTCTGCGTCATCTACGTCACATGTTCTATGAGGTCTGCGTCATCCTCGTCACATGTTCTATGAGGTCTGCGTCATCCACGTCACATGTTCTATGAGGTCTGCGTCATCCACGTCACATGTTCTATGAGGTCTGCGTCATGTGTGTCACATGTTCTATGAGGTCTGCGTCATCCACGTCACATGTTCTATGAGGTCTGCGTCATCCACGTCACATGTTCTATGAGGTCTGCGTCATGTGTGTCACATGTTCTATGAGGTCTGCATCATCTACGTCACATGTTCTATGAGGTCTGCGTCATCCACGTCACATGTTCTATGAGGTCTGCGTCATCTACGTCACATGTTCTATGAGGTCTGCGTCATCTACGTCACATGTTCTATGAGGTCTGCGTCATCTACGTCACATGTTCTATGAGGTCTGTGTCATCTACGTCACATGTTCTATGAGGTATGCGTCATCTACGTCACATGTTCTATGAGGTCTGCGTCATCTACGTCACATGTTCTATGAGGTCTGCGTCATCCACGTCACATGTTCTATGAGGTCTGCGTCATCTACGTCACATGTTCTATGAGGTCTGCGTCATCTACGTCACATGTTCTATGAGGTCTGCGTCATCCTCGTCACATGTTCTATGAGGTCTGCGTCATCCACGTCACATGTTCTATGAGGTCTGCGTCATGTGTGTCACATGTTCTATGAGGTCTGCGTCATCCACGTCACATGTTCTATGAGGTCTGCGTCATCCACGTCACATGTTCTATGAGGTCTGCGTCATCCACGTCACATGTTCTATGAGGTCTGCGTCATGTGTGTCACATGTTCTATGAGGTCTGTGTCATCCACGTCACATGTTCTATGAGGTCTGCGTCATGTGTGTCACATGTTCTATGAGGTCTGCGTCATCTACGTCACATGTTCTATGAGGTCTGCGTCATCTACGTCACATGTTCTAGGAGGTCTGCGTCATCTACGTCACATGTTCTATGAGGTCTGCGTCATCTACGTCACATGTTCTGTGAGGTCTGCGTCATCTACGTCACATGTTCTATGAGGTCTGCGTCATCTACGTCACATGTTCTATGAGGTCTGCGTCATCTACGTCACATGTTCTATGAGGTCTGCGTCATCTACATCACATGTTCTATGAGGTCTGCGTCATTTACGTCACATGTTCTGTGAGGTCTGCGTCATCCACGTCACATGTTCTGTGAGGTCTGCGTCATCTATGTCACATGTTCTATGAGGTCTGCGTCATTTACATCACATGTTCTGTGAGGTCTGCGTCATCCACGTCACATGTTCTGTGAGGTCTGCGTCATCTACGTCACATGTTCTATGAGGTCTGCGTTAGGTCCTCACCCCCAGACCATCGGCTTTTGCCTCTTCTCATTCGCCTGCCCGGATTCTTGCTCCTCCTTGGCGGTCACATACCTGTGACAGGACGCGGCTTTGGTGATCTTCACCGCAATCTGTAAGAGAGAAGACAGAGGCTGAGGGGAAATAGCGTTAGCGAGGGGGATCACCGCGATCTGTAAGAGAGAAGACAGGGGCTGAGGGGAAATAGCGTCAGCGAGGGGGATCACGGCGATCTGTAAGAGAGAAGACAGGGGCTGAGGGGAAATAGCGTCAGCGAGGGGGATCACCGCAATCTGTAAGAGAGAAGACAGGGGCTGAGGGGAAATAGCGTCAGCGAGGGGGATCACCGCAATCTGTAAGAGAGAAGACAGGGGCTGAGGGGAAATAGCGTCAGCGAGGGGGATCACGGCGATCTGTAAGAGAGAAGACAGAGGCTGAGGGGAAATAGCGTCAGCGAGGGGGATCACCGCAATCTGTAAGAGAGAAGACAGGGGCTGAGGGGAAATGGCGTCAGCGAGGGGGATCACCTCGATCTGTAAGAGAGAAGACAGAGGCTGACGGGAAATGGCGTCAGCGAGGGGATCACCGCGATCTGTAAGAGAGAAGACAGAGGCTGAGGGGAAATGGCGTCAGCGAGGGGGATCACCTCGATCTGTAAGAGAGAAGACAGAGGCTGACGGGAAATGGCGTCAGCGAGGGGATCACCGCGATCTGTAAGAGAGAAGACAGAGGCTGAGGGGAAATGGCGTCAGCGAGGGGGATCACCGCAATCTGTAAGAGAGAAGACAGAGGCTGAGGGGAAATGGCGTCAGCGAGGGGATCATCGCGATCTGTAAGTGGGGAGACCGGTGTTCAACCCTGCTCGCTACCTGGTCTAAAATGCCAGGTCTCTCTACAGGGCGCTTTTACATTGCACCATATCCCGGGGTGCTGCTCCTTCACACCCTGGGATACTGAAGGGAACGGACAGCCAGAGGGGGGCACACAAAGGATGCTCCTCAGGACGGACGGGTGGTAGATACGTCTCATTCCATCATGATCACCAACCAAGTTTACGTTGTAAGTCTAGGATATCTGGGTGTTATTATATGTATCACTAATGCACAATTTCTATTCTGTGATGTTTCTCCTGGAAATAAAGATCAGGTAATACAGCAGAGGACTTGGGTGTAGTATTGTATGCGGGCGGCCGGCGACCAGGATTTATATTGGATTATAAATATGTGTCTGACAGAAGCTTCTACGTATCAGGCTGCAATGCCGGACAGATGCTACATGTAGTGCACAACATCAGTGAGCCAGGATAATGCATCGCTGACCGCCTCTCTTGGCACGCAAGCGTCGGCCGTATTTTTTTGCCGAAAATGCGTCTTAGTTACAGCGCAATGCGACTAGGACGCACGAGGCGACTGTGACGATTAATGCGATATATGATATCAGATTTCACAGGAAGAATCCGGGGACTCCCCCAGAGATAATGCAGCGGGGAGACTTCCCGGTAACAGGGCGAGTTACAGAGGGTGTTAGTGGGTTAATGAGCAGACGGCCAGAATGATGTATTAATAAAGCACTCTGTGGGATTAAAGAGGGGCTCCTGCCCCCCCCCCCCCCCCCGGCGGTCACCTCTCCACTACGTCAGGACATATCTGCTCTCATACAGACCATAGATATACAACACAGAATACAAACAAGTTCTTTTGTAGAAAATCCGCGGCACTTCTCGCACAGAACATCCAGTATTTTGCTGCATTTTAATTAAGGTGTCTAAACATTATTGCAAAGAACTGGAAATTGGTCGGAGCCCGCAGTCAGGAAAACTAAGCTCTAAAGGCTTTTTATCACTATATTTCAGGAACCAAGGGTGTAAAATGTTCTAATTTGGGCTATATTAAAAGCCATAAAAAGGTCTTTCAAAAAGATTAATGGTACTTTGCTTGGATATAAGATAAGGGCTTTAGCTGGTTTCAGAAGCCGGTCCTGGCTGTTCCCCGGAGGCGATCATCGTTACAGCCACTTAGAAGATTTGTAAGGCAGCGGCGTAACCTCCAGCCAATACACAGCCGGATTTGGGAGTTTTTTTTGTTTTTTTTCTCGCTCTCTTTTAAATTCCTTTCAATTTTACAGGTTTAAAGTGTGTAAATCATCTCAGACAGACACAATGGCTGCGCCTTGTAATATATCACAACACTGCCTCCCCTTTCTCATGGCCTGTGAAATACACATAGAGATATATACCAGCTCCTATTCCAGGCGTTTCAATGGGTCAAGGCTGGAAGCCACATTTCCACATTCACAGACTGAAAATAGCAAACAGAGACCATCCGACAAAGCGGAGACGATCGCCAGCACCGCCGTCACACAGCGCCGTAATCTGCGCAGTAAGAAAACATCTATCGGGAGAATCGGGAACTTTTAGGGTTCCCAGGTTACAGACCTTCCTATAGAGACGCCAGAAGGTCTTCTACATAAAGGAACACATTTTATTTTCATCGAAATGTTTGTGATGTCGACAATTTCTGATTGTCTTAACTTGAGCTCAACATTAGTGTCAACGGCGTTACCTTGGAGACCGCAAAGATCAAAGCGACAAAAAAAAAGCCCTCAATTGTCTGATTAATCAAGTCAGCAAACAGCTTATTTCTTTTAAACTGCAATGCATGTATGAAAATGAGATTCCGAGAGCCGGGCTTTGTGCAGATTTGTTCATTCTTATCAGAACAAAGCCAGCGGCAGACTATTTCATGGATCATTGGCGCTGTCAGGCCTCATGCACAGAATGGGTGACAGACCCTTATTCTGAGGCTTCAGGAAAATTAGCAAGAAAGTCGCCACAAATTACCCCCTCATCTTTTTAGTAATATGACATTATTTCAGGGGATTTTTTATCCAATTTTCAATTTTTGTTACACTTCCTCCTAAACCCCTCTGCCATCATCCCCCACACTGCTATTCCTAAGCGGCACCGCGTGCATGGGAAAGCAAGATAGGGGACAGCAAGAAGCGTGCGCTCAACCTCCAGGCAGCCAGCAGGGGGAGTGCGCGAGTGGAGTGGCAGAGGGAAGAAAGCAAACCGCCAACCTCCAGGCAGCCAGCAGAGGGAGTGTGCGAGTGGAGTGGCAGAGGGAAGAAAGCAAACCGCCAACCTCCAGGCAGCCAGCAGGGAGTGCGCGAGTGGAGTGGCAGAGGGAAGAAAGCAAACCGCCAACCTCCAGGCAGCCAGCAGGGGGAGTGTGCGAGTGGAGTGGCAGAGGGAATAATGCAAACCGCTAACCTCCAGGCAGCCAGCAGGGGGAGTGCACGAGTGGAGTGGCAGAGGGAAGAAAGCAAACAGCCAACCTCCAGGTAGCCAGCAGGGGGAGTGTGCGAGTGGAGTGGCAGAGGGAGCAAACCACCAACCTCCAGGCAGCCAGCAGGGGGAGTGTGCGAGCGGAGTGGCAGAGGAAAGCAAACCACCAACCTCCAGGCAGCCAGCAGGGGGAGTGTGCGAGTGGAGTGGCAGAGGAAAGCAAACCGCCAACCTCCAGGCAGCCAGCAGGGGGAGTGTGCGAGTGGAGTGGCAGAGGGAAGAGTGCAAACCGCCAACCTCCAGGCAGCCAGCAGGGGGAGTGTGTGAGTGGAGTGGCAGAGGGAGCAAACCACCAACCTCCAGGCAGCCAGCAGGGGGAGTGTGTGAGTGGAGTGGCAGAGGGAAGAGTGCAAAACGCCAACCTCCAGGCAGCCAGCAGGGGGAGTGTGCGAGTGGAGTTGCAGAGGAAAGCAAACCGCCAACCTACAGGCAGCCAGCAGGGGGAGTGTGCGAGTGCAGTGGCAGAGGGAAGAGTGCAAACCACCAACCTCCAGGCAGCCAGCAGGGGGAGTGTGTGAGTGGAGTGGCAGAGGGAAGAGTGCAAAACGCCAACCTCCAGGCAGCCAGCAGGGGGAGTGTGCGAGCGGAGTGGCAGATGGAAGAATGCAAACCACCAACCTCCAGGCAGCCAGCAGGGGGAGTGTGCGAGCGGAGTGGCAGATGGAAGAATGCAAACCACCAACCTCCAGGCAGCCAGCAGGGAGAGTGTGCGAGTGGAGTGGCAGAGGGAAGAATGCAAACCGCCAACCTCCAGGAAGCCAGCAGGGGGAGTGTGCGAGTGGAGTGGCATAGGGAAGAATGCACACAACCAACCTCCAGGCAGCCAGCAGGGGGAGTGTGTGAGTGGAGTGGCAGAGGGAAGAGTGCAAAACACCAACCTCCAGGCAACCAGCAGGGGGAGTGTGCGAGCGGAGTGGCAGATGGAAGAATGCAAACCACCAACCTCCAGGCAGCCAGCAGGGGGAGTGTGCGAGCGGAGTGGCAGATGGAAGAATGCAAACCACCAACCTCCAGGCAGCCAGCAGGAGGAGTGTGCGAGCAGAGTGGCAGATGGAAGAATGCAAACCACCAACCTCCAGGCAGCCAGCAGGGGGAGTGTGCGAGTGGAGTGGCAGAGGGAAGAATGCAAACCGCCAACCTCCAGGCAGCCAGCAGGGGGAGTGTGCGAGCAGAGTGGCAGATGGAAGAATGCAAACCACCAACCTCCAGGCAGCCAGCAGGGGGAGTGTGCGAGTGGAGTGGCAGAGGGAAGAATGCAAACCACCAACCTCCAGGCAGCCAGCAAAGGGAGTGTGCGAGTGGAGTGGCAGAGGGAGCAAACCACCAACCTCCAGGCAGCCAGCAGGGGGAGTGTGCGAGTGGAGTGGCAGAGGAAAGCAAACCGCCAACCTCCAGGCAGCCAGCAGGGGGAGTGCGCGAGTTGAGTGGCAGAGGAAAGCAAACCGCCAACCTCCAGGTAGCCAGCAGGGGGAGTGTGCGAGTGGAGTGGCAGAGGGAAGAGTGCAAACCGCCAACCTCCAGGCAGCCAGCAGGGGGAGTGTGTGAGTAGAGTAGCAGAGGAAAGCAAACCGCCAACCTCCAGGCTACCAGCAGGGGGCGTGTGCGAGTGAAGTGGCAGAGGGAAGAATGCAAACCGCCAACCTCCAGGCAGCCAGCAGGGGGAGTGTGCAAGTGGCGTGGCAGAGGGAAGAATGCAAACCGCCAACCTCCAGGCAGCCAGCAGGGGGAGTGTGCGAGTGGAGTGGCAGAGGGAAGAATGCAAACAACCAACCTCCAGGCAGCCAGCAGGGGGAGTGTGCGAGTGGCGTGGCAGAGGGAGCAAACCGCCAACCTCTAGGCAGCCAGCAGGGGGAGTGTGCGAGTGGCGTGGCAGAGGGAGCAAACCGCCAACCTCCAGGCAGCCAGCAGGGGGAGTGTGCGAGTGGAGTGGCAGATGGAAGAATGCAAACCACCAACCTCCAGGCAGCCAGCAGGGGGAGTGTGCGAGCGGAGTGGCAGATGGAAGAATGCAAACCACCAACCTCCAGGCAGCCAGCAGGGGGAGTGTGCGAGTGGAGTGGCAGATGGAAGAATGCAAACAACCAACCTCCAGGCAGTCAGCAGGGGGAGTGTGCGAGTGGCGTGGCAGAGGGAGCAAACCGCCAACCTCTAGGCAGCCAGCAGGGGGAGTGTGCGAGTGGCGTGGCAGAGGGAGCAAACCGCCAACCTCCAGGCAGCCAGCAAGGGGAGTGTGCGAGCGGAGTGGCAGAGGAAAACAAACCGCCAACCTCCAGGCAGCCAGCAGGGGGAGTGCGCGAGTTGAGTGGCAGAGGAAAGCAAACCGCCAACCTCCAGGCAGCCAGCAAGGGGAGTGTGCGAGCGGAGTGGCAGAGGGAAGAATGCAAACCGCCAACCTCCAGGCAGCCAGCAGGGGGAGCGGGGGTGAGAGAGGTAGCAGAGGGAACCAAACCTCCAGGCAGCCAGCAAAGGGAGTGTGCGAGTGGAGTGGCAGAAAGAAGAATGCAAACCACCAACCTGAAGGCAACCGGCAGGGGAGCATGTGAGAGAGCTAGCAGAGGGTTCAGGTCATATATACGGTCAGCCATATACTTAGGGAGAGAGCAAGATGTGCGCGGCAACCAGCAGATAACCAGTAGACGCAAGTGAGCAGCACACCGCCAGCCTGCAGAGAGGCAGCAAAGGGAATGAGTCGCAATGTGCTCATCCAGGACACCAGCAATGGGAGCGAGCAAGCCGCAGAGAGTCAGCCATGCCCGGGCCACGCCGTGTCACAGCCAGGCAGCAAGCCACAGAGAGTCAGCCATGCCCGGGCCACGCCGTGTCACAGCCAGGCAGCAAGCCGCAGAGAGTCAGCAATGCCCGGGCCACGCCGTGTCACAGCCAGGCAGCAAGCCGCAGAGAGTCAGCCATGCCCGTGCCACGCCGTGTCACAGCCAGGCAGCAAGCCGCAGCTCTGATCCTCCCGTGGATGGTTGTATAGCAATGGTTAGAACAGTATCACCTCCTGCAGGCGGCTTGTATCGTATTAATGCTGATGTCACTACCACCTGTCTGCAGCATCAGTCGTTATGGTCAGCAGGAGGTTACAGTAGCTACAGCGGGAAGCGTTCTTCCTGTGTGTTATTCCAGTCATGTACAGAACCGGGGAGGGCAGGATCCAGGTCTCAGCATCACAGCCGAGTTATATTTGGCAGTGGGTAACTGTATCCTGTGCGAGAACCACAGCGGCTCCAACCAGCAACCACAAAGGTGGGTACAGAAACGTGACCGGGAGGTCGAGAAGTGAGGATACAGTCATTGTAGAATGGTTTCTCATTTCTGTTACACACGTGACAGCACCGGGGCATCATACAAACAATATATATATATATATATATATATACACACACACACACAAAATCATCTCCCCCGTTACTTATACAGCACCAATACATTACTCAGAGTTGTACATTAAGGGGAGCGTAATGCCAACAAACTACATACAGTACATGGAACCAAAGTAAAGGTGACCGTGACCAGATGAGCTTACAATCTAAGAGGTGCCCCTGACACTGTATTATCAGTTCCCACCTTCAGGAGCCTCCGCGCAATCTGCCCCTGGTATCTGCCCACCATACGTCAGAGCTTCTTAGACGTGGTCCTCAAAGCACGCCAACAGCCCAGGTTTTAGGTATATCCACGGCTCAAGCACAGATGGTTAAATCAAACTGACTCAGATGCTAATTAAGTCACCTGTAGCCAAAACCTGGACGGCTGGGGTGGCTTTAGGACCGCGTTTCAGAACGTCTGCCACATAAAAAGTAGTACAGTAATGTCCTTAGTAAAAAGTAGTACAGTAATGTCCTTATTGCCGCAGAACGAGACGCGAGCGGTTACAGAGAACGCGCAAGATCTATCCACAGACCTGTGCGGGACTCTGCGTCCGCTCTAGAGCCTACGGCTTGTCCTAGGACGGTGGGAGAGACGAGGTCCCGCCAGCGAATGGAAAGTTCTGCTGCGTGTCCTGCGCCGGCTGCGGCTAGCCCGATACACGCGGTCTCTGCGGCCACAGACCATGCATCCACGTGTACCTTCCGTGTTCTACCAGCTACACGCATGTTTCCTGGCGTGTCTCCTCCGCGCTGAATGAGGGTTTGGAATACAATAACTGGTGTGTTTTCAGCTATTCCTTTATCTCTCTTCTTCTGAGTAAGAAAGCTTATTAACACGCTTTGAACTTAAAATCACATTTACAATAATGTGCCATCAACAGTTTTATAAGCTAATTAGAAAAAAAAAAGATTAATTAATGACTAGCCTGCTAATAAAATGGCAATCAGGAAGAAAGAAACCAAGGGTGCTAAGCTGCAACTACCACCAATTAGGAGCTAATTACAAACAAATTATATATGTGTTTTGCTGTGGGCTTTAATTTACTAAAATGGTTTTAATTAAAAGAGAAAACATGCTGATTAATGTGACTGCAGTACAGTATAAACCGAGCATTGTCTTGCTTTAATGAGACTCCAAGCTGCCGAATCTGCTCCGTCTCTGAAGCCGTAGGAAACCATGACTGTTCTGCAGGCGACGGCGGCACCCTCTATCATACACAGGGTACACCTGACCCCGGCCCTGACACGGCTGGCCAGAAACACGGGGACATTGTATAAATGACCTTTCCTGAGAGCGGTCGCGCTCAACCCCTACTGCTGGGACGCGGTGTACAGAACGTGCCCAGGTGAGCAGCAGGTGTCCCGCGTACGGGCGGCGTAGAGGAATAGCTCACCTTTCCCAGCAGCCGTTCCTGCCCTAAACCGTGGACCGTCTGCGTGTAATCAGCGTGTGTAATTATCCCGGCTTTACAGTGATAAATAAACAAACATTCAGCGTGGAGCACTGATCCGGGGTGTTTGGTCAGAGGGGATAAGAGCTTTGTGTGCAGATTTACCGTTCAGACGCTTAATCAGGACCCCAGGCAAACAATGCTCTGCTGTGCGCGTTGTGATAACATGTTATGCCTTAGACGCTGACCGATATGTAATCTCTCAGCCCAGTCCTCCTGCCAAGCCGGGATAGGGGAGCGTGCAAGGTTACAGCCAGCGTCAAGTGGGCCGGAGCATCTCCTGAGCCTGCATCCGCCCTGGGTACCAATCTATTCCAAGATCCCGGGCACAGGCTGTCACTTACAAGCCTGCAGATCCGTCCTGAGTCCGGGTTATCTGTGTCGCTGGCTCTCTTCCACCTCCATCACAGCCGATGCTTCCAAGATGCTATTTAAGGGCTTAGAAATGTTATACAGCAGAAATTAGCTGCACCTATTAGGATAGGAACCGGATTAGAGCACTCGGGGAAGTGTGCCCCAGAGCAGAGGTTTATCAGCCTGCTCCAGAAATGTCTCATCTATACACCTCGTGCCTCTAGAGCTCTCAGCGGAACATTCTATGTATCTAAGTGAGGTTCTGACACTATGGTGCCCATCCTTCCATCACATGATACTATCCTATACACCTCGTGCCTCTAGAGCCCTCGGCAGGACATTCTACGTAACCATGTGAGGTCCTGACACTATGGTGCCCATTCTACAATAACATGATACTATCCTATATACCTCATGCCTCTAGAGCCCTCAGTGGAACATTCTATATACTCATGTGAGGTCCTGACACTATGGTGCCCATCCTTCCATCACATCTAGTATCCTATACACCTCGTGCCTCTAGAGCCCTCAGCGGAACATTCTATATACCCATGTGAGGTCCTGACACTATGGTGCCCATCCTTCCATCACGTTTAGTATCCTATACACCTCGTGCCTCTAGAGGCCTCAGCGGGACATTCTATATACCCATGTGAGGTCCTGACACTATGGTGCCCATCCTTCCATCACATTTAGTATCCTATACACCTCGTGCCTCTAGAGGCCTCAGCGGGACATTCTATGTATCTAAGTGAGGTCCTGACACTATGGTGCCCATCCTTCCATCACATGATACTATCCTATACACCTCGTGCCTCTAGAGCCCTCAGCAGAACATTCTATATATCTATGTGAGCTCCTGACACTATGGTGCCCATCCTCCCATCACATGATCCTATTCTATATACCTCATACATCTAGAACCCTCAGCGGAACATTCTATGTATCTATGTGAGGACCTGACACTATGGTGCCCATCCTCCAATAACATATTATCATCCTATACACCTCGTGCCTCTAGAGCCCTCAGCGGAATATTCCATATACAGTATCTATGTGAGGTCCTGACATTATGGTGCCCATCCTTCCATCACAGGATACTATCCTGTATACCTCGTGCCTCTAGAGCCCTCAGCGGAACATTCTATGTATCTAAGTGAGGTACTGAGACTATGGTGCCCATCCTTCCATCACATGATATTATCCTGTATACCTCGTGCCTCTAGAGCCCTCAGCGGAACATTCTATGTATCTAAGTGAGGTACTGAGACTATGGTGTCCATCCTTCCATCACATGATACTATCCGATACACCTCGTGCCTCTAGAGCCCTTAGTGGAACATTCCATATATCTATAGAAGATCAGTGGCAGTACATGATCCAGCAGCCGGACTGTACATACAATGCTGTCTGTAGCATAAGATCAGCGGCAGTACATGCTGCAGCTGCCGTACTGTACACACAATGCTGTGTGTAACATAAGATCAGTGGCAGTACATGCTCCAGCATCCGGACTGTACATACAATGCTGCCTGTAACATAAGATCAGCGGCAGTACATGCTGCAGCATCCGGACTGTACACACAATGCTGTGTGTAACATAAGATCAGTGGCAGTACATGCTCCAGCAGCCGGACTGTACACACAATGCTGTCTGTAGCATAAGATCACTGGCAGTACATGCTCCAGCAGCCGGACTGTACATACAATGCTGCCAGTAACATAAGATAAGCGGCAGTACATGCTCCAGCAGCCGGACTGTACATACAATGCTGTCTGTAATATAAGATCACCGGCAGTACATGCTCCAGCAGCCGGACTGTACACACAATGCTGTCTGTAGCATAAGATCACCGGCAGTACATGCTGCAGCAGCCGGACTGTACACACAATGCTGTCTGTAACATAAGATCACCGTCAGTACATGCTCCAGCAGCCGGACTGTACATACAATGCTGTGTGTAACATAAGATCAGCGGCAGTACATGCTCCAGCAGCCGGACTGTACAGACAATGCTGCCTGTAACATAAGATCAGCGGCAGTACATGATCCAGCAGCCGGACTGTACACACAATGCTGTGTGTAACATAAGATCAGCGGCAGTACATGCTCCAGCAGCCGGACTGTACACACAATGCTGTCTGTAGCATAAGATCACCGGCAGTACATGCTCCAGCAGCCGGACTGTACATACAATGCTGCCAGTAACATAAGATAAGCGGCAGTACATGCTCCAGCAGCCGGACTGTACATACAATGCTGTCTGTAATATAAGATCAGCGGCAGTACATGCTGCAGAAGCCGGACTGTACACACAATGCTGTCTGTAGCATAAGATCACCGGCAGTACATGCTGCAGCAGCCGGACTGTACACACAATGCTGTCTGTAACATAAGATCACTGGCAGTACATGCTCCAGCAGCCGGACTGTACATACAATGCTGTCTGTAACATAAGATCACCGTCAGTACATGCTCCAGCAGCCGGACTGTACATACAATGCTGTGTGTAACATAAGATCAGCGGCAGTACATGCTCCAGCAGCCGGACTGTACAGACAATGCTGCCTGTAACATAAGATCAGCGGCAGTACATGCTCCAGCAGCCGGACTGTACATACAATGCTGTCTGTAACATAAGATCAGCGGCAGTACATGCTGCAGTATCCGGACTGTACAGACAATGCTGCCTGTAACATAAGATCAGCGGCAGTACATGATCCAGCAGCCGGACTGTACACACAATGCTGTGTGTAACATAAGATCAGCGGCAGTACATGCTCCAGCAGCCGGACTGTACACACAATGCTGTCTGTAGCATAAGATCACTGGCAGTACATGCTCCAGCAGCCGGACTGTACATACAATGCTGCCAGTAACATAAGATAAGCGGCAGTACATGCTCCAGCAGCCGGACTGTACATACAATGCTGTCTGTAACATAAGATCAGTGGCAGTACATGCTGCAGCAGCCGGACTGTACATACAATGCTGCCTGTAACATAAGATCAGCGGCAGTACATGCTCCAGTATCCGGACTGGACACACAATGCTGTGTGTAACATAAGATCAGCGGCAGTACATGCTCCAGCAGCCGGACTGTACACACAATGCTGTCTGTAACACAAGATCAGTGGCAGTACATGCTCCAGCAGCCGGACCGTACATACAATGCTGTCTGTAACACAAGATCAACGGCAGTACATGCTCCAGCAGCCGGACCGTACATACAATGCTGTCTGTAACATAAGATCAGCGGCAGTACATGCTGCAGCAGCCGGACTGTACATACAATGCTGTCTGTAACACAAGATCAACGGCAGTACATGCTCCAGCAGCCGGACCGTACATACAATGCTGTCTGTAACATAAGATCAGCGGCAGTACATGCTGCAGCAGCCGGACTGTACATACAATGCTGCCTGTAACATAAGATCAGCGGCAGTACATGCTCCAGCATCCGGACTGTACATACAATGCTGTCTGTAACATAAGATCAGTGGCAGTACATGCTCCAGCAGCCGGACTGTACACACAATGCTGTATGTAACATAAGATCAGCGGCAGTACATGCTCCAGTATCCGGACTGTACATACAATGCTGTCTGTAACATAAGATCAGCGGCAGTACATGCTCCAGCATCCGGACTGTATACACAATGCTGTCTGTAACATAAGATCAGTGGCAGTACATGCTCCAGCAGCCGGACTGTACATACAATGCTGTGTGTAACATAAGATCACCGGCAGTACATGCTCCAGCAGCCGGACTGTACACACAATGCTGTGTGTAACATAAGATCAGCGGCAGTACATGCTCCAGCAGCCGGACTGTACATACAATGCTGTGTGTAACATAAGATCAGCGGCAGTACATGCTCCAGCAGCCGGACTGTACATACAATGCTGTGTGTAACATAAGATCACCGGCAGTTCATGCTCCAGCAGCCAGACTGTACATACAATGCTGTCTGTAACATAAGATCAGTGGCAGTACATGCTGCAGCAGCCGGACTGTACATACAATGCTGTGTGTAACATAAGATCAGTGGCAGTACATGCTCCAGCAGCCGGACTGTACATACAATGCTGTCTGTAACATAAGATCACTGGCAGTACATGCTCCAGCATCCGGACTGTACACACAATGCTGCCTGTAACATAAGATCAGCGGCAGTACATGCTGCAGCAGCCGGACTGTACATACAATGCTGTATGTAACATAAGATCACCGGCAGTACATGCTCCAGCAGCAGGACTGTACACACAATGCTGTCTGTAACATAAGATCAGTGGCAGTACATGCTGCAGCAGCCGGACTGGACACACAATGCTGTCTGTAACATAAGATCAGTGGCAGTACATGCTGCAGCAGCCGGACTGTACACACAATGCTGTCTGTAACATAAGATCAGTGGCAGTACATGCTCCAGCATCCGGACTGTACACACAATGCTGTCTGTAACATAAGATCAGTGGCAGTACATGCTCCAGCATCCGGACTGTACACACAATGCTGTGTGTAACATAAGATCACCGGCAGTACATGCTGCAGCATCCGGACTGTACACACAATGCTGTCTGTAACATAAGATCACCGGCAGTACATGCTCCAGCAGCCGGATTGTACATACAATGCTGTCTGTAACACAAGATCACCGGCAGTACATGCTCCAGCATCCGGACTGTACATACAATGCTGCCTGTAACATAAGATCAGCGGCAGTACATGCTGCAGCAGCCGGACTGTACATGCAATGCTGCCTGTAACATAAGATCAGTGGCAGTACATGCTCCAGCAGCCGGACTGTACACACAATGCTGTATGTAACATAAGATCAGCGGCAGTACATGCTCCAGAATCCGGACTGTACATACAATGCTGTCTGTAACATAAGATCAGCGGCAGTACATGCTCCAGCATCCGGACTGTATACACAATGCTGTGTGTAACATAAGATCAGCGGCAGTACATGCTCCAGCAGCCGGACTGTACATACAATGCTGTGTGTAACATAAGATCACCGGCAGTTCATGCTCCAGCAGCCGGACTGTACATACAATGCTGTCTGTAACATAAGATCAGTGGCAGTACATGCTGCAGCAGCCGGACTGTACATACAATGCTGTCTGTAACATAAGATCACCGGCAGTTCATGCTCCAGCAGCCGGACTGTACACACAATGCTGTCTGTAACATAAGATCACCGGCAGTACATGCTGCAGCATCCGGACTGTACATACAATGCTGTTTGTAACATAAGATCACCGGCAGTACATGCTGCAGCAGCCGGACTGTACACACAATGCAGTCAGTAACATAAGATCAGCAGCAGTACATGCTCCAGCAGCCGGACTGTACATACAATGCTGTGTGTAACATAAGATCACCGGCAGTACATGCTCCAGCAGCCGGACTGTACATACAATGCTGCCTGTAACATAAGATCAGTGGCAGTACATGCTGCAGCATCCGGACTGGACACACAATGCTGTCTGTAACATAAGATCAGTGGCAGTACATGCTGCAGCAGCCGGACTCTACATACAATGCTGTCTGTAACATAAGATCAGTGGCAGTACATGCTCCAGCATCCGGACTGTACACACAATGCTGTCTGTAACATAAGATCAGTGGCAGTACATGCTCCAGCATCCGGACTGTACACACAATGCTGTGTGTAACATAAGATCACCGGCAGTACATGCTGCAGCATCCGGACTGTACACACAATGCTGCCTGTAACATAAGATCAGTGGCAGTACATGCTGCAGCAGCCGGACTGGACACACAATGATGTCTGTAACATAAGATCAGTGGCAGTACATGCTGCAGCAGCCGGACTGTACACACAATGATGTCTGTAACATAAGATCAGTGGCAGTACATGCTCCAGCATCCGGACTGTACACACAATGCTGTCTGTAACATAAGATCAGTGGCAGTACATGCTCCAGCATCCGGACTGTACACACAATGCTGTGTGTAACATAAGATCACCGGCAGTACATGCTGCAGCATCCGGACTGTACACACAATGCTGTCTGTAACATAAGATCACCGGCAGTACATGCTCCAGCATCCGGATTGTACATACAATGCTGCCTGTAACATAAGATCAGCGGCAGTACATGCTCCAGCATCCGGACTGTACATACAATGCTGTCTGTAACATAAGATCACCGGCAGTACATGCTGCGGCATCCGGACTGTACATACAATGCTGTCTGTAACATAAGATCACCGGCAGTACATGCTGCAGCAGCCGGACTGTACTCACAATGTTGCCTGTAACATAAGATCAGCGGCAGTACATGCTGCAGCATCCGGACTGTACACACAATGCTGCCTGTAACATAAGATCAGTGGCAGTACATGCTGCAGCAGCCGGACTGGACACACAATGCTGTCTGTAACATAAGATCAGTGGCAGTACAAGCTGCAGCAGCCGGACTGTACACACAATGCTGTCTGTAACATAAGATCAATGGCAGTACATGCTCCAGCATCCGGACTGTACACACAATGCTGTCTGTAACATAAGATCAGTGGCAGTACATGCTCCAGCATCCGGACTGTACACACAATGCTGTGTGTAACATAAGATCACCGGCAGTACATGCTGCAGCATCCGGACTGTACACACAATGCTGTCTGTAACATAAGATCACCGGCAGTACA
This sequence comes from Pseudophryne corroboree, assembly GCF_028390025.1. Lineage (NCBI taxonomy): Eukaryota > Metazoa > Chordata > Amphibia > Anura > Myobatrachidae > Pseudophryne > Pseudophryne corroboree. The sequence goes on along the minus strand of NW_026967560.1, from coordinate 494,930 downwards.
TGCTCCAGCAGCCGGATTGTACATACAATGCTGTCTGTAACACAAGATCACCGGCAGTACATGCTCCAGCATCCGGACTGTACATACAATGCTGCCTGTAACATAAGATCAGCGGCAGTACATGCTGCAGCAGCCGGACTGTACATGCAATGCTGCCTGTAACATAAGATCAGCGGCAGTACATGCTCCAGCATCCGGACTGTACATACAATGCTGTCTGTAACATAAGATCAGTGGCAGTACATGCTCTAGCAGCCGGACTGTACACACAATGCTGTATGTAACATAAGATCAGCGGCAGTACATGCTCCAGAATCCGGACTGTACATAAAATGCTGTCTGTAACATAAGATCAGCGGCAGTACATGCTCCAGCATCCGGACTGTATACACAATGTTGTGTGTAACATAAGATCAGCGGCAGTACATGCTCCAGCAGCCGGACTGTACATACAATGCTGTGAGTAACATAAGATCACCGGCAGTTCATGCTCCAGCAGCCGGACTGTACATACAATGCTGTCTGTAACATAAGATCAGTGGCAGTACATGCTGCAGCAGCCGGACTGTACATACAATGCTGTCTGTAACATAAGATCACCGGCAGTTCATGCTCCAGCAGCCGGACTGTACACACAATGCTGTCTGTAACATAAGATCACCGGCAGTACATGCTGCAGCAGCCGGACTGTACACACAATGCAGTCAGTAACATAAGATCAGCAGCAGTACATGCTCCAGCAGCCAGACTGTACATACAATGCTGTGTGTAACATAAGATCACCGGCAGTACATGCTCCAGCAGCCGGACTGTACACACAATGCTGCCTGTAACATAAGATCAGCGGCAGTACATGCTGCAGCATCCGGACTGTACATACAATGCTGTTTGTAACATAAGATCACCGGCAGTACATGCTGCAGCAGCCGGACTGTACACACAATGCAGTCAGTAACATAAGATCAGCAGCAGTACATGCTCCAGCAGCCGGACTGTACATACAATGCTGTGTGTAACATAAGATCACCGGCAGTACATGCTCCAGCAGCCGGACTGTACATACAATGCTGCCTGTAACATAAGATCAGCGGCAGTACATGCTGCAGCATCCGGACTGTACATACAATGCTGTGTGTAACATAAGATCACCGGCAGTACATGCTGCAGCAGCCGGACTGTACTCACAATGTTGCCTGTAACATAAGATCAGCGGCAGTACATGCTGCAGCATCCGGACTGTACACACAATGCTGCCTGTAACATAAGATCAGTGGCAGTACATGCTGCAACATTCGGACTGTACATACAATGCTGTGTGTAACATAAGATCACCGGCAGTACATGCTCCAGCAGCCGGACTGTACATATAATGCGGTCTGTAACATAAGATCAGCGGCAGTACATGCTGCAGCATCCGGACTGTACACACAATGCTGTCTGTAACATAAGATCAGTGGCAGTACATGCTGCAGCATCCGGACTGGACACACAATGCTGTCTGTAACATAAGATCAGTGGCAGTACATGCTGCAGCAGCCGGACTCTACATACAATGCTGTCTGTAACATAAGATCAGTGGCAGTACATGCTCCAGCATCCGGACTGTACACACAATGCTGTGTGTAACATAAGATCACCGGCAGTACATGCTGCAGCATCCGGACTGTACACACAATGCTGCCTGTAACATAAGATCAGTGGCAGTACATGCTGCAGCAGCCGGACTGGACACACAATGATGTCTGTAACATAAGATCACCGGCAGTACATGCTGCAGCATCCGGACTGTACACACAATGCTGTCTGTAACATAAGATCACCGGCAGTACATGCTCCAGCATCCGGATTGTACATACAATGCTGCCTGTAACATAAGATCAGCGGCAGTACATGCTCCAGCATCCGGACTGTACATACAATGCTGTCTGTAACATAAGATCACCGGCAGTACATGCTGCGGCATCCGGACTGTACATACAATGCTGTCTGTAACATAAGATCACCGGCAGTACATGCTGCAGCAGCCGGACTGTACTCACAATGTTGCCTGTAACATAAGATCAGCGGCAGTACATGCTGCAGCATCCGGACTGTACACACAATGCTGCCTGTAACATAAGATCAGTGGCAGTATATGCTGCAGCAGCCGGACTGGACACACAATGCTGTCTGTAACATAAGATCAGTGGCAGTACATGCTGCAGCAGCCGGACTGTACACACAATGCTGTCTGTAACATAAGATCAGTGGCAGTACATGCTCCAGCATCCGGACTGTACACACAATGCTGTCTGTAACATAAGATCAGTGGCAGTACATGCTCCAGCATCCGGACTGTACACACAATGCTGTGTGTAACATAAGATCACCGGCAGTACATGCTGCAGCATCCGGACTGTACACACAATGCTGTCTGTAACATAAGATCACCGGCAGTACATGCTCCAGCAGCCGGATTGTACATACAATGCTGTCTGTAACACAAGATCACCGGCAGTACATGCTCCAGCATCCGGACTGTACATACAATGCTGCCTGTAACATAAGATCAGCGGCAGTACATGCTGCAGCAGCCGGACTGTACATGCAATGCTGCCTGTAACATAAGATCAGCGGCAGTACATGCTCCAGCATCCGGACTGTACATACAATGCTGTCTGTAACATAAGATCAGTGGCAGTACATGCTCTAGCAGCCGGACTGTACACACAATGCTGTATGTAACATAAGATCAGCGGCAGTACATGCTCCAGAATCCGGACTGTACATACAATGCTGTCTGTAACATAAGATCAGCGGCAGTACATGCTCCAGCATCCGGACTGTATACACAATGCTGTGTGTAACATAAGATCAGCGGCAGTACATGCTCCAGCAGCCGGACTGTACATACAATGCTGTGTGTAACATAAGATCACCGGCAGTTCATGCTCCAGCAGCCGGACTGTACATACAATGCTGTCTGTAACATAAGATCAGTGGCAGTACATGCTTCAGCAGCCGGACTGTACATACAATGCTGTCTGTAACATAAGATCACCGGCAGTTCATGCTCCAGCAGCCGGACTGTACACACAATGCTGTCTGTAACATAAGATCACCGGCAGTACATGCTGCAGCATCCGGACTGTACATACAATGCTGTTTGTAACATAAGATCACCGGCAGTACATGCTGCAGCAGCCGGACTGTACACACAATGCAGTCAGTAACATAAGATCAGCAGCAGTACATGCTCCAGCAGCCAGACTGTACATACAATGCTGTGTGTAACATAAGATCACCGGCAGTACATGCTGCAGCAGCCGGACTGTACTCACAATGTTGCCTGTAACATAAGATCAGCTGCAGTACATGCTGCAGCATCCGGACTGTACACACAATGCTGCCTGTAACATAATATCAGTGGCAGTACATGCTGCAACATCCGGACTGTACATACAATGCTGTGTGTAACATAAGATCAGCGGCAGTACATGCTCCAGCATCCGGACTGTACATACAATGCTGTTTGTAACATAAGATCACCGGCAGTACATGCTGCAGCAGCCGGACTGTACACACAATGCAGTCAGTAACATAAGATCAGCAGCAGTACATGCTGCAGCAGCCGGACTGGACACACAATGATGTCTGTAACATAAGATCAGTGGCAGTACATGCTGCAGCAGCCGGACTGTACACACAATGCTGTCTGTAACATAAGATCAGCGGCAGTACATGCTCCAGCATCCGGACTGTACATACAATGCTGTCTGTAACATAAGATCACCGGCAGTACATGCTGCGGCATCCGGACTGTACATACAATGCTGTCTGTAACATAAGATCACCGGCAGTACATGCTGCAGCAGCCGGACTGTACTCACAATGTTGCCTGTAACATAAGATCAGCGGCAGTACATGCTGCAGCATCCGGACTGTACACACAATGCTGCCTGTAACATAAGATCAGTGGCAGTACATGCTGCAGCAGCCGGACTGTACATACAATGCTGTGTGTAACATAAGATCAGCGGCAGTACATGCTGCGACATCCGTACTGTACATACAATGCTGTGTGTAACATAAGATCACCGGCAGTACATGCTCCAGTATCCGGACTGTACATACAATGCTGTCTGTAACATAAGATCAGCGGCAGTACATGCTCCAGCATCCGGACTGTATACACAATGCTGTCTGTAACATAAGATCAGTGGCAGTACATGCTCCAGCAGCCGGACTGTACATACAATGCTGTGTGTAACATAAGATCAGCGGCAGTACATGCTCCAGCAGCCGGACTGTACATACAATGCTGTGTGTAACATAAGATCACCGGCAGTTCATGCTCCAGCAGCCGGACTGTACATACAATGCTGTCTGTAACATAAGATCAGCGGCAGTACATGCTCCAGCAGCCGGACTGTACATACAATGCTGTGTGTAACATAAGATCAGCGGCAGTACATGCTCCAGCAGCCGGACTGTACATACAATGCTGTGTGTAACATAAGATCACCGGCAGTTCATGCTCCAGCAGCCGGACTGTACATACAATGCTGTCTGTAACATAAGATCAGTGGCAGTACATGCTGCAGCAGCCAGACTGTACATACCAGGGACGTGCAGTCAGGGGAGGCAGGGGAGGCAGTGCCTCCCCTGTGATTAATTATTAAAATAATATAAAGAAGATACTTATGACACATATTCTGTGTCATAAGTATATTCTTTATGTAATTCTAATAATTTCCCTGGTTTAAATGTGTTTGGGAGGCACTGATAGCAGGTGCCTCCCAAACATAATGGAAACGGGACTGAGCGGGGGGTGGAGCCTAGCACTGGGCTGTAAAAGCCCATTCAAATAGATGGGGAAAGCGGCACCTCTACAAGTGCCTCGCTGACAGGGACACCACCCCCATGTCAGCGAGGCACCTGTGATTGGACAGCGGATCCAGTGCTGGATCCGCTGTCCAATCCTACACATGCGGCGCTGGAGGCGGCGGGTCCCGGCGGTGAGTGTCGCTGGAGGTAGGCAGGAGTGCGGCTCTCCCCCGACCTCCTCCGTCTTCCTGCTGACTCAAGCGCCGTGGTGTGCGGCTCTCCCCCTCCTCCCGCTGACCGGAGCGGCTCTCTCTCCTCCGGTGCGGCATTCTCCAGCAGAGGTAGTGTGTGTCCAGCAGCGGCGGGGGGGGGGGTTAGTGTGTGTGTGTGTTGCGTATGTGTGTGTGTGACCAGCAGCGGGGGGGGGGGGGGGAAGGGGGATGTCCAGCTGCAGGAGCAGGTTATTGTATCTAGCAGCAGGTAGGAGGGAGGTGTGTGTGCAGCAGAGGTAGTGTGTGTTGCGTGTGTGTGTCCCCAGCAGCAGCAGGCGGTGGGGGGGGGGATGTCTAGCAGCAGCAGCAGGTTATTGTATCCAGTAGCAGGTAGGAGGGAGGGGGGGGGGGGGGGTGCAGCAGCAGGTAGGGGGTGAGGTGGGGGGGTGCACCAGCAGGTAGGGGTGTGTGTGTGTGTGTGTGTCAGTCTCGTGCGGCTCTCCCCAGCAGCAGGTATCCACAGCAGGTGGGGGGGGGGGGGGGGGGTCGGTCTCATGCGGCTCTCCCCAGCAGCAGGTATCCCCAGCAGCAGCAGGTAGGGTGTGTGTCGGTCTCGTGCGGCTCTCCTCAGCAGCAGGTAGGGGTGTGTGCGTGCAGCGTGTGGCTCTCCCCAGCAGCAGGTAGGGGTGTGTGCGTGCAGCGTGTGGCTCTCCCCAGCAGCAGGTAGGGGTGTGTGCGTGCAGCGTGTGGCTCTCCCCAGCAGCAGGTAGGGGTGTGTGCGTGCAGCGTGTGGCTCTCCCCAGCAGCAGGTAGGGGTGTGTGTGTGTGCAGCGGGAGGCTCTCCCCAGCAGCAGGTAGGGGGGGGTGTCCTACCAGCTCAATATCTTTTCCCCGTATTTAATTAACCCCCAGCTTGTCACTTGCACCTGTTACACGTGACTTCTGCACGATACCTGCTCTCATAGGAAGCCTATTGGTCCACCGCGGGCAACGTATATACAAACGTACGGGACCCATCACCTCCGATCATTAAACGATGGCACATATGCCTGGAGGTGACGGGTCCTGTACGTTCGTACATACAGTGCCCGTGGTGGAACAATAGGCTACCTATGATAGCAGGTACCGTGCCGAAGAAGTCACGTGTAACAAGAGATGCGGAAGCAACTGACAGTGCAGTAGGCTGAGGATTAATAGAACATACGGGGAAAAGAGATCGGGCTGGCAACAGGTTTTACTGCTGTATTACTGCTTAGTACATCCCGCCCTCTCTCTCTCTCTCTCTCTCAGTTTGTAAGCATAATGTTAATTTTTACAGGTATCCCTACCCTATTGGATTCTACTGGACAAGTGGACGCGATCGGCGTGGGATGTAGGTAAGTATTCTGTCTCTCATTTTTACAGGTACCCCTATTGGATTCTACTGGACAAGTGGACGTGACCGGCGTGGGATGTAGGTAAGTATGTGTGAGTGTGTAAGTGTGTTTTAATAAATTTTTACTTTCACGGTGTGTGAGTTGTGTCTTTATTTGGGTATTTTTGTTGTTGTAGAACTACAGGTACCAGCGGCCCCGTTATTTCCCCGCATGCTGGTACTTGAGGTTCTCCAAGTACCAGCAAGCGGGGGAAGCTTGCTGGGCCTTGTAGTTCCACAACAAAAAACAATACTTTTTTTTAAACACATGGCTATCAGCCCGGCACCCACCGCCCAGGGGTGCTGGGGACAGCCTCGGGCTTCACCCCTGGCCCTTGGGTGCCTGGAGGGGGAGTGACCCCTTGATTTAAGGGGTCCTCACTCCTTCAGGGAACCCCGGCCAGGGGTGACTAGTTGGGGGGGGGGTAATGCCACGGCCGCAGGGACCTACATAAATGTGTCCCCCGGCTGTGGCATTATGTCCCTGGCTAGTGGAGCCCGGTGCTGGTTTTAAAAATACGGGGGACCCCTACATCTTTTGTCTCCCGTATTTTTGGAACCAGGACCGGACTAAGAGCCCGGTGCTGGTTGTCTAAATACGGGGAACCCCTGTCCAATTTTTTCCCAGTATTTAAACAACCAGGACCGGCTCAAAGAGCGCGAGGCTGGTTATACTTAGGAGGGGGGACCTCACGCATTTTTTTTTACATTTTTTTAACCCATTCAGCCCCTTCTCCATTAAGTTAATGGAAGCCCTGGACAACAAAATTGCATTCATGCCCTCCTCCCACTCCCTTCCCAGTCCCAAACACTAATCTTTTGTTTTTTTCTATAAAAATGTACAATATATCACAAGTATGATGAGCAGGCAGGCAGCGGGCATTGGCGGCATCGGACTGAGATGCAAATGAGTGGCGGAGGGCTGTGTCAGTTGCTGGTGGGCGAGTTTGTAAGCCATTGGCGGTGGCAGCGGGCATCGGCTCAGAGGCAGTAGCGGGCATTGGCTCGGCGGCGGTAGGGGTCATCGGCAGGATGCGGCGGACATTATGGCTGTAGTGCCTCACCAGCCACTGACCTCACCGCACGCCACTGGTACATACAATGCTGTCTGTAACATAAGATCACCGGCAGTTCATGCTCCAGCAGCCAGACTGTACATACAATGCTGTCTGTAACATAAGATCAGTGGCAGTACATGCTGCAGCAGCCGGACTGTACACACAATGCTGTCTGTAACATAAGATCACCGGCAGTACATGCTGCAGCAGCCGGACTGTACTCACAATGCTGTCTGTAACATAAGATCAGTGGCAGTTCATGCTCCAGCATACGGACTGTACTCACAATGCTGTCTGTAACATAAGATCACCGGCAGTTCATGCTCCAGCATCCGGACTGTACACACAATGCTGTCTGTAACATAAGATCAGTGGCAGTACATGCTGCAGCAGCCGGACTGTACATACAATGCTGTCTGTAACATAAGATCACCGGCAGTACATGCTGCAGCAGCCGGACTGTACTCACAATGCTGTCTGTAACATAAGATCAGTGGCAGTACATGCTTCAGCAGCCGGACTGTACATACAATGCTGTGTGTAACATAAGATCACCGGCAGTACATGCTCCAGCAGCCGGACTGTACACACAATGCTGTCTATAACATAAGATCAGCGGCAGTACATGCTCCAACAGCCGGACTGTACATACAATGCTGTGTGTAACATAAGATCAGCGGCAGTACATGCTCCAGCAGCCGGACTGTACATACAATGCTGTGTGTAACATAAGATCACCGGCAGTTCATGCTCCAGCAGCCGGACTGTACATACAATGCTGTCTGTAACATAAGATCACCGGCAGTACATGCTGCAGCAGCCGGACTGTACTCACAATGTTGCCTGTAACATAAGATCAGCGGCAGTACATGCTGCAGCATCCGGACTGTACACACAATGCTGCCTGTAACATAAGATCAGCGGCAGTACATGCTGCAGCAGCCGGACTGTACATACAATGCTGTATGTAACATAAGACCACCGGCAGTACATGCTCCAGCAGCCGGACTGTACATACAATGCAGTCTGTAACATAAGATCAGCGGCAGTACATGCTGCAGCATCCGGACTGTACACACAATGCTGTCTGTAACATAAGATCAGTGGCAGTACATGCTGCAGCAGCCGGACTGGACACACAATATGCTGTCTGTAACATAAGATCAGTGGCAGTACATGCTGCAGCAGCCGGACGGTACATACAATGCTGTCTGTAACATAAGATCAGTGGCAGTACATGCTCCAGCATCCGGACTGTACACACAATGCTGTCTGTAACATAAGATCAGTTGCAGTACATGCTCCAGCATCCGGACTGTACACACTATGCTGTGTGTAACATAAGATCACCGGCAGTACATGCTGCAGCATCCGGACTGTACACACAATGCTGTATGTAACATAAGATCACCGGCAGTACATGCTGAAGCAGCCGGACTGTACACACAATGCTGTATGTAACATAAGATCAGCGGCAGTACATGCTGCAGCAGCCGGACTGTACACACAATGCTGTATGTAACATAAGATCAGCGGCAGTACATGCTGCAGCAGCCGGACTGTACATACAATGCTGTATGTAACATAAGATCACCGGCAGTACATGCTCCAGCAGCCGGACTGTACATACAATGCTGTCTGTAACATAAGATCACCGGCAGTACATGCTGCAGCAGCCGGACTGTACACACAATGTTGCCTGTAACATAAGATCAGCGGCAGTACATGCTGCAGCATCCGGACTGTACACACAATGCTGCCTGTAACATAAGATCAGTGGCAGTACATGCTGCAGCAGCCGGACTGGACACACAATGCTGTCTGTAACATAAGATCAGTGGCAGTACATGCTGCAGCAGCCGGACTGTACATACAATGCTGTCTGTAACATAAGATCACCGGCAGTACATGCTGCGGCATCCGGACTGTACATACAATGCTGTCTGTAACATAAGATCACCGGCAGTACATGCTGCAGCAGCCGGACTGTACTCACAATGTTGCCTGTAACATAAGATCAGCGGCAGTACATGCTGCAGCATCCGGACTGTACACACAATGCTGCCTGTAACATAAGATCAGTGGCAGTACATGCTGCAGCAGCCGGACTGTACATACAATGCTGTGTGTAACATAAGATCAGCGGCAGTACATGCTGCGACATCCGTACTGTACATACAATGCTGTGTGTAACATAAGATCACCGGCAGTACATGCTCCAGTATCCGGACTGTACATACAATGCTGTCTGTAACATAAGATCAGCGGCAGTACATGCTCCAGCATCCGGACTGTATACACAATGCTGTCTGTAACATAAGATCAGTGGCAGTACATGCTCCAGCAGCCGGACTGTACATACAATGCTGTGTGTAACATAAGATCAGCGGCAGTACATGCTCCAGCAGCCGGACTGTACATACAATGCTGTGTGTAACATAAGATCACCGGCAGTTCATGCTCCAGCAGCCGGACTGTACATACAATGCTGTCTGTAACATAAGATCAGCGGCAGTACATGCTCCAGCAGCCGGACTGTACATACAATGCTGTGTGTAACATAAGATCAGCGGCAGTACATGCTCCAGCAGCCGGACTGTACATACAATGCTGTGTGTAACATAAGATCACCGGCAGTTCATGCTCCAGCAGCCGGACTGTACATACAATGCTGTCTGTAACATAAGATCAGTGGCAGTACATGCTGCAGCAGCCAGACTGTACATACCAGGGACGTGCAGTCAGGGGAGGCAGGGGAGGCAGTGCCTCCCCTGTGATTAATTATTAAAATAATATAAAGAAGATACTTATGACACATATTCTGTGTCATAAGTATATTCTTTATGTAATTCTAATAATTTCCCTGGTTTAAATGTGTTTGGGAGGCACTGATAGCAGGTGCCTCCCAAACATAATGGAAACGGGACTGAGCGGGGGGTGGAGCCTAGCACTGGGCTGTAAAAGCCCATTCAAATAGATGGGGAAAGCGGCACCTCTACAAGTGCCTCGCTGACAGGGACACCACCCCCATGTCAGCGAGGCACCTGTGATTGGACAGCGGATCCAGTGCTGGATCCGCTGTCCAATCCTACACATGCGGCGCTGGAGGCGGCGGGTCCCGGCGGTGAGTGTCGCTGGAGGTAGGCAGGAGTGCGGCTCTCCCCCGACCTCCTCCGTCTTCCTGCTGACTCAAGCGCCGTGGTGTGCGGCTCTCCCCCTCCTCCCGCTGACCGGAGCGGCTCTCTCTCCTCCGGTGCGGCATTCTCCAGCAGAGGTAGTGTGTGTCCAGCAGCGGCGGGGGGGGGGGGGGGGGGGGGGTTAGTGTGTGTGTGTGTTGCGTATGTGTGTGTGTGACCAGCAGCGGGGGGGGGGGGGAAGGGGGATGTCCAGCTGCAGGAGCAGGTTATTGTATCTAGCAGCAGGTAGGAGGGAGGTGTGTGTGCAGCAGAGGTAGTGTGTGTTGCGTGTGTGTGTCCCCAGCAGCAGCAGGCGGTGGGGGGGGGGATGTCTAGCAGCAGCAGCAGGTTATTGTATCCAGTAGCAGGTAGGAGGGAGGGGGGGGGGGGTGCAGCAGCAGGTAGGGGGTGAGGTGGGGGGGTGCACCAGCAGGTAGGGGTGTGTGTGTGTGTGTGTGTCAGTCTCGTGCGGCTCTCCCCAGCAGCAGGTATCCACAGCAGGTGGGGGGGGGGGGGGGGTCGGTCTCATGCGGCTCTCCCCAGCAGCAGGTATCCCCAGCAGCAGCAGGTAGGGTGTGTGTCGGTCTCGTGCGGCTCTCCTCAGCAGCAGGTAGGGGTGTGTGCGTGCAGCGTGTGGCTCTCCCCAGCAGCAGGTAAGGGTGTGTGCGTGCAGCGTGTGGCTCTCCCCAGCAGCAGGTAGGGGTGTGTGCGTGCAGCGTGTGGCTCTCCCCAGCAGCAGGTAGGGGTGTGTGCGTGCAGCGTGTGGCTCTCCCCAGCAGCAGGTAGGGGTGTGTGTGTGTGCAGCGGGAGGCTCTCCCCAGCAGCAGGTAGGGGGGGGGTGTCCTACCAGCTCAATATCTTTTCCCCGTATTTAATTAACCCCCAGCTTGTCACTTGCACCTGTTACACGTGACTTCTGCACGATACCTGCTCTCATAGGAAGCCTATTGGTCCACCGCGGGCAACGTATATACAAACGTACGGGACCCATCACCTCCGATCATTAAACGATGGCACATATGCCTGGAGGTGACGGGTCCTGTACGTTCGTACATACAGTGCCCGTGGTGGAACAATAGGCTACCTATGATAGCAGGTACCGTGCCGAAGAAGTCACGTGTAACAAGAGATGCGGAAGCAACTGACAGTGCAGTAGGCTGAGGATTAATAGAACATACGGGGAAAAGAGATCGGGCTGGCAACAGGTTTTACTGCTGTATTACTGCTTAGTACATCCCGCCCTCTCTCTCTCTCTCTCTCTCAGTTTGTAAGCATAATGTTAATTTTTACAGGTATCCCTACCCTATTGGATTCTACTGGACAAGTGGACGCGATCGGCGTGGGATGTAGGTAAGTATTCTGTCTCTCATTTTTACAGGTACCCCTATTGGATTCTACTGGACAAGTGGACGTGACCGGCGTGGGATGTAGGTAAGTATGTGTGAGTGTGTAAGTGTGTTTTAATAAATTTTTACTTTCACGGTGTGTGAGTTGTGTCTTTATTTGGGTATTTTTGTTGTTGTAGAACTACAGGTACCAGCGGCCCCGTTATTTCCCCGCATGCTGGTACTTGAGGTTCTCCAAGTACCAGCAAGCGGGGGAAGCTTGCTGGGCCTTGTAGTTCCACAACAAAAAACAATACTTTTTTTTAAACACATGGCTATCAGCCCGGCACCCACCGCCCAGGGGTGCTGGGGACAGCCTCGGGCTTCACCCCTGGCCCTTGGGTGCCTGGAGGGGGAGTGACACCTTGATTTAAGGGGTCCTCACTCCTTCAGGGAACCCCGGCCAGGGGTGACTAGTTGGGGGGGGGGTAATGCCACGGCCGCAGGGACCTACATAAATGTGTCCCCCGGCTGTGGCATTATGTCCCTGGCTAGTGGAGCCCGGTGCTGGTTTTAAAAATACGGGGGACCCCTACATCTTTTGTCTCCCGTATTTTTGGAACCAGGACCGGACTAAGAGCCCGGTGCTGGTTGTCTAAATACGGGGAACCCCTGTCCAATTTTTTCCCAGTATTTAAACAACCAGGACCGGCTCAAAGAGCGCGAGGCTGGTTATACTTAGGAGGGGGGACCTCACGCATTTTTTTTTACATTTTTTTAACCCATTCAGCCCCTTCTCCATTAAGTTAATGGAAGCCCTGGACAACAAAATTGCATTCATGCCCTCCTCCCACTCCCTTCCCAGTCCCAAACACTAATCTTTTGTTTTTTTCTATAAAAATGTACAATATATCACAAGTATGATGAGCAGGCAGGCAGCGGGCATTGGCGGCATCGGACTGAGATGCAAATGAGTGGCGGAGGGCTGTGTCAGTTGCTGGTGGGCGAGTTTGTAAGCCATTGGCGGTGGCAGCGGGCATCGGCTCAGAGGCAGTAGCGGGCATTGGCTCGGCGGCGGTAGGGGTCATCGGCAGGATGCGGCGGACATTATGGCTGTAGTGCCTCACCAGCCACTGACCTCACCGCACGCCACTGGTACATACAATGCTGTCTGTAACATAAGATCACCGGCAGTTCATGCTCCAGCAGCCAGACTGTACATACAATGCTGTCTGTAACATAAGATCAGTGGCAGTACATGCTGCAGCAGCCGGACTGTACACACAATGCTGTCTGTAACATAAGATCACCGGCAGTACATGCTGCAGCAGCCGGACTGTACTCACAATGCTGTCTGTAACATAAGATCAGTGGCAGTTCATGCTCCAGCATACGGACTGTACTCACAATGCTGTCTGTAACATAAGATCACCGGCAGTTCATGCTCCAGCATCCGGACTGTACACACAATGCTGTCTGTAACATAAGATCAGTGGCAGTACATGCTGCAGCAGCCGGACTGTACATACAATGCTGTCTGTAACATAAGATCACCGGCAGTACATGCTGCAGCAGCCGGACTGTACTCACAATGCTGTCTGTAACATAAGATCAGTGGCAGTACATGCTTCAGCAGCCGGACTGTACATACAATGCTGTGTGTAACATAAGATCACCGGCAGTACATGCTCCAGCAGCCGGACTGTACACACAATGCTGTCTATAACATAAGATCAGCGGCAGTACATGCTCCAACAGCCGGACTGTACATACAATGCTGTGTGTAACATAAGATCAGCGGCAGTACATGCTCCAGCAGCCGGACTGTACATACAATGCTGTGTGTAACATAAGATCACCGGCAGTTCATGCTCCAGCAGCCGGACTGTACATACAATGCTGTCTGTAACATAAGATCACCGGCAGTACATGCTGCAGCAGCCGGACTGTACTCACAATGTTGCCTGTAACATAAGATCAGCGGCAGTACATGCTGCAGCATCCGGACTGTACACACAATGCTGCCTGTAACATAAGATCAGCGGCAGTACATGCTGCAGCAGCCGGACTGTACATACAATGCTGTATGTAACATAAGACCACCGGCAGTACATGCTCCAGCAGCCGGACTGTACATACAATGCAGTCTGTAACATAAGATCAGCGGCAGTACATGCTGCAGCATCCGGACTGTACACACAATGCTGTCTGTAACATAAGATCAGTGGCAGTACATGCTGCAGCAGCCGGACTGGACACACAATATGCTGTCTGTAACATAAGATCAGTGGCAGTACATGCTGCAGCAGCCGGACGGTACATACAATGCTGTCTGTAACATAAGATCAGTGGCAGTACATGCTCCAGCATCCGGACTGTACACACAATGCTGTCTGTAACATAAGATCAGTTGCAGTACATGCTCCAGCATCCGGACTGTACACACTATGCTGTGTGTAACATAAGATCACCGGCAGTACATGCTGCAGCATCCGGACTGTACACACAATGCTGTATGTAACATAAGATCACCGGCAGTACATGCTGAAGCAGCCGGACTGTACACACAATGCTGTATGTAACATAAGATCAGCGGCAGTACATGCTGCAGCAGCCGGACTGTACACACAATGCTGTATGTAACATAAGATCAGCGGCAGTACATGCTGCAGCAGCCGGACTGTACATACAATGCTGTATGTAACATAAGATCACCGGCAGTACATGCTCCAGCAGCCGGACTGTACATACAATGCGGTCTGTAACATAAGATCAGCGGCAGTACTTGCTGCAGCATCCGGACTGTACATACAATGCTGTCTGTAACATAAGATCAGTGGCAGTACATGCTGCAGCAGCCGGACTGGACACACAATGCTGTCTGTAACATAAGATCAGTGGCAGTACATGCTGCAGCAGCCGGACTGTACACACAATGCTGTCTGTAACATAAGATCAGTGGCAGTACATGCTCCAGCAGCCGGACTGTACATACAATGCTGCCTGTAACATAAGATCAGCGGCAGTACATGCTCCAGTATCCGGACTGTACACACAATGCTGTGTGTAACATAAGATCACTGGCAGTACATGCTGCAGCATCCGGACTGTGTAAATACAATGCTGCCTGTAACATAAGATCAGCGGCAGTACATGCTGCAGCATCCGGACTGTACATACAATGCTGTATGTAACATAAGATCAGCAGCAGCACATGCTACAGCAGCCGGACTGTACACACAATGCTGTCTGTAACATAAGATCAGCGGCAGTACATGCTCCAGAATCCGGACTGTACACACAATGCTGTCTGTAACATAAGATCAGCGGCAGTACATGCTGCAGCAGCCGGACTGTACATACAATGCTGTGTGTAACATAAGATCACCGGCAGTACATGCTCCAGCAGCCGGACTGTACACACAATGCTGTCTATAACATAAGATCAGCGGCATTACATGCTCCAGCAGCCGGACTGTACATACAATGCTGTGTGTAACATAAGATCACCGGCAGTTCATGCTCCAGCAGCCGGACTGTACATACAATGCTGTCTGTAACATAAGATCAGTGGCAGTACATGCTCCAGCAGCCGGACTGTACACACAATGCTGTCTGTAACATAAGATCACCGGCAGTTCATGCTGCAGCAGCCGGACTGTGCATACAATGCTGTCTGTAACATAAGATCAGTGGCAGTACATGCTGCAGCAGCCGGACTGTACACACAATGCTGTCTGTAACATAAGATCACCGGCAGTACATGCTCCAGCAGCCGGACTGTACATACAGTGCTGTCTGTAACATAAGATCAGTGGCAGTACATGCTCCAGCAGCCGGACTGTACATACAATGCTGTCTGTAACACAAGATCAGCGGCAGTACATGCTCCAGCAGCCGGACTGTACACACAATGCTGTGTGTAACATAAGATCACCGACAGTACATGCTGCAGCATCCGGACTGTACATACAATGCTGTGTGTAACATAAGATCACCGGCAGTACATGCTGCAGCATCCGGACTGTACATACAATGCTGTTTGTAACATAAAATCACCGGCAGTACATGCTGCAGCAGCCGGACTGTACACACAATGCAGTCAGTAACATAAGTTCAGCAGCAGTACATGCTCCAGCAGCCGGACTGTACATACAATGCTGTGTGTAACATAAGATCAGCAGCAGCACATGCTACAGCAGCCGGACTGTACACACAATGCTGTCTGTAACATAAGATCACCGGCAGTTCATGCTCCAGCAGCCGGACTGTACACACAATGCTGTCTATAACATAAGATCAGCGGCAGTACATGCTCCAGCAGCCGGACTGTACATACAATGCTGTGTGTAACATAAGATCAGCGGCAGTTCATGCTCCAGCAGCCGGACTGTACATACAATGCTGTCTGTAACATAAGATCAGTGGCAGTACATGCTGCAGCAGCCGGACTGTACATACAATGCTGTCTGTAACATAAGATCACCGGCAGTTCATGCTCCAGCAGCTGGACTGTGCATACAATGCTGTCTGTAACATAAGATCAGTGGCAGTACATGCTGCAGCAGCCGGACTGTACACACAATGCTGTCTGTAACATAAGATCACCGGCAGTACATGCTCCAGCAGCCGGACTGTACATACAATGCTGTCTGTAACATAAGATCAGTGGCAGTACATGCTCCAGCAGCCGGACTGTACACACAATGATGTCTGTAACATAAGATCACCGGCAGTAAATGCTCCAGCAGCCGGACTGTACATACAATGCTGTCTGTAACATAAGATCAGTGGCAGTACATGCTCCAGCAGCCGGACTGTACATACAATGCTGTCTGTAACACAAGATCAGCGGCAGTACATGCTCCAGCAGCCGGACTGTACACACAATGCTGTGTGTAACATAAGATCACCGGCAGTACATGCTGCAGCATCCGGACTGTACATACAATGCTGTGTGTAACATAAGATCACTGGCAGTACATGCTGCAGCATCCGGACTGTACATACAATGCTGTTTGTAACATAAAATCCCCGGCAGTACATGCTGCAGCAGCCGGACTGTACACACAATGCTGTGTGTAACATAAGATCAGCGGCAGTACATGCTCCAGCAGCCGGACTGTACATACAATGCTGTATGTAACATAAGATCAGCAGCAGCACATGCTACAGCAGCCGGACTGTACACACAATGCTGTCTGTAACATAAGAACAGCGGCAGTACATGCTCCAGCATCCAGACTGTACACACAATGCTGTCTGTAACATAAGATCAGCGGCAGTACATGCTGCAGCAGCCGGACTGTACATACAATGCTGTGTGTAACATAAGATCACCGGCAGTTCATGCTCCAGCAGCCGGACTGTACACACAATGCTGTCTATAACATAAGATCAGCGGCAGTACATGCTCCAGCAGCCGGACTGTACATACAATGCTGTGTGTAACATAAGATCAGCGGCAGTTAATGCTCCAGCAGCCGGACTGTACATACAATGCTGTCTGTAACATAAGATCAGTGGCAGTACATGCTGCAGCAGCCGGACTGTACATACAATGCTGTCTGTAACATAAGATCACCGGCAGATCATGCTCCAGCAGCCGGACTGTGCATACAATGCTGTCTGTAACATAAGATCACCGGCAGTACATGCTGCAGCATCCGGACTGTACATACAATGCTGTGTGTAACATAAGATCACCGGCAGTACATGCTGCAGCATCCGGACTGTACATACAATGCTGTTTGTAACATAAAATCACCGGCAGTACATGCTGCAGCAGCCGGACTGTACACACAATGCAGTCAGTAACATAAGTTCAGCAGCAGTACATGCTCCAGCAGCCGGACTGTACATACAATGCTGTGTGTAACATAAGATCACCGGCAGTACATGCTCCAGCAGCCGGACTGTACACACAATGCTGCCTGTAACATAAGATCAGCGGCAGTACATGCTGCAGCATCCGGACTGTACATACAATGCTGTGTGTAACATAAGATCACCGGCAGTACATGCTGCAGCATCCGGACTGTACACACAATGCTGTCTGTAACATAAGATCACCGGCAGTACATGCTCCAGCATCCGGACTGTACTCACAATGTTGCCTGTAACATAAGATCACTGGCAGTACATGCTCCAGCATCCGGACTGTACATACAATGCTGTCTGTAACATAAGATCACCGGCAGTACATGCTCCAGCAGCCGGACTGTACATACAATGCTGTGTGTAACATAAGATCAGCGGCAGTACATGCTCCAGCAGCCGGACTGTACATACAATGCTGTATGTAACATAAGATCAGCAGCAGCACATGCTACAGCAGCCGGACTGTACACACAATGCTGTCTGTAACATAAGATCAGCGGCAGTACATGCTGCAGCAGCCGGACTGTACATACAATGCTGTGTGTAACATAAGATCACCGGCAGTTCATGCTCCAGCAGGCGGACTGTACACACAATGCTGTCTATAACATAAGATCAGCGGCAGTTCATGCTCTAGCAGCCGGACTGTACATACAATGCTGTCTGTAACATAAGATCAGTGGCAGTACATGCTGCAGCAGCCGGACTGTACATACAATGCTGTCTGTAACATAAGATCACCGGCAGTTCATGCTCCAGCAGCCGGACTGTGCATACAATGCTGTCTGTAACATAAGATCAGTGGCAGTACATGCTGCAGCAGCCGGACTGTACACACAATGCTGTCTGTAACATAAGATCACCGGCAGTACATGCTCCAGCAGCCGGACTGTACATACAATGCTGTCTGTAACATAAGATCAGTGGCAGTACATGCTCCAGCAGCCGGACTGTACACACAATGATGTCTGTAACATAAGATCACCGGCAGTAAATGCTCCAGCAGCCGGACTGTACATACAATGCTGTCTGTAACATAAGATCAGTGGCAGTACATGCTCCAGCAGCCGGACTGTACATACAATGCTGTCTGTAACACAAGATCACCGGCAGTACATGCTGCAGCATCCGGACTGTACATACAATGCTGTGTGTAACATAAGATCACTGGCAGTACATGCTGCAGCATCCGGACTGTACATACAATGCTGTTTGTAACATAAAATCACCGGCAGTACATGCTGCAGCAGCCGGACTGTACACACAATGCAGTCAGTAACATAAGTTCAGCAGCAGTACATGCTCCAGCAGCCGGACTGTACATACAATGCTGTGTGTAACATAAGATCACCGGCAGTACATGCTCCAGCAGCCGGACTGTACACACAATGCTGCCTGTAACATAAGATCAGCGGCAGTACATGCTGCAGCATCCGGACTGTACATACAATGCTGTGTGTAACATAAGATCACCGGCAGTACATGCTGCAGCATCCGGACTGTACACACAATGCTGTCTGTAACATAAGATCACCGGCAGTACATGCTCCAGCATCCGGACTGTACTCACAATGTTGCCTGTAACATAAGATCACCGGCAGTACATGCTCCAGCAGCCGGACTGTACACACAATGCTGTCTGTAACATAAGATCACCGGCAGTACATGCTCCAGCAGCCGGACTGTACATACAATGCTGTCTGTAACATAAGATCACCGGCAGTACATGCTGCAGCAGCCGGACTGTACACACAATGCTGCCTGTAACATAAGATCAGTGGCAGTACATGCTCCAGCATCCGGACTGTACATACAATGCTGTGTGTAACATAAGATCACCGCCAGTACATGCTCCAGCATCCGGACTGTACATACAATGCTGTCTGTAACATAAGATCACCGGCAGTACATGCTCCAGCAGCCGGACTGTACATACAATGCTGTCTGTAACATAAGATCACCGGCAGTACATGCTGCAGCAGCCGGACTGTACACACAATGCTGCCTGTAACATAAGAT
The DNA here is from genome assembly GCF_028390025.1 of Pseudophryne corroboree. Taxonomy (NCBI): domain Eukaryota; kingdom Metazoa; phylum Chordata; class Amphibia; order Anura; family Myobatrachidae; genus Pseudophryne; species Pseudophryne corroboree. The sequence goes on along the minus strand of NW_026967560.1, from coordinate 475,040 downwards.
CAGTGGCAGTACATGCTGCAACATCCGGACTGTACATACAATGCTGTCTGTAACATAAGATCACCGGCAGTACATGCTCCAGCAGCCGGACTGTACATACAATGCTGTCTGTAACATAAGATCAGTGGCAGTACATGCTCCAGCATCCGGACTGGACACACAATGCTGCCTGTAACATAAGATCAGCGGCAGTACATGCTGCAGCAGCCGGACTGTACATACAATGCTGTATGTAACATAAGATCACCGGCAGTACATGCTCCAGCAGCCGGACTGTACATACAATGCGGTCTGTAACATAAGATCAGCGGCAGTACATGCTGCAGCATCCGGACTGTACACACAATGCTGTCTGTAACATAAGATCAGTGGCAGTACATGCTGCAGCAGCCGGACTGTACATACAATGCTGTCTGTAACATAAGATCAGTGGCAGTACATGCTCCAGCAGCCGGACTGTACATACAATGCTGTCTGTAACATAAGATAAGCGGCAGTACATGCTCCAGCATCCGGACTGTACACACAATGCTGTGTGTAACATAAGATCACCGGCAGTACATGCTGCAGCAGCCGGACTGTACACACAATGCTGTATGTAACATAAGATCAGCGGCAGTACATGCTGCAGCAGCCGGACTGTACATACAATGCTGTATGTAACATAAGATCACCGGCAGTACATGCTCCAGCAGCCGGACTGTACATACAATGCTGTATGTAACATAAGAACAGCGGCAGTACATGCTCCAGCATCCGGACTGTACACACAATGCTGTCTGTAACATAAGATCAGCGGCAGTACATGCTGCAGCAGCCGGACTGTACATACAATGCTGTGTGTAACATAAGATCACCGGCAGTTCATGCTCCAGCAGCCGGACTGTACACACAATGCTGTCTATAACATAAGATCAGCGGCAGTTCATGCTCTAGCAGCCGGACTGTACATACAATGCTGTCTGTAACATAAGATCAGTGGCAGTACATGCTGCAGCAGCCGGACTGTACATACAATGCTGTCTGTAACATAAGATCACCGGCAGTTCATGCTCCAGCAGCCGGACTGTGCATACAATGCTGTCTGTAACATAAGATCAGTGGCAGTACATGCTGCAGCAGCCGGACTGTACACACAATGCTGTCTGTAACATAAGATCACCGGCAGTACATGCTCCAGCAGCCGGACTGTACATACAATGCTGTCTGTAACATAAGATCAGTGGCAGTACATGCTCCAGCAGCCGGACTGTACACACAATGATGTCTGTAACATAAGATCACCGGCAGTAAATGCTCCAGCAGCCGGACTGTACATACAATGCTGTCTGTAACATAAGATCAGTGGCAGTACATGCTCCAGCAGCCGGACTGTACATACAATGCTGTCTGTAACACAAGATCACCGGCAGTACATGCTGCAGCATCCGGACTGTACATACAATGCTGTGTGTAACATAAGATCACTGGCAGTACATGCTGCAGCATCCGGACTGTACATACAATGCTGTTTGTAACATAAAATCACCGGCAGTACATGCTGCAGCAGCCGGACTGTACACACAATGCAGTCAGTAACATAAGTTCAGCAGCAGTACATGCTCCAGCAGCCGGACTGTACATACAATGCTGTGTGTAACATAAGATCACCGGCAGTACATGCTCCAGCAGCCGGACTGTACACACAATGCTGCCTGTAACATAAGATCACCGGCAGTACATGCTGCAGCATCCGGACTGTACATACAATGCTGTGTGTAACATAAGATCACTGGCAGTACATGCTGCAGCATCCGGACTGTACATACAATGCTGTTTGTAACATAAAATCACCGGCAGTACATGCTGCAGCAGCCGGACTGTACACACAATGCTGTGTGTAACATAAGATCAGCGGCAGTACATGCTCCAGCAGCCGGACTGTACATACAATGCTGTATGTAACATAAGATCAGCAGCAGCACATGCTACAGCAGCCGGACTGTACACACAATGCTGTCTGTAACATAAGAACAGCGGCAGTACATGCTCCAGCATCCAGACTGTACACACAATGCTGTCTGTAACATAAGATCAGCGGCAGTACATGCTGCAGCAGCCGGACTGTACATACAATGCTGTGTGTAACATAAGATCAGCGGCAGTTAATGCTCCAGCAGCTGGACTGTACATACAATGCTGTCTGTAACATAAGATCAGTGGCAGTACATGCTGCAGCAGCCGGACTGTACATACAATGCTGTCTGTAACATAAGATCACCGGCAGATCATGCTCCAGCAGCCGGACTGTGCATACAATGCTGTCTGTAACATAAGATCACCGGCAGTACATGCTGCAGCATCCGGACTGTACATACAATGCTGTTTGTAACATAAAATCACCGGCAGTACATGCTGCAGCAGCCGGACTGTACACACAATGCAGTCAGTAACATAAGTTCAGCAGCAGTACATGCTCCAGCAGCCGGACTGTACATACAATGCTGTGTGTAACATAAGATCACCGGCAGTACATGCTCCAGCAGCCGGACTGTACACACAATGCTGCCTGTAACATAAGATCAGCGGCAGTACATGCTGCAGCATCCGGACTGTACATACAATGCTGTGTGTAACATAAGATCACCGGCAGTACATGCTGCAGCATCCGGACTGTACACACAATGCTGTCTGTAACATAAGATCACCGGCAGTACATGCTCCAGCATCCGGACTGTACTCACAATGTTGCCTGTAACATAAGATCACTGGCAGTACATGCTCCAGCATCCGGACTGTACATACAATGCTGTCTGTAACATAAGATCACCGGCAGTACATGCTCCAGCAGCCGGACTGTACATACAATGCTGTGTGTAACATAAGATCAGCGGCAGTACATGCTCCAGCAGCCGGACTGTACATACAATGCTGTATGTAACATAAGATCAGCAGCAGCACATGCTACAGCAGCCGGACTGTACACACAATGCTGTCTGTAACATAAGATCAGCGGCAGTACATGCTGCAGCAGCCGGACTGTACATACAATGCTGTGTGTAACATAAGATCACCGGCAGTTCATGCTCCAGCAGCCGGACTGTACACACAATGCTGTCTATAACATAAGATCAGCGGCAGTTCATGCTCTAGCAGCCGGACTGTACATACAATGCTGTCTGTAACATAAGATCAGTGGCAGTACATGCTGCAGCAGCCGGACTGTACATACAATGCTGTCTGTAACATAAGATCACCGGCAGTTCATGCTCCAGCAGCCGGACTGTGCATACAATGCTGTCTGTAACATAAGATCAGTGGCAGTACATGCTGCAGCAGCCGGACTGTACACACAATGCTGTCTGTAACATAAGATCACCGGCAGTACATGCTCCAGCAGCCGGACTGTACATACAATGCTGTCTGTAACATAAGATCAGTGGCAGTACATGCTCCAGCAGCCGGACTGTACACACAATGATGTCTGTAACATAAGATCACCGGCAGTAAATGCTCCAGCAGCCGGACTGTACATACAATGCTGTCTGTAACATAAGATCAGTGGCAGTACATGCTCCAGCAGCCGGACTGTACATACAATGCTGTCTGTAACACAAGATCACCGGCAGTACATGCTGCAGCATCCGGACTGTACATACAATGCTGTGTGTAACATAAGATCACTGGCAGTACATGCTGCAGCATCCGGACTGTACATACAATGCTGTTTGTAACATAAAATCACCGGCAGTACATGCTGCAGCAGCCGGACTGTACACACAATGCAGTCAGTAACATAAGTTCAGCAGCAGTACATGCTCCAGCAGCCGGACTGTACATACAATGCTGTGTGTAACATAAGATCACCGGCAGTACATGCTCCAGCAGCCGGACTGTACACACAATGCTGCCTGTAACATAAGATCACCGGCAGTACATGCTGCAGCATCCGGACTGTACATACAATGCTGTGTGTAACATAAGATCACCGGCAGTACATGCTGCAGCATCCGGACTGTACACACAATGCTGTCTGTAACATAAGATCACCGGCAGTACATGCTCCAGCATCCGGACTGTACTCACAATGTTGCCTGTAACATAAGATCACCGGCAGTACATGCTCCAGCAGCCGGACTGTACACACAATGCTGTCTGTAACATAAGATCACCGGCAGTACATGCTCCAGCAGCCGGACTGTACATACAATGCTGTCTGTAACATAAGATCACCGGCAGTACATGCTGCAGCAGCCGGACTGTACACACAATGCTGCCTGTAACATAAGATCAGTGGCAGTACATGCTCCAGCATCCGGACTGTACATACAATGCTGTGTGTAACATAAGATCACCGCCAGTACATGCTCCAGCATCCGGACTGTACATACAATGCTGTCTGTAACATAAGATCACCGGCAGTACATGCTCCAGCAGCCGGACTGTACATACAATGCTGTCTGTAACATAAGATCACCGGCAGTACATGCTGCAGCAGCCGGACTGTACACACAATGCTGCCTGTAACATAAGATCAGTGGCAGTACATGCTGCAACATCCGGACTGTACATACAATGCTGTCTGTAACATAAGATCACCGGCAGTACATGCTCCAGCAGCCGGACTGTACATACAATGCTGTCTGTAACATAAGATCAGTGGCAGTACATGCTCCAGCATCCGGACTGGACACACAATGCTGCCTGTAACATAAGATCAGCGGCAGTACATGCTGCAGCAGCCGGACTGTACATACAATGCTGTATGTAACATAAGATCACCGGCAGTACATGCTCCAGCAGCCGGACTGTACATACAATGCGGTCTGTAACATAAGATCAGCGGCAGTACATGCTGCAGCATCCGGACTGTACACACAATGCTGTCTGTAACATAAGATCAGTGGCAGTACATGCTGCAGCAGCCGGACTGGACACACAATGCTGTCTGTAACATAAGATCAGTGGCAGTACATGCTGCAGCAGCCGGACTGTACATACAATGCTGTCTGTAACATAAGATCAGTGGCAGTACATGCTCCAGCAGCCGGACTGTACATACAATGCTGTCTGTAACATAAGATAAGCGGCAGTACATGCTCCAGCATCCGGACTGTACACACAATGCTGTGTGTAACATAAGATCACCGGCAGTACATGCTGCAGCAGCCGGACTGTACACACAATGCTGTATGTAACATAAGATCAGCGGCAGTACATGCTGCAGCAGCCGGACTGTACATACAATGCTGTATGTAACATAAGATCACCGGCAGTACATGCTCCAGCAGCCGGACTGTACATACAATGCTGTATGTAACATAAGAACAGCGGCAGTACATGCTCCAGCATCCGGACTGTACACACAATGCTGTCTGTAACATAAGATCAGCGGCAGTACATGCTGCAGCAGCCGGACTGTACATACAATGCTGTGTGTAACATAAGATCACCGGCAGTTCATGCTCCAGCAGCCGGACTGTACACACAATGCTGTCTATAACATAAGATCAGCGGCAGTTCATGCTCTAGCAGCCGGACTGTACATACAATGCTGTCTGTAACATAAGATCAGTGGCAGTACATGCTGCAGCAGCCGGACTGTACATACAATGCTGTCTGTAACATAAGATCACCGGCAGTTCATGCTCCAGCAGCCGGACTGTGCATACAATGCTGTCTGTAACATAAGATCAGTGGCAGTACATGCTGCAGCAGCCGGACTGTACACACAATGCTGTCTGTAACATAAGATCACCGGCAGTACATGCTCCAGCAGCCGGACTGTACATACAATGCTGTCTGTAACATAAGATCAGTGGCAGTACATGCTCCAGCAGCCGGACTGTACACACAATGATGTCTGTAACATAAGATCACCGGCAGTAAATGCTCCAGCAGCCGGACTGTACATACAATGCTGTCTGTAACATAAGATCAGTGGCAGTACATGCTCCAGCAGCCGGACTGTACATACAATGCTGTCTGTAACACAAGATCACCGGCAGTACATGCTGCAGCATCCGGACTGTACATACAATGCTGTGTGTAACATAAGATCACTGGCAGTACATGCTGCAGCATCCGGACTGTACATACAATGCTGTTTGTAACATAAAATCACTGGCAGTACATGCTGCAGCAGCCGGACTGTACACACAATGCAGTCAGTAACATAAGTTCAGCAGCAGTACATGCTCCAGCAGCCGGACTGTACATACAATGCTGTGTGTAACATAAGATCACCGGCAGTACATGCTCCAGCAGCCGGACTGTACACACAATGCTGCCTGTAACATAAGATCAGCGGCAGTACATGCTGCAGCATCCGGACTGTACATACAATGCTGTGTGTAACATAAGATCACCGGCAGTACATGCTGCAGCATCCGGACTGTACACACAATGCTGTCTGTAACATAAGATCACCGGCAGTACATGCTCCAGCATCCGGACTGTACTCACAATGTTGCCTGTAACATAAGATCACCGGCAGTACATGCTCCAGCAGCCGGACTGTACACACAATGCTGTCTGTAACATAAGATCACCGGCAGTACATGCTCCAGCAGCCGGACTGTACATACAATGCTGTCTGTAACATAAGATCACCGGCAGTACATGCTGCAGCAGCCGGACTGTACACACAATGCTGCCTGTAACATAAGATCAGTGGCAGTACATGCTCCAGCATCCGGACTGTACATACAATGCTGTGTGTAACATAAGATCACCGCCAGTACATGCTCCAGCATCCGGACTGTACATACAATGCTGTCTGTAACATAAGATCACCGGCAGTACATGCTCCAGCAGCCGGACTGTACATACAATGCTGTCTGTAACATAAGATCAGTGGCAGTACATGCTGCAACATCCGGACTGTACATACAATGCTGTCTGTAACATAAGATCACCGGCAGTACATGCTCCAGCAGCCGGACTGTACATACAATGCTGTCTGTAACATAAGATCAGTGGCAGTACATGCTCCAGCATCCGGACTGGACACACAATGCTGCCTGTAACATAAGATCAGCGGCAGTACATGCTGCAGCAGCCGGACTGTACATACAATGCTGTATGTAACATAAGATCACCGGCAGTACATGCTCCAGCAGCCGGACTGTACATACAATGCGGTCTGTAACATAAGATCAGCGGCAGTACATGCTGCAGCATCCGGACTGTACACACAATGCTGTCTGTAACATAAGATCAGTGGCAGTACATGCTGCAGCAGCCGGACTGGACACACAATGCTGTCTGTAACATAAGATCAGTGGCAGTACATGCTGCAGCAGCCGGACTGTACATACAATGCTGTCTGTAACATAAGATCAGTGGCAGTACATGCTGCAGCAGCCGGACTGTACATACAATGCTGTCTGTAACATAAGATAAGCGGCAGTACATGCTCCAGCATCCGGACTGTACACACAATGCTGTGTGTAACATAAGATCAGTGGCAGTACATGCTCCAGCAGCCGGACTGTACATACAATGCTGTCTGTAACATAAGATCAGTGGCAGTACATGCTGCAACATCCGGACTGTACATACAATGCTGTCTGTAACATAAGATCACCGGCAGTACATGCTCCAGCAGCCGGACTGTACATACAATGCTGTCTGTAACATAAGATCAGTGGCAGTACATGCTCCAGCATCCGGACTGGACACACAATGCTGCCTGTAACATAAGATCAGCGGCAGTACATGCTGCAGCAGCCGGACTGTACATACAATGCTGTATGTAACATAAGATCACCGGCAGTACATGCTCCAGCAGCCGGACTGTACATACAATGCGGTCTGTAACATAAGATCAGCGGCAGTACATGCTGCAGCATCCGGACTGTACACACAATGCTGTCTGTAACATAAGATCAGTGGCAGTACATGCTGCAGCAGCCGGACAGGACACACAATGCTGTCTGTAACATAAGATCAGTGGCAGTACATGCTGCAGCAGCCGGACTGTACATACAATGCTGTCTGTAACATAAGATCAGTGGCAGTACATGCTGCAGCAGCCGGACTGTACATACAATGCTGTCTGTAACATAAGATAAGCGGCAGTACATGCTCCAGCATCCGGACTGTACACACAATGCTGTGTGTAACATAAGATCAGTGGCAGTACATGCTCCAGCAGCCGGACTGTACATACAATGCTGTCTGTAACATAAGATAAGCGGCAGTACATGCTCCAGCATCCGGACTGTACACACAATGCTGTGTGTAACATAAGATCACCGGCAGTACATGCTGCAGCAGCCGGACTGTACACACAATGCTGTATGTAACATAAGATCAGCGGCAGTACATGCTGCAGCAGCCGGACTGTACATACAATGCTGTATGTAACATAAGATCACCGGCAGTACATGCTCCAGCAGCCGGACTGTACATACAATGCTGTATGTAACATAAGATCACCGGCAGTACATGCTCCAGCAGCCGGACTGTACATACAATGCGGTCTGTAACATAAGATCAGCGGCAGTACATGCTGCAGCATCCGGACTGTACACACAATGCTGTCTGTAACATAAGATCAGTGGCAGTACATGCTCCAGCATCCGGACTGTACACACAATGCTGTCTGTAACATAAGATCACCGGCAGTACATGCTCCAGCAGCCGGACTGTACATACAATGCGGTCTGTAACATAAGATCAGCGGCAGTACATGCTGCAGCATCCGGACTGTACACACAATGCTGTCTGTAACATAAGATCAGTGGCAGTACATGCTCCAGCATCCGGACTGTACATACAATGCTGTGTGTAACATAAGATCAGTGGCAGTACATGCTGCAGCAGCCGGACTGGGCACACAATGCTGTCTGTAACATAAGATCAGTGGCAGTACATGCTGCAGCAGCCGGACTGTACACACAATGCGGTCTGTATCATAAGATCAGCGGCAGTACATGCTGCAGCATCCGGACTGTACACACAATGCTGTCTGTAACATAAGATCAGTGGCAGTACATGCTGCAGCAGCCGGACTGTACACACAATGCTGTCTGTAACATAAGATCAGTGGCAGTACATGATGCAGCAGCCGGACTGTACACACAATGCTGTCTGTAACATAAGATCAGTGGCAGTACATGCTCCAGCAGCCGGGCTGTACACACAATGCTGTCTGTAACATAAGATCACCGGCAGTACATGCTGCAGCATCCGGTCTGTACATACAATGCTGTCTGTAACATAAGATCAGTGGCAGTACATGCTCCAGCAGCCGGACTGTACACACAATGCTGTATGTAACATAAGATCAGCGGCAGTACATGCTCCAGCAGCCGGACTGTGCACACAATGCTGTGTGTAACATAAGATCAGCGGCAGTACATGCTGCAGCAGCCGGACTGTACATACAATGCTGTCTGTAACATAAGATCAGTGGCAGTACATGCTGCAGCAGCCGGACTGTACATACAATGCTGTCTGTAACATAAGATCAGCGGCAGTACATGCTCCAGCAGCCGGACTGTACATACAATGCTGTCTGTAACATAAGATCAGTGGCAGTACATGCTCCAGCATCCGGACTGGACACACAATGCTGCCTGTAACATAAGATCAGCGGCAGTACATGCTGCAGCAGCCGGACTGTACATACAATGCTGTATGTAACATAAGATCACCGGCAGTACATGCTCCAGCAGCCGGACTGTACATACAATGCGGTCTGTAACATAAGATCAGCGGCAGTACATGCTGCAGCATCCGGACTGTACACACAATGCTGTCTGTAACATAAGATCAGTGGCAGTACATGCTGCAGCAGCCGGACAGGACACACAATGCTGTCTGTAACATAAGATCAGTGGCAGTACATGCTGCAGCAGCCGGACTGTACATACAATGCTGTCTGTAACATAAGATCAGTGGCAGTACATGCTGCAGCAGCCGGACTGTACATACAATGCTGTCTGTAACATAAGATAAGCGGCAGTACATGCTCCAGCATCCGGACTGTACACACAATGCTGTGTGTAACATAAGATCAGTGGCAGTACATGCTCCAGCAGCCGGACTGTACATACAATGCTGTCTGTAACATAAGATAAGCGGCAGTACATGCTCCAGCATCCGGACTGTACACACAATGCTGTGTGTAACATAAGATCACCGGCAGTACATGCTGCAGCAGCCGGACTGTACACACAATGCTGTATGTAACATAAGATCAGCGGCAGTACATGCTGCAGCAGCCGGACTGTACATACAATGCTGTATGTAACATAAGATCACCGGCAGTACATGCTCCAGCAGCCGGACTGTACATACAATGCTGTATGTAACATAAGATCACCGGCAGTACATGCTCCAGCAGCCGGACTGTACATACAATGCGGTCTGTAACATAAGATCAGCGGCAGTACATGCTGCAGCATCCGGACTGTACACACAATGCTGTCTGTAACATAAGATCAGTGGCAGTACATGCTCCAGCATCCGGACTGTACACACAATGCTGTCTGTAACATAAGATCACCGGCAGTACATGCTCCAGCAGCCGGACTGTACATACAATGCGGTCTGTAACATAAGATCAGCGGCAGTACATGCTGCAGCATCCGGACTGTACACACAATGCTGTCTGTAACATAAGATCAGTGGCAGTACATGCTCCAGCATCCGGACTGTACATACAATGCTGTGTGTAACATAAGATCAGTGGCAGTACATGCTGCAGCAGCCGGACTGGGCACACAATGCTGTCTGTAACATAAGATCAGTGGCAGTACATGCTGCAGCAGCCGGACTGTACACACAATGCGGTCTGTATCATAAGATCAGCGGCAGTACATGCTGCAGCATCCGGACTGTACACACAATGCTGTCTGTAACATAAGATCAGTGGCAGTACATGCTGCAGCAGCCGGACTGTACACACAATGCTGTCTGTAACATAAGATCAGTGGCAGTACATGATGCAGCAGCCGGACTGTACACACAATGCTGTCTGTAACATAAGATCAGTGGCAGTACATGCTCCAGCAGCCGGGCTGTACACACAATGCTGTCTGTAACATAAGATCACCGGCAGTACATGCTGCAGCATCCGGTCTGTACATACAATGCTGTCTGTAACATAAGATCAGTGGCAGTACATGCTCCAGCAGCCGGACTGTACACACAATGCTGTATGTAACATAAGATCAGCGGCAGTACATGCTCCAGCAGCCGGACTGTGCACACAATGCTGTGTGTAACATAAGATCAGCGGCAGTACATGCTGCAGCAGCCGGACTGTACATACAATGCTGTCTGTAACATAAGATCAGTGGCAGTACATGCTGCAGCAGCCGGACTGTACATACAATGCTGTCTGTAACATAAGATCAGCGGCAGTACATGCTCCAGCAGCCGGACTGTACATACAATGCTGTCTGTAACATAAGATCAGTGGCAGTACATGCTGCAGCAGCCGGACTGTACATACAATGCTCTCTGTAACATAAGATCAGTGGCAGTACATGCTGCAGCATCCGGACTGTACATACAATGCTGTGTGTAACATAAGATCAGTGGCAGTACATGCTGCAGCAGCCGGACTGTACATACAATGCTGTCTGTAACATAAGATCACCGGCAGTACATGCTCCAGCAGCCGGACTGTACATACAATGCTGTCTGTAACATAAGATCACCGGCAGTACATGCTGCAGCAGCCGGACTGTACACACAATGCTGCCTGTAACATAAGATCAGTGGCAGTACATGCTGCAACATCCGGACTGTACATACAATGCTGTCTGTAACATAAGATCACCGGCAGTACATGCTCCAGCAGCCGGACTGTACATACAATGCTGTCTGTAACATAAGATCAGTGGCAGTACATGCTCCAGCATCCGGACTGGACACACAATGCTGCCTGTAACATAAGATCAGCGGCAGTACATGCTGCAGCAGCCGGACTGTACATACAATGCTGTATGTAACATAAGATCACCGGCAGTACATGCTCCAGCAGCCGGACTGTACATACAATGCGGTCTGTAACATAAGATCAGCGGCAGTACATGCTGCAGCATCCGGACTGTACACACAATGCTGTCTGTAACATAAGATCAGTGGCAGTACATGCTGCAGCAGCCGGACTGGACACACAATGCTGTCTGTAACATAAGATCAGTGGCAGTACATGCTGCAGCAGCCGGACTGTACATACAATGCTGTCTGTAACATAAGATCAGTGGCAGTACATGCTCCAGCAGCCGGACTGTACATACAATGCTGTCTGTAACATAAGATAAGCGGCAGTACATGCTCCAGCATCCGGACTGTACACACAATGCTGTGTGTAACATAAGATCACCGGCAGTACATGCTGCAGCAGCCGGACTGTACACACAATGCTGTATGTAACATAAGATCAGCGGCAGTACATGCTGCAGCAGCCGGACTGTACATACAATGCTGTATGTAACATAAGATCACCGGCAGTACATGCTCCAGCAGCCGGACTGTACATACAATGCTGTATGTAACATAAGAACAGCGGCAGTACATGCTCCAGCATCCGGACTGTACACACAATGCTGTCTGTAACATAAGATCAGCGGCAGTACATGCTGCAGCAGCCGGACTGTACATACAATGCTGTGTGTAACATAAGATCACCGGCAGTTCATGCTCCAGCAGCCGGACTGTACACACAATGCTGTCTATAACATAAGATCAGCGGCAGTTCATGCTCTAGCAGCCGGACTGTACATACAATGCTGTCTGTAACATAAGATCAGTGGCAGTACATGCTGCAGCAGCCGGACTGTACATACAATGCTGTCTGTAACATAAGATCACCGGCAGTTCATGCTCCAGCAGCCGGACTGTGCATACAATGCTGTCTGTAACATAAGATCAGTGGCAGTACATGCTGCAGCAGCCGGACTGTACACACAATGCTGTCTGTAACATAAGATCACCGGCAGTACATGCTCCAGCAGCCGGACTGTACATACAATGCTGTCTGTAACATAAGATCAGTGGCAGTACATGCTCCAGCAGCCGGACTGTACACACAATGATGTCTGTAACATAAGATCACCGGCAGTAAATGCTCCAGCAGCCGGACTGTACATACAATGCTGTCTGTAACATAAGATCAGTGGCAGTACATGCTCCAGCAGCCGGACTGTACATACAATGCTGTCTGTAACACAAGATCACCGGCAGTACATGCTGCAGCATCCGGACTGTACATACAATGCTGTGTGTAACATAAGATCACTGGCAGTACATGCTGCAGCATCCGGACTGTACATACAATGCTGTTTGTAACATAAAATCACCGGCAGTACATGCTGCAGCAGCCGGACTGTACACACAATGCAGTCAGTAACATAAGTTCAGCAGCAGTACATGCTCCAGCAGCCGGACTGTACATACAATGCTGTGTGTAACATAAGATCACCGGCAGTACATGCTCCAGCAGCCGGACTGTACACACAATGCTGCCTGTAACATAAGATCAGCGGCAGTACATGCTGCAGCATCCGGACTGTACATACAATGCTGTGTGTAACATAAGATCACCGGCAGTACATGCTGCAGCATCCGGACTGTACACACAATGCTGTCTGTAACATAAGATCACCGGCAGTACATGCTCCAGCATCCGGACTGTACTCACAATGTTGCCTGTAACATAAGATCACCGGCAGTACATGCTCCAGCAGCCGGACTGTACACACAATGCTGTCTGTAACATAAGATCACCGGCAGTACATGCTGCAGCAGCCGGACTGTACACACAATGCTGCCTGTAACATAAGATCAGTGGCAGTACATGCTCCAGCATCCGGACTGTACATACAATGCTGTGTGTAACATAAGATCACCGCCAGTACATGCTCCAGCATCCGGACTGTACATACAATGCTGTCTGTAACATAAGATCACCGGCAGTACATGCTCCAGCAGCCGGACTGTACATACAATGCTGTCTGTAACATAAGATCACCGGCAGTACATGCTGCAGCAGCCGGACTGTACACACAATGCTGCCTGTAACATAAGATCAGTGGCAGTACATGCTGCAACATCCGGACTGTACATACAATGCTGTCTGTAACATAAGATCACCGGCAGTACATGCTCCAGCAGCCGGACTGTACATACAATGCTGTCTGTAACATAAGATCAGTGGCAGTACATGCTCCAGCATCCGGACTGGACACACAATGCTGCCTGTAACATAAGATCAGCGGCAGTACATGCTGCAGCAGCCGGACTGTACATACAATGCTGTATGTAACATAAGATCACCGGCAGTACATGCTCCAGCAGCCGGACTGTACATACAATGCGGTCTGTAACATAAGATCAGCGGCAGTACATGCTGCAGCATCCGGACTGTACACACAATGCTGTCTGTAACATAAGATCAGTGGCAGTACATGCTGCAGCAGCCGGACTGGACACACAATGCTGTCTGTAACATAAGATCAGTGGCAGTACATGCTGCAGCAGCCGGACTGTACATACAATGCTGTCTGTAACATAAGATCAGTGGCAGTACATGCTCCAGCAGCCGGACTGTACATACAATGCTGTCTGTAACATAAGATAAGCGGCAGTACATGCTCCAGCATCCGGACTGTACACACAATGCTGTGTGTAACATAAGATCACCGGCAGTACATGCTGCAGCAGCCGGACTGTACACACAATGCTGTATGTAACATAAGATCAGCGGCAGTACATGCTGCAGCAGCCGGACTGTACATACAATGCTGTATGTAACATAAGATCACCGGCAGTACATGCTCCAGCAGCCGGACTGTACATACAATGCTGATTGTAACATAAGATCAGCGGCAGTACATGCTGCAGCAGCCGGACTGTACACACAATGCTGTATGTAACATAAGATCAGCGGCAGTACATGCTGCAGCAGCCGGACTGTACATACAATGCTGTATGTAACATAAGATCACCGGCAGTACATGCTCCAGCAGCCGGACTGTACATACAATGCGGTCTGTAACATAAGATCAGCGGCAGTACATGCTGCAGCATCCGGACTGTACACACAATGCTGTCTGTAACATAAGATCAGTGGCAGTACATGCTCCAGCATCCGGACTGTACACACAATGCTGTCTGTAACATAAGATCACCGGCAGTACATGCTCCAGCAGCCGGACTGTACATACAATGCGGTCTGTAACATAAGATCAGCGGCAGTACATGCTGCAGCATCCGGACTGTACACACAATGCTGTCTGTAACATAAGATCAGTGGCAGTACATGCTCCAGCATCCGGACTGTACATACAATGCTGTGTGTAACATAAGATCAGTGGCAGTACATGCTGCAGCAGCCGGACTGGGCACACAATGCTGTCTGTAACATAAGATCAGTGGCAGTACATGCTGCAGCAGCCGGACTGTACACACAATGCGGTCTGTAACATAAGATCAGCGGCAGTACATGCTGCAGCATCCGGACTGTACACACAATGCTGTCTGTAACATAAGATCAGTGGCAGTACATGCTGCAGCAGCCGGACTGTACACACAATGCTGTCTGTAACATAAGATCAGTGGCAGTACATGCTGCAGCAGCCGGACTGTACACACAATGCTGTCTGTAACATAAGATCAGTGGCAGTACATGCTCCAGCAGCCGGGCTGTACACACAATGCTGTCTGTAACATAAGATCACCGGCAGTACATGCTGCAGCATCCGGTCTGTACATACAATGCTGTCTGTAACATAAGATCAGTGGCAGTACATGCTCCAGCAGCCGGACTGTACACACAATGCTGTATGTAACATAAGATCAGCGGCAGTACATGCTCCAGCAGCCGGACTGTGCACACAATGCTGTGTGTAACATAAGATCAGCGGCAGTACATGCTGCAGCAGCCGGACTGTACATACAATGCTGTCTGTAACATAAGATCAGTGGCAGTACATGCTGCAGCAGCCGGACTGTACATACAATGCTGTCTGTAACATAAGATCAGCGGCAGTACATGCTCCAGCAGCCGGACTGTACATACAATGCTGTCTGTAACATAAGATCAGTGGCAGTACATGCTGCAGCAGCCGGACTGTACATACAATGCTCTCTGTAACATAAGATCAGTGGCAGTACATGCTGCAGCAGCCGGACTGTACATACAATGCTGTCTGTAACATAAGATCAGTGGCAGTACATGCTGCAGCAGCCGGACTGTACATACAATGCTGTCTGTAACATAAGATCAGTGGCAGTACATGCTGCAGCAGCCGGACTGTACACACAATGCTGTCTGTAACATAAGATCAGTGGCAGTACATGCTGCAACATCCGGACTGTACATACAATGCTGTCTAACATAAGATCACCGGCAGTACATGCTCCAGCATCCGGACTGTACATACAATGCTGTCTGTAACATAAGATCAGTGGCAGTACATGCTCCAGCAGCCGGACTTGTACATACAATGCTGTGTGTAACATAAGATCAGTGGCAGTACATGCTCCAGCAGCCGGACTGTACACACAATGCTGTATGTAACATAAGATCACCGGCAGTACATGCTCCAGCAGCCGGACTGTACATACAATGCTGTGTGTAACATAAGATCACCGGCAGTACATGCTGCAGCATCCGGACTGTACATACAATGCTGTCTGTAACATAAGATCAGTGGCAGTACATGCTCCAGCATCCGGACTGTACACACAATGCTGTCTGTAACATAAGATCACCGGCAGTACATGCTCCAGCAGCCGGACTGTACACACAATGCTGTGTGTAACATAAGATCAGCGGCAGTACATGCTCCAGCAGCCGGACTGTACACACAATGCTGTCTATAACATAAGATCAGCGGCAGTACATGCTCCAGCAGCCGGACTGTACATACAATGCTGTGTGTAACATAAGATCAGCGGCAGTTCATGCTCCAGCAGCCGGACTGTACATACAATGCTGTCTATAACATAAGATCAGTGGCAGTACATGCTCCAGCATCCGGACTGTACACACAATGCAGTCAGTAACATAAGATCACCGGCAGTACATGCTCCAGCAGCCGGACTGTACATACAATGCTGTCTGTAACATAAGATCACCGGCAGTACATGCTCCAGCATCCGGACTGTACACACAATGCTGTCTGTAACATAAGATCACCGACAGTACATGCTCCAGCAGCCGGACTGTACATACAATGCTGTCTGTAACATAAGATCACCGGCAGTACATGCTCCAGCAGCCGGACTGTACATACAATGCTGCCTGTAACATAAGATCACTTACAATACACAATTTTATTCTCCCCACTGGTTTATAAAACGTTACTCAGAGAGGAAGTGGGAGAGGGGTGGTCAGTTCTACAGTATCATGTCTGTTCCCCAGCACCACTAATGTACACAACAGGGGGCCACGTAGAGTGCTGCTGGGACTACATGTGCTATGGACACAGTGTTATTCTACACAAGAAAATGTACAGGGACCAGGGGAATGGAGTGATGCCCAGTCACCGGTCCTGGCATCATATGCAGTGTGGCACCATGCTTCTCATCCTCTATCACACACCAACACTCAGGAGAGGAAGCTGAACAGGTGCCCCATACAGACTCTTCCCGACACATCAATGGCAACACAACCTGCACCAATTGACCACGCTAGCCGCAGCTAGTTGCAGTGTACGACCGCTCCCATTTCTTTCAACGGGAGTGGATGAGTGGGGAGTGGAATATTTATTTATTAACTATTTCTTATATAGCGCAGCATATTCCACTGCGCTTTACAACTGGACACAACAGTGAAAAACAAAACTGGGTAATAACAGTCATAGAGGTAGGAGGGCCCTGCTGGCAATCTTACATACACATTAGCATACACAAGGACAGGTGCTATTTATTAAATAATGGTCCTGCCAGATTACAAAGGTTCTTGGTGGGCTGCATGATATCACATCACAGCAGTGATGAACCAGGGTCAGGAGGAAGGGCACGTGAAGAAAGAAAGTGTGAGTATATATGTGGACTGTACAGAGAGGGTGTAATTAGATAGGAAAGCTATGAATGTAATGTGAGCGGTTCTGGGATGTGATAAGCTGTCTGAAGAGGGGAGTTTTCAGGGAACGCTTGAAGGTTTGGAGACTAGAGGTAAGTCTTATTGTGCATGGGAGGGCATTCCACAGAGTGGGTGCAGCCTGGAGAAAGTCCTGCATCGTGCAGGGGAGCGAGTAATGCGTGTGGATGAGAGACGTAGATCTTGTGAAGAGCGAAGAGGTCGGGTTGAGAGATATTATGAGATGAGGGAAGAGATGTATGTTGGTGTAGTTTGGTTAATGGCCTTGTATGTAAGTAACAGTATTTTATATTTAATACGGTAGAATACCGGTAACCAATGGAGGGACTGACAGAGCGGATCTGCAGACGATGAACGTCTAGCGAGGAAGATTAGCCACACAGCTGCAGTCAGAATGGATTGTAGTGGTGAGAGTCTCTTCTTGGGAAGACCGGTCAGGAGACTATTACAATAATCAATGCGGGAGATAATGTCGCGGGCATGCCATTCGTGGTAAACGTGTCGCACAATGAGCAGGGACACATCTGTATATACAGTATCATTATACATAGTACACTTGCCTCACGGGTCGCCAGCCTGTCGCTAAGTTGCTCCGCCACTTCAATGTCTCCATTCTGCAATGCTTGGTCCAAACTGTCCTCGAGGCGTGACTGGAGAGATAAATAAGGGTGAAACTCCTCCTCTTACGCAGAGTATCCCCTACAGGCTCTACAATACAGAGGTGACTGGAACTGACCGTGGAGCAAAATACAAACTACAGACCCGAAAACTACATAATATAGGTCTGATGATTGGCTTCTCCCCACTGACCTACTACCTGCAATAAAAAGCTGGATTTACTCATTCATACAGGTGAGGAACGTCACCATTATATCATGTAGCCCACAGTGAGTACCACTCCGCAGGACCAGGGCAAAACAGAGGAACCCCTACACCGGGAGACGTAATCACTATATACTAGTGTGAGATAATACACGGAAACCCCTACACCGGGCGATGTAATAACTATATACTAGTGTGACATAATACATGGAAACCTCTACACCGGGAGACGTAAGCACTATATACTAGTGTGAGATAATACACGGAAACCCCTACACCGGGCGATGTAATAACTATATACTAGTGTGACATAATACATGGAAACCCCTACACCGGGAGATGTAATCACTATATTCTAGTGTGACATAATACACGGAACCCCTACACCGGGAGATGTAATCACTATATACTAGTGTGAGATAATACACGGAAACCTCTACACCGGGAGATGTAATCACTATATACTAGTGTGAGATAATACAAGGAAACCCCTACACCGGGAGATGTAATCACTATATACTAGTGTGATATAATACACGGAAACCCCTACACCGGGAGACGTAAGCACTATATACTAGTGTGAGATAATACACGGAAACCTCTACACCGGGAGATGTAATCACTATATACTAGTGTGAGATAATACAAGCAAACCCCTACACCGGGAGACGTAATCACTATATACTAGTGTGATATAATACACGGAAACCCCTACACCGGGAGACGTAAGCACTATATACTAGTGTGAGATAATACACGGAAACCTCTACACCGGGAGATGTAATCACTATATACTAGTGTGAGATAATACAAGGAAACCTCTACACCGGGAGATGTAATCACTATATACTAGTGTGAGATAATACAAGGAAACCCCTACACCGGGAGATGTAATCACTATATACTAGTGTGACATAATACACGGAAACCCCTACACCGGGAGATGTAATCACTATATACTAGTGTGTGATAATACACAGAAACCCCTACACCGGGAGACGTAAGCACTATATACTAGTGTGAGATAATACACGGAAACCCCTACACCGGGAGATGTAATCACTATATACTAGTGTGTGATAATACAAGGAAACCCCTACACCGGGAGATGTAATCACTATATACTAGTGTGATATAATACACGGAAACCTCTACACCGGGAGACGTAAGCACTATATACTAGTGTGAGATAATACACGGAAACCCCTACACCGGGCGATGTAATCACTATATACTAGTGTGACATAATACACGGAAACCCCTACACCGGGAGACGTAATCACTATATACTAGTGTGACATAATACACGGAAACCCCTACACCAGGAGACGTAATCACTATATACTAGTGTGACATAATACACGGAAACCACTACACCGGGCGATGTAATCACTATATACAAGTGTGACATAATACACGGAACCCCTACACCGGGAGACGTAATCACTATATACTAGTGTGACATAATACACGGAAACCCCTACACCGGGAGACGTAATCACTATATACTAGTGTGACATAATACACGGAAACCCCTACACCAGGAGACGTAATCACTATATACAAGTGTGACATAATACACGGAACCCCTACACCGGGAGACGTAATCACTATATACTAGTGTGATAATACACGGAAACCCCTACACCGGGAGACGTAATCACTATATACTAGTGTGACATAATACACGGAAACCCCTACACCGGGAGACGTAATCACTATATACTAGTGTGACATAATACACGGAAACCCCTACACCAGGAGACGTAATCACTATATACAAGTGTGACATAATACACGAAACCCCTACACCGGGAGACGTAATCACTATATACTAGTGTGATAATACACGGAAACCCCTACACCGGGAGACGTAATCACTATATACTAGTGTGACATAATACATGGAACCCCTACACCGGGAGACGTAATCACTATATACTAGTGTGACATAATACACGGAAACCCCTACACCGGGAGATGTAATCACTATATACTAGTGTGAGATAATACTGGGATGACACGGACACTCCTATATACTATTGTGAGATAATACAGGGATGACACGGACACTCCTATATACTAGTGTGAGATAATACAGGGATGACACGGACACTCCTATATACTAGTGTGAGATAATACACGGAAACCCCTACACAGGGAGATGTAATCACTATATACTAGTGTGATAATACACGGAAACCCCTACACCGGGAGACGTAATCACTATATACTAGTGAGACATAATACACGGAAACCCCTACACCGGGAGACGTAATCACTATATACTAGTGTGACATAATACACGGAAACCCCTACACCGGGAGATGTAATCACTATATACTAGTGTGAGATAATACACGGGAACCCCTACACCAGGAGACGTAATCACTATATACTAGTGTGACATAATACATGGAACCCCTACACCGGGAGACGTAATCACTATATACTAGTGTGACATAATACACGGAAACCCCTACACCGGGAGATGTAATCACTATATACTAGTGTGAGATAATACTGGGATGACACGGACACTCCTATATACTAATGTGAGATAATACAGGGATGACACGGAAACTCCTATATACTAGTGTGAGATAATACACGGAAACCCCTACACCGGGAGACGTAATCACTATATACTAGTGTGACATAATACACGGAACCCTACACCAGGAGACGTAATCACTATATACTAGTGTGACATAATACACGGAACCCCTACACCGGGAGACGTAATCACTATATACTAGTGTGACATAATACACGGAAACCCCTACACCGGGAGACATAATCACTATATACTAGTGTGACATAATACACGGAAACCCCTACACCGGGAGACGTAATCACTATATACTAGTGTGATAATACACGGAAAACCCTACACCAGGAGACGTAATCACTATATACTAGTGTGTGATAATACTGGGATGACACGGACACTCCTATATACTATTGTGAGATAATACAGGGATGACACGGACACTCCTATATACTAGTGTGACATAATACACGGAAACCCCTACACCGGGAGATGTAATCACTATATACTAGTGTGAGATAATACTGGGATGACACGGACACTCCTATATACTATTGTGAGATAATACAGGGATGACACGGACACTCCTATATACTAGTGTGAGATAATACAGGGATGACACGGACACTCCTATATACTAGTGTGAGATAATACACGGAAACCCCTACACCGGGAGACGTAATCACTATATACTAGTGTGAGATAATACACGGAAACCCCTACACCGGGAGACGTAATCACTATATACTAGTGTGACATAATACACGGAAACCCCTACACCGGGAGATGTAATCACTATATACTAGTGTGACATAATACACGGAAACCCCTACACCGGGAGACGTAATCACTATATACTAGTGTGACATAATACACGGAAACCCCTACACCGGGAGATGTAATCACTATATACTAGTGTGACATAATACACGGAAACCCCTACACCGGGCAATGTAATCACTATATACTAGTGTGAGATAATACACGGGAACCCCTACACCAGGAGACGTAATCACTATGTACTAGTGTGTGATAATACAGGAATGACACAGACACTCCTATATACTATTGTGAGATAATACAGGGATGACACGGACACTCCTATATACTAGTGTGAGATAATACAAGGAAACCCCTACACAGGGAGATGTAATCACTATATACTAGTGTGACATAATACACGGAAACCCCTACACCGGGAGATGTAATAACTATATACTAGTGTGACATAATACACGGAAACCCCTACACCGGGAGATGTAATCACTATATACTAGTGTGAGATAATACACGGAAACCCCTACACCGGGAGATGTAATCACTATATACTAGTGTGACATAATACACGGAAACCCCTACACCGGGAGACGTAATCACTATATAGTAGTGTGACATAATACACGGAAACCCCTACACCGGGAGACGTAATCACTATATACTAGTGTGACATAATACACAGAAACCCCTATACCTGGCGATGTAATCACTATATACTAGTGTGAGATAATAGACGGAAACCCCTACACCAGGAGACGTAATCACTATATACTAGTGTGTGATAATACAGGAATGACACAGACACTCCTATATACTAGTGTGAGATAATACTGGGATGACACGGACACTCCTATATACTATTGTGAGATAATACAGGGATGACACGGACACTCCTATATACTAGTGTGACATAATACACGGAAACCCCTACACCGGGAGATGTAATCACTATATACTAGTGTGAGATAATACTGGGATGACACGGACACTCCTATATACTATTGTGAGATAATACAGGGATGACACGGACACTCCTATATACTAGTGTGAGATAATACAGGGATGACACGGACACTCCTATATACTAGTGTGAGATAATACACGGAAACCCCTACACCGGGAGACGTAATCACTATATACTAGTGTGACATAATACACGGAAACCCCTACACCGGGAGACGTAATCACTATATACTAGTGTGACATAATACACGGAAACCCCTACACCGGGAGATGTAATCACTATATACTAGTGTGACATAATACACGGAAACCCCTACACCGGGCAATGTAATCACTATATACTAGTGTGAGATAATACATGGAAACCCCTACACCGGGAGACGTAATCACTATATACTAGTGTGAGATAATACACGGAAACCCCTACACCGGGAGACGTAATCACTATATACTAGTGTGAGATAATACAAGGAAACCCCTACACCAGCAGATGTAATCACTATATACTAGTGTGACATAATACACGGAAACCCCTACACCGGGAGACGTAATCACTATATACTAGTGTGATAATACACGGAAACCCCTACACCGGGAGATGTAATCACTATATTCTAGTGTGACATAATACACGGAACCCCTACACCGGGAGATGTAATCACTATATACTAGTGTGAGATAATACACGGAAACCCCTACACCAGGAGACGTAATCACTATATACTAGTGTGATAATACACGGAAACCCCTACACCGGGAGATGTAATCACTATATTCTAGTGTGACATAATACACGGAACCCCTACACCGGGAGATGTAATCACTATATACTAGTGTGAGATAATACACGGAAACCCCTACACCAGGAGACGTAATCACTATATACTAGTGTGATAATACACGGAAACCCCTACACCGGGAGATGTAATCACTATATTCTAGTGTGACATAATACACGGAACCCCTACACCGGGAGATGTAATCACTATATACTAGTGTGAGATAATACACGGAAACCCCTACACCAGGAGACGTAATCACTATATACTAGTGTGACATAATACATGGAACCCCTACGCCGGGAGACGTAATCACTAAATACTAGTGTGACATAATACACGGAACCCCTACACCAGGAGACGTAATCACTATATACTAGTGTGACATAATACACGAAACCCCTACACCGGGAGACGTAATCACTATATACTAGTGTGATAATACACGGAAACCCCTACACCGGGAGACGTAATCACTATATACTAGTGTGACATAATACATGGAACCCCTACACCGGGAGACGTAATCACTATATACTAGTGTGACATAATACACGGAAACCCCTACACCGGGAGATGTAATCACTATATACTAGTGTGAGATAATACTGGGATGACACGGACACTCCTATATACTATTGTGAGATAATACAGGGATGACACGGACACTCCTATATACTAGTGTGAGATAATACAGGGATGACACGGACACTCCTATATACTAGTGTGAGATAATACACGGAAACCCCTACACAGGGAGATGTAATCACTATATACTAGTGTGATAATACACGGAAACCCCTACACCGGGAGACGTAATCACTATATACTAGTGTGACATAATACACGGAAACCCCTACACCGGGAGACGTAATCACTATATACTAGTGTGACATAATACACGGAAACCCCTACACCGGGAGATGTAATCACTATATACTAGTGTGAGATAATACACGGGAACCCCTACACCAGGAGACGTAATCACTATATACTAGTGTGACATAATACATGGAACCCCTACACCGGGAGACGTAATCACTATATACTAGTGTGACATAATACACGGAAACCCCTACACCGGGAGATGTAATCACTATATACTAGTGTGAGATAATACTGGGATGACACGGACACTCCTATATACTAATGTGAGATAATACAGGGATGACACGGAAACTCCTATATACTAGTGTGAGAGAATACACGGAAACCCCTACACCGGGAGACGTAATCACTATATACTAGTGTGACATAATACACGGAACCCTACACCAGGAGACGTAATCACTATATACTAGTGTGACATAATACACGGAACCCCTACTCCGGGAGACGTAATCACTATATACTAGTGTGACATAATACACGGAAACCCCTACACCGGGAGACGTAATCACTATATACTAGTGTGACATAATACACGGAAAACCCTACACCAGGAGACGTAATCACTATATACTAGTGTGTGATAATACTGGGATGACACGGACACTCCTATATACTATTGTGAGATAATACAGGGATGACACGGACACTCCTATATACTAGTGTGACATAATACACGGAAACCCCTACACCGGGAGATGTAATCACTATATACTAGTGTGAGATAATACTGGGATGACACGGACACTCCTATATACTATTGTGAGATAATACAGGGATGACACGGACACTCCTATATACTAGTGTGAGATAATACAGGGATGACACGGACACTCCTATTTACTAGTGTGAGATAATACACGGAAACCCCTACACAGGGAGATGTAATCACTATATACTAGTGTGACATAATACACGGAAACCCCTACACCAGGAGACGTAATCACTATGTACTAGTGTGTGATAATACAGGAATGACACAGACACTCCTATATACTATTGTGAGATAATACAGGGATGACACGGACACTCCTATATACTAGTGTGAGATAATACAAGGAAACCCCTACACAGGGAGATGTAATCACTATATACTAGTGTGACATAATACACGGAAACCCCTACACCGGGAGATGTAATAACTATATACTAGTGTGACATAATACACGGAAACCCCTACACCGGGAGATGTAATCACTATATACTAGTGTGAGATAATACACGGAAACCCCTACACCGGGAGATGTAATCACTATATACTAGTGTGACATAATACACGGAAACCCCTACACCGGGAGACGTAATCACTATATACTAGTGTGACATAATACACAGAAACCCCTATACCTGGCGATGTAATCACTATATACTAGTGTGAGATAATAGACGGAAACCCCTACACCAGGAGACGTAATCACTATATACTAGTGTGTGATAATACAGGAATGACACAGACACTCCTATATACTAGTGTGAGATAATACTGGGATGACACGGACACTCCTATATACTATTGTGAGATAATACAGGGATGACACGGACACTCCTATATACTAGTGTGACATAATACACGGAAACCCCTACACCGGGAGATGTAATCACTATATACTAGTGTGAGATAATACTGGGATGACACGGACACTCCTATATACTATTGTGAGATAATACAGGGATGACACGGACACTCCTATATACTAGTGTGAGATAATACAGGGATGACACGGACACTCCTATATACTAGTGTGAGATAATACACGGAAACCCCTACACCGGGAGACGTAATCACTATATACTAGTGTGACATAATACACGGAAACCCCTACACCGGGAGACGTAATCACTATATACTAGTGTGACATAATACACGGAAACCCCTACACCGGGAGATGTAATCACTATATACTAGTGTGACATAATACACGGAAACCCCTACACCGGGCAATGTAATCACTATATACTAGTGTGAGATAATACATGGAAACCCCTACACCGGGAGACGTAATCACTATATACTAGTGTGAGATAATACACGGAAACCCCTACACCGGGAGACGTAATCACTATATACTAGTGTGAGATAATACAAGGAAACCCCTACACCAGCAGATGTAATCACTATATACTAGTGTGACATAATACACGGAAACCCCTACACCGGGAGACGTAATAACTATATACTAGTGTGATAATACACGGAAACCCCTACACCGGGAGATGTAATCACTATATTCTAGTGTGACATAATACACGGAACCCCTACACCGGGAGATGTAATCACTATATACTAGTGTGAGATAATACACGGAAACACCTACACCGGGAGACGTAATCACTATATACTAGTGTGATAATACACGGAAACCCCTACACCGGGAGATGTAATCACTATATTCTAGTGTGACATAATACACGGAACCCCTACACCGGGAGATGTAATCACTATATACTAGTGTGAGATAATACACGGAAACCCCTACACCAGGAGACGTAATCACTATATACTAGTGTGACATAATACACGGAACCCCTACGCCGGGAGACGTAATCACTAAATACTAGTGTGACATAATACACGGAACCCCTACACCAGGAGACGTAATCACTATATACTAGTGTGACATAATACACGAAACCCCTACACCGGGAGACGTAATCACTATATACTAGTGTGATAATACACGGAAACCCCTACACCGGGAGACGTAATCACTATATACTAGTGTGACATAATACATGGAACCCCTACACCGGGAGACGTAATCACTATATACTAGTGTGACATAATACACGGAAACCCCTACACCGGGAGATGTAATCACTATATACTAGTGTGAGATAATACTGGGATGACACGGACACTCCTATATACTATTGTGAGATAATACAGGGATGACACGGACACTCCTATATACTAGTGTGAGATAATACAGGGATGACACGGACACTCCTATATACTAGTGTGAGATAATACACGGAAACCCCTACACAGGGAGATGTAATCACTATATACTAGTGTGATAATACACGGAAACCCCTACACCGGGAGACGTAATCACTATATACTAGTGTGACATAATACACGGAAACCCCTACACCGGGAGACGTAATCACTATATACTAGTGTGACATAATACACGGAAACCCCTACACCGGGAGATGTAATCACTATATACTAGTGTGAGATAATACACGGGAACCCCTACACCAGGAGACGTAATCACTATATACTAGTGTGACATAATACATGGAACCCCAACACCGGGAGACGTAATCACTATATACTAGTGTGACATAATACACGGAAACCCCTACACCGGGAGATGTAATCACTATATACTAGTGTGAGATAATACTGGGATGACACGGACACTCCTATATACTATTGTGAGATAATACAGGGATGACACGGACACTCCTATATACTAGTGTGAGATAATACAGGGATGACACGGACACTCCTATATACTAGTGTGAGATAATACACGGAAACCCCTACACCGGGAGACGTAATCACTATATACTAGTGTGACATAATACACGGAACCCTACACCAGGAGACGTAATCACTATATACTAGTGTGACATAATACACGGAACCCCTACACCGGGAGACGTAATCACTATATACTAGTGTGACATAATACACGGAAACCCCTACACCGGGAGACGTAATCACTATATACTAGTGTGACATAATACACGGAAACCCCTACACCGGGAGACGTAATCACTATATACTAGTGTGTGATAATACTGGGATGACACGGACACTCCTATATACTATTGTGAGATAATACAGGGATGACACGGACACTCCTATATACTAGTGTGACATAATACACGGAAACCCCTACACCGGGAGATGTAATCACTATATACTAGTGTGAGATAATACTGGGATGACACGGACACTCCTATATACTATTGTGAGATAATACAGGGATGACACGGACACTCCTATATACTAGTGTGAGATAATACAGGGATGACACGGACACTCCTATTTACTAGTGTGAGATAATACACGGAAACCCCTACACCGGGAGACGTAATCACTATATACTAGTGTGACATAATACACGGAAACCCCTACACCGGGAGATGTAATCACTATATACTAGTGTGACATAATACACGGAAACCCCTACACCGGGCAATGTAATCACTATATACTAGTGTGAGATAATACACGGGAACCCCTACACCAGGAGACGTAATCACTATGTACTAGTGTGTGATAATACAGGAATGACACAGACACTCCTATATACTATTGTGAGATAATACAGGGATGACACGGACACTCCTATATACTAGTGTGAGATAATACAAGGAAACCCCTACACAGGGAGATGTAATCACTATATACTAGTGTGACATAATACACGGAAACCCCTACACCGGGAGATGTAATAACTATATACTAGTGTGACATAATACACGGAAACCCCTACACCGGGAGATGTAATCACTATATACTAGTGTGAGATAATACACGGAAACCCCTACACCGGGAGATGTAATCACTATATACTAGTGTGACATAATACACGGAAACCCCTACACCGGGAGACGTAATCACTATATAGTAGTGTGACATAATACACGGAAACCCCTACACCGGGAGACGTAATCACTATATACTAGTGTGACATAATACACAGAAACCCCTATACCTGGCGATGTAATCACTATATACTAGTGTGAGATAATAGACGGAAACCCCTACACCAGGAGACGTAATCACTATATACTAGTGTGTGATAATACAGGAATGAGACAGACACTCCTATATACTAGTGTGAGATAATACTGGGATGACACGGACACTCCTATATACTATTGTGAGATAATACAGGGATGACACGGACACTCCTATATACTAGTGTGACATAATACACGGAAACCCCTACACCGGGAGATGTAATCACTATATACTAGTGTGAGATAATACTGGGATGACACGGACACTCCTATATACTATTGTGAGATAATACAGGGATGACACGGACACTCCTATATACTAGTGTGAGATAATACAGGGATGACACGGACACTCCTATATACTAGTGTGAGATAATACACGGAAACCCCTACACCGGGAGACGTAATCACTATATACTAGTGTGACATAATACACGGAAACCCCTACACCGGGAGACGTAATCACTATATACTAGTGTGACATAATACACGGAAACCCCTACACCGGGAGATGTAATCACTATATACTAGTGTGACATAATACACGGAAACCCCTACACCGGGCAATGTAATCACTATATACTAGTGTGAGATAATACACGGGAACCCCTACACCAGGAGACGTAATCACTATATACTAGTGTGTGATAATACAGGAATGACACAGACACTCCTATATACTAGTGTGAGATAATACTGGGATGACACGGACACTCCTATATACTATTGTGAGATAATACAGGGATGACACGGACACTCCTATATACTAGTGTGAGATAATACAAGGAAACCCCTACACCGGGAGATGTAATCACTATATACTAGTGTGACATAATACACGGAAACCCCTACACCGGGAGACGTAATCACTATATACTAGTGTGAGATAATACACGGAAACCCCTACACCGGGCGATGTAATCACTATATACTAGTGTGAGATAATAGACGGAAACCCCTACACCGGGAGATGTAATCACTATATACTAGTGTGAGATAATACACGGAAACCCCTACACCGGGAGATGTAATCACTATATACTAGTGTGACATAATACACGGAACCCCTACACCGGGAGATGTAATCACTATATACTAGTGTGATATAATACACGGAAACCCCTACACCGGGAGATGTAATCACTATATACTAGTGTGAGATAATACACGGAAACCCCTACACCGGGAGATGTAATCACTATATACTAGTGTGATATAATACACGGAAACCCCTACACCGGGAGATGTAATCACTATATACTAGTGTGTGATAATACACGGAAACCCCTACACCGGGAGATGTAATCACTATATACTAGTGTGACATAATACACGGAAACCTCTACACCGGGAGATGTAATCACTATATACTAGTGTGAGATAATACACGGAAACCTCTACACCGGGCGATGTAATCACTATATACTAGTGTGAGATAATAGACGGAAACCCCTACACCGGGAGATGTAATCACTATATACTAGTGTGAGATAATACACGGAAACCTCTACACCGGGCGATGTAATCACTATATACTAGTGTGACATAATACACGGAAACCCCTACACCGGGCGATGTAATCACTATATACTAGTGTGACATAATACACGGAAACCCCTACACCGGGCGATGTAATCACTATATACTAGTGTGATATAATACACGGAAACCCCTACACCGGGAGATGTAATCACTATATACTAGTGTGAGATAATACACGGAAACCCCTACACCGGGAGATGTAATCACTATATACTAGTGTGACATAATACACGGAAACCCCTACACCGGGAGATGTAATCACTATATACTAGTGTGAGATGATACACGGAAACCCCTACACCGGGAGATGTAATCACTATATACTAGTGTGACACAATACACGGAAACCCCTACACCGGGAGATGTAATCACTATATACTAGTGTGACATAATACACGGAAACCCCTACACCGGGAGATGTAATCACTATATACTAGTGTGACATAATACACGGAAACACCTACACCGGGAGATGTAATCACTATATACTAGTGTGATATAATACACGGAAACACCTACACCGGGAGATGTAATCACTATATACTAGCGTGAGATAATACACGGAAACCCCTACACCGGGAGATGTAATCACTATATACTAGTGTGACATAATACACGGAAACACCTACACCGGGAGATGTAATCACTATATACTAGTGTGATATAATACACAGAAACCTCTACACCGGGAGATGTAATCACTATATACTAGTGTGACATAATACACGGAAACACCTACACCGGGAGATGTAATCACTATATACTAGTGTGAGATAATACACGGAAACCTCTACACCGGGCGATGTAATCACTATATACTAGTGTGAGATAATACACGGAAACCCCTACACCGGGAGATGTAATCACTATATACTAGTGTGACATAATACACGGAAACCCCTACACCGGGAGATGTAATCACTATATACTAGTGTGAGATAATACACGGAAACCCCTACACCGGGAGATGTAATCACTATATAGTAGTGTGACATAATACACGGAAACCCCTACACCGGGAGATGTAATCACTATATACTAGTGTGACATAATACACGGAAACCCCTACACCGGGAGATGTAATCACTATATACTAGTGTGACATAATACACGGAAACCTCTACACCGGGAGACGTAATCACTATATACTAGTGTGAGATAATACAAGGAAACCCCTACACCGGGCGATGTAATCACTATATACTAGTGTGAGATAATACACGGAAACCCCTACACCGGGAGATGTAATCACTATATACTAGTGTGAGATAATACACGGAAACCCCTACACCGGGCGATGTAATCACTATATACTAGTGTGAGATAATACACGGAAACCCCTACACCGGGAGATGTAATCACTATATACTAGTGTGAGATAATACACGGAAACCCCTACACCGGGCGATGTAATCACTATATACTAGTGTGAGATAATACACGGAAACCCCTACACCGGGAGATGTAATCACTATATACTAGTGTGAGATAATACACGGAAACCCCTACACCGGGAGATGTAATCACTATATACTAGTGTGACATAATACACGGAAACCCCTACACCGGGCGATGTAATCACTATATACTAGTGTGAGATAATACACGGAAACCTCTACACCGGGCGATGTAATCACTATATACTAGTGTGAGATAATACACGGAAACCCCTACACCGGGAGATGTAATCACTATATACTAGTGTGACATAATACACGGAAACCCCTACACCGGGCGATGTAATCACTATATACTAGTGTGAGATAATACACGGAAACCCCTACACCGGGAGATGTAATCACTATATACTAGTGTGAGATAATACACGGAAACCCCTACACCGGGAGATGTAATCACTATATACTAGTGTGACATAATACACGGAAACCCCTACACCGGGCGATGTAATCACTATATACTAGTGTGAGATAATACACGGAAACCCCTACACCGGGAGACGTAATCACTATATACTAGTAAGAGATAATACACGGAAACCTCTACACCGGGAGATGTAATCACTATATACTAGTGTGAGATAATACACGGAAACCCCTACACCGGGCGATGTAATCACTATATACTAATGTGTGATAATACACGGAAACCCCTACACCGGGCGATGTAATCACTATATACTAGTGTGTGATAATACACGGAAACCCCTACACCGGGCGATGTAATCACTATATACTAGTGTGACATAATACATGGAAACCTCTACACCGAGAGATGTAATCACTATATACTAGTGTGATAATACACGGAAACCCCTACACCGGGCGATGTAATCACTATATACTAGTGTGACATAATACACGGAAACCCCTACACCGGGAGACGTAATCACTATATACTAGTGTGAGATAATACACGGAAACCCCTACACCGGGAGATGTAATCACTATATACTAGTAAGAGATAATACACGGAAACCCCTACACCGGGCGATGTAATCACTATATACTAGTAAGAGATAATACACGGAAACCCCTACACCGGGAGATGTAATCACTATATACTAGTGTGACATAATACACGGAAACCTCTACACCGGGAGATGAAATTATTATATACTAGTGTGAGATAATACACGGAAACCCCTACACCGGGAGATGTAATCACTATATACTAGTGTGACATAATACACGGAAACCCCTACACCGGGAGATGTAATCACTATATACTAGTGTGACATAATACACGGAAACCCCTACACCGGGAGATGTAATCACTATATACTAGTGTGATATAATACACGGAAACCCCTACACCGGGAGATGTAATCACTATATACTAGTGTGAGATAATACACAGAAACCTCTACACCGGGAGATGAAATTATTATATACTAGTGTGAGATAATACACGGAAACCCCTACACCGGGCGATGTAATCACTATATACTAGTGTGACATAATACACGGAAACCCCTACACCGGGAGATGTAATCACTATATACTAGTGTGACATAATACACGGAAACCCCTACACCGGGAGATGTAATCACTATATACTAGTGTGAGATAATACACGGAAACCTCTACACCGGGAGATGTAATCACTATATACTAGTGTGAGATAATACACGGAAACCTCTACACCGGGAGATGTAATCACTATATACTAGTGTGACATAATACACGGAAACCCCTACACCGGGAGATGTAATCACTATATACTAGTGTGACATAATACACGGAAACCCCTACACCGGGAGATGTAATCACTATATACTAGTGTGATATAATACACGGAAACCCCTACACCGGGAGATGTAATCACTATATACTAGTGTGACATAATACACGGAAACCCCTACACCGGGAGATGTAATCACTATATACTAGTGTGACATAATACACGGAAACCTCTACACCGGGAGATGTAATCACTATATACTAGTAAGAGATAATACACGGAAACCCCTACACCGGGAGATGTAATCACTATATACTAGTGTGACATAATACACGGAAACCTCTACACCGGGAGATGTAATCACTATATACTAGTGTGACATAATACACGGAAACCCCTACACCGGGAGATGTAATCACTATATACTAGTGTGACATAATACACGGAAACCTCTACACCGGGAGATGTAATCACTATATACTAGTAAGAGATAATACACGGAAACCCCTACACCGGGAGATGTAATCACTATATACTAGTGTGACATAATACACGGAAACCTCTACACCGGGAGATGTAATCACTATATACTAGTGTGACATAATACACGGAAACCCCTACACCGGGAGATGTAATCACTATATACTAGTGTGACATAATACACGGAAACCTCTACACCGGGAGACGTAATCACTATATACTAGTGTGAGATAATACAAGGAAACCTCTACACCGGGCGATGTAATCACTATATACTAGTGTGAGATAATACACGGAAACCCCTACACCGGGAGATGTAATCACTATATACTAGTGTGACATAATACACGGAAACCTCTACACCGGGAGATGTAATCACTATATACTAGTGTGAGATAATACACAGAAACCCCTACACCGGGAGACGTAATCACTATATACTAGTGTGACATAATACACGGAAACCCCTACACCGGGAGATGTAATCACTATATACTAGTGTGACATAATACACGGAAACCCCTACACCGGGAGATGTAATCACTATATACTAGTGTGACATAATACAAGGAAACCCCTACACCGGGAGATGTAATCACTATATACTAGTGTGACATAATACACGGAAACACCTACACCGGGAGATGTAATCACTATATACTAGTGTGAGATAATACACGGAAACCTCTACACCGGGCGATGTAATCACTATATACTAGTGTGAGATAATACACGGAAACCCCTACACCGGGAGATGTAATCACTATATACTAGTGTGACATAATACACGGAAACACCTACACCGGGAGATGTAATCACTATATACTAGTGTGATATAATACACGGAAACCTCTACACCGGGCGATGTAATCACTATATACTAGTGTGATATAATACACGGAAACCCCTACACCGGGAGACGTAATCACTATATACTAGTGTGAGATAATACACGGAAACCCCTACACCGGGAGATGTAATCACTATATACTAGTAAGAGATAATACACGGAAACCCCTACACCGGGCGATGTAATCACTATATACTAGTAAGAGATAATACACGGAAACCCCTACACCGGGAGATGTAATCACTATATACTAGTGTGACATAATACACGGAAACCTCTACACCGGGAGATGTAATCACTATATACTAGTGTGACATAATACACGGAAACCCCTACACCGGGAGATGTAATCACTATATACTAGTGTGACATAATACACGGAAACCTCTACACCGGGAGACGTAATCACTATATACTAGTGTGAGATAATACAAGGAAACCTCTACACCGGGCGATGTAATCACTATATACTAGTGTGAGATAATACACGGAAACCCCTACACCGGGAGATGTAATCACTATATACTAGTGTGACATAATACACGGAAACCTCTACACCGGGAGATGTAATCACTATATACTAGTGTGAGATAATACACAGAAACCCCTACACCGGGAGACGTAATCACTATATACTAGTGTGACATAATACACGGAAACCCCTACACCGGGAGATGTAATCACTATATACTAGTGTGACATAATACACGGAAACCCCTACACCGGGAGATGTAATCACTATATACTAGTGTGACATAATACACGGAAACCCCTACACCGGGAGATGTAATCACTATATACTAGTGTGACATAATACACGGAAACCCCTACACCGGGAGATGTAATCACTATATACTAGTGTGACATAATACACGGAAACCCCTACACCGGGAGATGTAATCACTATATACTAGTGTGACATAATTCACGGAAACCCCTACACCGGGCGATGTAATCACTATATACTAGTGTGACATAATACACGGAAACCTCTACACCGGGAGATGTAATCACTATATACTAGTGTGAGATAATACACGGAAACCTCTACACCGGGCGATGTAATCACTATATACTAGTGTGAGATAATACACGGAAACCCCTACACCGGGAGATGTAATCACTATATACTAGTGTGAGATAATACACGGAAACCCCTACACCGGGCGATGTAATCACTATATACTAGTGTGACATAATACATGGAAACCTCTACACCGGGAGATGTAATCACTATATACTAGTGTGATAATACACGGAAACCCCTACACCGGGCGATGTAATCACTATATACTAGTGTGACATAATACACGGAAACCCCTACACCGGGAGACGTAATCACTATATACTAGTGTGAGATAATACACGGAAACCCCTACACCGGGAGATGTAATCACTATATACTAGTAAGAGATAATACACGGAAACCCCTACACCGGGCGATGTAATCACTATATACTAGTAAGAGATAATACACGGAAACCCCTACACCGGGAGATGTAATCACTATATACTAGTGTGACATAATACACGGAAACCTCTACACCGGGAGATGAAATTATTATATACTAGTGTGAGATAATACACGGAAACCCCTACACCGGGAGATGTAATCACTATATACTAGTGTGACATAATACACGGAAACCCCTACACCGGGAGATGTAATCACTATATACTAGTGTGACATAATACACGGAAACCCCTACACCGGGAGATGTAATCACTATATACTAGTGTGATATAATACACGGAAACCCCTACACCGGGAGATGTAATCACTATATACTAGTGTGAGATAATACACAGAAACCTCTACACCGGGAGATGAAATTATTATATACTAGTGTGAGATAATACACGGAAACCCCTACACCGGGCGATGTAATCACTATATACTAGTGTGACATAATACACGGAAACCCCTACACCGGGAGATGTAATCACTATATACTAGTGTGACATAATACACGGAAACCCCTACACCGGGAGATGTAATCACTATATACTAGTGTGAGATAATACACGGAAACCTCTACACCGGGAGATGTAATCACTATATACTAGTGTGACATAATACACGGAAACCCCTACACCGGGAGATGTAATCACTATATACTAGTGTGACATAATACACGGAAACCCCTACACCGGGAGATGTAATCACTATATACTAGTGTGATATAATACACGGAAACCCCTACACCGGGAGATGTAATCACTATATACTAGTGTGACATAATACACGGAAACCCCTACACCGGGAGACGTAATCACTATATACTAGTGTGACATAATACACGGAAACCCCTACACCGGGAGACGTAATCACTATATACTAGTGTGATATAATACACGGAAACCCCTACACCGGGAGACGTAATCACTATATACTAGTGTGACATAATACACGGAAACCCCTACACCGGGAGATGTAATCACTATATACTAGTGTGACATAATACACGGAAACCCCTACACCGGGAGATGTAATCACTATATACTAGTGTGACATAATACAAGGAAACCCCTACACCGGGAGATGTAATCACTATATACTAGTGTGACATAATACACGGAAACACCTACACCGGGAGATGTAATCACTATATACTAGTGTGAGATAATACACGGAAACCTCTACACCGGGCGATGTAATCACTATATACTAGTGTGAGATAATACACGGAAACCCCTACACCGGGAGATGTAATCACTATATACTAGTGTGACATAATACACGGAAACACCTACACCGGGAGATGTAATCACTATATACTAGTGTGAGATAATACACGGAAACCCCTACACCGGGAGATGTAATCACTATATAGTAGTGTGACATAATACACGGAAACCCCTACACCGGGAGATGTAATCACTATATACTAGTGTGATATAATACACGGAAACCCCTACACCGGGAGATGTAATCACTATATAGTAGTGTGACATAATACACGGAAACCCCTACACCGGGAGACGTAATCACTATATACTAGTGTGATATAATACACGGAAACCCCTACACCGGGAGACGTAATCACTATATACTAGTGTGATATAATACACGGAAACCCCTACACCGGGAGACGTAATCACTATATACTAGTGTGAGATAATACACGGAAACCCCTACACCGGGCGACGTAATCACTATATACTAGTGTGACATAATACACGGAAACCTCTACACCGGGAGACGTAATCACTATATACTAGTGTGACATAATACACGGAAACCCCTACACCGGGCGACGTAATCACTATATACTAGTGTGACATAATACACGGAAACCCCTACACCGGGCGATGTAATCACTATATACTAGTGTGACATAATACACGGAAACCCCTACACCGGGCGATGTAATCACTATATACTAGTGTGACATAATACACGGAAACCCCTACACCGGGAGACGTAATCACTATATACTAGTGTGACATAATACACGGAAACCCCTACACCGGGAGATGTAATCACTATATACTAGTGTGAGATAATACACGGAAACCTCTACACCGGGCGATGTAATCACTATATACTAGTGTGAGATAATACACGGAAACCCCTACACCGGGAGACGTAATCACTATATACTAGTGTGAGATAATACAAGGAAACCTCTACACCGGGCGATGTAATCACTATATACTAGTGTGAGATAATACACGGAAACCCCTACACCGGGCGATGTAATCACTATATACTAGTGTGAGATAATACACGGAAACCCCTACACCGGGCGATGTAATCACTATATACTAGTGTGAGATAATACACGGAAACCCCTACACCGGGAGATGTAATCACTATATACTAGTGTGAGATAATACACGGAAACCCCTACACCGGGCGATGTAATCACTATATACTAGTGTGAGATAATACACGGAAACCCCTACACCGGGAGATGTAATCACTATATACTAGTGTGAGATAATACACGGAAACCCCTACACCGGGAGATGTAATCACTATATACTAGTGTGACATAATACACGGAAACCCCTACACCGGGCGATGTAATCACTATATACTAGTGTGAGATAATACACGGAAACCTCTACACCGGGCGATGTAATCACTATATACTAGTGTGAGATAATACACGGAAACCCCTACACCGGGAGATGTAATCACTATATACTAGTGTGACATAATACACGGAAACCCCTACACCGGGCGATGTAATCACTATATACTAGTGTGAGATAATACACGGAAACCCCTACACCGGGAGATGTAATCACTATATACTAGTGTGAGATAATACACGGAAACCCCTACACCGGGAGATGTAATCACTATATACTAGTGTGAGATAATACACGGAAACCCCTACACCGGGCGATGTAATCACTATATACTAGTAAGAGATAATACACGGAAACCCCTACACCGGGAGATGTAATCACTATATACTAGTGTGACATAATACACGGAAACCTCTACACCGGGAGACGTAATCACTATATACTAGTGTGAGATAATACAAGGAAACCTCTACACCGGGCGATGTAATCACTATATACTAGTGTGAGATAATACAAGGAAACCTCTACACCGGGCGATGTAATCACTATATACTAGTGTGAGATAATACACGGAAACCCCTACACCGGGAGATGTAATCACTATATACTAGTGTGACATAATACACGGAAACCCCTACACCGGGAGATGTAATCACTATATACTAGTGTGAGATAATACACAGAAACCCCTACACCGGGAGACGTAATCACTATATACTAGTGTGACATAATACACGGAAACCCCTACACCGGGAGATGTAATCACTATATACTAGTGTGACATAATACACGGAAACCCCTACACCGGGAGATGTAATCACTATATACTAGTGTGACATAATACACGGAAACCCCTACACCGGGAGATGTAATCACTATATACTAGTGTGACATAATACACGGAAACCCCTACACCGGGAGATGTAACCACTATATACTAGTGTGACATAATACACGGAAACCCCTACACCGGGAGATGTAATCACTATATACTAGTGTGACATAATACACGGAAACCCCTACACCGGGCGATGTAATCACTATATACTAGTGTGACATAATACACGGAAACCTCTACACCGGGAGATGTAATCACTATATACTAGTGTGAGATAATACACGGAAACCTCTACACCGGGCGATGTAATCACTATATACTAGTGTGAGATAATACACGGAAACCCCTACACCGGGAGATGTAATCACTATATACTAGTGTGACATAATACACGGAAACCCCTACACCGGGCGATGTAATCACTATATACTAGTGTGAGATAATACACGGAAACCTCTACACCGGGCGACGTAATCACTATATACTAGTGTGACATAATACACGGAAACCCCTACACCGGGAGACGTAATCACTATATACTAGTGTGACATAATACACGGAAACCCCTACACCGGGAGATGTAATCACTATATACTAGTGTGACATAATACACGGAAACCCCTACACCGGGAGATGTAATCACTATATACTAGTGTGACATAATACACGGAAACCCCTACACCGGGAGATGTAATCACTATATACTAGTGTGACATAATACACGGAAACCCCTACACCGGGAGATGTAACCACTATATACTAGTGTGTGATAATACACGGAAACCCCTACACCGGGCGATGTAATCACTATATACTAGTGTGTGATAATACACGGAAACCCCTACACCGGGAGATGTAATCACTATATACTAGTGTGACATAATACATGGAAACCTCTACACCGGGAGATGTAATCACTATATACTAGTGTGAAAATACACGGAAACCCCTACACCGGGCGATGTAATCACTATATACTAGTGTGACATAATACACGGAAACCCCTACACCGGGAGACGTAATCACTATATACTAGTGTGAGATAATACACGGAAACCCCTACACCTGGAGATGTAATCACTATATACTAGTGTGATATAATACACGGAAACCTCTACACCGGGCGATGTAATCACTATATACTAGTGTGATATAATACACGGAAACCCCTACACCGGGAGACGTAATCACTATATACTAGTGTGAGATAATACACGGAAACCCCTACACCGGGAGATGTAATCACTATATACTAGTAAGAGATAATACACGGAAACCCCTACACCGGGCGATGTAATCACTATATACTAGTAAGAGATAATACACGGAAACCCCTACACCGGGAGATGTAATCACTATATACTAGTGTGAGATAATACACGGAAACCCCTACACCGGGCGATGTAATCACTATATACTAGTGTGAGATAATACACGGAAACCCCTACACCGGGAGATGTAATCACTATATACTAGTGTGACATAATACACGGAAACCCCTACACCGGGCGATGTAATCACTATATACTAGTGTGAGATAATACACGGAAACCTCTACACCGGGCGATGTAATCACTATATACTAGTGTGAGATAATACACGGAAACCCCTACACCGGGAGATGTAATCACTATATACTAGTGTGACATAATACACGGAAACCCCTACACCGGGCGATGTAATCACTATATACTAGTGTGAGATAATACACGGAAACCCCTACACCGGGAGATGTAATCACTATATACTAGTGTGAGATAATACACGGAAACCCCTACACCGGGAGATGTAATCACTATATACTAGTGTGACATAATACACGGAAACCCCTACACCGGGCGATGTAATCACTATATACTAGTGTGAGATAATACACGGAAACCCCTACACCGGGAGACGTAATCACTATATACTAGTAAGAGATAATACACGGAAACCTCTACACCGGGAGATGTAATCACTATATACTAGTGTGAGATAATACACGGAAACCCCTACACCGGGAGATGTAATCACTATATACTAGTGTGACATAATACACGGAAACCCCTACACCGGGCGATGTAATCACTATATACTAGTGTGAGATAATACACGGAAACCTCTACACCGGGCGATGTAATCACTATATACTAGTGTGTGATAATACACGGAAACCCCTACACCGGGCGATGTAATCACTATATACTAGTGTGACATAATACATGGAAACCTCTACACCGGGAGATGTAATCACTATATACTAGTGTGAAAATACACGGAAACCCCTACACCGGGCGATGTAATCACTATATACTAGTGTGACATAATACACGGAAACCCCTACACCGGGAGACGTAATCACTATATACTAGTGTGAGATAATACACGGAAACCCCTACACCTGGAGATGTAATCACTATATACTAGTGTGATATAATACACGGAAACCTCTACACCGGGCGATGTAATCACTATATACTAGTGTGATATAATACACGGAAACCCCTACACCGGGAGACGTAAGCACTATATACTAGTGTGAGATAATACACGGAAACCCCTACACCGGGAGATGTAATCACTATATACTAGTGTGACATAATACACGGAAACCCCTACACCGGGAGATGTAATCACTATATACTAGTGTGAGATAATACACAGAAACCCCTACACCGGGAGACGTAATCACTATATACTAGTGTGACATAATACACGGAAACCCCTACACCGGGAGATGTAATCACTATATACTAGTGTGACATAATACACGGAAACCCCTACACCGGGAGATGTAATCACTATATACTAGTGTGACATAATACACGGAAACCCCTACACCGGGAGATGTAACCACTATATACTAGTGTGACATAATACACGGAAACCCCTACACCGGGAGATGTAATCACAATATACTAGTGTGACATAATACACGGAAACCCCTACACCGGGCGATGTAATCACTATATACTAGTGTGACATAATACACGGAAACCTCTACACCGGGAGATGTAATCACTATATACTAGTGTGAGATAATACACGGAAACCTCTACACCGGGCGATGTAATCACTATATACTAGTGTGAGATAATACACGGAAACCCCTACACCGGGAGATGTAATCACTATATACTAGTGTGACATAATACACGGAAACCCCTACACCGGGCGATGTAATCACTATATACTAGTGTGAGATAATACACGGAAACCTCTACACCGGGCGGTGTAATCACTATATACTAGTGTGACATAATACATGGAAACCTCTACACCGGGAGATGTAATCACTATATACTAGTGTGATAATACACGGAAACCCCTACACCGGGCGATGTAATCACTATATACTAGTGTGACATAATACACGGAAACCCCTACACCGGGAGATGTAATCACTATATACTAGTGTGAGATAATACACGGAAACCCCTACACCGGGCGATGTAATCACTATATACTAGTAAGAGATAATACACGGAAACCCCTACACCGGGAGATGTAATCACTATATACTAGTGTGACATAATACACGGAAACCCCTACACCGGGAGATGTAATCACTATATACTAGTGTGACATAATACACGGAAACCCCTACACCGGGAGATGTAATCACTATATACTAGTGTGACATAATACACGGAAACCCCTACACCGGGAGATGTAATCACTATATACTAGTGTGACATAATACAAGGAAACCCCTACACCGGGAGACGTAATCACTATATACTAGTGTGACATAATACACGGAAACCCCTACACCGGGAGATGTAATCACTATATACTAGTGTGACATAATACACGGAAACCCCTACACCGGGAGATGTAATCACTATATACTAGTGTGACATAATACAAGGAAACCCCTACACCGGGAGATGTAATCACTATATACTAGTGTGACATAATACAAGGAAACCCCTACACCGGGAGATGTAATCACTATATACTAGTGTGACATAATACACGGAAACCCCTACGCCGGGAGATGTAATCACTATATACTAGTGTGAGATAATACACGGAAACCTCTACACCGGGAGATGTAATCACTATATACTAGTGTGAGATAATACACGGAAACCCCTACACCGGGAGATGTAATCACTATATACTAGTGTGACATAATACACGGAAACCCCTACACCGGGAGATGTAATCACTATATACTAGTGTGACATAATACACGGAAACCCCTACACCGGGAGATGTAATCACTATATACTAGTGTGACATAATACACGGAAACCCCTACACCGGGAGATGTAATCACTATATACTAGTGTGATATAATACACGGAAACCCCTACACCGGGAGACGTAATCACTATATACTAGTGTGACATAATACAAGGAAACCTCTACACCGGGCGGTGTAATCACTATATACTAGTGTGACATAATACATGGAAACCTCTACACCGGGAGATGTAATCACTATATACTAGTGTGATAATACACGG
Source organism: Pseudophryne corroboree (assembly GCF_028390025.1). Lineage (NCBI taxonomy): Eukaryota > Metazoa > Chordata > Amphibia > Anura > Myobatrachidae > Pseudophryne > Pseudophryne corroboree. The sequence continues at coordinate 430,158 of NW_026967560.1, read as the reverse complement.
AAACCCCTACACCGGGCGATGTAATCACTATATACTAGTGTGACATAATACACGGAAACCCCTACACCGGGAGATGTAATCACTATATACTAGTGTGAGATAATACACGGAAACCCCTACACCGGGCGATGTAATCACTATATACTAGTAAGAGATAATACACGGAAACCCCTACACCGGGAGATGTAATCACTATATACTAGTGTGACATAATACACGGAAACCCCTACACCGGGAGATGTAATCACTATATACTAGTGTGACATAATACACGGAAACCCCTACACCGGGAGATGTAATCACTATATACTAGTGTGACATAATACACGGAAACCCCTACACCGGGAGATGTAATCACTATATACTAGTGTGACATAATACAAGGAAACCCCTACACCGGGAGACGTAATCACTATATACTAGTGTGACATAATACACGGAAACCCCTACACCGGGAGATGTAATCACTATATACTAGTGTGACATAATACACGGAAACCCCTACACCGGGAGATGTAATCACTATATACTAGTGTGACATAATACAAGGAAACCCCTACACCGGGAGATGTAATCACTATATACTAGTGTGACATAATACACGGAAACCCCTACGCCGGGAGATGTAATCACTATATACTAGTGTGAGATAATACACGGAAACCTCTACACCGGGAGATGTAATCACTATATACTAGTGTGAGATAATACACGGAAACCTCTACACCGGGAGATGTAATCACTATATACTAGTGTGAGATAATACACGGAAACCCCTACACCGGGAGATGTAATCACTATATACTAGTGTGACATAATACACGGAAACCCCTACACCGGGAGATGTAATCACTATATACTAGTGTGACATAATACACGGAAACCCCTACACCGGGAGATGTAATCACTATATACTAGTGTGATATAATACACGGAAACCCCTACACCGGGAGATGTAATCACTATATACTAGTGTGACATAATACAAGGAAACCCCTATACCGGGAGACGTAATCACTATATACTAGTGTGACATAATACACGGAAACCCCTACACCGGGAGATGTAATCACTATATACTAGTGTGACATAATACACGGAAACCCCTACACCGGGAGATGTAATCACTATATACTAGTGTGACATAATACAAGGAAACCCCTACACCGGGAGATGTAATCACTATATACTAGTGTGACATAATACACGGAAACCCCTACGCCGGGAGATGTAATCACTATATACTAGTGTGAGATAATACACGGAAACCCCTACACCGGGAGATGTAATCACTATATACTAGTGTGAGATAATACACAGAAACCCCTACACCGGGAGATGTAATCACTATATACTAGTAAGAGATAATACACGGAAACCCCTGCACCGGGAGATGTAATCACTATATACTAGTGTGACATAATACACGGAAACCTCTACACCGGGAGATGAAATTATTATATACTAGTGTGAGATAATACACGGAAACCCCTACACCGGGAGATGTAATCACTATATACTAGTGTGACATAATACACGGAAACCCCTACACCGAGAGATGTAATCACTATATACTAGTGTGACATAATACACGGAAACCCCTACACCGGGAGATGTAATCACTATATACTAGTGTGATATAATACACGGAAACCCCTACACCGGGAGATGTAATCACTATATACTAGTGTGAGATAATACACAGAAACCTCTACACCGGGAGATGAAATTATTATATACTAGTGTGAGATAATACACGGAAACCCCTACACCGGGCGATGTAATCACTATATACTAGTGTGACATAATACACGGAAACCCCTACACCGGGAGATGTAATCACTATATACTAGTGTGACATAATACACGGAAACCCCTACACCGGGAGATGTAATCACTATATACTAGTGTGAGATAATACACGGAAACCTCTACACCGGGAGATGTAATCACTATATACTAGTGTGAGATAATACACGGAAACCTCTACACCGGGAGATGTAATCACTATATACTAGTGTGACATAATACACGGAAACCCCTACACCGGGAGATGTAATCACTATATACTAGTGTGACATAATACACGGAAACCCCTACACCGGGAGATGTAATCACTATATACTAGTGTGATATAATACACGGAAACCCCTACACCGGGAGATGTAATCACTATATACTAGTGTGACATAATACAAGGAAACCCCTACACCGGGAGACGTAATCACTATATACTAGTGTGACATAATACACGGAAACCCCTACGCCGGGAGATGTAATCACTATATACTAGTGTGAGATAATACACGGAAACCCCTACACCGGGAGATGTAATCACTATATACTAGTGTGAGATAATACACAGAAACCCCTACACCGGGAGATGTAATCACTATATACTAGTAAGAGATAATACACGGAAACCCCTGCACCGGGAGATGTAATCACTATATACTAGTGTGAGATAATACACAGAAACCCCTACACCGGGAGATGTAATCACTATATACTAGTGTGACATAATACATGGAAACCTCTACACCGGGAGATGTAATCACTATATACTAGTGTGATATAATACACGGAAACCCCTACACCGGGAGATGCAATCACTATATACTAGTGTGACATAATACACGGAAACCCCTACACCGGGAGATGTAATCACTATATACTAGTGTGATATAATACACGGAAACCCCTACACCGGGCTATGTAATCACTATATACTAGTGTGACATAATACACGGAAACCTCTACACCGGGCGATGTAATCACTATATACTAGTGTGACATAATACACGGAAACCCCTACACCGGGAGACGTAATCACTATATACTAGTGTGATAATACATGGAAACCCCTACACCGGGAGATGTAATTACTATATACTAGTGTGACATAATACACGGAAACCCCTACACCGGGAGATGTAATCACTATATACTAGTGAGACATAATACACGGAAACCCCTACACCGGGAGATGTAATCACTATATACTAGTGTGACATAATACAAGGAAACCCCTACACCGGGAGATGTAATCACTATATACTAGTGTGACATAATACACGGAAACCTCTACACCGGGCGATGTAATCACTATATACTAGTGTGACATAATACACGGAAACCCCTACACCGGGAGACGTAATCACTATATACTAGTGTGATAATACATGGAAACCCCTACACCGGGAGATGTAATTACTATATACTAGTGTGACATAATACACGGAAACCCCTACACCGGGAGATGTAATCACTATATACTAGTGAGACATAATACACGGAAACCCCTACACCGGGAGATGTAATCACTATATACTAGTGTGACATAATACAAGGAAACCCCTACACCGGGAGATGTAATCACTATATACTAGTGTGACATAATACACGGAAACCCCTACGCCGGGAGATGTAATCACTATATACTAGTGTGAGATAATACACGGAAACCTCTACACCGGGAGATGTAATCACTATATACTAGTGTGAGATAATACACGGAAACCTCTACACCGGGAGATGTAATCACTATATACTAGTGTGAGATAATACACGGAAACCCCTACACCGGGAGATGTAATCACTATATACTAGTGTGATATAATACACGGAAACCCCTACACCGGGAGATGTAATCACTATATACTAGTGTGACATAATACACGGAAACCCCTACACCGGGAGATGTAATCACTATATACTAGTGTGACATAATACAAGGAAACCCCTACACCGGGAGATGTAATCACTATATACTAGTGTGACATAATACACGGAAACCCCTACGCCGGGAGATGTAATCACTATATACTAGTGTGACATAATACACGGAAACCCCTACACCGGGAGACGTAATCACTATATACTAGTGTGATAATACATGGAAACCCCTACACCGGGAGATGTAATTACTATATACTAGTGTGAGATAATACAAGGAAACCCCTACACCGGGCGATGTAATCACTATATACTAGTGTGTGATAATACACGGAAACCCCTACACCGGGAGATGTAATCACTATATACTAGTGTGATATAATACACGGAAACCCCTACACCGGGAGATGTAAACACTATATACTAGTGTGAGATAATACACGGAAACCTCTACACCGGGAGATGTAATCACTATATACTAGTGTGACATAATACACGGAAACCCCTACACCGGGAGATGTAATCACTATATACTAGTGTGATATAATACACGGAAACCCCTACACCGGGAGATGTAATCACTATATACTAGTGTGAGATAATACACGGAAACCCCTACACCGGGAGATGTAATCACTATATACTAGTGTGATATAATACACGGAAACCCCTACACCGGGAGATGTAATCACTATATACTAGTGTGTGATAATACACGGAAACCCCTACACCGGGAGATGTAATCACTATATACTAGTGTGAGATAATACACGGAAACCTCTACACCGGGAGAAGTAATCACTATATACTAGTGTGACATAATACACGGAAACCCCTACACCGGGAGATGTAATCACTATATACTAGTGTGACATAATACACGGAAACCCCTACACCGGGAGACGTAATCACTATATACTAGTGTGTGATAATACACGGAAACCCCTACACCGGGAGATGTAATCACTATATACTAGTGTGATATAATACACGGAAACCCCTACACCGGGAGATGTAATCACTATATACTAGTGTGTGATAATACACGGAAACCCCTACACCGGGAGATGTAATCACTATATACTAGTGTGACATAATACACGGAAACCCCTACACCGGGAGATGTAATCACTATATACTAGTGTGACATAATACAAGGAAACCCCTACACCGGGAGACGTAATCACTATATACTAGTGTGACATAATACACGGAAACCCCTACACCGGGAGATGTAATCACTATATACTAGTGTGACATAATACACGGAAACCCCTACACCGGGAGATGTGATCACTATATACTAGTGTGACATAATACACGGAAACCCCTACGCCGGGAGATGTAATCACTATATACTAGTGTGAGATAATACACGGAAACCCCTACACCGGGAGATGTAATCACTATATACTAGTGTGAGATAATACACAGAAACCTCTACACCGGGAGATGTAATCACTATATACTAGTAAGAGATAATACACGGAAACCCCTACACCGGGAGATGTAATCACTATATACTAGTGTGAGATAATACACAGAAACCCCTACACCGGGAGATGTAATCACTATATACTAGTGTGACATAATACACGGAAACCTCTACACCGGGAGATGTAATCACTATATACTAGTGTGATATAATACACGGAAACCCCTACACCGGGAGATGTAATCACTATATACTAGTGTGACATAATACACGGAAACCCCTACACCGGGAGATGTAATCACTATATACTAGTGTGATATAATACACGGAAACCCCTACACCGGGAGATGTAATCACTATATACTAGTGTGACATAATACACGGAAACCTCTACACCGGGAGATGTAATCACTATATACTAGTGTGACATAATACACGGAAACCCCTACGCCGGGAGATGTAATCACTATATACTAGTGTGACATAATACACGGAAACCCCTACGCCGGGAGATGTAATCACTATATACTAGTGTGACATAATACACGGAAACCCCTACACCGGGAGATGTAATCACTATATACTAGTGTGTGATAATACACAGAAACCCCTACACCGGGAGACGTAATCACTATATACTAGTGTGAGATAATACACGGAAACCTCTACACCGGGAGATGTAATCACTATATACTAGTGTGACATAATACACGGAAACCCCTACACCGGGAGACGTAATCACTATATACTAGTGTGACATAATACACGGAAACCCCTACACCGGGAGACGTAATCACTATATACTAGTGTGATAATACACGGAAACCCCTACACCGGGCTATGTAATCACTATATACTAGTGTGCGATAATACACGGAAACCCCTACACCGGGAGATGTAATCACTATATACTAGTGTGATATAATACACGGAAACCCCTACACCGGGAGATGTAATCACTATATACTAGTGTGAGATAATACAAGGAAACCTCTACACCGGGAGATGTAATCACTATATACTAGTGTGAGATAATACAAGGAAACCTCTACACCGGGCGATGTAATCACTATATACTAGTGTGACATAAAACACGGAAACCCCTACACCGGGAGATGTAATCACTATATACTAGTGTGACATAATACACGGAAACCCCTACACCGGGAGATGTAATCACTATATACTAGTGTGAGATAATACACGGAAACCCCTACACCGGGAGACGTAATCACTATATACTAGTGTGATAATACACGGAAACCCCTACACCGGGAGATGTAATCACTATATACTAGTGTGAGATAATACACGGAAACCCCTACACCGGGAGATGTAATCACTATATACTAGTGTGACATAATACAAGGAAACCCCTACACCGGGAGATGTAATCACTATATACTAGTGTGATATAATACACGGAAACCTCTACACCGGGAGATGTAATCACTATATACTAGTGTGACATAATACACGGAAACCCCTACACCGGGAGATGTAATCACTATATACTAGTGTGACATAATACACGGAAACCCCTACACCGGGCGTTGTAATCACTATATACTAGTGTGAGATAATACACGGAAACCCCTACACCGGGAGACGTAATCACTATATACTAGTGTGAGATAATACACGGAAACCTCTACACCGGGAGACGTAATCACTATATACTAGTGTGTGATAATACACGGAAACCCCTACACCGGGAGACGTAATCACTATATACTAGTGTGAGATAATACACGGAAACCCCTACACCAGGAGATGTAATCACTATATACTAGTGTGAGATAATACACGGAAACCTCTACACCGGGCGATGTAATCACTATATACTAGTGTGAGATAATACACGGAAACCCCTACACCGGGAGATGTAATCACTATATACTAGTGTGATATAATACACGGAAACCCCTACACCGGGAGATGTAATCACTATATACTAGTGTGATATAATACACGGAAACCCCTACACCGGGAGATGTAATCACTATATACTAGTGTGAGATAATACACGGAAACCCCTACACCGGGAGATGTAATCACTATATACTAGTGTGATATAATACACGGAAACCTCTACACCGGGCGATGTAATCACTATATACTAGTGTGAGATAATACACGGAAACCCCTACACCGGGAGATGTAATCACTATATACTAGTGTGATATAATACACGGAAACCTCTACACCGGGCGATGTAATCACTATATACTAGTGTGAGATAATACACGGAAGCCCCTACACCGGGCGATGTAATCACTATATACTAGTGTGATATAATACACGGAAACCCCTACACCGGGAGATGTAATCACTATATACTAGTGTGAGATAATACACGGAAACCCCTACACCGGGAGATGTAATCACTATATACTAGTGTGATATAATACACGGAAACCTCTACACCGGGCGATGTAATCACTATATACTAGTGTGAGATAATACACGGAAACCCCTACACCGGGAGATGTAATCACTATATACTAGTGTGATATAATACACGGAAACCTCTACACCGGCCGATGTAATCACTATATACTAGTGTGAGATAATACACGGAAACCCCTACACCGGGAGATGTAATCACTATATACTAGTGTGATATAATACACGGAAACCTCTACACCGGGCGATGTAATCACTATATACTAGTGTGAGATAATACACGGAAACCCCTACACCGGGCGATGTAATCACTATATACTAGTGTGATATAATACACGGAAACCCCTACACCGGGAGATGTAATCACTATATACTAGTGTGAGATAATACACGGAAACCCCTACACCGGGAGATGTAATCACTATATACTAGTGTGATATAATACACGGAAACCTCTACACCGGGCGATGTAATCACTATATACTAGTGTGATATAATACACGGAAACCCCTACACCGGGAGATGTAATCACTATATACTAGTGTGAGATAATACACGGAAACCCCTACACCGGGAGATGTAATCACTATATACTAGTGTGATATAATACACGGAAACCTCTACACCGGGCGATGTAATCACTATATACTAGTAAGAGATAATACACGGAAACCCCTACACCGGGAGATGTAATCACTATATACTAGTGTGAGATAATACACGGAAACCTCTACACCGGGCGATGTAATCACTATATACTAGTGTGAGATAATACACGGAAACCCCTACACCGGGAGATGTAATCACTATATACTAGTGTGATATAATACACGGAAACCCCTACACCGGGAGATGTAATCACTATATACTAGTGTGATATAATACACGGAAACCCCTACACCGGGAGATGTAATCACTATATACTAGTGTGAGATAATACACGGAAACCCCTACACCGGGAGATGTAATCACTATATACTAGTGTGATATAATACACGGAAACCCCTACACCGGGAGATGTAATCACTATATACTAGTGTGAGATAATACACGGAAACCCCTACACCGGGAGATGTAATCACTATATACTAGTGTGAGATAATACACGGAAACCCCTACACCGGGCGATGTAATCACTATATACTAGTGTGAGATAATACACGGAAACCTCTACACCGTGCGACGTAATCACTATATACTAGTGTGAGATAATACACGGAAACCTCTACACCGTGAGACGTAATCACTATATACTAGTGTGACATAATACACGGAAACCTCTACACCGGGAGATGTAATCACTATATACTAGTGTGATATAATACACGGAAACCCCTACACCGGGAGATGTAATCACTATATACTAGTGTGACATAATACAAGGAAACCCCTACACCGGGAGATGTAATCACTATATACTAGTGTGATATAATACACGGAAACCTCTACACCGGGAGACGTAATCACTATATACTAGTGTGAGATAATACACGGAAACCTCTACACCGTGAGACGTAATCACTATATACTAGTGTGACATAATACACGGAAACCTCTACACCGGGAGACGTAATCACTATATACTAGTGTGACATAATACACGGAAACCCCTACACCGGGCGATGTAATCACTATATACTAGTGTGATATAATACACGGAAACCCCTACACCGGGAGATGTAATCACTATATACTAGTGTGACATAATACAAGGAAACCCCTACACCGGGAGATGTAATCACTATATACTAGTGTGATATAATACACGGAAACCTCTACACCGGGAGATGTAATCACTATATACTAGTGTGACATAATACACGGAAACCCCTACACCGGGAGATGTAATCACTATATACTAGTGTGACATAATACACGGAAACCCCTACACCGGGCGATGTAATCACTATATACTAGTGTGAGATAATACACGGAAACCCCTACACCGGGAGACGTAATCACTATATACTAGTGTGAGATAATACACGGAAACCTCTACACCGGGAGACGTAATCACTATATACTAGTGTGTGATAATACACGGAAACCCCTACACCGGGAGACGTAATCACTATATACTAGTGTGTGATAATACACGGAAACCCCTACACCGGGAGACGTAATCACTATATACTAGTGTGAGATAATACACGGAAACCCCTACACCAGGAGATGTAATCACTATATACTAGTGTGAGATAATACACGGAAACCTCTACACCGGGCGATGTAATCACTATATACTAGTGTGAGATAATACACGGAAACCCCTACACCGGGAGATGTAATCACTATATACTAGTGTGATATAATACACGGAAACCCCTACACCGGGAGATGTAATCACTATATACTAGTGTGATATAATACACGGAAACCCCTACACCGGGAGATGTAATCACTATATACTAGTGTGAGATAATACACGGAAACCCCTACACCGGGAGATGTAATCACTATATACTAGTGTGATATAATACACGGAAACCTCTACACCGGGCGATGTAATCACTATATACTAGTGTGAGATAATACACGGAAACCCCTACACCGGGAGATGTAATCACTATATACTAGTGTGATATAATACACGGAAACCCCTACACCGGGAGATGTAATCACTATATACTAGTGTGATATAATACACGGAAACCCCTACACCGGGAGATGTAATCACTATATACTAGTGTGAGATAATACACGGAAACCCCTACACCGGGAGATGTAATCACTATATACTAGTGTGATATAATACACGGAAATCCCTACACCGGGAGATGTAATCACTATATACTAGTGTGAGATAATACACGGAAACCCCTACACCGGGAGATGTAATCACTATATACTAGTGTGAGATAATACACGGAAACCCCTACACCGGGAGATGTAATCACTATATACTAGTGTGACATAATACACGGAAACCTCTACACCGGGAGATGTAATCACTATATACTAGTGTGAGATAATACACGGAAACCCCTACACCGGGAGATGTAATCACTATATACTAGTGTGATATAATACACGGAAACCCCTACACCGGGAGATGTAATCACTATATACTAGTGTGAGATAATACACGGAAACCCCTACACCGGGAGATGTAATCACTATATACTAGTGTGATATAATACACGGAAACCCCTACACCGGGAGATGTAATCACTATATACTAGTGTGAGATAATACACGGAAACCTCTACACCGGGAGACGTAATCATTAAATACTAGTGTGACATAATACAAGGAAACCCCTACACCGGGAGATGTAATCACTATATACTAGTGTGAGATAATACACGGAAACCTCTACACCGGGCGATGTAATCACTATATACTAGTGTGGCATAATACACGGAAACCCCTACACCGGGAGATGTAATCACTATATACTAGTAAGAGATAATACACGGAAACCCCTACACCGGGAGATGTAATCACTATATACTAGTGTGACATAATACACGGAAACCCCTACACCGGGAGATGTAATCACTATATACTAGTGTGAGATAATACACAGAAACCCCTACACCGGGAGATGTAATCACTATATACTAGTAAGAGATAATACACGGAAACCCCTACACCGGGAGATGTAATCACTATATACTAGTGTGACATAATACACGGAAACCCCTACACCGGGAGATGTAATCACTATATACTAGTGTGACATAATACACGGAAACCCCTACACCGGGAGATGTAATCACTATATACTAGTAAGAGATAATACACGGAAACCCCTACACCGGGAGATGTAATCACTATATACTAGTGTGACATAATACATGGAAACCTCTACACCGGGAGATGTAATCACTATATACTAGTGTGATATAATACACGGAAACCCCTACACCGGGCGATGTAATCACTATATACTAGTGTGACATAATACACGGAAACCCCTACACCGGGCGATGTAATCACTATATACTAGTGTGACATAATACACGGAAACCTCTACACCGGGCGATGTAATCACTATATACTAGTGTGACATAATACACGGAAACCTCTACACCGGGCGATGTAATCACTATATACTAGTGTGAGATAATACACGGAAACCTCTACACCGAGAGATGTAATCACTATATACTAGTGTGACATAATACACGGAAACCTCTACACCGGGAGATGTAATCACTATATACTAGTGTGACATAATACACGGAAACCTCTACACCGGGAGATGTAATCACTATATACTAGTGTGAGATAATACACGGAAACCTCTACACCGGGAGATGTAATCACTATATACTAGTGTGATATAATACACGGAAACCTCTACACCGGGAGATGTAATCACTATATACTAGTGTGAGATAATACAAGGAAACCCCTACACCGGGAGATGTAATCACTATATACTAGTGTGAGATAATACACGGAAACCCCTACACCGGGCGATGTAATCACTATATACTAGTGTGACATAATACACGGAAACCCCTACACCGGGAGATGTAATCACTATATACTAGTGTGAGATAATACACGGAAACCCCTACACCGGGAGATGTAATCACTATATACTAGTGTGACATAATACATGGAAACCCCTACACCGGGCGATGTAATCACTATATACTAGTGTGAGATAATACACGGAAACCCCTACACCGGGAGATGTAATCACTATATACTAGTGTGACATAATACACGGAAACCCCTACACCGGGAGATGTAATCACTATATACTAGTGTGATATAATACACGGAAACCTCTACACCGGGAGATGTAATCACTATATACTAGTGTGACATAATACACGGAAACCCCTACACCGGGAGATGTAATCACTATATACTAGTGTGACATAATACACGGAAACCCCTACACCGGGAGATGTAATCACTATATACTAGTGTGTGATAATACACGGAAACCCCTACACCGGGCGATGTAATCACTATATACTAGTGTGAGATAATACACGGAAACCTCTACACCGGGAGACGTAATCACTATATACTAGTGTGACATAATACACGGAAACCCCTACACCGGGCGATGTAATCACTATATACTAGTGTGACATAATACACGGAAACCCCTACACCGGGCGATGTAATCACTATATACTAGTGTGACATAATACACGGAAACCCCTACACCGGGAGATGTAATCACTATATACTAGTGTGACATAATACACGGAAACCCCTACACCGGGAGATGTAATCACTATATACTAGTGTGACATAATACACGGAAACCCCTACACCGGGCGATGTAATCACTATATACTAGTGTGAGATAATACAAGGAAACCCCTACACCGGGCGATGTAATCACTATATACTAGTGTGACATAATACACGGAAACCCCTACACCGGGAGATGTAATCACTATATACTAGTGTGATAATACACGGAAACCCCTACACCGGGAGATGTAATCACTATATACTAGTGTGACATAATACACGGAAACCCCTACACCGGGAGACGTAATCACTATATACTAGTGTGATAATACACGGAAACCCCTACACCGGGAGATGTAATCACTATATACTAGTGTAAGATAATACACGGAAACCCCTACACCGGGAGATGTAATCACTATATACTAGTGTAAGATAATACACGGAAACCCCTACACCGGGAGACGTAATCACTATATACTAGTGTGAGATAATACACGGAAACCCCTACACCGGGAGATGTAATCACTATATACTAGTGTGATATAATGCACGGAAACCCTACACCGGGAGATGTAATCACTATATACTAGTGTGATATAATACACGGAAACCCCTACACCGGGAGATGTAATCACTATATACTAGTGTGACATAATAAATGGAAAACCCTACGCCGGGACACTATATACTGGTGTGAGGTAATACTGGTGTGACACGGACACCCCTATATACTGGTGTGAGGTAATACTGGTGTGACACGGACACCCCTATATACTAGTGTGAGATAATACACGGAAACCTCTACACCGTGAGACGTAATCACTATATACTAGTGTGACATAATACACGGAAACCTCTACACCGGGAGATGTAATCACTATATACTAGTGTGATATAATACACGGAAACCCCTACACCGGGAGATGTAATCACTATATACTAGTGTGACATAATACAAGGAAACCCCTACACCGGGAGATGTAATCACTATATACTAGTGTGATATAATACACGGAAACCTCTACACCGGGAGACGTAATCACTATATACTAGTGTGAGATAATACACGGAAACCTCTACACCGTGAGACGTAATCACTATATACTAGTGTGACATAATACACGGAAACCTCTACACCGGGAGATGTAATCACTATATACTAGTGTGACATAATACACGGAAACCCCTACACCGGGCGATGTAATCACTATATACTAGTGTGATATAATACACGGAAACCCCTACACCGGGAGATGTAATCACTATATACTAGTGTGACATAATACACGGAAACCTCTACACCGGGAGATGTAATCACTATATACTAGTGTGATATAATACACGGAAACCCCTACACCGGGAGATGTAATCACTATATACTAGTGTGACATAATACAAGGAAACCCCTACACCGGGAGATGTAATCACTATATACTAGTGTGACATAATACACGGAAACCCCTACACCGGGCGATGTAATCACTATATACTAGTGTGAGATAATACACGGAAACCCCTACACCGGGAGACGTAATCACTATATACTAGTGTGTGATAATACACGGAAACCCCTACACCGGGAGACGTAATCACTATATACTAGTGTGTGATAATACACGGAAACCCCTACACCGGGAGACGTAATCACTATATACTAGTGTGAGATAATACACGGAAACCCCTACACCAGGAGATGTAATCACTATATACTAGTGTGAGATAATACACGGAAACCTCTACACCGGGCGATGTAATCACTATATACTAGTGTGAGATAATACACGGAAACCCCTACACCGGGAGATGTAATCACTATATACTAGTGTGATATAATACACGGAAACCCCTACACCGGGAGATGTAATCACTATATACTAGTGTGATATAATACACGGAAACCCCTACACCGGGAGATGTAATCACTATATACTAGTGTGAGATAATACACGGAAACCCCTACACCGGGAGATGTAATCACTATATACTAGTGTGATATAATACACGGAAACCTCTACACCGGGCGATGTAATCACTATATACTAGTGTGAGATAATACACGGAAACCCCTACACCGGGAGATGTAATCACTATATACTAGTGTGATATAATACACGGAAACCCCTACACCGGGAGATGTAATCACTATATACTAGTGTGATATAATACACGGAAACCCCTACACCGGGAGATGTAATCACTATATACTAGTGTGAGATAATACACGGAAACCCCTACACCGGGAGATGTAATCACTATATACTAGTGTGATATAATACACGGAAATCCCTACACCGGGAGATGTAATCACTATATACTAGTGTGAGATAATACACGGAAACCCCTACACCGGGAGATGTAATCACTATATACTAGTGTGAGATAATACACGGAAACCCCTACACCGGGAGATGTAATCACTATATACTAGTGTGACATAATACACGGAAACCTCTACACCGGGAGATGTAATCACTATATACTAGTGTGAGATAATACACGGAAACCCCTACACCGGGAGATGTAATCACTATATACTAGTGTGATATAATACACGGAAACCCCTACACCGGGAGATGTAATCACTATATACTAGTGTGAGATAATACACGGAAACCCCTACACCGGGAGATGTAATCACTATATACTAGTGTGATATAATACACGGAAACCCCTACACCGGGAGATGTAATCACTATATACTAGTGTGAGATAATACACGGAAACCTCTACACCGGGAGACGTAATCATTAAATACTAGTGTGACATAATACAAGGAAACCCCTACACCGGGAGATGTAATCACTATATACTAGTGTGAGATAATACACGGAAACCTCTACACCGGGCGATGTAATCACTATATACTAGTGTGGCATAATACACGGAAACCCCTACACCGGGAGATGTAATCACTATATACTAGTAAGAGATAATACACGGAAACCCCTACACCGGGAGATGTAATCACTATATACTAGTGTGACATAATACACGGAAACCCCTACACCGGGAGATGTAATCACTATATACTAGTGTGAGATAATACACAGAAACCCCTACACCGGGAGATGTAATCACTATATACTAGTAAGAGATAATACACGGAAACCCCTACACCGGGAGATGTAATCACTATATACTAGTGTGACATAATACACGGAAACCCCTACACCGGGAGATGTAATCACTATATACTAGTGTGACATAATACACGGAAACCCCTACACCGGGAGATGTAATCACTATATACTAGTAAGAGATAATACACGGAAACCCCTACACCGGGAGATGTAATCACTATATACTAGTGTGACATAATACATGGAAACCTCTACACCGGGAGATGTAATCACTATATACTAGTGTGATATAATACACGGAAACCCCTACACCGGGCGATGTAATCACTATATACTAGTGTGACATAATACACGGAAACCCCTACACCGGGCGATGTAATCACTATATACTAGTGTGACATAATACACGGAAACCTCTACACCGGGCGATGTAATCACTATATACTAGTGTGACATAATACACGGAAACCTCTACACCGGGCGATGTAATCACTATATACTAGTGTGAGATAATACACGGAAACCTCTACACCGAGAGATGTAATCACTATATACTAGTGTGACATAATACACGGAAACCTCTACACCGGGAGATGTAATCACTATATACTAGTGTGACATAATACACGGAAACCTCTACACCGGGAGATGTAATCACTATATACTAGTGTGAGATAATACACGGAAACCTCTACACCGGGAGATGTAATCACTATATACTAGTGTGAGATAATACAAGGAAACCCCTACACCGGGAGATGTAATCACTATATACTAGTGTGAGATAATACAAGGAAACCCCTACACCGGGAGATGTAATCACTATATACTAGTGTGAGATAATACACGGAAACCCCTACACCGGGCGATGTAATCACTATATACTAGTGTGACATAATACACGGAAACCCCTACACCGGGAGATGTAATCACTATATACTAGTGTGAGATAATACACGGAAACCCCTACACCGGGAGATGTAATCACTATATACTAGTGTGACATAATACATGGAAACCCCTACACCGGGCGATGTAATCACTATATACTAGTGTGAGATAATACACGGAAACCCCTACACCGGGAGATGTAATCACTATATACTAGTGTGACATAATACACGGAAACCCCTACACCGGGAGATGTAATCACTATATACTAGTGTGATATAATACACGGAAACCTCTACACCGGGAGATGTAATCACTATATACTAGTGTGACATAATACACGGAAACCCCTACACCGGGAGATGTAATCACTATATACTAATGTGACATAATACACGGAAACCCCTACACCGGGAGATGTAATCACTATATACTAGTGTGTGATAATACACGGAAACCCCTACACCGGGCGATGTAATCACTATATACTAGTGTGAGATAATACACGGAAACCTCTACACCGGGAGACGTAATCACTATATACTAGTGTGACATAATACACGGAAACCCCTACACCGGGCGATGTAATCACTATATACTAGTGTGACATAATACACGGAAACCCCTACACCGGGCGATGTAATCACTATATACTAGTGTGACATAATACACGGAAACCCCTACACCGGGAGATGTAATCACTATATACTAGTGTGACATAATACACGGAAACCCCTACACCGGGAGATGTAATCACTATATACTAGTGTGACATAATACACGGAAACCCCTACACCGGGCGATGTAATCACTATATACTAGTGTGAGATAATACAAGGAAACCCCTACACCGGGCGATGTAATCACTATATACTAGTGTGACATAATACACGGAAACCCCTACACCGGGAGATGTAATCACTATATACTAGTGTGATAATACACGGAAACCCCTACACCGGGAGATGTAATCACTATATACTAGTGTGACATAATACACGGAAACCCCTACACCGGGAGATGTAATCACTATATACTAGTGTGACATAATACACGGAAACCCCTACACCGGGAGATGTAATCACTATATACTAGTGTGACATAATACACGGAAACCCCTACACCGGGCGATGTAATCACTATATACTAGTGTGAGATAATACAAGGAAACCCCTACACCGGGCGATGTAATCACTATATACTAGTGTGACATAATACACGGAAACCCCTACACCGGGAGATGTAATCACTATATACTAGTGTGATAATACACGGAAACCCCTACACCGGGAGATGTAATCACTATATACTAGTGTGACATAATACACGGAAACCCCTACACCGGGAGACGTAATCACTATATACTAGTGTGATAATACACGGAAACCCCTACACCGGGAGATGTAATCACTATATACTAGTGTAAGATAATACACGGAAACCCCTACACCGGGAGATGTAATCACTATATACTAGTGTAAGATAATACACGGAAACCCCTACACCGGGAGACGTAATCACTATATACTAGTGTGAGATAATACACGGAAACCCCTACACCGGGAGATGTAATCACTATATACTAGTGTGATATAATGCACGGAAACCCTACACCGGGAGATGTAATCACTATATACTAGTGTGATATAATACACGGAAACCCCTACACCGGGAGATGTAATCACTATATACTAGTGTGACATAATAAATGGAAAACCCTACGCCGGGACACTATATACTGGTGTGAGGTAATACTGGTGTGACACGGACACCCCTATATACTGGTGTGAGGTAATACGGGGATGACACGTACACCCCTATATACTGGTGTGAGATAATACGGGGGTGACATGGGCACCCCTATATACTGGCGTGAGATAATACGGGGGTGACACGGACACCCCTATATACTGGGCTGAGGTAATACGGGGGGTGACACGGACACCCCTATATACTGGTGTGAGGTAATACGGGGGTGACACGGACACCCCTATATACTGGTGTGAGGTGATACGGGGGTGACACGGGCACCACACACCCCTATATACTGATGTGAGATAATACGGGGGTGACACGGACACCCCTATATACTGGGCTGAGGTAATACGGGGGTGACACAGACACCCCTATATACTGGTGTGAGATAATACGGGGGTGACACGGACACCCCTATATACTGGTGTGAGGTAATACAAGGGTGACACGGACACCCCTATATATTGGTGTGAGGTAATATGGGGGTGACACGGGCACCCCTATATACTGGTGTGAGGTAATACAGGGGTGACACGGACACCCCTATATACTGGTGTGAGGTAATACGTGGGTGAGGCAGACACGCCTCTATACTGGTGTGAGATAATACGGGGGTGACACGGGCACCCCTATATACTGGAGTGAGGTAATATGGGGGTGACACGGACAACCCTATATAATGGTGTGAAATAATACGGGGGTGACACGGACACCCCTATATACTGGTGTGAGGTAATACCGGTATGACACGGACACCCCTATATACTGGTGTGAGGTAATACGGGGGTGACACGGACACCCCTATATACTGGTGTGAGGTAATACGGGGGTGACACGGGCACCCCTATATACTGGTGAGAGGTAATACGGGGGCGACACGGGCACCCCTATATACTGGTGTGTGTTAATACAGGGGTGACACGGACACCCCTATATACTGGTTTGAGGTAATATGGGGGTGACACGGACACCCAAATGTACTGGGGTGAGGTAATACGGGGGGTGACGCGGACACCCCTATATACTGGTGTGAGATAATACGGGGGTAACACGGGCACCCCTATATACTGGTGAGAGGTAATACGGGGGTGACACGGACTCCCCTATATACTGGTGTGAGGTAATACAGGGGTGACACGGACACCCCTATATACTGGTGTGAGCTAATACGGGGGTGACACGGACACCCCTCTATACTGGTGTGAGCTAATACGGGGGTGACACGGACACCCCTCTATACTGGTGTGAGGTAATACGGGGGTGAGGCAGACACCCCTATATAGTGGTGTGAGATAATACGAGGGTGACACGGACTCCCCTATATACTAGTGTAAGGTAATACGAGGGTGACAAGGACACCCCTATATACTGGTGTGAGATAATACGGGGGTGACACGGACACCCCTATAATCTGGTGTGACATAATACAGGAGTGCCACGGGCACCCCTATATACTGGTGTGAGGTAATACAGGGGTGACACGGACACCCCTATATACTGGTGTGAGATAATACGGGGGTGACACGGACTCCCCTATATACTAGTGTGAGGTAATACGAGGGTGACAAGGACACCCCTATATACTGGTGTGAGGTAATACGAGGGTGACAAGGACACCCCTATATACTGGTGTGAGATAATACGGGGGTGACACGGACACCCCTATCATCTGGTGTGACATAATACAGGTGTGACACGGGCACCCCTATATACTGGTGTGAGGTAATACAGGGGTAACACGGGCACCCCTATATACTGGTGTGAGGTAATACGGGGGTGACACGGACACCCCTATATACTGGTGTGAGGTAATACGGGGGTGACACGGGCACCCCTATATACTGGTGTGAGGTAATACAGGGGTGACACGGGCACCCCTATATACTGGTGTGAGGTAATACAGGGGTGACACGGACACCCCGATATACTGGTGTGAGCTAATACGGGGGTGACACGGACACCCCTCTATACTGGTGTGAGGTAATACGGGGTGACACGGATACCCCTATATACTGGTGTGAGGTAATGCGGGGGTGACACGGACACCCCTATATACTGGTGTGAGGTAATACGGGGGTGACACGGGCATCCCTATATACTGGTGCGAGCTAATACGGGGGTGACACGGACACCCCTATATACTGGTGTGAGGTAATACGGGGGTGAGGCAGACACCCCTATATACTGGTGTGAGATAATACGGGGGTGACACGGACTCCCCTATTATATACTGGTGTGAGATAATACGGGGGTGACACGGGCACCCCTATATACTGGTGTGAGGTAATACGGGGGTGACACGGACACCCCTATATACTGGTGTGAGATAATACGGGGGTGACACGGGCACCCCTATATACTGGTGTGAGGTAATACAGGGGTGACACGGGCACCCCTATATACTGGTGTGAGGTAATACAGGGGTGACACGGACACCCCTATATACTGGGGTGAGGTAATACAGGGGTGACACGGGCACCCCTATATACTGGTGTGAGATAATACGGGGGTGACACGGGCACCCCTCTATACTGGTGTGAGGTAATACGGGGTGACACGGACACCCCTATATACTGGTGTGAGGTAATACGGGGGTGACACAGACACCCCTATATACTGGTGAGGTAATACGGGGGTGACACGGACACCCCTTTATACTGGTGTGAGGTAACACTGGTGTGACACGGACACCCCTATATACTGGTGTGAGGTAATACGGGGGTGACACAGACACCCCTATATACTGGTGAGGTAATACGGGGGTGATACGGACACCCCTATATACTGGTGTGAGGTAACACTGGTGTGACACGGACACCCCTATAATCTGGTGTGACATAATACAGGAGTGCCACGGGCACCTCTATATACTGGTGTGAGGTAATATGGGGGTGACACGGACTCCCCTATATACTAGTGTGAGGTAATACGAGGGTGACAAGGACACCCCTATATACTGGTGTGAGGTAATACGAGGGTGACAAGGACACCCCTATATACTGGTGAGATAATACGGGGGTGACACGGACACCCCTATCATCTGGTGTGACATAATACAGGTGTGACACGGGCACCCCTATATACTGGTGTGAGGTAATACAGGGGTGACACGGGCACCCCTATATACTGGTGTGAGGTAATACAGGGGTGACACGGGCACCCCTATATACTGGTGTGAGGTAATACAGGGGTGACACGGACACCCCTATATACTGGTGTGAGGTAATACGGGGGTGACACGGGCACCCCTATATACTGGTGTGAGGTAATACAGGGGTGACACGGGCACCCCTATATACTGGTGTGAGGTAATACAGGGGTGACACGGACACCCCTATATACTGGTGTGAGCTAATACGGGGGTGACACGGACACCCCTCTATACAGGTGTGAGGTAATACGGGGTGACACGGATACCCCTATATACTGGTGTGAGGTAACACGGGGGTGACACGGACACCCCTATATACTGGTGTGAGGTAATACGGGGGTGACACGGGCATCCCTATATACTGGTGCGAGCTAATACGGGGGTGACACGGACACCCCTATATACTGGTGTGAGGTAATACGGGGGTGAGGCAGACACCCCTATATACTGGTGTGAGATAATACGGGGGTGACACGGACTCCCCTATTATATACTGGTGTGAGGTAATACGGGGGTGACACGGGCACCCCTATATACTGGTGAGAGGTAATACGGGGGTGACACGGGCACCCCTATATACTGGTGTGAGATAATACGGGGGTGACACGGACACCCCTATATACTGGTGTGAGTTAATACAGGGGTGACACGGGCACCCCTATATACTGGTGTGAGGTAATACAGGGGTGACACGGACACCCCTATATACTGGGGTGAGATAATACGGGGGTGACACGGGCACCCGTCTATACTGGTGTGAGGTAATATGGGGTGACACGGACACCCCTATATACTGGTGTGAGGTAATACGGGGGTGACACAGACACCCCTATATACTGGTGAGGTAATACGGGGGTTACACGGACACCCCTATATACTGGTGTGAGGTAACACTGGTGTGACACGGACACCCCTATATATACTGGTGTGAGGTAATACGGGGGTGACACGGGCACCCCTATATACTGGTGCGAGCTAATACGGGGGTGACACGGACACTCCTATATACTGGTGTTAGGTAATACGGAGGTGAGGCAGACACCCCTATATACTGGTGTGAGGTAATACGGGGGTGACACGGACTCCCCTATTATATACTGGTGTGAGGTAATACAGGGGTGACACAGGCACCCCTATATACTGGTGTGAGTTAATACAGGAGTGACACGGACACCCCTATATACTGGTGTGAGATAATACGGGGGTGACACGGGCACCCCTATATACTGGTGTGAGGTAATACAGGGGTGACACGGACACCCCTATATACTGGTTTGAGGTAATACGGGGGTGACACGGACACCCAAATATACTGGGGTGAGGTAATACGGGGGGGTGACGCAGACACCCCTCTATACTGGTGTGAGGTAATATGGGGGTGACACGGACACCCCTATATACTGGTGTGAGGTAACACTGGTGTGACACGGACACCCCTATATACTGGTGTGAAGTAATACGGGGGTGACACGGGCACACCTATATACTGGTGCGAGCTAATACGGGGGTGACACGGACACCCCTATATACTGGTGTGAGATAATACGGGGGTGACACGGACACCCCTATATACTGGTGTGAGATAATACGGGGGTGACACGGACTCCCCTATATACTGGTGTGAGGTAATACGGGGGTGACAAGGACACCCATATATACTGGTGTGAGATAATACGGGGGTGACACGGACACCCCTATAATCTGGTGTGACATAATACAGGAGTGACATGGACACCCCTATATACTGGTGTGAGGTAATACGGGGGTGACACGGGCACCCCTATATACTGGTGTGAGGTAATATGGGGTGACACGGGCACCCCTATATACTGGTGTGAGGTAATACAGGGGTGACACGGACACCCCTATATACTGGTGTGAGATAATACGGGGGTGACACGGACACCCCTATATACTGGTGTGACATAATACAGGAGTGACACGGACACCCCTATATACTGGTGTGAGGTAATACAGGGGTGACACGGACACCCCTATATACTGGTGTGAGATAATACGGGGGTGACACGGACACCCCTATATACTGGTGTGAGATAATACGGGGGTGACACGGACACCCCTATATACTGGTGTGAGATAATACGGGGGTGACACGGACACCCCTATATACTGGTGTGAGATAATACGGGGGTGACACGGACACCCCTATATACTGGTGTGACATAATACAGGAGTGACACGGACACCCCTATATACTGGTGTGAGGTAATACAGGGGTGACACGGACACCCCTATATACTAGTGTGAGATAATACGGGGGTGACACGGGCACCCCTATATACTGGTGTGAGGTAATACGGGGGTGACACGGGCACCCCAATATACTGGTGTGAGGTAATACGGGGGTGACACGGACACCCCTCTATACTGGTGTGAGGTAATACGGGGGTGACACGGACACCCCTCTATATTGGTGTGAGGTAATACGGGGGTGACACGGGCACCCCAATATACTGGTGTGAGGTAATACGGGGGTGACACGGACACCCCTCTATACTGGTGTGAGGTAATACGGGGGTGACACGGACACCCCTCTATACTGGTGTGAGGTAATACGGGGGTGACACGGACACCCCTATATACTGGTGTGAGGTAATACGGGGGTGACACGGACAACCCTATATACTGGTGTGAGGTAACACTGATGTGACACGGGCACCCCTATATACTGGTGAGAACTAATACAGGGGTGACACGGACTCCCCTATTATATACTGGTGTGAGATAATACGGGGGGTGGCACGGACACCCCTATATACTGGTGTGAGGTAATACGGGGCTGACACGGACACCCCTATATACTGATGTGAGGTAATACGGGGGTGACACGGACACCCCTATATACTGGTGTGAGGTAATACGGGGGTGAGACGGACACCCCTATATACTGGTGTGAGCTAATACGGGGGTGACACGGACACCCCTATATACTGGTGTGAGCTAATACGGGGGTGACACGGACACCCCTACATACTGGTGTGAGATAATACGGGGGTAATACGGGCACCCCTATATACTGGTGTGAGCTAAAATGTGGGTGACACGGACACCCCTATATACTAGTGTGATGTAATACGGGGGTGACACGGGCACCCTTATATACTGGTGTGAGGTAATACGGGGGTGACACGGGCACCCCTATATACTGGTGTGAGCTAAAATGTGGGTGACACGGACACCCCTATATACTAGTGTGATGTAATACGGGGGTGACACGGACACCCCTATATACTAGTGTGAGGTAATACGGGGGTGACACGGACAACCCTATAAACTGGTGTGAGGTAATACAGGGGTAACACGGACACCCCTATATACTGGTGTGAGATAATACGGGGGTGACACGGGCACCCCTCTATAGTGGTGTGAGGTAATACGGGGGTGACACGGACACCCCTATATACTGGTGTGAGATAATACGGGGGTGACACGGGCACCCCTCTTTAGTGGTGTGAGGTAATACGGGGGTGACACAGGCACCCCTCTATACTGGTGTGCGGTAATACAGGGGTGACACGGACACCCCTCTATACTGGTGTGAGGTAATACGGGGGTGACACGGGCACCCTTATATACTGGTGTGAGGTAATAATAAGATTTTACTCACCGGTAAATCTATTTCTCGTAGTCCGTAGTGGATGCTGGGACTCCGTAAGGACCATGGGGATTAGCAGCTCCGCAGGAGACTGGGCACAACTAAAGAAAGCTTTAGGACTACCTGGTGTGCACTGGCTCCTCCCACTAAGACCCTCCTCCAGACCTCAGTTAGGATACTGTGCCCGGAAGAGCTGACACAATAAGGAAGGATTTTGAATCCCGGGTAAGACTCATACCAGCCACACCAATCACACCGTATAACTCGTGATACTATACCCAGTTAACAGTATGAAATATAACTGAGCCTCTCAACAGATGGCTCAACAATAACCCTTTAGTTAGGCAATAACTATAAACAAGTATTGCAGACAATCCGCACTTGGGATGGGCGCCCAGCATCCACTACGGACTACGAGAAATAGAATTACCGGTGAGTAAATTCTTATTTTCTCTGACGTCCTAAGTGGATGCTGGGACTCCGTTAGGACCATGGGGATTATACCAAAGCTCCCAAACGGGTGGGAGAGTGCGGATGACTCTGCAGCACCGAATGGGCAAACTCTAGGTCCTCCTCAGCCAGGGTGTCAAACTTGTAGAATTTAGCAAACGTGTTTGACCCCGACCAAGTAGCTGCTCGGCAAAGTTGAAGAGCCGAGACCCCTCGGGCAGCTGCCCAAGAAGAGCCCACCTTCCTCGTGGAATGGGCTTTTACAGATTTAGGGTGCGGCAGTCCAGCCGCAGAATGTGCAAGTTGAATCGTGCTACAGATCCAGCGAGCAATAGTCTGCTTAGAAGCAGGAGCACCCAGTTTGTTGGGTGCATACAGGATAAATAGCGAGTCAGTTTTCCTGACTCCAGCTGTCCTGGAAACATATACTTTTCAGGGCCCTGACTACGTCCAGTAACTTGGAATCCTCCAAGTCCCAAGTAGCCGCAGGCACCACAATAGGTTGGTTCACATGAAAAACTGATACCACCTTAGGAAGGAATTGGGAACGAGTCCTCAATTCCGCCTTATCCATATAAAATACAGATAAGGGCTTTTGTATGACAAAGCCGCCAATTCTGATACACGCCTGGCCGACGCCAAGGCCCACAGAATGACCACTTTCCACGTGAGGTATTATAGCTCCACGGATTTAAGTGGCTCAACCCAATGCGACTTCAGGAAATCCAACACCACGTTGAGATCCCACGGTGCCACTGGAGGCACAAACGGGGGCTGACTATGCAGCACTCCCTTAACAAAAGTCTGAACTTCAGGCAGTGAAGCCAGTTCAATTTTGGAAGAAAATCGATAAAGCCGAAATCTGGACCTTCATGGACCCCAATTTTAGGCCCATAGTCACCTCTGACTGTAGGAAGTGCAGAAATCGACCTAGCTGAAATTTCTCCTTTGGGGCCTTCCTGGCCTCACAGTACGCAACATATTTCCGCCATATGCGGTGATAATGGTTTGCGTTCACTTCTTTCCTAGCTTTAAATAGCGTAGGGATAACTTCCTCCGGAATTCCCTTTTCCTTCAGGATCCGGCGTTCAACCGCCATGCCGTCAAACGCAGCCGCGGTACGTCTTGGAACAGACAGGCCCCCTGCTGCAGCAGGTCCTGTCTGAGCGGCAGAGGCCATGGGTCCTCTGAGATAATTTCTTGGAGTTCTGGTTACCAAGCTCTTCTTGGCCAACCCGGAACAATGAGTATAGTTCTTACTCCTCTCCTTCTTATTATTCTCATTACCCTGGGTAAGAGAGGCAGAGAAGGGAACACATACACCGACTGGTACACCCACGGTGTTACCAGAGCGTCCACAGCTATAGCCTGAGGGTCCTTGACCTGGCGCAATATCTTTGTAACTTTTAGTTGAGGCGGGACGCCATCATGTCCACCTGTGGCCTTTCCCAACGGTCTAAAATCATTTGGAAGACTTCTGGATGAAGTCCCCACTCTCCCGGGTGGAGGTCGTGTCTTCTGAGTAAAAGTCTGCTTCTCAGTTGTCCACTCCGGGAATGAACACTGCTGACAGTGCTAACACATGATTTTCCGCCCATCTGAGAATCCTTGTGGCTTCTGCCATCGCCATCCTGCTTCTTGTGCCGCCCTGTCGGTTTACATGAGCGACCGCCGTGATGTTGTCTGACTGGATCAGCACCGGCCGGTGTTGAAGCAGGGTCTAGCCTGACTTAGGGCATTGTAAATGGCCCTTAGTTCCAGAATATTTATGTGTAGGGAAGTCTCCTGACTTTTCCATAGCCATGGAAGTTTCTTCCCTGTGTGACTACCCCCCAGCCTCGAAGGCTGGCATCCATGGTCACCAGGACCCAGTCCTGTATGCCGAATCTGCGGCCTCCTAGAAGATGAGCACTCTGCAGCCACCACAACAGCGACACCCTGGCCCTTGGAGACAGGGTTATCCGCCGATGCATCTGAAGATGCGACCCGGACCACTTGTCCAACAGATCCCACTGGAAAATCCTTGCATGGGACCTGGCGAATGGAATTTCTTCGTAAGAAGCTACCATCTTTCCCAGGGCTCGCGTGCATTGATGCACCGACACCTGTATACGTATTAGGAGGTCTCTGTCTAGAGACGACAACTCCTTGGACTTCTCCTCCGGGAGAAACCCTTTTTATCCTGTTCTGTGTCCAGAACCATACCCAGGAACAGTAGACGCGTCGTAGGAACCAGCTGCGACTTTGGAATATTCAGAATCCAGCCGTGCTGTTGTAGCACTTCCCGAGATAGTGCTACTCCGACGAACAACTGCTCCCTGGACCTCGCCTTTATAAGGAGATCGTCCAAGTACGGGACAATTATTTCGGCCATTACCTTGGTAAATACCTCGGTGCCGGGGACAGACCAACGGCAACGTCTGGAATTGGTAATGACAATCCTGTACCACAATTTTGAGGTACTCCTGGTGAAGAGGGTAAATAGGGACATGCAGGTAAGCATCCTTGATGTCCAGTGATACCATGAAATTCTCCAGGCTTGCAATAATCGCCCTGAGCGATTCCAATTTGAACTTGAACCTTCGTAAATAAGTGTTCAAGGCTTTCAATTTTAGAATGGGTCTCACCGAACCGTCTGGTTTCGGTACCACAACATTTTGGAATAGTAACCCCGGCCTTGTTGAAGATGGGGTACCTTGATTTCACCTGCTGGAAGTACAGCTTGTGAATTGCCGCCAGTACTACATTTCTCCGAGGGCAGCAGGCAAGGCTGATGTGAGGTAACGGCGAGGGGGAGTCGCCTCGAACTCCAGCCTGTATTCCTGTGATACTATTTGCAGAACCCAGGGATCCACCTGTGGGCAAGCCCACTGGTCCCTGAAGTTCCCGAGACGCGCCCCTACCGCACTTGTCTCCACCTGTGGAGCCCCAGCGTCATGCGGTGGACTCAGAGGAAGCGGGGGAAGATTTTTGATCCTGGGAACTGGCTGCTGGTGCAGCTTTTTCCTTCTTCCCTTGTCTCTGTGCAGAAAGGAAGCGCCTTTGACCCGCTTGCTTTTCTGAAGCCGAAATGACTGTACCTGAAAATACGGTGCTTTCTTAGGCTGTGAGGAAACCTGAGGTAAAAAAGTTTCTTCCCAGCTGTTGCTGTGGATACGAGGTCCCAGAGACCATCCCCAAACAATTCCTCACCCTTATAAGGCAGAATCTCCATGTGCCTTTTACAGGCAGCATCACCTGTCCACTGCCGGGTTTCTAATACCCTCCTGGCAGAATGGACATTGCATTAATTCTGGATGCCAGCTGGCAAATATCCCTCTGTGCATCCTTTATATATAAGACGACGTCTTTAATATGCTCTATGTTAGCAAAATATTATCCCTGTCTTAGAGTATTAATATTATCTGACAGGGTA
Organism: Pseudophryne corroboree; assembly: GCF_028390025.1. Lineage (NCBI taxonomy): Eukaryota > Metazoa > Chordata > Amphibia > Anura > Myobatrachidae > Pseudophryne > Pseudophryne corroboree. Next base: position 401,112 of record NW_026967560.1, on the reverse strand, counting down.
TCAGACCACGCTGCAGCAGCACTATTTATGCTGAGGCAATTGCAGGTCTCAGTATATAACCTGAGTGTGTATATACAGACTTCAGGATAGCCTCCTGCTTTTTATCAGCAGGCTCCTTCAAGATGGCCGTATCCTAAGACGGCAGTGCCACCTTTTTTGACAAACGTGTGAGCGCCTTATCCACCCTAAGGGATATCTCCCAACGTGACCTATCCTCTGGCGGGAAAGGGTACGCCATCAGTAACTTTTTAGAAATTACCAGTTTCTTATCGGGGGAACCCACGCTTCTTTACACACTTCATTCATTCATCTGATGGGGGAACAAAACACTGGCTGCTTTTTCTCCCCAAAAATAAAACCCCTTTTATGTGGTACTTGGGTTCATGTCAGAAATGCGTAACACATTTTTCATTGCCGAGATCATGTAACGGATGTTCCTAGTGGATTGTGTATATGTCTCAACCTCGTCGACACTGGAGTCAGACTCCGTGTCGACATCTGTGTCTGCCATCTGAGGTAACGGGCGTTTTTTGAGCCCCTGATGGCCTTTGAGACGCCTGGGCAGGCGCGGGCTGAGAAGCCGGCTGTCCCACAGCTGTTACGTCATCTAGCCTTTTATGTAAGGAGTTGACATTGTCGGTTAATACCTTCCACCTATCCATCCACTCTGGTGTCGGCCCCACAGGGGGCGACATCCCATTTATCGGCCTCTGCTCCGCCTCCACGTAACCTTCCTCATCCAACATGTCGACACAGCCGTACCGACACACCGCACACACACAGGGAATGCTCTGACTGAGGACAGGACCCCACAAAGTCCTTTGGGGAGACAGAGAGAGAGTATGCCAGCACACACCAGAGCGCTATATAATGTAGGGATAAACACTATCACTGAGTGATTTTTCCCCAATAGCTGCTTGTATACACATATTGCGCCTAAATTTAGTGCCCCCCCTCTCTTTTTAACCCTTTGAGCCTGAAAACTACAGGGGAGAGCCTGGGGAGCTGTTTTCCAGCTGCACTGTGAAGAGAAAATGGTGCCAGTGTGCTGAGGGAGAAGCCCCGCCCCTTTTTCGGCTGACTTTTCGCCCGCTTTTTTATGTATTCTGGCAGGGGTAATTTATCACATATATAGCCCTGGGACTATATATTGTGATGATTTGCCAGCCAAGGTGTCATATATTGCCCTCAGGGCGCCCCCCCCAGCGCCCTGCACCCATCAGTGACCGGAGTGTGAGGTGTACATGAGGAGCAATGGCGCACAGCTGCAGTGCTGTGCGCTACCTTGGTGAAGACCGAAGTCTTCTGCCGCCGATTTTCCAGACTCATGCTTCTGGCTCTGTAAGGGGGACGACGGCGCGGCTCCGGGAACGAACACCAAGGACTGGGCCTGCGGTCGATCCCTCTGGAGCTAATGGTGTCCAGTAGCCTAAGAAGCCCAAACTACCACCAGTTAGGTAGGTTCGCTTCTTCTCCCCTTAGTCCCTCGCTGCAGTGAGTCTGTTGCCAGCAGATCTCACTGTAAAATAAAAAACCTAAATATACTTTCTATGAGCACAGGAGAGCCCCTAGTGTGCATCCAGCTCGGCCGGGCACAAAAATCTAACAGAGGCTTGGAGGAGGGTCATAGTGGGAGGAGCCAGTGCACACCAGGTAGTCCTAAAGCTTTCTTTAGTTGTGCCCAGTCTCCTGCGGAGCCGCTAATCCCCATGGTCCTTACGGAGTCCCAGCATCCACTTAGGACGTCAGAGAAACGGGGGTGACACTGGCACCCCTATATACTGGTGTGAGCTAATACGGGGGTGACACGGACACCCCTATATACTGGTGTGAGATAATACGGGGGTGACACGGACTCCCCTATATACTGGTGTGAGGTAATACGGGGGTGACAAGGACACCCCTATATACTGGTGTGAGATAATACGGGGGTGACACGGACACCCCTATATACTGGTGTGAGATAATACGGGGGTGACACGGACACCCCTATATACTGGTGTGAGATAATACGGGGGTGACACGGACACCCCTATAATCTGGTGTGACATAATACAGGAGTGACACGGACACCCCTATATACTGGTGTGAGGTAATACAGGGGTGACACGGACACCCCTATATACTGGTGTGAGATAATACGGGGGTGACACGGGCACCCCTATATACTGGTGTGAGGTAATACAGGGGTGACACGGGCACCCCAATATACTGGTGTGAGGTAATACGGGGGTGACACGGGCACCCCAATATACTGGTGTGAGGTAATACGGGGGTGACACGGACACCCCTCTATACTGGTGTGAGGTAATACGGGGGTGACACGGACACCCCTATATACTGGTGTGAGGTAATACGGGGGTGACACGGACACCCCTATATACTGGTGTGAGGTAACACTGATGTGACACGGGCACCCCTATATACTGGTGAGAACTAATACGGGGGTGACACGGACACCCCTATATACTGGTGTGATGTAATACGGGGGTGAGGCAGACACCCCTATATACTGGTGTGAGATAATACGGGGGTGACACGGACTCCCCTATATACTGTTGTGTGGTAATACGGGGATGACAAGGACACCCCTATATACTGGTGTGAGGTAATACGGGGGTGACACGGGCACCCCTATATAATGGTGTGAGGTAATACGGGTTGACACGGACACCCCTATATACTGGTGTGAGATAATACGGGGGTGACACGGACACCCCTATATACTGGTGTGAGGTAATACAGGGGTGACACGGACTCCCCTATATACTGATGTGAGGTAATACGGGAGGTGAGGCAGACACCCCTATATACTGGTGTGAGGTAATACAGGGGTGACACGGACTCCCCTATATGCTGATGTGATGTAATACGGGAGGTGAGGCAGACACCCCTATATACTGGTGTGAGGTAATACAGGGGGGGGCAGACACCCTTATATACTGGTGTGAGGTAATACAGGGGTGGGGCAGACACTCCTATATACTGGTGTGAGGTAATACAGGGGTGGGGCAGACACTCCTATATACTGGTGTGAGGTAATACAGGGGTGGGGCAGACACTCCTATATACTGGTGTGAGGTAATACGGGGGTGGGGCAGACACTAGCTCCCGCCTATTACAGAGGACGCGGTCAGTCACCTTTTTCAGGATCTTCTGGCACACCGGAGGCTCCAGGTGGTCGTTATTCCCAAAGTATTTCTGTAGAGTATCCAGAGGCGACATCTTGTCCGGACCTGGACTGGGCACAGAACGAGAGCACTTATAGAACGTTACACACCACAAGTACCAGCAATCCCACCATTACAGCATCTCTCAGTACCTGTGGTCCCTCTTCAGATCTTCCGACTGCCGACGCTTACATTTCCCTAGTGGGAGGAGCAAGAGACAGGTGGTCAGGGGCTGCACATGACGATATGGCGTACAGCGACACTTTGCTTTGTGTGGTCACATGATACAGATACCGGTCAATATCACGCAGTCGGTCGTCTGCCACCAATATTTATTCCTGATCGAGCCACTTACAGGAACACCATTACCAGACGGGACCGTACAGAGAGACCCTCCTGGGACCGTTACCTCCCTCTTATTCGGAAGGAGGGGGAGCGTCATTCCTCAGCCGTACAGCCTAGCGGTAGGCGGCACAGGTGCCGGAATTGTATTGTCGTGTGCGGCTGCTGCGTTGCTCAGATCTTACATGTAGTAACATTGCAAGAAGAGGCCACAAATCCGGGGATGACAGAATATATCCCAGCGCGGTATACCGCCACACACACCGCACATACGGGGCTGCATTACCTCTCCTGCGCCGCGTCCTCCTCTCTCTGCGCGCACATTCAGCCTGTAACTCGCGTCGCTTCTTCTGAAGATCCAAGAACTTCTGCAGACAAAAGCATAAAATACTATAGCAGCGGCAGTATATTCCACACATTATACTAGAGGACGGGATACGGCGCAGAGTAGGGATTACTGACGGAGGGAGGAGGAATACTACAAGACTGGAGAACAGGGAGAAGCAATGGGGGAATAGGGAGTGTTACAGGACAGGCAGTACTACTGAGAGTAGGGATTGATGATGGAGGAATAAGGAGTGTTACAGGACAGGCAGTACTACTGAGAGTAGGGATTGATGATGGAGGAATAAGGAGTGTTACAGGACAGGCAGTAATACTGAGAGTAGGGATTGATGATGGAGGAATAAGGAGTGTTACAGGACAGGCAGTACTACTGAGAGTAGGGATTGATGATGGAGGAATAAGGAGTGTTACAGGACAGGCAGTACTACTGAGAGTAGGGATTGATGATGGAGGAATAAGGAGTGTTACAGGACAGGCAGTACTACTGAGAGTAGGGATTGATGATGGAGGAATAAGGAGTGTTACAGGACAGGCAGTACTACTGAGAGTAGGGATTGATGATGGAGGAATAAGGAGTGTTACAGGACAGGCAGTAATACTGAGAGTAGGGATTGATGATGGAGGAATAAGGAGTGTTACAGGACAGGCAGTACTACTGAGAGTAGGGATTGATGATGGAGGAATAAGGAGTGTTACAGGACAGGCAGTACTACTGAGAGTAGGGATTGATGATGGAGGAATAAGGAGTGTTACAGGACAGGCAGTACTACTGAGAGTAGGGATTGATGATGGAGGAATAAGGAGTGTTACAGGACAGGCAGTACTACTGAGAGTAGGGATTGATGATGGAGGAATAAGGAGTGTTACAGGACAGGCAGTAATACTGAGAGTAGGGATTGATGATGGAGGAATAAGGAGTGTTACAGGACAGGCAGAACTACTGAGAGTAGGGATTGATGATGGAGGAATAAGGAGTGTTACAGGACAGGCAGTAATACTGAGAGTAGGGATTGATGATGGAGGAATAAGGAGTGTTACAGGACAGGCAGTACTACTGAGAGTAGGGATTGATGATGGAGGAATAAGGAGTGTTACAGGACAGGCAGTACTACTGAGAGTAGGGATTGATGATGGAGGAATAAGGAGTGTTACAGGACAGTCAGTACTACTGAGAGTAGGGATTGATGATGGAGGAATAAGGAGTGTTACAGGACAGGCAGTAATACTGAGAGTAGGGATTGATGATGGAGGAATAAGGAGTGTTACAGGACAGGCAGTACTGCTGAGAGTAGGGATTGATGATGGGGGAATAAGGAGTGTTACAGGACAGGCAGTACTACTGAGAGTAGGGATTGATGATGGAGGAATAAGGAATGTTACAGGACAGGCAGTACTACTGAGAGTAGGGATTGATGATGGAGGAATAAGGAGTGTTACAGGACAGGCAGTACTACTGAGAGTAGGGATTGATGATGGAGGAATAAGGAGTGTTACAGGACAGGCAGTACTACTGAGAGTAGGGATTGATGATGGAGGAATAAGGAGTGTTACAGGACAGGCAGTACTACTGAGAGTAGGGATTGATGATGGAGGAATAAGGAGTGTTACAGGACAGGCAGTAATACTGAGAGTAGGGATTGATGATGGAGGAATAAGGAGTGTTACAGGACAGGCAGAACTACTGAGAGTAGGGATTGATGATGGAGGAATAAGGAGTGTTACAGGACAGGCAGTAATACTGAGAGTAGGGATTGATGATGGAGGAATAAGGAGTGTTACAGGACAGGCAGTACTACTGAGAGTAGGGATTGATGATGGAGGAATAAGGAGTGTTACAGGACAGGCAGTACTACTGAGAGTAGGGATTGATGATGGAGGAATAAGGAGTGTTACAGGACAGTCAGTACTACTGAGAGTAGGGATTGATGATGGAGGAATAAGGAGTGTTACAGGACAGGCAGTAATACTGAGAGTAGGGATTGATGATGGAGGAATAAGGAGTGTTACAGGACAGGCAGTACTACTGAGAGTAGGGATTGATGATGGGGGAATAAGGAGTGTTACAGGACAGGCAGTACTACTGAGAGTAGGGATTGATGATGGAGGAATAAGGAATGTTACAGGACAGGCAGTACTACTGAGAGTAGGGATTGATGATGGAGGAATAAGGAGTGTTACAGGACAGGCAGTACTACTGAGAGTAGGGATTGATGATGGGGGAATAAGGAGTGTTACAGGACAGGCAGTACTACTGAGAGTAGGGATTGATGATGAAGGAATAAGGAGTGTTACAGGGCAGGCAGTACTACTGAGAGTAGGGACTGATGATGGAGGAATAAGGAGTGTTACAGGACAGGCAGTACTTCTGAGAGTAGGGATTGATGATGGAGGAATAAGGGGTGTTACAGGACAGGCAGTACTACTGAGAGTAGGGATTGATGATGGAGGAATAAGGAGTGTTACAGGACAGGCAGTACTACTGAGAGTAGGGATTGATGATGGAGGAATAAGGAGTGTTACAGGACAGGCAGTACTACTGAGAGTAGGGATTGATGATGGAGGAATAAGGAGTGTTACAGGACAGGCAGTACTACTGAGAGTAGGGATTGATGATGGAGGAATAAGGAGTGTTACAGGACAGGCAGTACTACTGAGAGTAGGGATTGATGATGGGGTAATAAGGAGTGTTACAGGACAGGCAGTACTACTGAGAGTAGGGATTGATGATGGGGTAATAAGGAGTGTTACAGGACAGGCAGTACTACTGAGAGTAGGGATTGATGATGGGGTAATAAGGAGTGTTACAGGACAGGCAGTACTACTGCGAGTAGGGATTGGTGATGGAGGAATAAGGAGTAGGGTACAGGGCCGGTGACAGTGGAGATACAGGGTCAGTATTGGGGTGACAGAGGGGGTACAGAATCAGTATGGGGTTACGGGGCTGGTACTGGAGTGACAGTGGGGGTACAGGGCCGGTGACGGGGTAACAGTGGGGGTACAGAATCTGTATGGGCATACAGGGTTGGTATTGGGGCAACTGTGGGGGTACAGGGCCGGGATTGGGGTGACATGGGGTACAGCGCCAGTATTGGGGGTACAGGGTCAGTCTGGGGGTACAGGGCAGGTGTCAGGGTGACAGTGGGGGTACAGCATCGGTATTGGGGGTATAGGGTCAGTATGTGGGTACAGCACCAGTATTGGGGGTACAGGGTCAGTATGGGGGTGACAGTGGGGGTACAGGGTATGTGGGTACAGCACCAGTATTGGGGGTACAGGGTCAGTATGGGAGTGACAGTGGGGGGTACAGGGTCAGTATGGGTGTACAGCACCAGTTTTGGGGTACAGTCTCAGTATGGGGGTGACACTGGGGGGGTACAGGGTCAGTATGTGGGTACAGCACCAGTATTGGGGGTACAGGGTTAGTATGTGGGTACAGCACCAGTATTAGGGGTACAGGGTCAGTATGGGGGTGACAGTGGGGGGTACAAGGTCAGTATGTGGGTACAGCACCGGTATTGGGGGTACAGGGTTAGTATGTGGGTACAGGATCAGTATGGGGGTGCAGTGGGGGGTACAGGGTCAGTATGGGGGTGACAGTGGGGGTACAGGGTCAGTATGGGGGTGCAGTGGGGGGTACAGGGCAGTATGTGGGTACAGCGCCGGTATTGGGCGTACAGGGTCAGTATAGGGGTACAGCGCCGGTATTGGGAGGGGTACAGGGTCAGTATGTGGGTACAGCGCCGGTATTGGGGGGGTACAGGGTCAGTCTGGAGGTACAGCACGTACAGTGACGCAGCTCTCGGCCACCCCGGCCTCCTCTTCCTCCTGCCCGGCCACCCCGGCCTCCTCCTCCTCCTCGGACAGGTCGCTCTCCCGAGCCCCGGCCGGCATCAGGCCGCTCCACATCCCCCTCAGTGACAGGCAGCCGCCATGTACAGTACCGCCCTGATAGTGGGCGGGGCCAAACGGCGAGCCAATGACAATGACGCCTGAGCGGAAGCGAGGCTTGAAACGCTGCACCGGAAGAGGCCACTGTTACTATGGAGACGTCGCCGCACAAGCGACCGGAACCTGCGAGTGCAAGAGACAAATCCTTCCCCCAGTGATCTGCCACCCAAAGCACGGGTGCTGCGTGTCCCCGCTTCCCCGGTCCTATCTCTCTGCAGCTCCGTGCCCCCTCAGGTGACATCCCCGTGCCAGGCAGGGCACCAGGGCTGTACAGAGAGGGCGCAGCCCCCCATACACCGTACTATTCGCTGCCGCCGATGGTAACCCGGCTACCTCCCGTCTAGGACTACTCCGGACAGTCCGGGAATCCGGTGTCCGTGATTCCGGACACCGATAGAGGCCAGGCGACGCTCTGTGGGGCGGTGGTGTGGAGCTGCGAGGGTGTGGAGCTGCGAGGGTGTATCGGATGCTATTAGGCTGGCGCAGGGCAGGGTGGTGGCAGTCATATACAATTACATAGGGTCAGGGCTGGCAGCGGATAAGTACATATTCCAGGAACAGGCCGAGGTCAGGGCCAGGAGAATCCAAGAAACAATCTATGGAAATGCTGCAACATGACCACCAGTGCCTGCGGTGCCGCATTCAGTCCCTAATGTGCCTGTATGAAAGCGTACCCTGTGCAGGGTTCAGTCTCAGAGTTACGTACAGGGTATATAAACATTGCTGTATCAGCGGACGGGACACATATAAGATATGGGTGCCAGAAACCGAGGGTTAGGTGCCATTGTATGGAGTAGAGTAAGAAAAGGATAAGCACGTGAAGGAAGAGGGCCCTGCTCGTGAGAGCTTACATTGTAAAGGGGAGGGGTAGACAGACAGGGGTGACACAGATGGGGTACATAGACAGCGTGGAACAGAGGGTTAGGATGAGATTTGGCTGGGTTTGATGAAGAAGTGGGTCTTAAGAGCCCGTTTGAAGTTTTGTAGAGAGGTGGAGAGTCTGAGGGTGAGAGGTAGAGAATTCCAGAGAAAGGGAGCAGCACGTGAGAGATCTTGGAGGTAGGAGTGGGAGGAAGTAATCAGTAGGCAGGAGAGTCGGCGTGCATTAGCAGAGCGAAGAGGACGGGCGGGAGAGTAAAGGGAGCTAAGGTCAGAGATGTAGATGGGGGAGGAGTGGGTGAGAGCTTTGTAAGTGAGTGTGAGAAACTTGAATTGGATTCTGAAAGGGAAGAGGAACCAGTGAAGGTCTTGTAGGAGAGGGGAGGTGGACGTAGTACGTTTGGTGAGGAAGATGAGCCGGGCTGCAGCATTGAGGATAGATTGGAGTGGAGAGATGTATGTGTCAGGGAGGCCAGGTAGGAGGAGGTTACAGTAGTCCAGTCTGGAGATGACCAGTGAGTGGATGAGGGTCTTCGTAGCATCCTGGGTGAGAAAGGGTCTGATCCTAGAGATATTTGTGAGATGGAAGTGGCAGGACTGTGAGAGGTGCTGAATGTGTGGTGTGAAGGAGAGGGATGAGGAGGATTACTCCACGACAGCACACTCAGGAGCAAGAGGTGACAGTTGGCTGTCAGTAGATAGGGAAATTGTGGGAGATGAGGTTATGCGGGAGGGTGGGAAGATGATCGGATCAGACTTACTTACACATGTTAAGTTTAAGAAAGCTCTGGGAGATCTAAGAAAGCAGATAGACAGAGATACAAGTGAGGAGAGAATTCAGGAGAGAAAAGCTAGATTTGAGTAGCCTCAGCATAAAGATAATAAAGTCAAAAGAGTGAATAAGCTTGCCTAAAGCGGACGTATATATATATGTATATAGAGAGAGGACCAAGAACAGAACCTTGGAGGGCCCCCCTTAGTGGAAGTGGGAAGGGGGGAAGGGAGTCATGAGAGGAGACAGAGAAGGAACGGTCAGAGAGGTAGGAGGACAGCCAAGAGAAGGCAGTATCACGCAGACCAAGAGAGTGAAGGACTTGCAGAAGGAGAGGGTGGTACACAGTGTCAAAAGCAGCAGAGAGGTCAAGTAGAATAAGCAGAGAGTAGTGGCCCCTGGATTTGGCAGCAAGGAGGTCATTGCAGACTTTCTTGAGGGCAGTTTTAGTGGAGAGGACGGAAACCAGATTGAAGTTGGTCAAGCAGGAACTGGGACAAAAGAAAGGCAGTAAGGCAGTTGTAGACAATACACTCAAGGAGTTTTGAGGCAATAGGAAGATTGGTCGGTAGTTAGAGCGTGTTAGCAACGAAGGGTAGGTTCTTTAAGAACAGGAAACAAGGGCATTCTTGAATGCAGAGAGGACATTGTCAGATGAGAGGGAGAGATTAAGGAGGTGGGCAATTTCGGAACACGCAGAAGGAAAGATGTAGCGGAGGAGGCGGGAGGGGGTAGGGTCAAGTCTGGAGGTGATGGGAAGGACCGGATGATGGACATGATTTGCTCTCCAGATACAATGGAAAAGGAAGTCAGGGTTTGTGGGAAGAGTGGTCAGGGAAAGTAGTGGGTGGGTTGTTGAGGGTCTGATGGTATGTGATGTTCTGACGTATGGAGTAAATATTGAATGTGAAGTGGGTGGCAAAGGCAGAGAGTGAGGAGGGGGGATGGGGGTGGGCAGAGGAGCGAGTTGACAGTGGCAAAGAGGCGCATGTGGGTTTGAAGACTGGGAGGAGATGAGTTTCTTGAAATACGACTGTTTAGCGAGGGAAAGGGCAGCACCGAAGGACGAGAGCATACGTTTGAAATTGGGGAAGTCTGCCTTAGAGCGCAATTCCTCCACTGTTGCGGTACATGAGCATTTTTGCAGGTATCTGGTGCATTTGGTGTGTAAGGGTTGAGGCGTTGATCTGCGAGGGTACATAGTGGTTGGTGGAGTAAGGGATGCATTGTATAGGGAAGTGGCTTGTTCAGGGCATGAGAGAGACAGTATAGGAGGGAGAAGTGAGTGGAGCAATGGAGGATAGGAAAGTGGTGTCATTAGCCTCAATTGGGAGGTAGAGATGGAGACGCAGAGAGAGATAAGGTAAAGGAGAGCAAGTGGTGGTCAGAGAGGGGAAAAGGGGAATTGGAGAAATCAGAAATATCATAGCAGTGAGTGACGACCAGATCCAGTGAGCTCCCGTTCACATGAGAGGGTGAGGAGGTCCACTGGGAGATACCAAGAGAAGAGGTGAGGCTAAGGAGTTTAGTGGTAGAGGGTTTTGTGGGGATATCGATAGGGATGTTGAAGTTTCCTAAGATAATGGAGGGAATGTCAGAAGAGAGGAAGTGAGGAAGCAATGTGTATCCGGGTGATAGGTCGACCTTAATTAGGTTGACAGTCAATACAGCGACCACTAATGGTTGACATGCATTAGATCAACATGGAAAAAAGGTCAACAGGTGCAAATGGTCAACACATATAGTCGTCACAGCTTATATTTTCTTTAACTTTTTCATACTTTACCATCCACGTGGACTAGGATTGGGAATAGTACCTGCCCGACGCATGGCGAGGGAACGCAGTACACTCATTGGGGTTCCACTTGCTGTGATGGTGAAACTGACACAAAAAATGTAGTGTGGACCGCTTGTCATGTCGATCTTTTCCAGTGCCACCTTTTGACCATGTCGACCTTTTTCATCATGCCGACCTTTGCCATGTCGACCAATAGTGGTCGACCTAATGACTGTCGGATCTAATTAGGGTCAACCCTGTGATCCACACCCAAAGCTAAGGAGTATTAGAGTAGTAGGGTTTAATAAAATCTGACCCTGACCTCTGTGCTTGTGGCTTCTGACCCTGACCTCTGTGCTTGTGGCTTCTGACCCTGACCTCTGTGCTTGTGGCTTCTGACCCTGACTTCTGTGCTTGTGGCTTCTGACCCTGACCTCTGTGCTTGTGACTTCTGACCCTGACCTCTGTGCTTGTGGCTTCTGACCCAGACCTATGTGCTTGTGGCTTCTGACCCTGACCTCTGTGCTTGTGGCTTCTGACCCTGACCTCTGTGCTTGTGGCTTCTGACCCTGACCTCTGTGCTTGTGGCTTCTGACCCTGACCTCTGTCTGTAATTACCGTCACACACTCAGTACCTGAGACCTTTATCTTTTCTACATTTGACCATTCTCTGTCTCTAGTTTCTGCACCTCGATGTATTCCCATACACTTGTCCGTCCTGCTAGTCACAGAGGGATCCTGTGAGCTCGGACCATACCACATTGCAATGCTTCATCGTGAAGACCAGTAGCCTCATTAGCATCAATAATAGACACCACCAACAGAATCCATCAGTTTGCCCCATACCCATATTGCGTTGCATTTCTTATTGATCTGTTATGCATGGACACTGGGTGCAAGGGACCTACAGATTCCCTATCTGTGAACTTTATATTGGGCACACGTTGAACACACAGCAACAAATTCTTTTACATCCTATGACATCCTGAAAAGTGGGACCATTGTGCCCATTGAAATAATCTGTTATGTAACCTAGAGGTCTGATAGTTTTCTCGTATGAAGGACAAGCGGAGACAGTAGAGGCTACAAACAGACATTTCTCTGACGTCCTAGTGGATGCTGGGAACTCCGTAAGGACCATGGGGAATAGCGGCTCCGCAGGAGACTGGGCACAAAAAGAAAGCTTTAGTACTACCTGGTGTGCACTGGCTCCTCCCACTATGACCCTCCTCCAAGCCTCAGTTAGATTTTTGTGCCCGACCGAGAAGGGTGCACACTAGGGGCTCTCCTGAGCTTCTTAGATAAAAGTTAGTTTTAGGTTTTTTATTTTCAGTGAGACCTGCTGGCAACAGACTCACTGCATCGAGGGACTAAGGGGAGAAGAAGCGAACCTGCCTGCTTGCAGCCAGCTTGGGCTTCTTAGGCTGCTGGACACCATTAGCTCCAGAGGGATCGAACACAGGCCCAGCCTCGGAGTCCGGTCCCAGAGCCGCGCCGCCGGCACCCTTACAGAAGACATCAGTCTTCATCGAGGTAGCGCACAGCACTGCAGCTGTGCGCCATTGCTCCTCATGCACACCTCACACTGCGGTCACTGATGGGTGCAGGGCGCTGGGGGGGGGGGCGCCCTGAGCAGCAATATTAACACCGTGGCTGGCAAAAATACATCACATATAACCCCCAGGGCTATATGGATGTACATTAACCCCTGCCAGAATCCATAAAAATGCAGGAGAAAAGTCCGCGAAAAAGGGGCGGAGCTATCTCCTCAGCACACTGGCGCCATTTTTCCCTCACAGCTCCGTTGGAGGGAAGCTCCCTGGCTCTCCCCTGCAGTTAATACACTACAGAAAGGGTTAAAAAAGAGAGGGGGGGCACTAATTACGCGCAGTATTAAAGATACAGCAGCTATAAGGGGAAAAACACTTATATAAGGTTATCCCTGTATATATATAGCGCTTTGGTGTGTGCTGGCAAACTCTCCCTCTGTCTCCCCAAAGGGCTAGTGGGGTCCTGTCCTCTATCACTGTCCTCTATCAGAGCATTCCCTGTGTGTGTGCTGTATGTCGGTACGTTTGTGTCGACATGTATGAGGAGAAAAATGATGTGGAGACGGAGCAGATTGCCTGTAATAGTGATGTCACCCCCTAGGGGGTCGACACCTGAGTGGATGAACTGTTGGAAGGAATTACGTGACAGTGTCAGCTCTGTATAAAAGACAGTGGTTGACATGAGACAGCCGGCTACTCAGCTTGGGCCTGTCCAGACGTCTCATAGGCCGTCAGGGGCTCTAAAGCGCCCGTTACCTCAGATGGCAGATATAGACGCCGACACGGATACTGACTTCAGTGTCGACGGTGAAGAGACAAATGTGACTTCCAGTAGGGCCACACGTTACATGATTGAGGCAATGAAAAATGTTTTACACATTTCTGATAATACGAGTACCACCAAAAAGGGGTATTATGTTCGGTGAGGAAAAACTACCTGTAGTTTTCCTGAATCTGAGAAATTAAATGAGGTGTGTGATGATGCGTGGTTTTCCCCCGATAACAACTGATAATTTCTAAAATGTTATTGGCATTATATCCTTTCCCGCCAGAGGTTAGGGTGCGTTGAGAAACACCCCCTAGGGTGGATAAAGCGCTCACACGCTTGTAAGGGCTCTACCCTCTCCTGAGATGGCCGCCCTTAAGGATCCTGCTGATAGAAAGCAGGAGGGTATCCTAAAATGTATTTACACACATACTGGTGTTATACTGCGACCAGCAATCGCCTCAGCCTGGATGTGCAGTGCTGGGTTGGCGTGGTCGGATTTCCTGACTAAAAATATTGATACCCTAGATAGGGACAGTATATTATTGCCTATAGAGCATTTAAAAGATGCATTTCTATATATGCGTGATGCACAGTGGAATATTTGCCGACTGGCATCAAGTCTAAGTGCGTTGTCCATTTCTACCAGTAGAAGGTTATGGACACGTCAGTGGTCAGGTGATGCGTATTCCAAACGGCATTTGGAAGTATTGCCTTATTAAAGGGAGGAGTTATTTGGGGTCGGTCTTTCAGACCTGGTGGCCACGGCAACAGCTGGGAAATCCACGTTTGTACCCCACGTCGCCTCTCAACATGAGAAGACGCCGTATTATCAGGCGCAGTCTTTTCGTGGACAAGCGGGCAAAAGGTTCCTCATTTCTGCCCCGTGACAGAGGGAGAGGAAAAAGGCTGCAGAAATCAGCCAGTTCCCAGGAACAGAAACCCTCTCCCGCCTCTGCCAAGCCCTCAGTATGACGCTGGGGCTTTACAAGCAGAATCAGGCACGGTGGGGGGCCCGTCTCAATGAATTTCAGCGCGCAGTGGGCTCACTCGCAAGTAGACCCCTGGATCCTTCAGGTGATATCTCAGGGGTACAAATTAGAATTCGAGACGTCTCCCCCTCGCCGTTTCCTAAAGTCGGCTTTACCGATGTCTCCTTCTGACAGGGAGACAGTTTTGGAAGCCATTCACAAGCTGTATTCCCAGCAGGTGATAATCAAGGTACCCCTCCAGCAACAGGGAACGGGGTATTATTCCACACTGTTGTGGTACCGAAGCCGGACGGCTCGGTCAGACCGATTCTAAATCTAAAATCTTTGAACACTTACATACAGAGGTTCAAATTCAAGATTGAGTCACTCAGAGCAGTGTTTGCGAACCTAGAAGAAGGGGACTACATGATGTCTCGGGACATCAAGGATGCTTACCTTCATGTCAAAATTTACCCTTCTCATCAAGGGTACCTCAGGTTTATGGTACAGAACTGTCACTATCAGTTCAGACGATGCCGTATGGATGGTCCACGGCACCCCGGGTCTTTACCAAGGTAATGGCCGAAATGATGATATTCCTTCGAAGGAAGGGAATTTTAGTTATCCCTTACTTGGACGATTCCCTGATAAGGGTAAGATCCAGGGAACAGTTGGAGGTCGGTGTAGCACTATCTCAGGTAGTGTTGCGGCAGCACGATTGGATTCTCAATATTCCAAAATCGCAGCTGGTTCCGACGACTTGTCTTCTGTTCCTAGGGATGATCCTGGACACAGTCCAGAAAAAGGTGTTTCTCCCGGAGGAGATAGCCAGGGAGTTATCCGAGCTAGTCAGGAACCTCCTAAAACCGAGCCAAGTCTCAGTGCATCAATGCACAAGGGTTCTGGGTAAAATGGTGGCTTCCTACGAGCAATCCCATTCGGCAGATTCCACGCAAGAACTTTCCAGTGGGACCTGCTGGACAAATGGTCCGGGTCGCATCTTCAGATGCATCAGCGGATAACCCTGTCACCAAGGACAAGGGTGTCCCTCCTGTGGTGGTTGCAGAGTGCTCATCTTCTAGAGGGCCGCAGATTCGGCATTCAGGACTGGGTCCTGGTGACCACGGATGCCAGCCTGCGAGGCTGGGGAGCAGTCACACAGGGAAGGAATATCCAGGGCTTATGGTCAAGCCTGGAGACATCACTTCACATAAATATCCTGAAGCTAAGGGCCATTTACAATGCTCTAAGCTTAGCAAGACCTCTGCTTCAAGGTCAGCCGGTGTTGATCCAGTCGGACAACATCACGGCAGTCACCCACGTAAACAGACAGGGTGGCACAAGAAGCAGGAGGGCAATGGCAGAAGCTGCAAGGATTCTTCGCTGGGCGGAAAATCATGTGATAGCACTGTCAGCAGTATTCATTCCGGGAGTGGACAACTGGGAAGCAGACTTCCTCAGCACGACCTCCACCCGGGAGAGTGGGGACTTCACCCAGAAGTCTTCCACATGATTATAAACCGTTGGGAAAAACTCGACAGGTATTGCGCCAGGTCAAGGGATCCTCAGGCAATAGCTGTAGACGCTCTGGTAACACCGTGGGTGTACCAGTCAGTGTATGTGTTCCCTCCTCTGCCTCTCATACCCAAGGTACTGAGATTGATAAGATGGAGAGGAGTAAGCACTATATTCGTGGCTCCGGATTGGCCAAGAAGGACTTGGTAACCGGAACTTCAAGAGATGCTCACGGAGGATCCGTGGCCTCTACCTCTAAGAAGGGACCTGCTCCAGCAAGGACCCTGTCTGTTCCAAGACTTACCGCGGCTGCGTTTGACGGCATGGCGGTTGAACGCCGGATCCTGAAGGAAAAAAGGCATTCCGGATGAAGTCATCCCTATCCTGATCAAAGCCAGGAAGGATGTAACCGCAAAACATTATCACCGCATTTGGCGAAAATATGTTGCGTGGTGCGAGGCCAGTAAGGCCCGACGGAGGAAATTCAACTGGGTCGATTCCTACATTTCCTGCAAACAGGAGTGTCTATGGGCATGAAATTGGGGTCCATTAAGGTTCAAATTTCAGCCCTGTCAATTTTCTTCCAAAAAGAACTAGCTTCAGTCCCTGAAGTTCAGACGTTTGTAAAAGGGGTACTGCATATACAGCCTCCTTTTGTGCCTCCAGTGGCACTTTGGGATCTCAATGTAGTTTTTGGGTTCCAAAAGTCACATTGGTTTGAACCACTTAAATTTGTGGAGTTAAAATATCTCACATGGAAAGTGGTCATGCTGTTGGCCCTGGCCTGGGCCAGGCGCGTGTCAGAATTGGCGGCTTTATCCTGTAAAAGCCCTTATCTGATTTTCCATTCGGACAGGGCGGAATTGAGGACTCGTCCTCAGTTTCTCCCTAAGGTGGTTTCAGCGTTTCACCTGAACCAACCTATTGTGGTGCCTGCGGCTACTAGGGACTTGGAGGACTCCAAGTTGCTAGACGTTGTCAGGGCCCTGAAAATATATGTTTCCAGGACGGCTGGAGTCAGGAAAACTGACTCGCTGTTTATCCTGTATGCACCCAACAAGCTGGGTGCTCCTGCTTCTAAGCAGACTATTGCTCGTTGGATTTGTAGTACAATTCAGCTTGCACATTCTGTGGCAGGCCTGCCACAGCCAAAAATCTGTAAATGCCCACTCCACAAGGAAGGTGGGCTCATCTTGGGCGGCTGCCCGAGGGGTCTCGGCTTTACAACTTTGCCGAGCAGCTACTTGGTCAGGAGCAAATACGTTTGTAAAATTCTACAAAATTGATACCCTGGCTGAGGAGGACCTGGAGTTCTCTCATTTGGTGCTGCAGAGTCATCCGCACTCTCCCGCCCGTTTGGGAGCTTTGGTATAATCCCCATGGTCCTTACGGAGTCCCCAGCATCCACTTAGGACGTTAGAGAAAATAAGAATTTACTTACCGATAATTCTATTTCTCGTAGTCCGTAGTGGATGCTGGGCGCCCATCCCAAGTGCGGATTGTCTGCAATACTGGTACATAGTTATTGTTACCAAAAAATCGGGTTATTGCTGTAGTGAGCCATCTTTTCTAGAGGCTCCTCTGTTATCATGCTGTTAACTGGGTTCAGATCACAAGTTGTACGGTGTGATTGGTGTGGCTGGTATGAGTCTTACCCGGGATTCAAGATCCTTCCTTATTGTGTACGCTCGTCCGGGCACAGTATCCTAACTGAGGCTTGGAGGAGGGTCATAGGGGAAGGAGCCAGTGCACACCAGATAGTCCTAAAGCTTTCTTTAGATGTGCCCAGTCTCCTGCGGAGCCGCTATTCCCCATGGTCCTTACGGAGTCCCCAGCATCCACTACGGACTACGAGAAATAGAATTATCGGTAAGTAATTTCTTATTTTTTCCTGCATCTGAGAAATTAAATGAGGTGTGTGAGGAAGAGTGGTCTTCCCCCGGTAAGAAATTGATAATTTCTAAAACGGTTATTGGCAGCGTACCCTTTCCCGCCAGAGGATAGGTAACGCGGGGAAACACCCCTTAGGGTAGATACAGCGCTTACACGCTTATCAGAAAAGGTGGCACTACCGTCTCCGGATACGGCCGCCCTGAAGGGACCTGCTGATAGAAAGCAGGAGGTTACCCTATAAGATATAGTCACACACTAGGGCATTATATTGCGACCAGCCATTGCTTCGGCATGGATGTGCAGTGCTCCCGCTGCGTGGTCAAATTCCCTGTCGGAAAATAACTATGGATAGGGATAATATTTTGCTGAAAATAGAGCATATAAAAGACGTGGTCTTATACATACGTGATGCACAGAGGGATATTTGCCGGCTGGCATCAAAAATAAACGCTAGGTACATTGCCGCCAGACGGGGGTTATGGACTTGGCAATGGTCAGGCGATGCCGACTCGAATCGGCACATGGAAGTTGCCCTATAAGGGGGTAAAACTGTTTGGGGATGGTTTTTCAGACCTCGTTTCCACAGCTACTGTTGGGAAATCGATTTTTTTGCCACAGGCTACCCCACAACAAAAGAAAGCACCGTATCATCAAGTACAGTCCTTTCGGCCCCAGAAAAGCAAGAGGGCTAGAGGCTCATCCTTTCTGCCGAGAGGCAAAGGTAGAAGAAAAAGCTGCAACACACAGCTAGTTCCCAAGAGCAGAAATCCTCCCTGCGTCCGGTAGGTCCACAGCATGGTGCGGGGGCTGCTCAGGCGGACCCGGGTACGGTGTGGGCCCGTCTCAGAAATTTCAGCGGACAGTGGGCTCTCTCACATGGATCCCTGGGTCCTTCAAGTAGTATCTCAGGGGTACAGGCTGGAGTTCGAGACGTTCTTCCCCCCGCCATTTCCTAAAATCTGCCTTACCGGCACCTCCCTCTGCCAGGGAGACGGTGTTGGTGGATATTCAACACTATAATCACAACAAGTGATTGTCAAGGTGCCCCTCCTTCAGCAAGGAAGGCGTTACTATTCCACAGTGGTTGTGGTACCGAAACGTTTCGGTGAGACCCATCTTGAAATTAAAATACTTGAACTTTTATATCAGAAGATTCAAGTTCAAGATGGAATCGCTCAGGGCGGATATTACGAGCCTGGACGAGGGGGATTACAGGGTCTCCCTGGACATCAAGGATGCGTACCTGCATGTCCCCATTTACCCTCCTCACCAGGAGTACCTCAGATATGTGGTACAGGACTGTCACTATCAGTTCCAGACGCGGCCGGTGGAGTTGTCCTCGGCACCGAAGGTCTTTACCTAGGTAATGGCAGAAGTGATGATACTCCTTCGCAAGAAGGAAGTTTTTATTATCCCGTACTTGGACGATCTCCTGATAAAGGCGAGGTCCAAAGAACAGTTGGTAGTGGGGGGGTAGCACTCTCTCGGGAAGTGCTACAACAGCACGACTGGATTCTCAATATTCCAAAGTCACAGCTGGTCCCGACGACACGTCTTCTGTTCCTGGAAATGTTTCTGAACGCAGACCAGAAAAGAGTGTTTCTTCCAGTGGAAAAAGCCGAGGAGTTGTCATCTCTAGTCAGAGACATCCTATAACCAGGACAGGTGTCGGTACATCAATGCACACGAGTCCTGGGAAAAATGGTAGCTTCGTACGAAGCATAATTCCATTCGGAAGACTCCACGCAAGGACGTTCCAGTGGGACCTGTGGGACTAATGGTCCGGGTCCCATCTACAGATACAACAGCGGATAACCCTGTCAGCAAGAAACAGGGTGTCGCTGCTGTGGTGGCTGCAGAGGGCTCATCTACTAGAGGGCCGCAGATTCGGAATACAGGACTGGGTCCTGGTGACCACGGATGCCAGCCTTCGGGGCTGGGGTGCAGTCACACAGGGAAGAAATTTCCAAGGAGATTTCGCTTCACATAAATATTCTGCAGCGAAGGGCCATTTACAATGCCCTAAGCCAAGCAAGGCCCCTGCTTCAGAACCAGCCGGTACTGATCCAATCAGACGACATCACGGCGGTCGCCCATGTAAACAGACAGGGCGGCACAAGAAGCAGGATGGCGATGGCAGAAGCCACAAGGATTCTCCGATGGGCGACCTACACCCAGGAGAATGGGGACTTCATTCAGAAGTTTTCCAAATGCGGGTAAACCGTTGGGAATGACCACGGGTGGACATGATGGCGTCCCGCCTCAACAAGAAGTTGAAAAGATATTGCGCCAGGTCAAGGGACCCTCAGGCGATCGCTGGGGACGCTCTAGTGACACCGTGGGTGTACCAGTCGGTTTATGTGTCTCCTCCTCTACCTCTCATACCCAAGGTACTGAGAATAAGAAGAAGGCGAGGAGTGAAAACCATACTCGGGGTTCCGGATTGGCCATGAAGAGCTTGGTACCCGGAACTTCAAGAGATGCTGGCAGAGGACCCTTGGCCTCTGCCGCTTAGACAAGACCTGCTGCAGCAGGGACCCTGTCTGTTCCAAGACTTACCGCGGCTGCGTTTGACGGCGTGGCGGTAGAACACCGGATCCTAAAGGAAAAGGGTATTCCGAAGGAAGTCATCCCTACCCTGATCATAGCCAGGAAGGATGTCACCGCAAGACATTATCGTCGCGTTTGGCGAAAATTTATTGCTTGGTGGGAGGCCATGAAGGCTCCGACGGAGGAATTTCAACTATGTCGATTCCTGCACTTCCTGCAAGCAGGGGTGACGTTTGGGCCTCAAATTGGGGTCCATCAAGGTCCAGATTTCGGCTCTGTCGATTTTCTTCCAGAAAGAACTGGCTTCACTGCCTGAAGTTCAGACTTTGGTTAAAGGAGTACTACATATTCAGCCTCCTTTTGTGCCTCCTGTGGCACTTTTTGGATCTCAACGTGGTGTTGGATTTCCTAAAGTCGCATTGGTTGAGCCACTTAAAACCATGGAGCTAAAGTATCTCGCGTGGAAAGTGGTCATGCTGTTGGCCTTGGCCTTGGCCAGGCGTGTGTCAGAATTGGCGGCTTTGTCATGTAAAAGCCTTATCTGATTTTCTATATGGATAGGGCAGAGTTGAGGACTCGTCCTCAGTTTCTCCCAAAGGTGGTCTCAGGTTTTCACTTGAACCAACCTATTGTGGTGCCTGCGGCTACTAGGGACTTGGAGGATTCCAAGTTGCTGGACGTAGTCAGGGCCCTGAAAATTTTATTTTTCCAGGACGGCTGGAGTCAGGAAAACTGACTCGCTGTTTATCCTGATGGCACCCAACAAGCTGGGTGCTCCTGCTTCTAAGCAGTCTATTGCGCGCTGGATTTGTAGCACTATTCAGCTGGCGCATTCTGCGGTAGGATGACCGCAGCCTAAATCAATAAAAGCCCATTCCACAAGGAAGGTGGGCTCATCTTGGGCGGCTGCCCGAGGGGTCTCGGCTTTACAAGTTTGCCGAGCAGCTACTTGGTCAGGGGCAAACACGTTTGCAAAATTCTATGAATTTGATACCCTGGCTGAGGAGGACCTGGAGTTCTCTCATTCGGTGCTGCAGAGTCATCCGCACTCTCCCGCCCGTTTGGGAGCTTTGGTATAATCCCCATGGTCCTTACGGAGTTCCCAGCATCCACTAGGACGTCAGAGAAAATAAGAATTTACTTACCGATAATTCTATTTCTCGTAGTCCGTAGTGGATGCTGGGCGCCCATCCCAAGTGCGGATTGTCTGCAATACTTGTACATAGTTATTGTTAACTAATCGGGTTCTTGTTGTGAGCCATCTATTCAGAGGCTCCTCTGTTATCATGCTGTTAACTGGGTTTCATATCACAAGTTGTACGGTGTGATTGGTGTGGCTGGTATGAGTCTTACCCGGGATTCAAAATCCTTCCTTATTGTGTCAGCTCGTCCGGGCACAGTATCCTAACTGAGGCTTGGAGGAGGGTCATAGGGGGCGGAGCCAGTGCACACCAGGTAGTCCTAAAGCTTTCTTTTTGTGCCCAGTCTCCTGCGGAGCCGCTATTCCCCATGGTCCTTACGGAGTTCCCAGCATCCACTACGGACTACGAGAAATAGAATTATCGGTAAGTAAATTCTTATTTTCAGGTCCAGTATGGTACGACTTCCAGAGTACCAGTATCATCAGCAGCCTGCAATGACGGAGATACTAGGGGGTATATTTACTAAATTTCGTATTTTTCCGAATGAGGTTAAAGTTCAATCACGAATGACATCGAAAGTGTAAAATTGCAACTTTTTGAATTTATTACGACTAATTTACTAAGCTGTCGTATTCTGCATTTTCGTATTTACCGATGTCGATGTCATTCGTATTTTTTGGCAGTGTTTTACGGGAGTGAATTGTAAAACACTGCCGACATTAACACAATGAATCTCGGCCGGATCTGTGAGATCCGTGCTGGCCTTCATTGTGCACCTTTCGTAAAAAATAAAACATTGTTAAAATTAAAAAAAAAAAATGCGTGGGGTCCCCCCTCCTAAGCAAAATCAGCCTCGGGCTCATTGAGCCGGTCCTGGTTGAAAAAATATGGGTAAAAAATTGACCGGGGTTCCCCCATATTTAATCAACCAGCACCGGGCTCTGCGCCTGGTCCTGGTTCCAAAAATACGGGGGACAAAAAGCGTAGGGGTCCCCCGTATTTCTGAAACCAGCACCGGGCTCCACTAGCCAGATACATAATGCCACAGCCGGGGGACACTTTTATATTGGTCCCTGCGGCCCTGGCATTACATACCCAACTAGTCACCCCTGGCCGGGGTACCCTAGAGGAGTGGGGGCCCCTTCAATCAAGGGGTCCCCCCCTCCAGCCACCCAAGGGCCAGGGGTGAAGCCCGAGGCTGTCCGCCCCCATCCAAGGGCGGCGGATGGGGGGCTGATAACCTTTTTGACAAAATTTGAATATTGTTTTTAGTAGCAGTACTACAAGTCCCAGCAAGCCTCCCCGCAAGCTGGTACTTGGAGAACCACAAGTACCAGCATGCGGTTGAAAACTGGGCCCGCTGGTACCTGTAGTAGTACTACTACTAAAAAAATACCCCAATAAAAACAGAAGACACACACCTTGAAAGTAAAAGTTTAATTCATACATCCACACCTCCAAACATACATACTTACCTATGTTCACACGAGGGTCGGTCCTCTTCTCCATGTAGACTCCATGGGGTACCTGTTGGAAAAATTATACTCACATAATCCAGTGTAGATCGGTCCTCTTCTGTTCTATTTGTAATCCACGTACTTTGCAAAATAAAAAAACGGACACCCGACCACGCACTGAAAGGGGCCCCAAGTTTCACATGGGACCCCTTTCCCCGACTGCCAGGAACCCCCCCTGACTTCTGTCTAAGAGGGTTCCTTCAGCCAATCAGGGAGCGCCACGTCGTGGCACCCTCCTGTTGACCGAAAGTAACCTCACCGCTGACCACAAAGTTCCCACCATTTGTTACAATGGAGCGCATAGGTGCTACATTGTATCACTGCCGTGTGCTGCCTGACATACACTACAGGAGCACACAGCCAATCAGGAGGGTGCCACGACGTGGCGCTCCCTGATTGGCTGAAGGAACCCTCTTAGACAGAAGTCAGGGGGGGTTCCTGGCAGTCGGGGAAAGGGGTCCCATGTGAAACATGGGGCCCCTTTCAGTGCGTGGTCGGGTGTCCGTTTTTTTATTTTGCAAAGTACGTGGATTACAAATAGAACAGAAGAGGACCGATCTACACTGGATTATGTGAGTATAATTTTTCCAACAGGTCCCCCATGGAGTCTACATGGAGAAGAGGACCGACCCTCGTGTGAACATAGGTAAGTATGTATGTTTGGAGGTGTGGATGTATGAATTAAACTTTTACTTTCAAGGTGTGTGTCTTCTGTTTTTATTGGGGTATTTTTTTTAGTAGTAGTACTACTACAGGTACCAGCGGGCCCAGTTTTCAACCGCATGCTGGTACTTGTGGTTCTCCAAGTACCAGCTTGCGGGGAGGCTTGCTGGGACTTGTAGTACTGCTACTAAAAACAATATTCAAATTTTGTCAAAAAGGTTATCAGCCCCCCATCCGCCGCCCTTGGATGGGGGCGGACAGCCTCGGGCTTCACCCCTGGCTCTTGGGTGGCTGGAGGGGGGGACCCCTTGATTGAAGGGGCCCCCACTCCTCTAGGGTACCCCGGCCAGGGGTGACTAGTTGGGTATGTAATGCCAGGGCCGCAGGGACCAATATAAATGTGTCCCCCGGCTGTGGCATTATGTATCTGGCTAGTGGAGCCCGGTGCTGGTTTCAGAAATACGGGGGACCCCTACGCTTTTTGTCCCCCGTATTTTTGGAACCAGGACCAGGCGCAGAGCCCGGTGCTGGTTGATTAAATATGGGGGAACCCCGGTCAATTTTTTACCCATATTTTTTCAACCAGGACCGGCTCAATTAGCCCGGGGCTGGTTTTGCTTAGGAGGGGGGACCCTACGCATTTTTTTGTTGTCAAATTTAACACTTTCCCACCCCTTTCCACTGATAAACATGCACGGATCTCATGGATCCGTGCATGCCTATCAGAACACGGTAAAAAAAAGCAGGTCTGTTTTATTTTAGCACTTTTTCACGATTGGTATTTTTTCACGGCAGTGTTTGGCTTTTGTCGGCAGTGTTTGTGAATTACACTTTTTAGTAAATGACCGAGTTCTACCAAATTACAGGCGGATTTGACCGATGGTGTATTCATTCGTATTTTTTTTCTTGGACTTCCAAAAAAATACGAATGCCCTCATCACTGCCGTGATTTGAGTTTAGTAAATTCCCGAGATGACACTTTGAAGAAAAAACACCATCTCGGTCAAAATCGGGACCTTAGTAAATATACCCCTAAGTCTGCTTTCCCATTGTTATTACATGAAGCATTAGAAGAACCTGGCCTGAAGGGAATTCAGCCATTGGGAATTCTGAAGATACAGCACGTCACCGACCTGCCGGTCACTTCTCCAGATACGCCAATCTGATAATAACCGCCTGTGATGTGGGGGTCACTTTGGACACACAGAATTATACAAACACATTCGCCACCACCAGCAAAAGTCACTTTAGTGCTGAAGCACGAGGTACGCTTTTGCTCTTACCTGCACACACTGCTATACTTAGCAAAATAGGTAACGTGGGCCACACGAGGCCTTAGGTCTTAAGAAACACAAAATCAGAACTAGAATTTTAAATTGAATTCCAAGAATACGTCAGAGATTTAGTTACAAAAAGTGTTACAAATATTATTAGGAATACTTTAAGAATACACACAGAGTACGGTACAATCTCAAACAAAAATAAAAGGAGTAACATCACAGAATCCAAGCACTTACTGAGAAGATTATAGGCGTTTCTGTTGTGGGGGATTTCACAGGTTAATAGGTATGATGCATTCTCAGCATACGATAGCTGATTTCCCCCAAGAAATGAACAACACATATTGAGGAAGAGCATACCTTCCAACTGTCCCGAATACAGCGGGACACTCCATCTAATTGGACGCTGTCCCAGCTGTGGGCCGTAGTGTCCCGCGGGGGTGGGGGGGGGGTCGGCAGCTGATCCCCCTTATTTTTTTTTACCAGCTCATTGCTGGACACTTGACTCACTCCACCTAGTTGTCTTGCAAGAGTTAAGGGAGGGGGGTTAGCTCACATGGACACAGTGGGGGTCATTCCGAGTTGTTCGCTCGTTATTTTTTTCTCGCAACGGAGCGATTAGTCGCTAATGCGCATGCGCAATGTCCGCAGTGCGACTGCGCCAAGTAAATTTGCTATGCAGTTAGGTTTTTTACTCACGGCATTACGAGGTTTTCTCGGACGTCCTAGTGGATGCTGGGTACTCCGTAAGGACCATGGGGTATAGACGGGCTCCACAGGAGACTGGGCACTCTTAAAAGAAAGATTAGGTACTATATCTGGTGTGCACTGGCTCCTCCCTCTATGCCCCTCCTACAGACCTCAGTTAGTATCTGTGCCCGGCTGAGCTGGATGCACACTAGGGGCTCTCCTGAGCTTCCTAGAAAAGAAAGTATTTGTTAGGTTTTTTATTTTCAGTGAGATCTGCTGGCAACAGACTCACTGCTACGTGGGACTGAGGGGAGAGAAGCGAACCTACCTGCTTGCAGCTAGCTTGGGCTTCTAAGACTACTGGACACCATTAGCTCCAGAGGGATCGAACACAGGCCCAGTCCTCGGTCGTCCGGTCCCGGAGCCGCGCCGCCGTCCCCCTTGCAGAGCCAGAAGAACGAAGAGAAGTTGAAAATCGGCGGCTGAAGACTCCGGTCTTCATTAAGGTAGCGCACAGCACTGCAGCTGTGCGCCATTGCTCCCTTAGCACACCACACACTCCGGTCACTGATGGGTGCAGGGCGCTGGGGGGGGGCGCTCTGGGCAGCAATTAGATTACCTTACTTGGCGAAAAGCACATAATACAGTCTGATAAACTGTATATGTGCATTAACCCCCGCCATTAAAGTACATAAAAGGACAGAAGCCCGCCGCTGAGGGGGCCGGGCCTTCTTCCTCAGCACACCGGCGCCATTTTCTCTTCACAGCTCAGCTGGAAGGAAGCTCCCCAGGCTCTCCCCTGCAGTATCCTGGTACACAAAGGGTAAAAAAGAGAGGGGGGGGCACATAAATTTAGGCGCAGAACTGTGTATATAAGCTGCTATAGGGGAAAAATCACTCAGTATAGTGTACATCCCTGTATTATATAGCGCTGTGGTGTGTGCTGGCATACTCTCTCTCTGTCTCTCCAAAGGGCCTAGTGGGGGAACTGTCTTCAAATAGAGCATCCCCTGTGTGTGTGGTGTGTCGGTACGCGTGTGTCGACATGTCTGAGGTAAAAGGCTCCTTTAAGGAGGTGATAGAGCGGATAAGTGTGTGGGAGGGTGTCTCCGTCGACAACGCCGACACCTGTTTGGATATGTGTAAGTGCTGAGGTAAAATTATTGCACAAAAGGTTAGGGAACAGAAAGGAAATCTACCCATGTCTGTCCCTATGTCACAGAGTCCTTCAGAGTCTCTCTATGCTCACTATCCAAAATAACAAAGTATCGACACAGAGTTTAACTCCACTGTCGACTACGTAATGCAAAGTTACAGCCAAGAGGGCTAAAAGATATTCAATATATGATTATTGGAATAAAAGATGATTTGCATATCACTGATGACTCATCTGTCCCTGACACGAGAGTACACATGTTAAGGGGAAGAAAGCTGAGGTAAATTTCCCTCCTCTCATGAGGAAAAAGAGCGGGAATCTCCAGACAAGAGACGGCAGCTTCCCACAAGAGAATTCTCAGGCTGTATCCTTTCCCCACTAGGGCCAGGATGTGTTGAGAATCTTCCCCTTGGGTGTCCTGTTTGCACTAGCTATTCTCAGGGATCCTGCAGATAGTGTGCACATTCTAGTATACTACCCAGACCGGCGATTGTGTCGGCATGGGTTTATAGCGCTGTGGCAGCGTGGACAGGTACCTTATCAGCAGAGATTGAGACCCTAGTATGCATATAAATATTTTAAGATGCTGTCTTAAGTGATAGATATATAATTATAAAGCATGCCCAAAGGGACATGAGTATACTGGGTCCTAGAGACAAAAGCTATGTCGATTTCTGCTTGATGTGTCCTGTAGAATATACATTGGACAGATGATGCCGACTTAAGAGGCATATGGAAGGCTGAGGATTGTGTGGAGAAAGGTTCTCGGGCCTGGTCTCCACAGCTATAGCTGGTAATTCTGATATTTTGCCTTATATTCCTGCACAGCCTAGGAAAGCATGACATTATTAAATGCAGCTTTTCGAATAAAGAAACAAGAAAGTCTGAGGTGCGTCCTTTCTTGTCAGAGCCGGGGGCAGAGGAAAGAAGCTGTACAACACAGCTAGTCCCCAGGAACAGAAGTCCTCCCCGGCCTCTACAAAAATCCACCGCATGTCGCTGGGGCTCCACAGGCGGAGCTAGGCCCGGTGGGGACACGCCTTCGTAAATTCAGCCACATGTGTTTTCACTCCCTGTTAGATCCCTGGGCAATAGAAATTGTATCGCAGGGATACAGGCTGGACTGTGAGAAGATGCCCCCTCACCGAGGACCCGGCGGGCTTCCCCCCAAGAGAGGGAGCCAGTGTTAACTGCAATTCGTAAATTGTATCTTCAACAGGTGGTGGTCAAGGGTCCCCTCCTTCAACAAGAGGGTGTTATTATTCGACCATGTTATAATCCCGAAACCAGACGGTTCGGTTAGACCCATATTGAATTAAAATCCCTGAACATATACCTGAAAAGGTTCAGGTTCAAGATGGAATCGCTAAGAGCGGTCATTGCAAGCCTGAAATGAATCGGGACATAAGGGATGCATACCTTCGTGTCCCCATTTATCCACCTCATCAAGCGTACCTCAGAATTGCGGTACGGGATTGTCATTACCAATTTCACCAAGGTAATGGCGGATATGATGGTGCTCCTGAGGAAGCAAGGTGTCACTATTATCACATTCTTGGATGATCTCCTCATAAAAGCGAGATCAAGAGAGCAGTTGCTGGACAGCGTATCACCTTCTCTGGATGTGAAACGGCAACATGACTGGATTCTATATATTCCGAAGTCGCAGTTGGTTCCTACAGCTCATCTGCCTCGCCTAGGCATGATCCTAGACACAGACCAGAAGAGGGTTTATCTCCCGATAGAGAGAGCTCAGGAGCTCATGACACTGGTCAGGAATCTATTGAAAACCAAAACAGGTGTCAGTGCATCACTGCACTCGAGTCCTGGGAAGGATGATGGCATCATACGAGGCCATCCCCTTCGGCTGGTTCCATGCAAGGACAATGGAACTTACTGGACAAGTGGTCCGGATCACATCTTCAGATGCATCGGTTAATCACCCTATCCCCCAGGGCCAGGGTGTCTCTCCTGTGGTGGCTGCAGAGTGCTCACCTTCTCGAGGGCCGCAGATTCGGCATTCAGGACTGGGTCCTGGTGACCACGGATGCAAGCCTCCGAGGGTGGGGGGCAGTTACACAGGGAAGAAAATTCCAAGGTTTGTGGTCAAGCCAACAGACTTGCCTTCACATCAATATCCTGGAACTAAGGGCCATATACAACGCCCTAAGTCAAGCGGAGTTCCTGCTTCGCGACCAACCGGTTCTGATCCAGTCAGACCGCAGGGGCTCATGTAAACCGCCAGGGCGGCACAAGGAGCAGGGTGGCGAGGGTAGAAGCCACCAGAATTCTTCGCTGGGCGGAGAATCAAGTAAGCGCACTGTCAGCAGTGTTCATTCCGGGAGTGGACACGACCTCCACCCGGGAAAGTGGTGACTTCATCAGGAAGTCTTCACGCAGTTTTGCAAATTGATGGAAACTGCCTTAGGTGGACTACATGGCGTCCCACCTCAATAAAAAGATAAAATAGGTTTTACGCTGGGTCAAGGGACTCTCAGGCGATAGCTGTAGTCGCACTAGTAACACCGTGGGTGTTCCAGTCGGTCTATATATTCCCTCCTCTTCCTCTCAGACCCAAGGGCTGAGAATTATAATAAACGGAGGAGTGTGAACAAGGGCCCTCATTCCGAGTTGATCGGTCGCAAGGCGAATTTAGCAGAGTTACACACGCTAAGCCGCCGCCTACTGGGAGTGAATCTTAGCTTCTTAAAATTGCGACCGATGTATTCGCAATATTGCGATTACTAACTACTTAGCAGTTTCAGAGTAGCTCCAGACTTACTCTGCCTGTGCGATCAGTTCAGTGCTTGTCGTTCCTGGTTGACGTCACAAACACACCCAGCGTTCGCCCAGGCACTCCCACCGTTTCTCCGGCCACTCCTGCGTTTTTTCCGGAAACGGTAGCGTTTTCAGCCACACGCCCCTGAAACGCCGTGTTTCCGCCCAGTAACACCCATTTCCTGTCAATCACATTACGATCGCCGGAGCGAAGAAAAAGCCGTGAGTAAAAATACTTTCTTCATAGTAAAGTTACTTGGCGCAGTCGCAGTGCGAACTTTGCGCATGCGTACTAAGCGGATTTTCACTGCGATGCGATGAAAAAGAACGAGCGAACAACTCGGAATGAGGGCCAATATTCTTTGCTCCGGATTGGCCAAGAAGGACTCGGTACCCGGAACTGCAAGAAATGCTCTCAGAGGACCCATGGCCTCTGCCTCTCAGTCAGGACATGTTGCAACAGGGACCCTGTCTGATCCAAGACTTACCGCGGCTGCGTTGGACGGCATGGCGGTTGAACGCCGGATCCTAGCGGAAAAGGGCGTTCCGGATGCAGTTATTCCTACGCTGATAAAGGCTAGGAAAGACGTGACAGCAAGACTTTTTCACTGTATATGGCGAAAATAGGTTGCTTGGTGTGTGGCCGGGAAGGCCCTACAGAGGAATTCCAGGGGGGTCGATTCCTGCACTTCCTACAGTCAGGAGTGACTATGGGCCTAAAATTAGGACCCATAAAGGCCAAGATTTCGGCCCTATCCCTTTTTCTCTCAAAAAGAACTGGCTTCACTGCCTGAAGTTCGGACGTTGTTACAGGGGTGCTGCATATTCAGCCACTTTTGTGCCTCCAGTGGCACCTTGGGATCTTAACGTGTGTTGGATTCCTAAAATCCCACTGGTTTGAGCCACTTAAGACCGTGGAGCTAAAATATCTCACGTGGAAAGTGGTCATGCTTTTGGCCTTAGCTTGGACTAGGCGTGTGTCAGAATTGGCTGCTTTGTCATGTAAAAGCCCATATCTGATCTTCCATATGGAAAGGGCAGAATGGAGGACTCGTCCCCAATTTCTCCCTAAGGTGGTATCATCGTTTCATTTGAACCAACCTATTGTGGTGCCTGCGGCTACTAGGGACTTGGAGGATTCCAAGTTGCTGGACGTAGTCCGGGCTCTGAAACTTTGTTTCCAGGACGGCTAGAGTCAGAAAAACTGACTCGCTATTTATCCTGCATGCACCCAACAAGCTGGGTGCTCCTGCTTCAAAGCAGACTTTTGCTCGCTGGATCTGTAGCACCATTCAGCTTGCACATTCTGCGGCTGGACTGCCGCATCCTAAATCAGTAAAAGCCCATTCCACGAGGAAGGGGGCTCTTCTTGGGCGGCTGCCCGAGGGGTCTCGGCTTTACAACTTTGCCGAGCTGCTACTTGGTCGGGTTCAAACACTTTTGCAAAATTCTACAAGTTTGATACCCTGGCTGAGGAGGACCTTGAGTTTGCTCATTCGGTGCTGCAGAGTCATCCGCACTCTCCCGCCCGTTTGGGAGCTTTGGTATAATCCCCATGGTCCTTACGGAGTACCCAGCATCCACTAGGACGTCAGAGAAAATAAGAATTTACTCACCGGTAATTCTATTTCTCGTAGTCCGTAGTGGATGCTGGGCGCCCGTCCCAAGTGCGGACTTCTTCTGCAATGCTTGTATATAGTTATTGCTTAAATAAGGGTTATGTTATAGTTGCATCAGAGTTTATCTGATGCTCTGTGATTGTTCATACTGTTAACTGGGTATAGTTATCACGAGTTGTACAATGTGATTGGTGTGGCTGGTATGAGTCTTACCCTGGATTCCAAATCCTTTCCTAGTAATGTCAGCTCTTCCGGGCACAGTTTCCCTAACTGAGGTCTGGAGGAGGGGCATAGAGGGAGGAGCCAGATATAGTACCTAATCTTTCTTTTAAGAGTGCCCAGTCTCCTGCGGAGCCTGTCTATACCCCATGGTCCTTACGGAGTACCCAGCATCCACTACGGACTACGAGAAATAGAATTACCGGTGAGTAAATTCTTATTTTTTCTTCGTTCTGGTGATCGTAATGTGATTGACAGGAAGTGGGTGTTTCTGGGCGGAAACTGGCCGTTTTATGGGAGTGTGTGAAAAAACGCTACCGTTTCTGGGAAAAACGCGGGAGTGGCTGGAGAAACGGAGGAGTGTCTGGGCGAACGCTGGGTGTGTTTGTGACGTCAAACCAGGAACGACAAGCACTGAACTGATCGCACTGGCAGAGTAAGTCTCAAGCTACTCAGAAACTGCACAGAGAAGTCTTTTCGCAATATTGCGAATCTTTCGTTCGCAATTTTGATAAGCTAAGATTCACTCCCAGTAGGCAGCGGCTTAGCGTGTGCAATGCTGCTAAAAGCAGCTTGCGAGCGAACAACTCGGAATGACCCCCAGAGATTCCATTCCTCTTTGAGGTTAAATCCTGGGATGTCTGTTTGGAACCCAGGGGTCTGGTTCTTGACCCTATTGAACAGATGTATGGCCTCTCCTCAGGAAGGATAGTGGCCTGGTCAGATGCATTCCTGGGAAGAGTGATAACCTCTTATCCCACCTGGAGTTATGTTATCAGTCCATTTACAGAGCTGGTAATTGCAGAATGACATGTAGCTGAAGAAATAACATTTACCACACAGACAATACATTGATACCACATGCAGTTTGATGAATACCATATTCTGGGATCCAGTCATGTGATGGATCCTGACCTCAGATGTTTATGGTCACTGGGCCTAAGTCAGACCTGATCGCTAGCAAGCGATTTTTGCAGTCCTGCGTTCGCATATTCGCCGCCCATAGGGGAGTGTATTTTAACTGTGCAAGTGTTGACACCCACAAACGCCCTCTTCTTGTCAATCTCCTTGTGAACGCCCGTGCGAACGGATCCGTCGCACAAACCCATTGCTGGGCGCCGATCTGCTTTGTACACGTGCATCACGACTGCGCATTGCGGTGTATATGCATGCGCAGCTTGGACCTCATCGCCCGCTGTGCAAAAATGAACAGCAACGATCAGGTCGGAATTACCCCCCATGTGCAATGCAGGGGGGGAGGCGGGGGCAGATGTAACATGTGCAGAGAGAGTTAGATTTGGGTGGGTTATATTGTTTCTGTGCATGGTAAATACTGGCTGCTTTATTTTTACACTGCAATTTAGATTTCAGTTTGAACACACCCCACCCAAATCTAACTCTCTCTGCACATGTTACATCTGCCCCACCTGCAGTGCACATGGGGGGTCATTCCGAGTTGATCGTAGCTGTGTTAAATTTAGCACAGCTACGATCATTAACTCAGACATGTGGGGGGACGCTCAGCACAGGGCTAGTCCGCCCCGCATGTCAGTGCCGGCCCCCCCTGCAGAAGTGCAAAGGCATCACACAGCGGCGATGCCTTTGCACTTCACGAGTAGCTCCCGGCCAGCGCAGCTTTAGCGTGCTGGCCGGGGAGCTACTCATCGCTCCTCAGCCCGCAGCGGCTGCGTGTGACGTCACGCAGCCGCTGCGGGCCACTCCCCGAACGGTCTGGCCACGCCTGCGTTGGCCGGACCGAGCCCACAAAATGGCGGCCAAACGCCGCCGTTTCGCCCCCTCCTGCCCATCGACCGCCTCTGCCTGTCAATCAGGCAGAGGCGATCATAGCGCAGCGACGGGCGGCCATGCGCTGGCGCACTGCGGTGCCGGCGCATGCGCAGTTCTGACCCAATCGTTACGCTGCAATCGGGTCAGAATGACCCCCATGGTTTTGCCCATCAGCTAACAAATTTGCTCCTGCGATCAGGTCTGAATTAGGCCCTTTGTACAAGTACTGGAACTCTCTCCACTATTCATGGCCAGTAGGTCTGCATTACCGGTGAATTCATTCCTCAGCTAGATAGAGATACTGTAGAACGAGCGAGATGAGACGCTGCAGGGATGTAGTTCCTGTGTACGACCGCTGCAAGAGGATTGCTCCAATCCCTATGGAGGAGGAAACAAGAAGACTGGTTGTGACAAGTCCGGCTGTGTAGTACTGGGCTGGCGGAGAAACGGCTCTTCAAGGTACTGACAGCCTTAGCCAAGCAGACTCTGGTGCTGGCATTCATACTGGCAAGGGACGTAATACAGGCGTGTCCTCATAAATCTAGCCTCACTACGCCATGCCTCATACATCTAGCCTCACTACGCCATGCCTCATACATCTAGCCTCAATACACCATGCGTCACGAGATGCCTCATACATCTAGCCTCAATACGCCATGCCTCATACATCTAGCCTCACTACGCCATGCCTCATACATCTAGCCTCACTACGCCATGCCTCATACATCTAGCCTCACTACGCCATGCCTCATACATCTAGCCTCACTACGCCATGCCTCATACATCTAGCCTCACTACGCCATGCCTCATACATCTAGCCTCACTACGCCATGCCTCATACATCTAGCCTCACTACGCCATGCCTCATACATCTAGCCTCACTACGCCATGCCTCATACATCTAGCCTCACTACGCCATGCCTCATACATCTAGCCTCACTACGCCATGTCTCATACATCTAGCCTCACTACGCCATGCCTCATACATCTAGCCTCACTACGCCATGCCTCATACATCTAGCCTCAATACGCCATGCGTCACGAGATGCCTCATACATCTAGCCTCAATACGCCATGCGTCACGTCTAGCCTCAATACGCCATGCATCACGAGATACCTCATACATCTAGCCTCAATACGCCATGCGCCACGAGATGCCTCATACTTCTAGCCTCAATACGCCATGCCTCATACATCTAGCCTCAATACGCCATGCATCACGAGATACCTCATACATCTAGCCTCAATACGCCATGCGCCACGAGATGCCTCATACATCTAGCCTCAATACGCCATGCCTCATGCATCTAGCATCAATACGCCATGCGCCACGAGATGCCTCATACATCTAGCCTCAATACGCCATGCGCCACGAGATGCCTCATGCATCTAGCCTCAATATGCCATGCGTCACGTCTAGCCTCAATACGCCATGCGTCACGAGATACCTCATACATCTAGCCTCAATACACCATGCCTCATACATCTAGCCTCACTACGCCATGCCTCATACATCTAGCCTCAATACGCCATGCCTCATACATCTAGCCTCAATACGCCATGCCTCATACATCTAGCCTCACTACGCCATGCCTCATACATCTACCCTCAATACGCCATGCGTCACGAGATGCCTCATACATCTAGCCTCAATACGCCATGCGCCACAAGATGCCTCATACATCCAGCCTCAATACGCCATGCCTCATACATCTAGCCTCAATACGCCATGCATCACGAGATGCCTCATACATCTGACCTCAATACGCCATGCGCCACGAGATGTCTCATACATCCAGCCTCAATACGCCATGCGCCACGAGATGCCTCATACATCTAGCCTCAATACACCATGCGTCACGAGATGCCTCATACATCCAGCCTCATACATCTAGCCTCAATACGCCATGCGACACAAGATGCCTCATACATCTAGCCTCAATACGGCTTGCACCACGAGATGCCTCATACATCCAGCCTCAATACGCCATGCGTCACGAGATGCCTCATACATCCACCCTCAATACGCCATACGTCACGAGATGCCTCATCTAGCCTCAATACGTCATGCGTCACCAGATGCCTCATACATCCAGCCTCAATACGCCATGTGTAACGAGATGCCTCATCTAGCCTCAATACGCCCAGGGCCATCTTAACAACAGAGTAGGCCCCTGGGCACAGCAATTTACTGGGCCCCCTACCCATCCTCCAACGGTAGGGGTGGGGGTTGCTATCAGCTGCAGCTTTGATGTCCCGCAGGCGGTAGGAGGTGTTCTATCTTCCACCCAGCATGTAGGACCTGGAGCAGTCATTTCTGCTAATTGCTCCTTTACTGCACAGATGGGACAAAACTGTAGAAGGGGGCATTGGGCTGAATGAAGAAGCCCCAGTACATGACTTTCAGGGTGGTAGGGGGTGTTTAATACGTAGGGGAGTGGTAGATAGTGGAGTGGGCTTAATAGTTATCATTTTCTAGTGGGAGAGCATCTTGCTTGACTGCAGAAATCTCAAGTTCCTGAAGATTAATGTCTTAGCTTTGAAATGGATAAAAAAAACTAGAGAGTTCCACCTTTCAGAAGGTTCTAGGGACTTGGGGATCAGAGTTCAGGAGCCAGAGCAATTCACCAATGAATATCTACAACTGCATATTAGGCATGTGGAGCTGGAGCAGGGACCAGCTGCTTGAAGGCTGATATTTCTGGTTCTGGGCATAGTATAGACAAGCTGCCAGTGTCCACAGAAAGGGGAGAGTCACAGCTTTTGGAGTATACCCTCAGAAAAACTCTAAATCAGACAGAACTTGAGATATTTGGCTGGGAGGAGCAATTAACAGGCTTGGATGGGGACCACTGCTTTCAAGTCGGATATCTCGAGTTCCCCAGGGCCAATTTTAAAAAATCTGGTACTCCTGGAAAGAGGGGACCCTCAGCTATCAGGCTGGGGCCCTTACACACTTGGGGCCCTTGGGCAAGAGCCCATTGAGCCCCTATGAAAAGACGGCCCTGAATACGCCATGCGTCACGAGATGCCTCATACATCTAGCCTCAATACGCCATGCGACACAAGATGCCTCATACATCTAGCCTCAATACGCCATGCGACACAAGAAGCCTCATACATCTAGCCTCAATACGCCATGCGTCACGAGATGCCTCATACATCTAGCCTCAATACGCCATGCGCCACGAGATGCCTCATACATCTAACCTCAATACGCCATTCACCATAAGATGCCTCATACATCTAGCCTCAATAAGCCATGCGTCACAAGATGCCTCATACATCTAGCCTCAATACGCCATGCGCCACGAGATGCCTCATACATCTAGCCTCAATACACCATGCATCACGAGATACCTCATACATCCACCCTCAATACGCCATGCGTCACGAGATGCCTCATACATCTAGCCTCAATACGCCATGCCTCATACATCTAGCATCAATAAGCCATGCGCCACGAGATGCCTCATACATCTAGCCTCAATACGCCATGCGCCACTAGATGCCTAATACATCTAGCCTCAGTACGCCATGCGTCACGTCTAGCCTCAATACGCCATGCGTCACGAGATACCTCATACATCTAGCCTCAATACGCCATGCCTCATACATCTAGACTCACTACGCCATGCCTCATACATCTAGCCTCAATACGCCATGCCTCATACATCTAGCCTCACTACGCCATGCCTGATACATCTAGCCTCAATACACCATGCGTCACGAGATGCCTCATACATCTAGCCTCAATACGCCATGCGCCACAAGATGCCTCATACATCCAGCCTCAATACGCCATGCCTCATACATCTAGCCTCAATACGCCATGCGCCACGAGATCTCTCATACATCCAGCCTGTCACAACTGAGGGCCTGAGCTGACGGGAGGCAGCCTCAGTTGTAGGGGCTGAGATGTACCGGAACCTGGGAGGTTGTATCAGACCCCTGGACATGTAAGTAACATGAATAATAACTGCCCGAAGGCGTGACCACGACAACTTGGATAAAAGTCAATGATGTTTATTATCACAACTCCGCAACACAGCAGCAGTAAAAGAAAACGTAAAAGTCAGCAAAGAATAAATACAGTTCCTGGGTACTACAGGATGGCAGGAGCCACAGGGCACTGGTAGTGTGAGATAGTTCTTATGATCTTCTAGATGGAAAGTCCTTACCAGGCCCGACTGTAGCAATGGAGATAACCCAGGATTGTGCCAGCTGGTGTTCCAGGAAAAGCTGGGTTGCTGAAGATAAAACAGCTGCTGTGGATACTGGCTGGAACCAGACTGTTGTTAGCACGGAATGGATACTGGCTGGAACCAGTTAAATAATAAATGAACTTGGGAGCGATGAAATATGAACTGAAATGTAGAACTTGAGAGCGGAGAAATAATAATACCGGTGGAGAGTGGTAAAGTGTAGAAAGGACACCGGCCCTTTAAGGGAAGCTGTACTCTGCTGGAAGCTGAGCTGGAAGCAGGTAATGTTGTAGCTGGAAACAGATGAATCCACAATGGATTGGAGAGTCAGGCTACACCGCAGGTGGAATGCTGGTGCGGGTCTCTATGGTGGAAGTCTTGAGACAGGAGCTGGAACCTGGAAGACAATCACAGGAGAGAGACAAACAGGAACTAGGTTTGACAACCAAAGCACTGACGCCTTCCTTGCTCAGGCACAGTGTATTTATACCTGCAGCAAGGAAGGGATTGGCTAGGCAATTATGCAGATTAACAATACTGACAACAGATTGGAGGAAATGATCAGCTGACAGAATCCAAGATGGCTGCGCCCATGCAGACACTTGGAGGGAAGTTTGGTTTGTAATCCATGTGGTAATGAAAACAGTAATGGCGGCGCCGGCCACTGGAGACAGGAGACGCCAGGCTGACAAGTGCACATCCAACCACGCGGACACAGCGGAGGCCGCGGCTGACGTAATCGCCACTCTGACACTCTGCATGCAGAAGCTCAGGGACGGCGGCGGAGGCCGCGGGAGACGCCATGCCAGATGTAATAAGGCGTTACTGTGACAGCGTCTCAGAGAGACAGGAGAGGATGCAGGAATGTGAACATTAGGATAACAGATGGGATCCGGTCCTGGAGCGCTGAGCCAGCCTTAGGAGGCATCTGATGGGTAAGAAATGGCGTCCAGATACCCGGATCGTGACAGCACCCCCCCCTTTAGGAGTGGCCCCAGGACACTTCTTTGGCTTTTGAGGAAACTTGGAATGGAATCTCCGGACCAAGGCAGGAGCATGGACATCAGAAGCATTGGTCCATGAACGTTCCTCAGGGCCGTAACCCTTCCAGTCAATAAGATACTGTAGTTGACCGTAACGGTGACGTGAGTCCAGGATCTTGGCCACTTCATACTCAACGCCTCGTTGAGTTTGGACTTTCGGAGTTGGAGGAAGTGAGGAATGAAACCGATTCAAGATCAGCGGTTTCAACAGGGAAACATGGAATGTCCTGGGTATTTTTAAGAAGGGAGGCAACTGGAGTCTGTAAGCAACAGGATTGATGACTTGTTCAATCTTGAAAGGACCGATATAGCGAGGTGCAAACTTCATACTGGGAACTCTTAACCTCAAATTCTTCGTGGATAACCATACCCGATCACCCACCTTGAGAGCAGGAACTGCTCGACGCTTCTTATCCGCAAACTTCTTGTACCTGAACGATGCCTTGAGCAGAGCTGATCGTACGCTCTTCCAGATATTGGCAAACTGATGCAAGGTGATATCCACTGCGGGAACAGAAGTTGCTGGAAGCGGTTGGAACTCAGGAACTTTAGGGTGGAATCCAAAGTTAGTGAAGAATGGTGTTGAAGCAGATGAAGAATGATACTGGTTGTTATGACAGAACTCGGCCCAGGGAAGTAATTGAACCCAGTCATCTTGAGAGGAGGACACATAGATGCGGAGGAAGGCCTCCAAGTCCTGATTCACCCTCTCGGTTTGACCATTGGTCTGAGGATGGTAAGCCGTGGAAAACTTTAGCTTGACTTGGAGGACTTGACATAAACTTCGCCAGAATTTGGCTGTGAATTGAACTCCTCGATCTGAGATAATTTCTTCAGGAAGACCGTGGAGTCGAAAGATCTCTTGTATGAATACTTGAGCCAACTTGGAAGCTGACGGAAGACCGGTGAGAGGAATGAAGTGTGCCATCTTGGTGAACCGGTCAACTACCACCCAGATGGTATTGAACTTGTTGCACATGGGTAAGTCTGTAATGAAATCCATCGACAAGTGGGTCCATGGTTGACGGGGAACGGATAGTGGAACCAGTTGCCCCGCAGGCGACTGGCGGGATACTTTATGTTGGGCACACTTTGGGCAAGATGCAATAAACTCCAAGACGTCCTTTTTCAGAGTTGGCCACCAATAGGACCTAGAGATAAACTCCAGGGTTTTTTGGATACCTGTATGTCCGGCAAAACGGGAAGCATGGGCCCAATGCATGAGCTTCTTCCTTAGCATCGGCTTCACAAAACTTTTCCCTGATGGGGGCGTAGAGTCCATCCCTACCGTGGAGAATGCCAACGGATTTATAATAGGATGCTTGTCTGAAGACTCTGACTCATTTTCTTGCTCCCATGAGCGGGAAAGGGCATCGGCCTTGCGATTCTGAGAGCCCGGACAGAACTGGAGTTTAAAGTCGAACCTGGAAAAGAAAAGTGCCCATCTGGCCTGACGAGGGTTGAGACATTGTGCGCCCTTCAGGTATAAAAGGTTCTTGTGGTCTGTAAGTATGGTGATTGAATGAGAAGCTCCCTCCAACAGATACCTCCACTCTTCTAGAGCGAGCTTGATGGCTAGCAACTCCTGGTCGCCAATGGCATAGTTGCGCTCAGCTGGGGAGAACTTCCGGGAGAAGAAACTGCAAGGGTGTAAATGGCCATCTTTAGCCCTCTGAGATAACACCGCTCCTACTCCAACGGAGGAGGCATCCACCTCTAAGATGAAAGGAGAGTCGATGTCAGGCTGTTTCAGAACA
This sequence comes from Pseudophryne corroboree, assembly GCF_028390025.1. Classification (NCBI taxonomy): domain Eukaryota; kingdom Metazoa; phylum Chordata; class Amphibia; order Anura; family Myobatrachidae; genus Pseudophryne; species Pseudophryne corroboree. Next base: position 360,777 of record NW_026967560.1, on the reverse strand, counting down.
GGCGCAGAGATGAACCTTTGTTTTAAAAGATGAAATGCTTGCATGGCTTCTTCAGACCACTTGGACGGGTTAGCACCCTTCTTAGTGAAAGCAGTAATAGGCGCCACAATGGTGGAAAAGTCTCGTATAAACTTTCGGTAATAGTTGGCGAACCCTAAGAACCTCTGGACCCCTTTGAGGGTTAAGGGTACCGGACAATTTTGGATTGCTTGTAGTTTCTCAGGATCCATCTCTAGTCCGGAACCGGACACAATGTACCCTAGAAACGGAATGGACTTGACTTCAAAGACGCATTTTTCTAATTTGCAATAGAGATGATTGACACAGAGACGGGACAGAACCTCTTTAACCCAAAAACGATGTTCCTCTAAATCGTTGGCAAAAATGAGGATATCGTCTAGATAGACCACGACATGACGGTATAGAATGTCTCTGAAGATCTCATTGACAAAATGCTGGAAGACAGCTGGAGCATTGCTCAATCCGAAGGGCATGACGAGGTACTCATAATGTCCGTCACGGGTGTTAAAGGCGGTCTTCCACTCGTCACCCTCACGGATCCGGATGAGATTGTATGCACCTCGCAAGTCCAGCTTTGTAAAGATGATAGCTCCGCTAACTCTGTCAAAGAGCTCAGTAATCAGGGGTAAAGGATAACGGTTCTTGATGGTAATGTCGTTCAAACCTCTGTAGTCGATGCACGGCCGCAGACCACCATCTTTCTTTTTTACAAAAAAGAAGCCTGCGCCGGCTGGAGAAGAAGAAGGTCGAATGAACCCCTTTGCTAGGTTCTCTTTAATATATTCCTCCATAGAATGCGTCTCAGGCAGAGACAACGGATAAGTTCGGCCTCGAGGTGGAACCTTCCCTGGAACGAGATCAATCGGACAGTCCCATTCTCTATGAGGAGGAAGGATATCAGCAGAAGCTTTACTGAACACATCCGTGAAATCTTGATATGGAGGAGGTGGAACATCAGACGACCTGGGGGAGGAAGAACAGACAGGCAATACTTTAAACAAACATGTCTCAGCACAGGAGGAACCCCATGCCAGGATTTGCGTAGTCGTCCAATCAATTGTAGGATTGTGAAGACGGAGCCATGGAAGGCCCAGGACCACAGGATGTGTGGCTCTTGGAATCACTAAAAAAGAAATAAGTTCGGAATGAAGAACTCCCACTCTCAGACGAACTGGTAGAGTCCTTAAAGAAATAACTGCATCAAAAATTTTGCTGCCATCCACGGCAGTTAAAGAAATGGACGAAGGAAGTCTCTCGGTGGGTAGGGACCACCGTTTAACATAGGCTTCGGTAATAAAGTTCCCAGCTGCTCCGGAATCAAGGAGGGCAATGACGTTCCGATAACGTTGAGCAACTTGAAGCGAGACTGGGAGATTACAATCTTGAGGAGATGGAGAGGAGATCATTACTCCTAGCCGGCCCTCTCCTTGGCGAGCTAGGATTTGGAGTTTCCCGGACGTTTGGGACAGGCATTAATGGTGTGAGACGGAGCTGCACAATAGAGACAGAGAGACTCGGAGAGACGTCTTCGGCGCTCAGCAGGAGTTAAACGGGAACGGCCAAGTTGCATGGGCTCATCTTTAGATGGTGACAGTTGACGAGGAGGAGGAGCAGAAGATTTTGGAGCAGATGATCTTCCACGCTCAGTTGCTCTCTCTCTGAAACGTAAATCAACTTTCGTGCAGAGTGAGATTAGCTCATCTAACTTAGAAGGTAAGTCTCTGGTAGCTAACTCATCTTTAATACGCTCAGATAAGCCATGCCAGAATGCAGCATACAGGGCCTCGTCGTTCCATGCCAGTTCGGATGCCAGGATCTGGAACTGTATCAGATATTGTCCTACAGTACGTGACCCCTGGCGTAAACGGAGAATCTCGGATGAAGCTGAGGTTACCCGGCCTGGCTCGTCGAAGATGCGCCTGAATGTTGACACGAAGGCAGTGTAGGAAGATAGCAGGGTGTCGGACCTCTCCCATAACGGTGATGCCCAATCAAGGGCTGAGCCACTGAGAAGAGAAATAATGTAGGCAATTTTTGTACGGTCACTGGGAAAATTGCCAGGTTGTAGCTCAAACTGAATCTCACACTGGTTGAGAAATCCCCTGCAGAATCTTGGAGATCCGTCAAATTTTGCTGGCGTTGGAAGATGAAGACGTGGAGCAGAAATGGGTAAGGTGGGTGGGGTTATAGCTGGAGTCACTGTGGTTGACGCACCAGACGCGCCTGATCCACGGAGAGTTGTCTGAATCCCATCCAGCCGAGTAGAGAGATCCTGGAGACAGCGGATGATGTGGCCCTGTGCAGCCTCCTGATGTTCTAGTCGGGCTGCCAGTTCTTGCATCGGCCTGGCCGCTTGATCCTGGTCTCCGGCTGGATTCATTAGGTCAGTGCTTACTGTCACAACTGAGGGCCTGAGCTGACGGGAGGCAGCCTCAGTTGTAGGGGCTGAGATGTACCGGAACCTGGGAGGTTGTATCAGACCCCTGGACATGTAAGTAACATGAATAATAACTGCCCGAAGGCGTGACCACGACAACTTGGATAAAAGTCAATGATGTTTATTATGACAACTCCGCAACACAGCAGCAGTAAAAGAAAACGTAAAAGTCAGCAAAGAATAAATACAGTTCCTGGGTACTACAGGATGGCAGGAGCCACAGGGCACTGGTAGTGTGAGATAGTTCTTATGATCTTCTAGATGGAAAGTCCTTACCAGGCCCGACTGTAGCAATGGAGATAACCCAGGATTGTGCCAGCTGGTGTTCCAGGAAAAGCTGGGTTGCTGAAGATAAAACAGCTGCTGTGGATACTGGCTGGAACCAGACTGTTGTTAGCACGGAGTGGATACTGGCTGGAACCAGTTAAATAATAAATGAACTTGGGAGCGATGAAATATGAACTGAAATGTAGAACTTGAGAGCGGAGAAATAATAATACCGGTGGAGAGTGGTAAAGTGTAGAAAGGACACCGGCCCTTTAAGGGAAGCTGTACTCTGCTGGAAGCTGAGCTGGAAGCAGGTAATGTTGTAGCTGGAAACAGATGAATCCACAATGGATTGGAGAGTCAGGCTACACCGCAGGTGGAATGCTGGTGCGGGTCTCTATGGTGGAAGTCTTGAGACAGGAGCTGGAACCTGGAAGACAATCACAGGAGAGAGACAAACAGGAACTAGGTTTGACAACCAAAACACTGACGCCTTCCTTGCTCAGGCACAGTGTATTTATACCTGCAGCAAGGAAGGGATTGGCTAGGCAATTATGCAGATTAACAATACTGACAACAGATTGGAGGAAATGATCAGCTGACAGAATCCAAGATGGCTGCGCCCATGCAGACACTTGGAGGGAAGTTTGGTTTGTAATCCATGTGGTAATGAAAACAGTAATGGCGGCGCCGGCCACTGGAGACAGGAGACGCCAGGCTGACAAGTGCACATCCAACCACGCGGACACAGCGGAGGCCGCGGCTGACGTAATCGCCACTCTGACACTCTGCATGCAGAAGCTCAGGGACGGCGGCGGAGGCCGCGGGAGACGCCATGCCAGATGTAATAAGGCGTTACTGTGACAGCGTCTCAGAGAGACAGGAGAGGATGCAGGAATGTGAACATTAGGATAACAGATGGGATCCGGTCCTGGAGCGCTGAGCCAGCCTTAGGAGGCATCTGATGGGTAAGAAATGGCGTCCAGATACCCGGATCGTGACACAGCCTCAATACGCCATGCGCCACGAGATGCCTCATACATCTAGCCTCAATACACCATGCGTCACGAGATGCCTCATACATCCAGCCTCATACATCTAGCCTCAATACGCCATGCGACACAAGATGCCTCATACATCTAGCCTCAATACGCCATGCGCCACGAGATGCCTCATACATCCAGCCTCAATACGCCATGCGTCACGAGATGCCTCATACATCCACCCTCAATACGCTATATGTCACGAGATGCCTCATCTAGCCTCAATACGTCATGCGTCACCAGATGCCTCATACATCCAGCCTCAATACGTCATGCGTCACCAGATGCCTCATACATCCAGCCTCAATACGCCATGCGTCACGAGATGCCTCATCTAGCCTCAATACGCCATACGTCACGAGATGCCTCATACATCTAGCCTCAATACGTCATGCGCCACAAGATGCCTCATACATCTAGCCTTAATATGCCATGCGACAAAAGATGCCTCATACATCTAGCCTCAATACGCCATGCACCATGAGATGCCTCATACATCTAGCCTCAATACGCCATGCGCCACGAGATGCCTTATACATCTAGCCTCAATACGCCATGCGTCACGAGATGCCTCATACATCTAGCCTCAATACGCCATGAGATGCCTCATACAGCTAGCCTCAATATGCCATGCGACACAAGATGCCTCATACATCTAGCCTCAATACGCCATGCACCACGAGATGCCTCATACATCTAGCCTCAATACGCCATGCGACACAAGATGCCTCATCTAGCCTCAATACGCCATGCGTCAAGAGATGCCTCATACATGTAGCCTCAATACGCCATGCGTCACGAGATGCCTCATACATCTAGCCTCAATACGCCATGCGCCACGAGATGCCTCATACATCTAGCCTCAATACGCCATGCGTCACGAGATGCCTCATACATCTAGCCTCAATACGCCATGCGCCACGAGATGCCTCATACATCTAGCCTCAATACGCCATGCGACACAAGATGCCTCATACATCTAGCCTCAATACGCCATGCGACACAAGAAGCCTCATACATCTAGCCTCAATACGCCATGCGTCACGAGATGCCTCATACATCTAGCCTCAATACGCCATGCGCCACAAGATGCCTCATACATCTAGCCTCAATACGTCATGCGTCACCAGATGCCTCATACATCCAGCCTCAATACGCCATGCGTCACGAGATGCCTCATCTAGCCTCAATACGCCATACGTCACGAGATGCCTCATACATCTAGCCTCAATACGTCATGCGCCACAAGATGCCTCATACATCTAGCCTCAATACGTCATGCGCCACAAGATGCCTCATACATCTAGCCTTAATATGCCATGCGACAAAAGATGCCTCATACATCTAGCCTCAATACGCCATGCACCATGAGATGCCTCATACATCTAGCCTCAATACGCCATGCGCCACGAGATGCCTTATACATCTAGCCTCAATACGCCATGCGTCACGAGATGCCTCATACATCTAGCCTCAATACGCCATGAGATGCCTCATACAGCTAGCCTCAATATGCCATGCGACAGAAGATGCCTCATACATCTAGCCTCAATACGCCATGCACCACGAGATGCCTCATACATCTAGCCTCAATACGCCATGCGACACAAGATGCCTCATCTAGCCTCAATACGCCATGCGTCAAGAGATGCCTCATACATGTATCCTCAATACGCCATGCGTCACGAGATGCCTCATACATCTAGCCTCAATACGCCATGCGCCACGAGATGCCTCATACATCTAGCCTCAATACGCCATGCGTCACGAGATGCCTCATACATCTAGCCTCAATACGCCATGCGCCACGAGATGCCTCATACATCTAGCCTCAATACGCCATGCGACACAAGATGCCTCATACATCTAGCCTCAATACGCCATGCGACACAAGAAGCCTCATACATCTAGCCTCAATACGCCATGCGTCACGAGATGCCTCATACATCTAGCCTCAATACGCCATGCGCCACAAGATGCCTCATACATCTAGCCTCAATACGCCATGCGCCACGAGATGCCTCATACATCTAACCTCAATACGCCATTCACCATAAGATGCCTCATACATCTAGCCTCAATACGCCATGCGTCACAAGATGCCTCATACATCTAGCCTCAATACGCCATGCGCCACGAGATGCCTCATACATCTAGCCTCAATACACCATGCATCACGAGATACCTCATACATCCACCCTCAATACGCCATGCGTCACGAGATGCCTCATACATCTAGCCTCAATACGCCATGCCTCATACATCTAGCATCAATATGCCATGCGCCACGAGATGCCTCATACATCTAGCCTCAATACGCCATGCGCCACTAGATGCCTCATACATCTAGCCTCAGTATGCCATGCGTCACGTCTAGCCTCAATACGCCATGCGTCACGAGATACCTCATACATCTAGCCTCAATACGCCATGCCTCATACATCTAGACTCACTACGCCATGCCTCATACATCTAGCCTCAATACGCCATGCCTCATACATCTAGCCTCAATACGCCATGCCTCATACATCTAGCCTCACTACGCCATGCCTCATACATCTAGCCTCAATACACCATGCGTCACGAGATGCCTCATACATCTAGCCTCAATACGCCATGCGCCACAAGATGCCTCATACATCCAGCCTCAATACGCCATGCCTCATACATCTAGCCTCAATACACCATGCATCACGAGAGCCTCATACATCTAGCCTCAATATGCCATGCGCCACGAGATCTCTCATACATCCAGCCTCAATACGCCATGTGCCACGAGATGCCTCATACATCTAGCCTCAATACACCATGCGTCACGAGATGCCTCATACATCCAGCCTCATACATCTAGCCTCAATACGCCATGCGACACAAGATGCCTCATACATCTAGCCTCAATACGCCATGCGCCACGAGATGCCTCATACATCCAGCCTTAATACGCCATGCGTCACGAGATGCCTCATACATCCACCCTCAATACGCTATATGTCACGAGATGCCTCTTCTAGCCTCAATACGTCATGCGTCACCAGATGCCTCATACATCCAGCCTCAATACGTCATGCGTCACCAGATGCCTCATACATCCACCCTCAATACGCCATGCGACACAAGATGCCTCATACATCTAGCCTCAATACGCCATGCGCCACGAGATGCCTCATACATCCAGCCTTAATACGCCATGCGTCACGAGATGCCTCATACATCCACCCTCAATACGCTATATGTCACGAGATGCCTCATCTAGCCTCAATACGTCATGCGTCACCAGATGCCTCATACATCCAGCCTCAATACGTCATGCGTCACCAGATGCCTCATACATCCAGCCTCAATACGCCATGCGTCACCAGATGCCTCATCTAGCCTCAATACGCCATACGTCACGAGATGCCTCATACATCTAGCCTCAATACGTCATGCTCCACAAGATGCCTCATACATCTAGCCTTAATATGCCATGCGACAAAAGATGCCTCATACATCTAGCCTCAATACGCCATGCACCATGAGATGCCTCATACATCTAGCCTCAATACGCCATGCGCCACGAGATGCCTCATACATCTAGCCTCAATACGCCATGCGTCACGAGATGCCTCATACATCTAGCCTCAATACGCCATGAGATGCCTCATACAGCTAGCCTCAATATGCCATGTGACACAAGATGCCTCATACATCTAGCCTCAATACGCCATGCACCACGAGATGCCTCATACATCTAGCCTCAATATGCCATGCGCCACGAGATGCCTCATACATCTAGCCTCAATACGCCATGCGTCAAGAGATGCCTCATCTAGCCTCAATACGCCATGCGTCAAGAGATGCCTCATACATGTAGCGTCAATACGCCATGCGTCACGAGATGCCTCATACATCTAGCCTCAATATGCCATGCGCCACGAGATGCCTCATACATCTAGCCTCAATACGCCATGCGACACAAGATGCCTCATACATCTAGCCTCAATACGCCATGCGACACAAGAAGCCTCATACATCTAGCCTCAATACGCCATGCGTCACGAGATGCCTCATACATCTAGCCTCAATACGCCATGCGCCACAAGATGCCTCATACATCTAGCCTCAATACGCCATGCGCCACGAGATGCCTCATACATCTAACCTCAATACGCCATTCACCATAAGATGCCTCATACATCTAGCCTCAATACGCCATGCGACACAAGATGCCTCATACATCTAGCCTCAATACGCCATGCGCCACGAGATGCCTCATACATCTAGCCTCAATACGCCATGCGTCACGAGATGCCTCATACATCTAGCCTCAATACGCCATGCCTCATACATCTAGCATCAATACGCCATGCGCCACGAGATGCCTCATACATCTAGCCTCAATACGCCATGCGCCACTAGATGCCTCATACATCTAGCCTCAGTACGCCATGCGTCACGTCTAGCCTCAATACGCCATGCGTCACGAGATACCTCATACATCTAGCCTCAATACGCCATGCCTCATACATCTAGACTCACTACGCCATGCCTCATACATCTAGCCTCAATATGCCATGCCTCATACATCTAGCCTCAATACGCCATGCCTCATACATCTAGCCTCACTACGCCATGCCTCATACATCTAGCCTCAATACACCATGCGTCACGAGATGCCTCATACATCTAGCCTCAATACGCCATGCGCCACAAGATGCCTCATACATCCAGCCTCAATACGCCATGCCTCATACATCTAGCCTCAATACACCATGCATCACGAGAGCCTCATACATCTAGCCTCAATACGCCATGCGCCACGAGATCTCACATACATCCAGCCTCAATACGCCATGCGCCACGAGATGCCTCATACATCTAGCCTCAATACGCCATGCCTCATACATCTAGACTCACTACGCCATGCCTCATACATCTAGCCTCAATATGCCATGCCTCATACATCTAGCCTCAATACGCCATGCCTCATACATCTAGCCTCACTACGCCATGCCTCATACATCTAGCCTCAATACACCATGCGTCACGAGATGCCTCATACATCTAGCCTCAATACGCCATGCGCCACAAGATGCCTCATACATCCAGCCTCAATACGCCATGCCTCATACATCTAGCCTCAATACACCATGCATCACGAGAGCCTCATACATCTAGCCTCAATACGCCATGCGCCACGAGATCTCACATACATCCAGCCTCAATACGCCATGCGCCACGAGATGCCTCATACATCTAGCCTCAATACACAATGCGTCACGAGATGCCTCATACATCCAGCCTCATACATCTAGCCTCAATACGCCATGCGACACAAGATGCCTTATACATCTAGCCTCAATACGCCATGCGCCACGAGATGCCTCATACATCCAGCCTCAATACGCCATGCGCCACGAGATCTCACATACATCCAGCCTCAATACGCCATGCGCCACGAGATGCCTCATACATCTAGCCTCAATACACCATGCGTCACGAGATGCCTCATACATCCAGCCTCATACATCTAGCCTCAATACGCCATGCGACACAAGATGCCTTATACATCTAGCCTCAATACGCCATGCGCCACGAGATGCCTCATACATCCAGCCTCAATACGCCATGCGTCACGAGATGCCTCATACATCCACCCTCAATACGCTATATGTCACGAGATGCCTCATCTAGCCTCAATACGTCATGCGTCACCAGATGCCTCATACATCCAGCCTCAATACGCCATGCGTCACGAGATGCCTCATCTAGCCTCAATACGCCATACATCACGAGATGCCTCATACATCTAGCCTCAATATGTTATGCGCCACAATATGCCTCATACATCTAGCCTTAATATGCCATGCGACACAAGATGCCTCATACATCTAGCCTCAATACGCCATGCACCATGAGATGCCTCATACATCTAGCCTCTATACGCCATGTGCCACGAGATGCCTCATACATCTAGCCTCAATACGCCATGCGTCACGAGATGCCTCATACATCTAGCCTCAATACGCCATGCGCCACAAGATGCCTCATACATCTAGCCTCAATACACCATGCATCACGAGATACCTCATACATCCACCCTCAATACGCCATGCGTCACGAGATGCCTCATACATCTAGCCTCAATACGCCATGCCTCATACATCTAGCATCAATAAGCCATGCGCCACGAGATGCCTCATACATCTAGCCTCAATACGCCATGCGCCACTAGATGCCTCATACATCTAGCCTCAGTACGCCATGCGTCACGTCTAGCCTCAATACGCCATGCGTCACGAGATACCTCATACATCTAGCCTCAATACGCCATGCCTCATACATCTAGACTCACTACGCCATGCCTCATACATCTAGCCTCAATATGCCATGCCTCATACATCTAGCCTCACTACGCCATGCCTCATACATCTAGCCTCAATACGCCATGCGCCACAAGATGCCTCATACATCCAGCCTCAATACGCCATGCCTCATACATCTAGCCTCAATACACCATGCATCACGAGAGCCTCATACATCTAGCCTCAATACGCCATGCGCCACGAGATCTCTCATACATCCAGCCTCAATACGCCATGCGCCACGAGATGCCTCATACATCTAGCCTCAATACACCATGCGTCACGAGATGCCTCATACATCCAGCCTCATACATCTAGCCTCAATACGCCATGCGACACAAGATGCCTCATACATCTAGCCTCAATACGCCATGCGCCACGAGATGCCTCATACATCCAGCCTCAATACGCCATGCGTCACGAGATGCCTCATACATCCACCCTCAATACGCTATATGTCACGAGATGCCGCATCTAGCCTCAATATGTCATGCGTCACCAGATGCCTCATACATCCAGCCTCAATACGTCATGCGTCACCAGATGCCTCATACATCCAGCCTCAATACGCCATGCGTCACGAGGTGCCTCATCTAGCCTCAATACGCCATACGTCACGAGATGCCTCATACATCTAGCCTCAATACGTCATGCGCCACAAGATGCCTCATACATCTAGCCTTAATATGCCATGCGACAACAGATGCCTCATACATCCAGCCTCAAAACGCCATGCACCATGAGATGCCTCATACATCTAGCCTCAATACGCCATGCGCCTCGAGATGCCTCATACATCTAGCCTCAATACGCCATGCATCACGAGATGCCTCATACATCTAGCCTCAATACGCCATAAGATGCCTCATACAGCTAGCCTCAATATGCCATGCGACACAAGATGCCTCATACATCTAGCCTCAATACGCCATGCACCACGAGATGCCTCATGCATCTAGCCTCAATACGCCATGCGCCACGAGATGCCTCATACATATAGCCTCAATACGCCATGTGACACAAGATGCCTCATCTAGCCTCAATACGCCATGCGTCAAGAGATGCCTCATACATGTAGCCTCAATACGCCATGCGTCACGAGATGCCTCATACATCTAGCCTCAATACGCCATGCGCCACGAGATGCCTCATACATCTAGCCTCAATACACCATGCGTCACGAGATGCCTCATACATCTAGCCTCAATACACCATGCATCACGAGATACCTCATACATCCACCCTCAATACGCCATGCGTCACAAGATGCCTCATACATCTAGCCTCAATACGCCATGCCTCATACATCTAGCATCAATAAGCCATGCGCCACGAGATTCCTCATACATCTAGCCTCAATACGCCATGCGCCACTAGATGCCTCATACATCTAGCCTCAGTACGCCATGCGTCACGTCTAGCCTCAATACGCCATGCGTCACGAGATACCTCATACATCTAGCCTCAATACGCCATGCCTCATACATCTAGACTCACTACGCCATGCCTCATACATCTAGCCTCAATATGCCATGCCTCATACATCTAGCCTCACTACGCCATGCCTCATACATCTAGCCTCAATACGCCATGCGCCACAAGATGCCTCATACATCCAGCCTCAATACGCCATGCCTCATACATCTAGCCTCAATACACCATGCATCACGAGAGCCTCATACATCTAGCCTCAATACGCCATGCGCCACGAGATCTCTCATACATCCAGCCTCAATACGCCATGCGCCACGAGATGCCTCATACATCTAGCCTCAATACACCATGCGTCACGAGATGCCTCATACATCCAGCCTCATACATCTAGCCTCAATACGCCATGCGACACAAGATGCCTCATACATCTAGCCTCAATACGCCATGCGCCACGAGATGCCTCATACATCCAGCCTCAATACGCCATGCGTCACGAGATGCCTCATACATCCACCCTCAATACGCTATATGTCACGAGATGCCTCATCTAGCCTCAATATGTCATGTGTCACCAGATGCCTCATACATCCAGCCTCAATACGTCATGCGTCACCAGATGCCTCATACATCCAGCCTCAATACGCCATGCGTCATGAGGTGCCTCATCTAGCCTCAATACGCCATACGTCACGAGATGCCTCATACATCTAGCCTCAATACGTCATGCGCCACAAGATGCCTCATACATCTAGCCTTAATATGCCATGCGACAACAGATGCCTCATACATCCAGCCTCAATACGCCATGCACCATGAGATGCCTCATACATCTAGCCTCAATACGCCATGCGCCTCGAGATGCCTCAAACATCTAGCCTCAATACGCCATGCGTCACGAGATGCCTCATACATCTAGCCTCAATACGCCATGAGATGCCTCATACAGCTAGCCTCAATATGCCATGCGACACAAGATGCCTCATACATCTAGCCTCAATACGCCATGCACCACGAGATGCCTCATGCATCTAGCCTCAATACGCCATGCGCCACGAGATGCCTCATACATATAGCCTCAATACGCCATGCGACACAAGATGCCTCATCTAGCCTCAATACGCCATGCGTCAAGAGATGCCTCATACATGTAGCCTCAATACGCCATGCGTCACGAGATGCCTCATACATCTAGCCTCAATACGCCATGCGCCACGAGATGCCTCATACATCTAGCCTCAATACGCCATGCGACACAAGATGCCTCATACATCTAGCCTCAATATGCCATGCGACACAAGAAGCCTCATACATCTAGCCTCAATACGCCATGCGTCACGAGATGCCTCATACATCTAGCCTCAATACGCCATGCGCCACAAGATGCCTCATACATCTAGCCTCAATACGCCATGCGCCACGAGATGCCTCATACATCTAACCTCAATACGCCATTCACCATAAGATGCCTCATACATCTAGCCTCAATACGCCATGCGTCACAAGATGCCTCATACATCTAGCCTCAATACGCCATGCGCCACGAGATGCCTCATACATCTAGCCTCAATACGCCATGCGCCACTAGATGCCTCATACATCTAGCCTCAGTACGCCATGCATCACGAGATACCTCATACATCTAGCCTCAATATGCCATGCCTCATACATCTAGACTCACTACGCCATGCCTCATACATCTAGCCTCAATACACCATGCCTCATACATCTAGCCTCAATACACCATGCCTCATACATCTAGCCTCACTACGCCATGCCTCATACATCTAGCCTCAATACACCATGCGTCACGAGATGCCTCATACATCTAGCCTCAATACGCCATGCGCCACAAGATGCCTCATACATCCAGCCTCAATACACCATGCCTCATACATCTAGCCTCAATACACCATGCGCCACGAGATCTCTCATACATCCAGCCTCAATACGCCATGTGCCACGAGATGCCTCATACATCTAGCCTCAATACACCATGCGTCACGAGATGCCTCATACATCCAGCCTCATACATCTAGCCTCAATACGCCATGCGACACAAGATGCCTCATACATCTAGCCTCAATGCGCCATGCGCCACGAGATGCCTCATACATCCACCCTCAATACGCTATATGTCACGAGATGCCTCATGTAGCCTCAATACGTCATGCGTCACCAGATGCCTCATACATCCAGCCTCAATACGTCATGCGTCACCAGATGCCTCATACATCCAGCCTCAATACGCCATGCGTCACGAGATGCCTCATCTAGCCTCAATACGCCATACGTCACGAGATGCCTCATACATCTAGCCTCAATACGTCATGCTCCACAAGATGCCTCATACATCTAGCCTTAATATGCCATGCGACAAAAGATGCCTCATACATCTAGCCTCAATACGCCATGCACCATGAGATGCCTCATACATCTAGCCTCAATACGCCATGCGCCACGAGATGCCTCATACATCTAGCCTCAATACGCCATGCGTCACGAGATGCATCATACATCTAGCCTCAATACGCCATGAGATGCCTCATACAGCTAGTCTCAATATGCCATGCGACACAAGATGCCTCATACATCTAGCCTCAATACGCCATGCGCCACGAGATGCCTCATACATCTAGCCTCAATACGCCATGCGACACAAGATGCCTCATCTAGCCTCAATACGCCATGCGTCAAGAGATGCCTCATACATGTAGCCTCAATACGCCATGCGTCACGAGATGCCTCATACATCTAGCCTCAATACGCCATGCGCCACGAGATGCCTCATACATCTAGCCTCAATACGCCATGCGCCACGAGATGCCTCATACATCTAGCCTCAATACGCCATGCGACACAAGATGCCTCATACATCTAGCCTCAATACGCCATGCGACACAAGAAGCCTCATACATCTAGCCTCAATACGCCATGCGTCACGAGATGCCTCATACATCTAGCCTCAATACGCCATGCGCCACAAGATGCCTCATACATCTAACCTCAATACGCCATTCACCATAAGATGCCTCATACATCTAGCCTCAATACGCCATGCGACACAAGATGCCTCATACATCTAGCCTCAATACGCCATGTCTCATACATCTAGCATCAATACGCCATGCGCCACGAGATGCCTCATACATCTAGCCTCAATACGCCATGCGCCACTAGATGCCTCATACATCTAGCCTCAGTACGCCATGCGTCACGTCTAGCCTCAATACGCCATGCGTCACGAGATACCTCATACATCCACCCTCAATACGCCATGCGTCACGAGATGCCTCATACATCTAGCCTCAATACGCCATGCCTCATACATCTAGCATCAATACGCCATGCGCCACGAGATGCCTCATACATCTAGCCTCAATACGCCATGCGCCACTAGATGCCTCATACATCTAGCCTCAGTACGCCATGCGTCACGTCTAGCCTCAATACGCCATGCGTCACGAGATACCTCATACATCTAGCCTCAATACGCCATGCCTCATACATCTAGACTCACTACGCCATGCCTCATACATCTAGCCTCAATACGCCATGCCTCATACATCTAGCCTCAATACGCCATGCCTCATACATCTAGCCTCACTACGCCATGCCTCATACATCTAGCCTCAATACACCATGCGTCACGAGATGCCTCATACATCTAGCCTCAATACGCCATGCGCCACAAGATGCCTCATACATCTAGCCTCAATACGCCATGCCTCATACATCTAGCATCAATACGCCATGCGCCACGAGATGCCTCATACATCTAGCCTCAATACGCCATGCGCCACTAGATGCCTCATACATCTAGCCTCAGTACGCCATGCGTCACGTCTAGCCTCAATACGCCATGCGTCACGAGATACCTCATACATCTAGCCTCAATACGCCATGCCTCATACATCTAGACTCACTACGCCATGCCTCATACATCTAGCCTCAATACGCCATGCCTCATACATCTAGCCTCAATACGCCATGCCTCATACATCTAGCCTCACTACGCCATGCCTCATACATCTAGCCTCAATACACCATGCATCACGAGATACCTCATACATCCACCCTCAATACGCCATGCGTCACGAGATGCCTCATACATCTAGCCTCAATACGCCATGCCTCATACATCTAGCATCAATACGCCATGCGCCACGAGATGCCTCATACATCTAGCCTCAATACGCCATGCGCCACTAGATGCCTCATACATCTAGCCTCAGTACGCCATGCGTCACGTCTAGCCTCAATACGCCATGCGTCACGAGATACCTCATACATCTAGCCTCAATACGCCATGCCTCATACATCTAGACTCACTACGCCATGCCTCATACATCTAGCCTCAATACGCCATGCCTCATACATCTAGCCTCAATACGCCATGCCTCATACATCTAGCCTCACTACACCATGCCTCATACATCTAGCCTCAATACACCATGCGTCACGAGATGCCTCATACATCTAGCCTCAATACGCCATGCGCCACGAGATGCCTCATACATCTAGCCTCAATACACCATGCGTCACAAGATGCCTCATACATCCAGCCTCATACATCTAGCCTCAATACGCCATGCGACACAAGATGCCTTATACATCTAGCCTCAATACGCCATGCGCCACGAGATGCCTCATACATCCAGCCTCAATACGCCATGCGCCACGAGATCTCACATACATCCAGCCTCAATACGCCATGCGCCACGAGATGCCTCATACATCTAGCCTCAATACACCATGCGTCACGAGATGCCTCATACATCCAGCCTCAATACGCCATGCGCCACGAGATCTCACATACATCCAGCCTCAATACGCCATGCGCCACGAGATGCCTCATACATCTAGCCTCAATACACCATGCGTCACAAGATGCCTCATACATCTAGCCTCAATACGCCATGCGACACAAGATGCCTTATACATCTAGCCTTAATACGCCATGCGCCACGAGATGCCTCATACATCCAGCCTCAATACGCCATGCGTCACGAGATGCCTCATACATCCACCCTCAATACGCTATATGTCACGAGATGCCTCATCTAGCCTCAATACGTCATGCGTCACCAGATGCCTCATACATCCAGCCTCAATACGCCATGCGTCACGAGATGCCTCATCTAGCCTCAATACGCCATATGTCACGAGATGCCTCATACATCTAGCCTCAATATGTCATGCGCCACAATATGCCTCATACATCTAGCCTTAATATGCCATGCGACACAAGATGCCTCATACATCTAGCCTCAATACGCCATGCACCATGAGATGCCTCATACATCTAGCCTCTATACGCCATGCGCCACGAGATGCCTCATACATCTAGCCTCAATACGCCATGCGTCACGAGATGCCTCATACATCTAGCCTCAATACGCCATGCGCCACAAGATGCCTCATACATCTAGCCTCAATACGCCATGCGCCACGAGATGCCTCATACATCTAGCCTCAATACGACATACGCCACGAGATGCCTCATACATCTAACCTCAATACGCCATGCACCACAAGATGCCTCATACATCTAGCCTCAATACGCCATGCGACACAAGATGCCTCATACATCTAGCCTCAATACGCCATGCGACACAAGATGCCTCATACATCTAGCTTCAATACTCCATGCGCCACGAGATGCCTCATACATCTAGCCTCAATACACCATGCATCACGAGATGCCTCATACATCCACCCTCAATACGCCATGCGTCATGAGATGCCTCATACATCTAGCCTCAATACGCCATGCGTCACGAGATGCCTCATACATCTAGCCTCAATACGCCATGCGCCACGAGATGCCTCATACATCTAGCCTCAATACGCCATGCGACACAAGATGCCTCATACATCTAGCCTCAATACGCCATGCGACACAAGAAGCCTCATACATCTAGCCTCAATACGCCATGCGTCACGAGATGCCTCATACATCTAGCCTCAATACGCCATGCGCCACAAGATGCCTCATACATCTAGCCTCAATACGCCATGCGCCACGAGATGCCTCATACATCTAACCTCAATACGCCATTCACCATAAGATGCCTCATACATCTAGCCTCAATACGCCATGCGTCACAAGATGCCTCATACATCTAGCCTCAATACGCCATGGGCCACGAGATGCCTCATACATCTAGCCTCAATACGCCATGCACCACGAGATGCCTCATACATCTAGCCTCAATACGCCATGCGCCACTAGATGCCTCATACATCTAGCCTCAGTACGCCATGCATCACGTCTAGCCTCAATACGCCATGCGTCACGAGATTCCTCATACATCTAGCCTCAATATGCCAGGCCTCATACATCTAGACTCACTACGCCATGCCTCATACATCTAGCCTCAATACACCATGCCTCATACATCTAGCCTCAATACGCCATGCCTCATACATCTAGCCTCACTACGCCATGCCTCATACATCTAGCCTCAATACACCATGCGTCACGAGATGCCTCATACATCTAGCCTCAATACGCCATGCGCCACAAGATGCCTCATACATCCAGCCTCAATACACCATGCCTCATACATCTAGCCTCAATACACCATGCGCCACGAGATCTCTCATACATCCAGCCTCAATACGCCATGTGCCACGAGATGCCTCATACATCTAGCCGCAATACACCATGCGTCACGAGATGCCTCATACATCCAGCCTCATACATCTAGCCTCAATACGCCATGCGACACAAGATGCCTCATACATCTAGCCTCAATACGCCATGCGCCACGAGATGCCTCATACATCCACCCTCAATACGCTATATGTCACGAGATGCCTCATCTAGCCTCAATACGTCATGCGTCACCAGATGCCTCATACATCCAGCCTCAATACGTCATGCGTCACCAGATGCCTCATACATCCAGCCTCAATACGCCATGCGTCACGAGATGCCTCATCTAGCCTCAATACGCCATACGTCACGAGATGCCTCATACATCTAGCCTCAATACGTCATGCTCCACAAGATGCCTCATACATCTAGCCTTAATATGCCATGCGACAAAAGATGCCTCATACATCTAGCCTCAATACGCCATGCACCATGAGATGCCTCATACATCTAGCCTCAATACGCCATGCGCCACGAGATGCCTCATACATCTAGCCTCAATACGCCATGCGTCACGAGATGCATCATACATCTAGCCTCAATGCGCCATGAGATGCCTCATACAGCTAGTCTCAATATGCCATGCGACACAAGATGCCTCATACATCTAGCCTCAATACGCCATGCGCCACGAGATGCCTCATACATCTAGCCTCAATACGCCATGCGACACAAGATGCCTCATCTAGCCTCAATACGCCATGCGTCAAGAGATGCCTCATACATGTAGCCTCAATACGCCATGCGTCACGAGATGCCTCATACATCTAGCCTCAATACGCCATGCGCCACGAGATGCCTCATACATCTAGCCTCAATACGCCATGCGCCACGAGATGCCTCATACATCTAGCCTCAATACGCCATGCGACACAAGATGCCTCATACATCTAGCCTCAATACGCCATGCGACACAAGAAGCCTCATACATCTAGCCTCAATACGCCATGCGTCACGAGATGCCTCATACATCTAGCCTCAATACGCCATGCGCCACAAGATGCCTCATACATCTAACCTCAATACGCCATTCACCATAAGATGCCTCATACATCTAGCCTCAATACGCCATGCGACACAAGATGCCTCATACATCTAGCCTCAATACGCCATGCGCCACGAGATGCCTCATACATCTAGCCTCAATACACCATGCATCACGAGATACCTCATACATCCACCCTCAATACGCCATGCGTCACGAGATGCCTCATACATCTAGCCTCAATACGCCATGCCTCATACATCTAGCATCAATACGCCATGCGCCACGAGATGCCTCATACATCTAGCCTCAATACGCCATGCGCCACTAGATGCCTCATACATCTAGCCTCAGTACGCCATGCGTCACGTCTAGCCTCAATACGCCATGCGTCACGAGATACCTCATACATCTAGCCTCAATACGCCATGCCTCATACATCTAGACTCACTACGCCATGCCTCATACATCTAGCCTCAATACGCCATGCCTCATACATCTAGCCTCAATACGCCATGCCTCATACATCTAGCCTCACTACGCCATGCCTCATACATCTAGCCTCAATACACCATGCGTCACGAGATGCCTCATACATCTAGCCTCAATACGCCATGCGCCACAAGATGCCTCATACATCCAGCCTCAATACGCCATGCCTCATACATCTAGCCTCAATACGCCATGCGCCACGAGATCTCACATACATCCAGCCTCAATACGCCATGCGCCACGAGATGCCTCATACATCTAGCCTCAATACACCATGCGTCACAAGATGCCTCATACATCCAGCCTCATACATCTAGCCTCAATACGCCATGCGACACAAGATGCCTTATACATCTAGCCTCAATACGCCATGCGCCACGAGATGCCTCATACATCCAGCCTCAATACGCCATGCGCCACGAGATCTCACATACATCCAGCCTCAATACGCCATGCGCCACGAGATGCCTCATACATCTAGCATCAATACACCATGCGTCACGAGATGCCTCATACATCCAGCCTCAATACGCCATGCGCCACGAGATCTCACATACATCCAGCCTCAATACGCCATGCGCCACGAGATGCCTCATACATCTAGCCTCAATACACCATGCGTCACGAGATGCCTCATACATCTAGCCTCAATACGCCATGCGACACAAGATGCCTTATACATCTAGCCTTAATACGCCATGCGCCACAAGATGCCTCATACATCCAGCCTCAATACGCCATGCGTCACGAGATGCCTCATACATCCACCCTCAATACGCTATATGTCACGAGATGCATCATCTAGCCTCAATACGTCATGCGTCACCAGATGCCTCATACATCCAGCCTCAATACGCCATGCGTCACGAGATGCCTCATCTAGCCTCAATACGCCATACGTCACGAGATGCCTCATACATCTAGCCTCAATATGTCATGCGCCACAATATGCCTCATACATCTAGCCTTAATATGCCATGCGACACAAGATGCCTCATACATCTAGCCTCAATACGCCATGCACCATGAGATGCCTCATACATCTAGCCTCTATACGCCATGCGCCACGAGATGCCTCATACATCTAGCCTCAATACGCCATGCGTCACGAGATGCCTCATACATCTAGCCTCAATACGCCATGCGCCACAAGATGCCTCATACATCTAGCCTCAATACGCCATGCGCCACGAGATGCCTCATACATCTAGCCTCAATACGACATACGCCACGAGATGCCTCATACATCTAACCTCAATACGCCATGCACCACAAGATGCCTCATACATCTAGCCTCAATACGCCATGCGACACAAGATGCCTCATACATCTAGCTTCAATACGCCATGCGCCACGAGATTCCTCATACATCTAGCCTCAATACACCATGCATCACGAGATGCCTCATACATCCACCCTCAATACGCCATGCGTCACGAGATGCCTCATACATCTAGCCTCAATACGCCATGCCTCATACATCTAGCCTCAATACGCCATGCGCCACTAGATGCCTCATACATCTAGCCTCAATACGCCATGCGCCACTAGATGCCTCATACATCTAGCCTCAATACACCATGCATCACGCGATACCTCATACATCCACCCTCAATACGCCATGCGTCACGAGATGCCTCATACATCTAGCCTCAATACGCCATGCCTCATACATCTAGCATCAATGCGCCACGAGATGCCTCATACATCTAGCCTCAATACGCCATGCGTCACGTCTAGCCTCAATACGCCATGCGTCACGAGATACCTCATACATCTAGCCTCAATACGCCATGCCTCATACATCTAGACTCACTACGCCATGCCTCATACATCTAGCCTCAATACGCCATGCCTCATACATCTAGCCTCAATACGACATGCCTCATACATCTAGCCTCACTACGCCATGCCTCATACATCTATCCTCAATACACCATGCGTCACGAGATGCCTCATACATCTAGCCTCAATACGCCATGCCTCATACATCTAGCCTCAATACACCATGCGTCACGAGATGCCTCATACATCCACCCTCAATACGCTATATGTCACGAGATGCCTCATCTAGCCTCAATACGTCATGCGTCACCTGATGCCTCATACATCCAGCCTCAATACGCCATGTGTCACGAGATGCCTCATCTAGCCTCAATACGCCATACGTCACGAGATGCCTCATACATCTAGCCTCAATACGTCATGCGCCACAAGATGCCTCATACATGTAGCCTCAATATGCCATGCGACACAAGATGCCTCATACATCTAGCCTCAATACGCCATGCACCATGAGATGCCTCATACATCTAGCCTCAATACGCCATGCGCCACGAGATGCCTCATACATCTAGCCTCAATACGCCATGCGTCACGAGATGCCTCATACATCTAGCCTCAATACGACGTGCCTCATACATCTAGCCTCACTACGCCATGCCTCATACATCTAGCCTCAATACACCATGCGTCACGAGATGCCTCATACATCCACCCTCAATACGCTATTGTTAGGGTCTCCTGCCCTGTGCTGCCACGTCGTCATGGCAACCGGGAGACAAGTGCTAGCGGAGTAACCTGAGCGCAGCTGATACTCCGGTTCGGGTCTTTTGCTGTGCAGTGGTTACAGGCTCTGTGCACGGCAGGGGATCCGGTGCTGGTTTTTGTGCTCACAGTCTGTGAGGTCTGAGTGGGGCGTGGACAGCACCTTCTTTATAAGGCCTCTTCTCAGGTTAAGCAGATGCTGCTGAATCTTTGTTGGTTAGTCAGTTCCTGAAAGTTAGCCAGTACTATGTAGCTTTGTATTTATTGTTGCTTACTGCAAATAGGCCTGGGGATTTGGTACTACACTCTGCCAATCCAGACCTAGCAGTAAGACTGGAGTCAGTCGTTTAGCTTGCTGGGGTTCTTTTACTACTCTGTGAACTTAGCAAGTTTGCGGCTGTATTCTAAGACTTGCCTGCCTTAATCCTGTCTCACTGTGCAAGGTGTCAGGTGTCAGTTTAGTGGCAGTAAGGTGAACCTGTGCACTGCAAGTGAGAATTAGGATTGTGGAGACTCTCCTTGTGTCTATCATTCCATCTCTTACCAAGAAGTTTACTGCCACACCCGTTGGTAACCCTTTAGGGTTTTGCTGTTGCCCTTAGCAACAGCATTTCGGGTTCTCTACGTATTAAACACAACATCTTGCTTTTCCCATCTGAGCATTACTAATACTAGGGAGACACCCAGTTCCTTAGCCTCTGGGCTTCTCTGTTCACGTTGTGTGTATTTTGTTACCCTATCACCTTCTGTGTACGTAATGTCATATTCCCCAGTCTGTCTGTGAGTTCATTTGTTTTGCATACCTATCCGTTCAGACACCAGTACATTCCTGCAGGCACTGGTGTGCATAACAGTTCAAACACCAGTACATTCCTGCAGGCACTGGAGTGCATAACAGTTCTGACACCAGTACATTCCTGCAGGCACTGGTGTGCATAACATATTCAGCAGCCTAATACTCCTGTTGAAATTTTGTGGGAATATGGAGCATACCCCTCAAAATAAATTGCAACAGGTGGTCGATCAGGTGCAGGTCCTGACTCGACAATTTAATGATTTGTCCATTAAAATGCACACCTCCCAGGCCGCTGGCGGAGCTCCCGCAGCAGCAGCACCTTCAGGGGTTAAGGAGCCGAAAGTAAATCTCCCGGATCGTTTTTCTGGAGATCGCTCGCAGTTCTTTTGTTTCAAGGAGAGCTGCAAGCTATACTTCCAGCTTAGGCCTCAGTCTTCTGGGTCGGAGATTCAGCGGGTGGGCATAGTGATTTCCTTGCTACAAGGAGACCCACAGGTCTGGGCATATGGGTTGCAGCCTGACTGTCCGTCGCTTAAAAGTGTTGATGCTTTTTTTACGGCACTGGGCATGTTGTATGATGACCCTGACAAGACGGCCTTAGCCGAGGCTCAGATTTCGATCCTTAAGCAAGGGCGAAGGCCAGTTGAGGTTTACTGTACGGAGTTTCGGAGGTTGGCCCATGATACCCAGTGGAATGACCCAGCCCTGAGACACCAGTACCGAAGAGGTCTTTCTAACCAGATAAAGGACCAACTGGTACAATATCCCTTGCCTGATAGCTTGGATCAGCTCATGCAGTTATCCATCTGGGTGGATAGACGGCTAAGAGAGCGTAGGCTTGAAAGGGAGACTGAGGTTTCCTTCTTTCCCAAGGGAACCTCAGACTCTGAGGAATTTTCCGAGGAGCCTATGCAGATTGGGGCTACCCGCCTCTCATCGCGTGAGAAGACGCGGAGGAGACAGCAGGGGTTGTGTTTGTACTGTGGGAATAAAGGTCATGTGGTAGTATCATGCCCAGAAAAGCCGGAAAACTTCAGGGCCTGAGGGTGATGGGAAATATCCTGTTAGGCCAGAAGTCAGAATTTCCCAAGAAGACTTTTATCATTCCGGTGACCTTGAAGATCCTCGGTCAAACTGTCAAGACTGAGGCCTTTGTGGACAGTGGGGCCGACGGGGTTTTTATGGACCGCCAATTCGCCCTGAAACACTCTGTTCCCTTAGTACCCTTGGCATCGGAAATTGAGATTTGTGGGTTAAACGGGGAACCATTATCCCAAGGTAAAATTACCTCTTGCACTAGCCAGATTTCTTTGTTTATTGGAGCCACACACTCTGAAAAATTGTCCTTTTATGTGACTGTCTGTACTTTTGCCCCATTGGTGTTGGGGTTACCCTGGTTAAGGGTCCACAATCCTCAATTTGACTGGGTCTCTGGGGAGATTCTTAGTTGGGGTACTGATTGTTTCAGGAGTTGCTTGAGCCTTCCAGTCAGGCTCTCGCAGCTAAGTTTGCCAGGATTGCCAGGGTGTTATGCAGATTTTGCGGACGTGTTCTCCAAAAAAGTTGCAGAGGTACTACCTCCCCATCGCCCCTATGACTGTGCCATTGATTTGTTGCCAAATGCTAAGCTTCCCAAGAGCAGGTTGTACTCCCTGTCACGTCCTGAGACTCAGGCTATGGCAGAGTACATTCAGGAGAACTTGGCTAAGGGATTTATCAGACCTTCACAGTCTCCAGTTGGGTCGGGGTTCTTCTTCGTGGGTAAAAAGGACGGTTCGTTGCGACCCTACATCGACTTCAGGGAATTGAACCGTATCACGATTAAAAACTCATACCCACTGCCTCTCATTTCGGTCTTGTTTGACCAGCTTCGTACTGCCACCATTTTTTCTAAGATTGACCTACGCGGTGCGTACAATCTAATCCGAATAAGAGAGGGGGATGAATGGAAGACTGCCTTTAATACCCACTCAGGGCATTATGAATATTTGGTGATGCCTTTTGGGCTCTGTAATGCCCCGGCAGTCTTCCAGGATTTCATGAATGATGTGCTCAGGGAATATTTGGATAGATTCTTAGTTGTATACTTAGATGACATCCTAATCTTCTCCCATTCCCTGGAGGAACATCGGAAGCATGTACGCTTAGTCCTCCAGAAACTCAGAGACCACCGGCTTGGGGCGAAGCTGGAGAAGTGCGAATTTGAAGTTCAGCAAATCGCATTTCTAGGATATATTATCTCCCCAGAAGGTTTCCAAATGGAGGGTTCCAAGGTACAGGCAGTCCTGGATTGGGTGCAGCCCACTAGTTTGAAGGCGCTTCAGCGTTTCCTGGGCTTTGCGAATTTTTATAGATGATTTATCGCTGGATTTTCGTCTATAGTGGCGCCCTTGGTGGCACTCACTAAGAAAGGGGCGGATGTTGCTCACTGGTCTTGTGAGGCTAAAGCGGCTTTTGCCCGTCTCAAAAGGGCATTTGTATCCGCCAAGGTGCTGCGACACCCAGATCCAGAGCGTCCTTTTGTGGTGGAGGTGGATGCCTCTGAGATGGGTATTGGAACAGTGCTTTCTCAGATGGGAGTGTCTGATAATCGTCTTCATCCCTGTGCTTACTTTTCCCGTAAATTTTCGCCTGCCGAGATGAATTATGACGTGGGTAACCGGGAATTGTTGGCTATTAAGGATGCACTCGAGGAGTGGAGACACTGGCTTGAGGGGGCTAAGTTTGTGGTCTCAATTCTCACCGACCATAAGACTCTGGCATATTTAGAGTCAGCGAAGCGTCTCAATGCCAGGCAGGCACGATGGGCTTTGTTTTTTGCTTGCTTTAATTTTTTGATAACATATCGCCCTGGGTCAAAAAACATCAAGGCTGATGCGCTCTCGCAGAGTTTTGCTCCAATCCAGGAGACCACCGAGGAGCCGTTGCCCATTGTGTCCCCATCATGTATTAAAGTGGGCATTACCCAGGACCTCTTATCATTAGTTTTTAGAGCACAGGAGCAGGCTCCTCCAGACCTTCCGGTAGGTATTTTGTTTGTGCCTCCTAGGTTAAGACAGCGAGTGTTCCTGGAATTCCATGCCAAGAAGTCGGCAGGTCACCCGGGTATTGCCAGAACTCGGGAGTTGCTATCTAGGGCGGTGTGGTGGCCCTCGGTGGCTAAGGATGTGGATCAGTGGGTTCGGGCATGTGACATCTGTGCCCGAAATAAGACTCCTAGAGGGGTTCCTGTTGGCCCATTACATCCACTCTCTATCCCATCTAAGCCATGGACCCACATTTCAATGGATTTTGTGGTGGACTTGCCCAAATCCTCGGGGATGACAGCCATCTGGGTTGTCGTTGACAGGTTTTCGAAGATGGCGCACTTCGTTCCACTGGTTGGGCTGCCATCGGCCAGACGCCTGTCTGAATTATTTATGCTGCATGTTGTGCGTCTCCACGGGTTGCCACTTGATGTGGTCTCTGACCGCGGATCCCAGTTTGTGGCCAAATTCTGGAGGGCATTTTGTTCCGATCTCAAGATTTCTGTCAGCTTGTCGTCAGGCTACCATCCGCAGTCTAATGGGCAGACTGAAAGGGTGAACCAGTCCTTGGAGCAGTTCCTCAGGTGTTATGTCTCCAAGTGTCAGACTGACTGGGTTGCTCATCTGTCCATGGCGGAGTTTGCCTATAACAACGCGGCTCACTCTGCTACAGGGATCTCTCCCTTCCTTTGTGTGTATGGGCATCATCCTAAGGCCAATTCTTTTGACCCCCTGGACTCCACGCCTGGTGGTTCCTCTGTGGTTTCGGTCCTTAGAGGTATTTGGCGGAAAGTGAAGAAAGCCCTTGTGTCTGTGTCATTAGTGACCAAAAGGGTTTTTGATAAGCGGAAAAGACCCTGCAGCTTCAAATTAGGAGACTTCGTCTGGTTGTCTACCAAGAATTTGAAGTTGAGACAGCCATCTCATAAGTTAGGCCCCCGGTTCATCGGCCCTTATAAGATCACCAGGGTTATCAATCCGGTGGCATTTCAGTTAGATCTGCCCCGTTCTTTGGGTATCAATAAAACATTTCATTGTTCCCTTTTAAAACGGGCGATTAGTAATCCTTCTTCCAGTGGAAGACCTTCCCCTCTTCTGATACGTGGCCAGAGGGAGTTTGTTGTTGAAAGGATTCTTGACTCCAAGATGGTTCGAGGTCGGCTGTCATTTTTGGTGCACTGGAAGGGGTATGGCCCGGAGGAGCGGTCGTGGGTGCGCAGTTGTGATCTTCATGCCCCCAGACTGATACGCTCTTTCTTCTCGCAGTTCCCCGATAAACCCGGTGGTAGGGGTTCTTTGACCCCTCGTCAGAGGGGGGGTACTGTTAGGGTCTCCTGCCCTGTGCTGCCACGTCGTCATGGCAACCGGGAGACAAGTGCTAGCGGAGTAACCTGAGCGCAGCTGATACTCCGGTTCGGGTCTTTTGCTGTGCAGTGGTTACAGGCTCTGTGCACGGCAGGGGATCCGGTGCTGGTTTTTGTGCTCACAGTCTGTGAGGTCTGAGTGGGGCGTGGACAGCACCTGCTTTATAAGGCCTCTTCTCAGGTTAAGCAGATGCTGCTGAATCTTTGTTGGTTAGTCAGTTCCTGAAAGTTAGCCAGTACTGTGTAGCTTTGTATTTATTGTTGCTTACTGCAAATAGGCCTGGGGATTTGGTACTACACTCTGCCAATCCAGACCTAGCAGTAAGACTGGAGTCAGTCGTTTAGCTTGCTGGGGTTCTTTTACTACTCTGTGAACTTAGCAAGTTTGCGGCTGTATTCTAAGACTTGCCTGCCTTAATCCTGTCTCACTGTGCAAGGTGCCAGGTGTCAGTTTAGTGGCAGTAAGCTGAACCTGTGCACTGCAAGTGAGAATTAGGATTGTGGAGACTCTCCTTGTGTCTATCATTCCATCTCTTACCAAGGAGTTTACTGCCACACCCGTTGGTAACCCTTTAGGGTTTTGCTGTTGCCCTTAGCAACAGCATTTCGGGTTCTCTACGTATTAAACACAACGTCTTGCTTTTCCCATCTGAGCATTACTAATACTAGGGAGACACCCAGTTCCTTAGCCTCTGGGCTTCTCTGTTCACTTTGTGTGTATTTTGTTACCCTATCACCTTCTGTGTACGTAATGTCATATTCCCCAGTCTGTCTGTGAGTTCATTTGTTTTGCATACCTATCCGTTCAGACACCAGTACATTCCTGCAGGCACTGGTGTGCATAACAGTTCAAACACCAGTACATTCCTGCAGGCACTGGAGTGCATAACAGTTCTGACACCAGTACATTCCTGCAGGCACTGGTGTGCATAACAGCTATATGTCACGAGATGCCTCATCTAGCCTCAATACGTCATGCGTCACCAGATGCCTCATACATCCAGCCTCAATACGTCATGCGTCACCAGATGCCTCATACATCCAGCCTCAATACGCCATGCGTCATGAGGTGCCTCATCTAGCCTCAATACGCCATACGTCACGAGATGCCTCATACATCTAGCCTCAATACGTCATGCGCCACAAGATGCCTCATACATCTAGCCTTAATATGGTGATTAAGACTGGGAATTTCTAACTGCAAGACCTGCCGGCCATACATCATTGGGAAAGGTGACTCGCATGGAATAATTTTTTGGGAAGATATTGCTTCAGGACCTGCCAGGGTTCATCTCCCACATCCATTCCTGCATAGGACGACCAAACAAGTGAGAGAGAAAAAAAACCCATGATTACGGAGTGCTAACCGAGTGGAGGACTCACTACAGCTAACTGGTAATACACCGTCTACCTATTTCCCTAGGATAAGGCACCTTGCTATAAATCATGCTTTATACCCAGCAATTCAAGAATTTCTTCAACCAATAAGCAGTGTTGATTCAGGCCCTAATTTTTTGGAAACTCTTAATTTTTTTATTTTTTATTTTTTCAATTGTTTTGTGGTACCACCATTTTTTACCTGTTGCAACAGTGAAATGTATGTATATATACAGTGAAATGTATGTTCTTAATAAATTTTAATATTTTTGAATTAGTCACTAGCGCTGAATCACCTTCTTCTATTGTTCCATTAAAAGGGTTTGACTAACCCTCTTTAATTCAGCTGCTTGAGGACCTACAACACATGTCAGCGCCATTTCTACCACGGTAGTTCATTTCCTTTATCCAGCCTCAATACGCCATGCGTCACGAGATGCCTCATCTAGCCTCAATACGCCATGCGTCACGAGATGCCTCATCTAGCCTCAATACGTCATGCGTCACAAGATGCCTCATACATCTAGCCTCAATATGCCATGCGCCACGAGATGCCTCATACATCTAGCCTCAATACGCCATGCGACACAAGATGCCTCATACATCTAGCCTCAATATGCCATGCGACACAAGATGCCTCATACATCTAGCCTCAAGACGCCATGCGTCACGAGATGCCACATACATATAGCCTCAATACGCCATGCGCCACGAGATGCCTCATACAGCTAGCCTCAATACGCCATGCGACACAAGATGCCTCATACATCTAGCCTCAATACGCCATGCCTCATACATCTAGCCTCAATACGCCATGCCTCATACATCTAGCCTCAATACGCGATGCCTCATACATCTAGCCTCACTACGCCATGCCTCATACATCTAGCCTCAATACACCATGCGTCACGAAATGCCTAATACATCCAGCCTCATACATCTAGCCTCAATACGCCATGCGACACAAGATGCCTCATACATCTAGCCTCAATACACCATGCGCCACGAGATGCCTCATACATCCAGCCTCAATACGCCATGCGTCACGAGATGCCTAATACATCCACCCTCAATACGCCATATGTCACGAGATGCCTCATCTAGCCTCAATACGTCATGCGTCACCAGATGCCTCATACATCCAGCCTCAATACGCCATGCGTCACGAGATGCATCATCTGGCCTCAATACGCCATGCGTCACGAGATGCCTCATACATCTAGCCTCAATATGTCATGCGCCACGAGATGCCTCATACATCTAGCCTCAATATGCCATGCGACACAAGATGCCTCATACATCTAGCCTCAATGCGCCATGCGCCACGAGATGCTTCATACATCTAGCCTCAATACACCATGCATCACGAGATGCCTCATACATCCACCCTCAATACGCCATACGTCACGAGATGCCTCATCTAGCCTCAATAGGTCATGCGTCACCAGATGCCTCATACATCCAGCCTCAATACGCCATGCGTCATGAGATGCCTCATCTAGCCTCAATACGTCATGTGTCACGAGATGCCTCATACATCTAGCCTCAATACGCCATGCGACACAATATGCCTCATACATCTAGCCTCAATACGCCATGCGACACAAGATGCCTCATACATCTAGCCTCAAGACGCCATGCGTCACGAGATGCCACATACATCTAGCCTCAATACGCCATGCGCCACGAGATGCCTCATACAGCTAGCCTCAATATGCCATGCGACACAAGATGCCTCATACATCTAGCCTCAATACGCCATGCACCACGAGATGCCTCATACATCTAGCCTCAATACGCCATGCACCACGAGATGCCTCATACATCTAGCCTCAATACGCCATGCGCCACGAGATGCCTCATCTAGCCTCAATAGGTCATGCGTCACCAGATGCCTCATACATCCAGCCTCAATACGCCATGCGTCATGAGATGCCTCATCTAGCCTCAATACGTCATGTGTCACGAGATGCCTCATACATCTAGCCTCAATACGCCATGCGACACAAGATGCCTCATACATCTAGCCTCAATACGCCATGCGACACAAGATGCCTCATACATCTAGCCTCAAGACGCCATGCGTCACGAGATGCCACATACATCTAGCCTCAATACGCCATGCGCCACGAGATGCCTCATACAGCTAGCCTCAATATGCCATGCGACACAAGATGCCTCATACATCTAGCCTCAATACGCCATGCACCACGAGATGCCTCATACATCTAGCCTCAATACGCCATGCACCACGAGATGCCTCATACATCTAGCCTCAATACGCCATGCGCCACGAGATGCCTTATCTAGCCTCAATATGCCATGCGTCAAGAGATGCCTCATACTTGTAGCCTCAATACGCTATGCGTCATGAGATGCCTCATACATTTAGCCTCAATACGCCATGCGCCAAGAGATGCCTCATACATCTAGCCTCAATACGCCATGCGACACGAGATGCCTCATACATCTAGCCTCAATACGCCATGCGACACAAGATGCCTCATACATTTAGCCTCAATACGCCATGCGTCACAAGATGCCTCATACATCTAGCCTCAATCGCCATGCGACACAAGATGCCTTATACATCTAGCCTCAATACGCCATGCGCCACGAGATGCCTCATACAGCTAGCCTCAATACACCATGCGTCATGAGATGCCTCATACATCCAGCCTCAATACGCCATGCCTCATATATCTAGCCTCAATACGCCATGCATCACGAGAGCCTCGTACATCTAGCCTCAATACGCCATGCGCCACGAGATGCCTCATACATCTAGCCTCAATACGCCATGCGACACAAGATCTCTAATACATCTAGCCTCAATACGCCATGCGCCACGAGATGCCTCATACATCTAGCCTCAATACACCATGCGTCACGAGATGCCTCATACATCCAGCCTCAATACGCCATGCGACACAAGATGCCGCATACATCTAGCCTCAATACGCCATGCTCCACGAGATGCCTCATACATCCAGCCTCAATACGCCATGCGTCACGAGATGCCTCATACATCCACCCTCAATACACCATGCGTCACTAGATGCCTCATCTAGCCTCAATACGTCATGCGTCACCAGATGCCTCATAAATCCAGCCTCAATACGCCATGCGTCACGAGATGCCTCATCTAGCCTCAATACGCCATGCGTCAAGAGATGCCTCATACATCTAGCCTCAATACGTCATGCGTCACGAGATGCCTCATACATCTAGCCTCAATACGCCATGCGACACAAGATGCCTCATACATCTAGCCTCAATAAGCCATGCGACACAAGATGCCTCATACATCTAGCCTCAATACGCCATGCATCACTAGAGCCTCATACATCTAGCCTCAATACGCCATGCGCCACGAGATGCCTCATAAATCTAGCCTCAATACGCAATGCGACACAAGATCTCTCATACATCTAGCCTCAATACGCCATGCGCCACGAGATGCCTCATACATCTAGCCTCAATACACCATGCGTCACGAGATGCCTCATACATCCAGCCTCATACATCTAGCCTCAATACGCCATGCGACACAAGATCTCTCATACATCTAGCCTCAATACGCCATGTGCCACGAGATGCCTCATACATCTAGCCTCAATACACCATGCGCCACGAGATGCCTCATACATCCAGCCTCAATACGCCATGCGTCACGAGATGCCTCAGACATCCAGCCTCATACATCTAGCCTCAATACGCCATGCGACACAAGATACCTTATACATCTAGCCTCAATACGCCATGAGCCACGAGATGCCTCATACATCCAGCCTCAATACCCCATGCGTCACGAGATGCCTCATACATCCAACCTCAATACGCCATGCGTCACTAGATGCCTCATCTAGCCTCAATACGTCATGCGTCAACAGATGCCTCATACATCCAGCCTCAATACGCCATGCGTCACGAGATGCCTCGTCTAGCCTCAATACGCCATGCCTCATACATCTAGCCTCAATACACCATGCATCACGAGAGCCTCATACATCTAGCCTCAGTACGCCATGCGCCACGAGATGCCTCATACATCTAGCCTCAATATGCCATGCGACACAAGATCTCTCATACATCTAGCCTCAATACGCCATGCACCACGAGATGCCTCATACATCTAGCCTCAATACGCCATGCGTCACGAGATGCCTCATACATCCAGCCTCATACATCTAGCCTCAATACGCCATGCGACACAAGATGCCTCATACATCTAGCCTCAATACGCCATGCGCCACGAGATGCCTCATACATCCAGCCTCAATACCCCATGCGTCACGAGATGCCTCATACATCCACCCTCAATACGCCATGCGTCACTAGATGCCTCATCTAGCCTCAATACGTCATGCGTCAACAGATGCCTCATACATCCAGCCTCAATACGCCATGCGTCACGAGATGCCTCATCTAGCCTCAATACGCCATGCATCACGAGATGCCTCATACATCTAGCCTCAATACGCCATGCATCACGAGAGCCTCGTACATCTAGCCTCAATACGCCATGCGCCACGAGATGCCTCATACATCTAGTCTCAATACGCCATGCGACACAAGATCTCTCATACATCTAGCCTCAATACGCCATGCGCCACGAGATGCCTCATACATCTAGCCTCAATACACCATGCGTCACGAGATGCCTCATACATCCAGCCTCAATACGCCATGCGACACAAGATGCCTCATACATCTAGCCTCAATACGCCATGCTCCACGAGATGCCTCATACATCCAGCCTCAATACGCCATGCGTCACGAGATGCCTCATACATCCACCCTCAATACACCATGCGTCACTAGATGCCTCATCTAGCCTCAATACGTCATGCGTCACCAGATGCCTCATAAATCCAGCCTCAATACGCCATGCGTCACGAGATGCCTCATCTAGCCTCAATACGCCATGCGTCAAGAGATGCCTCATACATCTAGCCTCAATACGTCATGCGTCACGAGAAGCCTCATACATCTAGCCTCAATACGCCATGCGACACAAGATGCCTCATACATCTAGCCTCAATAAGCCATGCGACACAAGATGCCTCATACATCTAGCCTCAATACGCCATGCATCACTAGAGCCTCATACATCTAGCCTCAATACGCCATGCGCCACGAGATGCCTCATAAATCTAGCCTCAATACGCAATGCGACACAAGATCTCTCATACATCTAGCCTCAATACGCCATGCGCCACGAGATGCCTCATACATCTAGCCTCAATACACCATGCGTCACGAGATGCCTCATACATCCAGCCTCATACATCTAGCCTCAATACGCCATGCGACACAAGATCTCTCATACATCTAGCCTCAATACGCCATGTGCCACGAGATGCCTCATCTAGCCTCAATACGCCATGCATCACGAGATGCCTCATACATCTAGCCTCAATACGTCATGCGCCACGAGATGCCTCATACATCTAGCCTCAATATACCATGCGACACAAGATGCCTCATACATCTAGCCTCAATACGCCATGCACCATGAGATGCCTCATACATCTAGCCTCAATATGCCATGCGCCACGAGATGCCTCATACATCTAGCCTCAATACGCCATGTGCCACGAGATGCCTCATCTAGCCTCAATACGCCATGCGTCAAGAGAGGCCTCATACATCTAGCCTCAATACGTCATGCGTCACGAGATGCCTCATACATCTAGCCTCAATACGCCATGCGCCACGAGATGCCTCATACATCTAGCCTCAATACGCCATGCGACACAAGATGCCTCATACATCTAGCCTCAATAAGCCATGCGACAAGAGATGCCTCATACATCTAGCCTCAATACGCCATGCGTCACGAGATGCCTCATACATCTAGCCTCAAAACGCCATGCGCCACGAGATGCATCATACATCTAGCCTCAATACGCCATGCGTCACGAGATGCCTCATACATCTAGCCTCAATACGCCATGTGCCACGAGATGCCTCATACATCTAGCCTCAATACACCATGCGTCACGAGATGCCTCATACATCCAGCCTCAATACGCCATGCCTCATACATCTAGCCTCAATACTCCATGCATCACGAGAGCCTCATACATCTAGCCTCAATACGCCATGCGCCACGAGATGCCTCATACATCTAGCCTCAATATGCAATGCGACAGAAGATCTCTCATACATCTAGCCTCAATACGCCATGCGCCACGAGATGCCTCATACATCTAGCCTCAATACACCATGCGTCACGAGATGCCTCATACATCCAGCCTCATACATCTAGCCTCAATACGCCATGCGACACAAGATCTCTCATACATCTAGCCTCAATACGCCATGCACCACGAGATTACTCATACATCTAGCCTCAATACACCATGCGTCACGAGATGCCTCATACATCCAGCCTCATACATCTAGCCTCAATACGCCATGCGACACAAGATGCCTCATACATCTAGCCTCAATACGCCATGCGCCACGAGATACCTCATACTTCCAGCCTCAATGCGCCATGCGTCACGAGATGCCTCATACATCCTCCCTCAATACGCCATGCGTCACTAGATGCCTCATCTAGCCTCAATACGTCATGCGTCACCAGATGCCTCATACATCCAGCCTCAATACGCCATGCGTCACGAGATCCCTCATCTAGCCTCAATACGCCATGCATCACGAGATGCCTCATACATCTAGCCTCAATACGTCATGCGCCACGAGATGCCTCATACATCTAGCCTCAATATGCCATGCGACACAAGATGCCTCATACATCTAGCCTCAATACGCCATGCACCATGAGATGCCTCATACATCTAGCCTCAATACGCCATGCGCCACGAGATGCCTCATACATCTAGCCTCAATACGCCATGCGCCACGAGATGCCTCATCTAGCCTCAATACGCCATGCGTCAAGAGATGCCTCATACATCTAGCCTCAATATGTCATGCGTCACGAGATGTTTCATACATCCACCCTCAATACGCCATGCGCCACGAGATGCCTCATACATCTAGCCTCAATACGCCATGTGACACAAGATGCCTCATACATCTAGCCTCAATAAGCCATGCGACACAAGATGCCTCATACATCTAGCCTCAATACGCCATGCGTCACGAGATGCCTCATACATCTAGCCTCAATACGCCATGCGCCACGAGATGCCTCATACATCTAGCCTCAATACGGCATGCGTCACGAGATGCCTCATACATCTAGCCTCAATACGCCATGCGCCACGAGATGCCTCATACATCTAGCCTCAATACACCATGCGTCACGAGATGCCTCATACATCCAGCCTCAATACGCCATGCCTCATACATCTAGCCTCAATACGCCATGCATCACGAGAGCCTCATACATCTAGCCTCAATACGCCATGCGCCACGAGATGCCTCATACATCTAGCCTCAATATGCCATGCGACACAAGATCTCTCATACATCTAGCCTCAATACGCCATGCGACACAAGATGCCTCATACATCTAGCCTCAATATGCCATGCGACACAAGATGCCTCATACATCTAGCCTCAATAAGCCATGCGCCACGAGATGCCTCATACATCTAGCCTCAATATGCCATGCGACACAAGATCTCTCATACATCTAGCCTCAATACGCCATGCGACACAAGATGCCTCATACATCTAGCCTCAATATGCCATGCGACACAAGATCTCTCATACATCTAGCCTCAAGACGCCATGCCTCATACATCTAGCCTCAATACGCCATGCGACACAAGATGCCTCATACATCTAGCCTCAAGACGCCATGCGTCACGAGATGCCACATACATCTAGCCTCAATACGCCATGCGTCACGAGATGCCTCATACATCCACCCTCAATACGCTATATGTCACGAGATGCCTCATCTAGCCTCAATACGTCATGCGTCACCAGATGCCTCATACATCCAGCCTCAATACGTCATGCGTCACCAGATGCCTCATACATCCATCCTCAATACGCCATGCGACACAAGATGCCTCATACATCTAGCCTCAATACGCCATGCGCCACGAGATGCCTCATACATCCAGCCTTAATACGCCATGCGTCACGAGATGCCTCATACATCCACCCTCAATACGCTATATGTCACGAGATTCCTCATCTAGCCTCAATACGTCATGCGTCACCAGATGCCTCATACATCCAGCCTCAATACGTCATGCGTCACCAGATGCCTCATACATCCAGCCTCAATACGCCATGCGTCACGAGATGCCTCATCTAGCCTCAATACGCCATACGTCACGAGATGCCTCATACATCTAGCCTCAATACGTCATGCTCCACAAGATGCCTCATACATCTAGCCTTAACATGCCATGCGACAAAAGATGCCTCATACATCTAGCCTCAATACGCCATGCACCATGAGATGCCTCATACATCTAGCCTCAATACGCCATGCGCCACGAGATGCCTCTTACATCTAGCCTCAATACGCCATGCGTCACGAGATGTCTCATACATCTAGCCTCAATACGCCATGAGATGCCTCATACAGCTAGCCTCAATATGCCATGCGACACAAGATGCCTCATACATCTAGCCTCAATACGCCATGCACCACGAGATGCCTCATACATCTAGCCTCAATACGCCATGCGCCACGAGATGCCTCATACATCTAGCCTCAATACGCCATGCGACACAAGATGCCTCATCTAGCCTCAATACGCCATGCGTCAAGAGATGCCTCATACATGTAGCCTCAATACGCCATGCGTCACGAGATGCCTCATACATCTAGCCTCAATACGCCATGCGCCACGAGATGCCTCATACATCTAGCCTCAATACGCCATGCGCCACGAGATGCCTCATACATCTAGCCTCAATACGCCATGCGACACAAGATGCCTCATACATCTAGCCTCAATACGCCATGCGACACAAGAAGCCTCATACATCTAGCCTCAATACGCCATGCGTCACGAGATGCCTCATACATCTAGCCTCAATACGCCATGCGCCACAAGATGCCTCATACATCTAGCCTCAATACGCCATGCGCCACGAGATGCCTCATACATCTAACCTCAATACGCCATTCACCATAAGATGCCTCATACATCTAGCCTCAATACGCCATGCGACACAAGATGCCTCATACATCTAGCCTCAATACGCCATGCGCCACGAGATGCCTCATACATCTAGCCTCAATACACCATGCATCACGAGATACCTCATACATCCTCCCTCAATACGCCATGCGTCACGAGATGCCTCATACATCTAGCCTCAATACGCCATGCCTCATACATCTAGCATCAATACGCCATGCGCCACGAGATGCCTCATACATCTAGCCTCAATACGCCATGCGCCACTAGATGCCTCATACATCTAGCCTCAGTACGCCATGCGTCACGTCTAGCCTCAATACGCCATGCGTCACGAGATACCTCATACATCTAGCCTCAATACGCCATGCCTCATACATCTAGCCTCAATACGCCATGCCTCATACATCTAGCCTCACTACGCCATGCCTCATACATCTAGCCTCAATACACCATGCGTCACGAGATGCCTCATACATCTAGCCTCAATACGCCATGCGCCACAAGATGCCTCATACATCCAGCCTCAATACGCCATGCCTCATACATCTAGCCTCAATACACCATGCATCACGAGAGCCTCATACATCTAGCCTCAATACGCCATGCGCCACGAGATCTCACATACATCCAGCCTCAATACGCCATGCGCCACGAGATGCCTCATACATCTAGCCTCAATACACCATGCGTCACGAGATGCCTCATACATCCAGCCTCATACATCTAGCCTCAATACGCCATGCGACACAAGATGCCTTATACATCTAGCCTCAATACGCCATGCGCCACGAGATGCCTCATACATCCAGCCTCAATACGCCATGCGCCACGAGATCTCACATACATCCAGCCTCAATACGCCATGCGCCACGTGATGCCTCATACATCTAGCCTCAATACACCATGTGTCACGAGATGCCTCATACATCCAGCCTCATACATCTAGCCTCAATACGCCATGCGACACAAGATGCCTTATACATCTAGCCTCAATACGCCATGCGCCACGAGATGCCTCATACATCCAGCCTCAATACGCCATGCGTCACGAGATGCCTCATACATCCACCCTCAATACGCTATATGTCACGAGATGCCTCATCTAGCCTCAATACGTCATGCGTCACCAGATGCCTCATACATCCAGCCTCAATACGCCATGCGTCACGAGATGCCTCATCTAGCCTCAATACGCCATACATCACGAGATGCCTCATACATCTAGCCTCAATATGTTATGCGCCACAATATGCCTCATACATCTAGCCTTAATATGCATTGCGACACAAGATGCCTCATACATCTAGCCTCAATACGCCATGCACCATGAGATGCATCATACATCTAGCCTCTATACGCCATGCGCCACGAGATGCCTCATACATCTAGCCTCAATACGCCATGCGTCACGAGATGCCTCATACATCTAGCCTCAATACGCCATGCGCCACAAGATGCCTCATACATCTAGCCTCAATACACCATGCATCACGAGATACCTCATACATCCACCCTCAATACGCCATGCGTCACGAGATGCCTCATACATCTAGCCTCAATACGCCATGCCTCATACATCTAGCATCAATAAGCCATGCGCCACGAGATGCCTCATACATCTAGCCTCAATACGCCATGCGCCACTAGATGCCTCATACATCTAGCCTCAGTACGCCATGCATCACGTCTAGCCTCAATACGCCATGCGTCACGAGATACCTCATACATCTAGCCTCAATACGCCATGCCTCATACATCTAGACTCACTACGCCATGCCTCATACATCTAGCCTCAATATGCCATGCCTCATACATCTAGCCACACTACGCCATGCCTCATACATCTAGCCTCAATACGCCATGCGCCACAAGATGCCTCATACATCCAGCCTCAATACGCCATGCCTCATACATCTAGCCTCAATACACCATGCATCACGAGAGCCTCATACATCTAGCCTCAATACGCCATGCGCCACGAGATCTCTCATACATCCAGCCTCAATACGCCATGCGCCACGAGATGCCTCATACATCTAGCCTCAATACACCATGCGTCACGAGATGCCTCATACATCCAGCCTCATACATCTAGCCTCAATACGCCATGCGACACAAGATGCCTCATACATCTAGCCTCAATACGCCATGCGCCA
Organism: Pseudophryne corroboree; assembly: GCF_028390025.1. Taxonomy (NCBI): domain Eukaryota; kingdom Metazoa; phylum Chordata; class Amphibia; order Anura; family Myobatrachidae; genus Pseudophryne; species Pseudophryne corroboree. The sequence goes on along the minus strand of NW_026967560.1, from coordinate 320,741 downwards.
CGAGATGCCTCATACATCCAGCCTCAATACGCCATGCGTCACGAGATGCCTCATACATCCACCCTCAATACGCTATATGTCACGAGATGCCTCATCTAGCCTCAATATGTCATGCGTCACCAGATGCCTCATACATCCAGCCTCAATACGTCATGCGTCACCAGATGCCTCATACATCCAGCCTCAATACGCCATGCGTCACGAGGTGCCGCATACATCTAGCCTCAATACGCCATGCGTCACGAGATGCCTCATCTAGCCTCAATACGCCATACGTCACGAGATGCCGCATACATTTAGCCTCAATACGTCATGCGCCACAAGATGCCTCATACATCTAGCCTTAATATGCCATGCGACAACAGATGCCTCATACATCCAGCCTCAATACGCCATGCACCATGAGATGCCTCATACATCTAGCCTCAATACGCCATGCGCCACGAGATGCCTCATACATCTAGCCTCAATACGCCATGCGTCACGAGATGCCTCATACATCTAGCCTCAATACGCCAAGAGATGCCTCATACAGCTAGCCTCAATACGCCATGCGACACAAGATGCCTCATACATCTAGCCTCAATACGCCATGCACCACGAGATGCATCATGCATCTAGCCTCAATACGCCATGCGCCACGAGATGCCTCATACATATAGCCTCAATACGCCATGCGACACAAGATGCCTCATCTAGCCTCAATACGCCATGCGTCAAGAGATGCCTCATACATGTAGCCTCAATACGCCATGCGTCACGAGATGCCTCATACATCTAGCCTCAATACGCCATGCGCCACGAGATGCCTCATACATCTAGCCTCAATACGCCATGCGTCACGTGATGCCTCATACATCTAGCCTCAATACGCCATGCGCCACGAGATGCCTCATACATCTAGCCTCAATACGCCATGCGACACAAGATGCCTCATACATCTAGCCTCAATACGCCATGCGACACAAGAAGCCTCATACATCTAGCCTCAATACGCCATGCGTCACGAGATGCCTCATACATCTAGCCTCAATACGCCATGCGCCACAAGATGCCTCATACATCTAGCCTCAATACGCCATGCGCCACGAGATGCCTCATACATCTAACCTCAATACGCCATTCACCATAAGATGCCTCATACATCTAGCCTCAATACGCTATGCGTCACAAGATGCCTCATACATCTAGCCTCAATACGCAATGCGCCACGAGATGCCTCATACATCTAGCCTCAATACGCCATGCACCACGAGATGCCTCATACATCTAGCCTCAATACGCCATGCGCCACTAGATGCCTCATACATCTAGCCTCAGTACGCCATGCATCACGTCTAGCCTCAATACGCCATGCGTCACGAGATACCTCATACATCTAGCCTCAATATGCCATGCCTCATACATCTAGACTCACTACGCCATGCCTCATACATCTAGCCTCAATACGCCATGCCTCATACATCTAGCCTCAATACGCCATGCCTCATACATCTAGCCTCACTACGCCATGCCTCATACATCTAGCCTCAATACCCCATGCGTCACGAGATGCCTCATACATCTAGCCTAAATACGCCATGCGCCACAAGATGCCTCATACATCCAGCCTCAATACACCATGCCTCATACATCTAGCCTCAATACACCATGCGCCACGAGATCTCTCATACATCCAGCCTCAATACGCCATGTGCCACGAGATGCCTCATACATCTAGCCTCAATACACCATGCGTCACGAGATGCCTCATACATCCAGCCTCATACATCTAGCCTCAATACGCCATGCGACACAAGATGCCTCATACATCTAGCCTCAATACGCCATGCGCCACGAGATGCCTCATACATCCAGCCTCAATACGTCATGCGTCACGAGATGCCTCATACATCCACCCTCCATACGCTATATGTCACGAGATGCCTCATCTAGCCTCAATACGTCATGCGTCACCAGATGCCTCATACATCCAGCCTCAATACGTCATGCGTCACCAGATGCCTCATACATCCAGCCTCAATACGCCATGCGTCACGAGATGCCTCATCTAGCCTCAATACGCCATACGTCACGAGATGCCTCATACATCTAGCCTCAATACGTCATGCTCCACAAGATGCCTCATACATCTAGCCTTAATATGCCATGCGACAAAAGATGCCTCATACATCTAGCCTCAATACGCCATGCACCATGAGATGCCTCATACATCTAGCCTCAATACGCCATGCGCCACGAGATGCCTCATACATCTAGCCTCAATACGCCATGCGTCACGAGATGCATCATACATCTAGCCTCAATACGCCATGAGATGCCTCATACAGCTAGTCTCAATATGCCATGCGACACAAGATGCCTCATACATCTAGCCTCAATACGCCATGCGCCACGAGATGCCTCATACATCTAGCCTCAATACGCCATGCGACACAAGATGCCTCATCTAGCCTCAATACGCCATGCGTCAAGAGATGCCTCATACATGTAGCCTCAATACGCCATGCGTCACGAGATGCCTCATACATCTAGCCTCAATACGCCATGCGCCACGAGATGCCTCATACATCTAGCCTCAATACGCCATGCGCCACGAGATGCCTCATACATCTAGCCTCAATACGCCATGCGACACAAGATGCCTCATACATCTAGCCTCAATACGCCATGCGACACAAGAAGCCTCATACATCTAGCCTCAATACGCCATGCGTCACGAGATGCCTCATACATCTAGCCTCAATACGCCATGCGCCACAAGATGCCTCCTACATCTAACCTCAATACGCCATTCACCATAAGATGCCTCATACATCTAGCCTCAATACGCCATGCGACACAAGATGCCTCATACATCTAGCCTCAATACGCCATGCGCCACGAGATGCCTCATACATCTAGCCTCAATACACCATGCATCACGAGATACCTCATACATCCACCCTCAATACGCCATGCGTCACGAGATGCCTCATACATCTAGCCTCAATACGCCATGCCTCATACATCTAGCATCAATACGCCATGCGCCACGAGATGCCTCATACATCTAGCCTCAATACGCCATGCGCCACTAGATGCCTCATACATCTAGCCTCAGTACGCCATGCGTCATGTCTAGCCTCAATACGCCATGCGTCACGAGATACCTCATACATCTAGCCTCAATACGCCATGCCTCATACATCTAGACTCACTACGCCATGCCTCATACATCTAGCCTCAATACGCCATGCCTCATACATCTAGCCTCAATACGCCATGCCTCATACATCTAGCCTCAATACGCCATGCCTCATACATCTAGCCTCACTACGCCATGCCTCATACATCTAGCCTCAATACACCATGCGTCACGAGATGCCTCATACATCTAGCCTCAATACGCCATGCGCCACAAGATGCCTCATACATCCAGCCTCAATACACCATGCCTCATACATCTAGCCTCAATACGCCATGCGCCACGAGATCTCACATACATCCAGCCTCAATACGCCATGCGCCACGAGATGCCTCATACATCTAGCCTCAATACACCATGCGTCACAAGATGCCTCATACATCCAGCCTCATACATCTAGCCTCAATACGCCATGCGACACAAGATGCCTTATACATCTAGCCACAATACGCCATGCGCCACGAGATGCCTCATACATCCAGCCTCAATACGCCATGCGCCACGAGATCTCACATACATCCAGCCTCAATACGCCATGCGCCACGAGATGCCTCATACATCTAGCCTCAATACACCATGCGTCACGAGATGCCTCATACATCCAGCCTCAATACGCCATGCGCCACGAGATCTCACATACATCCAGCCTCAATACGCCATGCGCCACGAGATGCCTCATACATCTAGCCTCAATACACCAAGCGTCACGAGATGCCTCATACATCTAGCCTCAATACGCCATGCGACACAAGATGCCTTATACATCTAGCCTTAATACGCCATGCGCCACGAGATGCCTCATACATCCAGCCTCAATACGCCATGCGTCACGAGATGCCTCATACATCCACCCTCAATACGCTATATGTCACGAGATGCCTCATCTAGCCTCAATACGTCATGCGTCACCAGATGCCTCATACATCCAGCCTCAATACGCCATGCGTCACGAGATGCCTCATCTAGCCTCAATACGCCATACGTCACGAGATGCCTCATACATCTAGCCTCAATATGTCATGCGCCACAATATGCCTCATACATCTAGCCTTAATATGCCATGCGACACAAGATGCCTCATACATCTAGCCTCAATACGCCATGCACCATGAGATGCCTCATACATCTAGCCTCTATACGCCATGCGCCACGAGATGCCTCATACATCTAGCCTCAATACGCCATGCGTCACGAGATGCCTCATACATCTAGCTTCAATACGCCATGCGCCACAAGATGCCTCATACATCTAGCCTCAATACGCCATGCGCCACGAGATGCCTCATACATCTAGCCTCAATACGACATACGCCACGAGATGCCTCATACATCTAACCTCAATACACCATGCACCACAAGATGCCTCATACATCTAGCCTCAATACGCCATGCGACACAAGATGCCTCATACATCTAGCCTCAATACGCCATGCGACACAAGATGTCTCATACATCTAGCTTCAATACGCCATGCGCCACGAGATGCCTCATACATCTAGCCTCAATACACCATGCATCACGAGATGCCTTATACATCCACCCTCAATACGCCATGCGTCACGAGATGCCTCATACATCTAGCCTCAATACGCCATGCGTCATACATCTAGCCTCAATACGCCATGCGCCACTAGATGCCTCATACATCTAGCCTCAATACGCCATGCGCCACTAGATGCCTCATACATCTAGCCTCAATACACCATGCATCACGCGATACCTCATACATCCACCCTCAATACGCCATGCGTCACGAGATGCCTCATACATCTAGCCTCAATACGCCATGCCTCATACATCTAGCATCAATACGCCATGCGCCACGAGATGCCTCATACATCTAGCCTCAATACGTCATGCGTCACGTCTAGCCTCAATACGCCATGCGTCACGAGATACCTCATACATCTAGCCTCAATACGCCATGCCTCATACATCTAGACTCACTACGCCATGCCTCATACATCTAGCCTCAATACGCCATGCCTCATACATCTAGCCTCAATACGACATGCCTCATACATCTAGCCTCACTACGCCATGCCTCATACATCTAGCCTCAATACACCATGCGTCACGAGATGCCTCATACATCTAGCCTCAATACGCCATGCCTCATACATCTAGCCTCAATACACCATGCGTCACGAGATGCCTCATACATCCACCCTCAATACGCTATATGTCACGAGATGCCTCATCTAGCCTCAATACGTCATGCGTCACCAGATGCCTCATACATCCAGCCTCAATACGCCATGTGTCACGAGATGCCTCATCTAGCCTCAATACGCCATACGTCACGAGATGCCTCATACATCTAGCCTCAATACGTCATGCGCCACAAGATGCCTCATACATGTAGCCTCAATATGCCATGCGACACAAGATGCCTCATACATCTAGCCTCAATACGCCATGCACCATGAGATGCCTCATACATCTAGCCTCAATACGCCATGCGCCACGAGATGCCTCATACATCAAGCCTCAATACGCCATGCGTCACGAGATGCCTCATACATCTAGCCTCAATACGACGTGCCTCATACATCTAGCCTCACTACGCCATGCCTCATACATCTAGCCTCAATACACCATGCGTCACGAGATGCCTCATACATCCACCCTCAATACGCTATTGTTAGGGTCTCCTGCCCTGTGCTGCCATGTCGTCATGGCAACCGGGAGACAAGTGCTAGCGGAGTAACCTGAGCGCAGCTGATACTCCGGTTCGGGTCTTTTGCTGTGCAGTGGTTACAGGCTCTGTGCACGGCAGGGGATCCGGTGCTGGTTTTTGTGCTCACAGTCTGTGAGGTCTGAGTGGGGCGTGGACAGCACCTGCTTTATAAGGCCTCTTCTCAGGTTAAGCAGATGCTGCTGAATCTTTGTTGGTTAGTCAGTTCCTGAAAGTTAGCCAATACTGTGTAGCTTTGTATTTGTTTGTTGCTTACTGCAAATAGGCCTGGGGATTTGGTACTACACTCTGCCAATCCAGACCTAGCAGTAAGACTGGAGTCAGTCGTTTAGCTTGCTGGGGTTCTTTTACTACTCTGTGAACTTAGCAAGTTTGCGGCTGTATTCTAAGACTTGCCTGCCTTAATCCTGTCTCACTGTGCAAGGTGTCAGGTGTCAGTTTAGTGGCAGTAAGGTGAACCTGTGCACTGCAAGTGAGAATTAGGATTGTGGAGACTCTCCTTGTGTCTATCATTCCATCTCTTACCAAGGAGTTTACTGCCACACCCGTTGGTAACCCTTTAGGGTTTTGCTGTTGCCCTTAGCAACAGCATTTCGGGTTCTCTACGTATTAAACACAACATCTTGCTTTTCCCATCTGAGCATTACTAATACTAGGGAGACACCCAGTTCCTTAGCCTCTGGGCTTCTCTGTTCACTTTGTGTGTATTTTGTTACCCTATCACCTTCTGTGTACGTAATGTCATATTCCCCAGTCTGTCTGTGAGTTCATTTGTTTTGCATACCTATCCGTTCAGACACCAGTACATTCCTGCAGGCACTGGTGTGCATAACAGTTCAAACACCAGTACATTCCTGCAGGCACTGGAGTGCATAACAGTTCTGACACCAGTACATTCCTGCAGGCACTGGTGTGCATAACATATTCAGCAGCCTAATACTCCTGTTGAAATTTTGTGGGAATATGGAGCATACCCCTCAAAATAAGTTGCAACAGGTGGTCGATCAGGTGCAGGTCCTGACTCGACAATTTAATGATTTGTCCATTAAAATGCACACCTCCCAGGCCGCTGGCGGAGCTCCCGCAGCAGCAGCACCTTCAGGGGTTAAGGAGCCGAAAGTAAATCTCCCGGATCGTTTTTCTGGAGATCGCTCGCAGTTCTTTTGTTTCAAGGAGAGCTGCAAGCTATACTTCCAGCTTAGGCCTCAGTCTTCTGGGTCGGAGATTCAGCGGGTGGGCATAGTGATTTCCTTGCTACAAGGAGACCCACAGGTCTGGGCATATGGGTTGCAGCCTGACTGTCCGTCGCTTAAAAGTGTTGATGCTTTTTTTACGGCACTGGGCATGTTGTATGATGACCCTGACAAGACGGCCTTAGCCGAGGCTCAGATTTCGATCCTTAAGCAAGGGCGAAGGCCAGTTGAGGTTTACTGTACGGAGTTTCGGAGGTTGGCCCATGATACCCAGTGGAATGACCCAGCCCTGAGACACCAGTACCGAAGAGGTCTTTCTAACCAGATAAAGGACCAACTGGTACAATATCCCTTGCCTGATAGCTTGGATCAGCTCATGCAGTTATCCATCCGGGTGGATAGACGGCTAAGAGAGCGTAGGCTTGAAAGGGAGACTGAGGTTTCCTTCTTTCCCAAGGGAACCTCAGACTCTGAGGAATTTTCCGAGGAGCCTATGCAGATTGGGGCTACCCGCCTCTCATCGCGTGAGAAGACGCGGAGGAGACAGCAGGGGTTGTGTTTGTACTGTGGGAATAAAGGTCATGTGGTAGTATCATGCCCAGAAAAGCCGGAAAACTTCAGGGCCTGAGGGTGATGGGAAATATCCTGTTAGGCCAGAAGTCAGAATTTCCCAAGAAGACTTTTATCATTCCGGTGACCTTGAAGATCCTCGGTCAAACTGTCAAGACTGAGGCCTTTGTGGACAGTGGGGCCGACGGGGTTTTTATGGACCGCCAATTCGCCCTGAAACACTCTGTTCCCTTAGTACCCTTGGCATCGGAAATTGAGATTTGTGGGTTAAACGGGGAACCATTATCCCAAGGTAAAATTACCTCTTGCACTAGCCAGATTTCTTTGTTTATTGGAGCCACACACTCTGAAAAATTGTCCTTTTATGTGACTGTCTGTACTTTTGCCCCATTGGTGTTGGGGTTACCCTGGTTAAGGGTCCACAATCCTCAATTTGACTGGGTCTCTGGGGAGATTCTTAGTTGGGGTACTGATTGTTTCAGGAGTTGCTTGAGCCTTCCAGTCAGGCTCTCGCAGCTAAGTTTGCCAGGATTGCCAGGGTGTTATGCAGATTTTGCGGACGTGTTCTCCAAAAAAGTTGCAGAGGTACTACCTCCCCATCGCCCCTATGACTGTGCCATTGATTTGTTGCCAAATGCTAAGCTTCCCAAGAGCAGGTTGTACTCCCTGTCACGTCCTGAGACTCAGGCTATGGCAGAGTACATTCAGGAGAACTTGGCTAAGGGATTTATGAGACCTTCACAGTCTCCAGTTGGGTCGGGGTTCTTCTTCGTGGGTAAAAAGGACGGTTCGTTGCGACCCTGCATCGACTTCAGGGAATTGAACCGTATCACGATTAAAAACTCATACCCACTGCCTCTCATTTCGGTCTTGTTTGACCAGCTTCGTACTGCCACCATTTTTTCTAAGATTGACCTACGCGGTGCGTACAATCTAATCCGAATAAGAGAGGGGGATGAATGGAAGACTGCCTTTAATACCCACTCAGGGCATTATGAATATTTGGTGATGCCTTTTGGGCTCTGTAATGCCCCGGCAGTCTTCCAGGATTTCATGAATGATGTGCTCAGGGAATATTTGGATAGATTCTTAGTTGTATACTTAGATGACATCCTAATCTTCTCCCATTCCCTGGAGGAACATCGGAAGCATGTACGCTTAGTCCTCCAGAAACTCAGAGACCACCGGCTTGGGGCGAAGCTGGAGAAGTGCGAATTTGAAGTTCAGCAAATCGCATTTCTAGGATATATTATCTCCCCAGAAGGTTTCCAAATGGAGGGTTCCAAGGTACAGGCAGTCCTGGATTGGGTGCAGCCCACTAGTTTGAAGGCGCTTCAGCGTTTCCTGGGCTTTGCGAATTTTTATAGATGATTTATCGCTGGATTTTCGTCTATAGTGGCGCCCTTGGTGGCACTCACTAAGAAAGGGGCGGATGTTGCTCACTGGTCTTGTGAGGCTAAAGCGGCTTTTGCCCGTCTCAAAAGGGCATTTGTATCGGCCAAGGTGCTGCGACACCCAGATCCAGAGCGTCCTTTTGTGGTGGAGGTGGATGCCTCTGAGATGGGTATTGGGGCAGTGCTTTCTCAGATGGGAGTGTCTGATAATCGCCTTCATCCCTGTGCTTACTTTTCCCGTAAATTTTCGCCTGCCGAGATGAATTATGACGTGGGTAACCGGGAATTGTTGGCTATTAAGGATGCACTCGAGGAGTGGAGACACTGGCTTGAGGGGGCTAAGTTTGTGGTCTCAATTCTCACCGACCATAAGAATCTGGCATATTTAGAGTCAGCGAAGCGTCTCAATGCCAGGCAGGCACGATGGGCTTTGTTTTTTGCTTGCTTTAATTTTTTGATAACATATCGCCCTGGGTCAAAAAACATCAAGGCTGATGCGCTCTCGCAGAGTTTTGCTCCAATCCAGGAGACCACCGAGGAGCCGTTGCCCATTGTGTCCCCATCATGTATTAAAGTGGGCATTACCCAGGACCTCTTATCATTAGTCCTTAGAGCACAGGAGCAGGCTCCTCCAGACCTTCCGGTAGGTCTTTTGTTTGTGCCTCCTAGGTTAAGACAGCGAGTGTTCCTGGAATTCCATGCCAAGAAGTCGGCAGGTCACCCGGGTATTGCCAGAACTCGGGAGTTGCTATCTAGGGCGGTGTGGTGGCCCTCGGTGGCTAAGGATGTGGATCAGTGGGTTCGGGCATGTGACATCTGTGCCCGAAATAAGACTCCTAGAGGGGTTCCTGTTGGCCCATTACATCCACTCTCTATCCCATCTAAGCCATGGACCCACATTTCAATGGATTTTGTGGTGGACTTGCCCAAATCCTTGGGGATGACAGCCATCTGGGTTGTCGTTGACAGGTTTTCGAAGATGGCGCACTTCGTTCCACTGGTTGGGCTGCCATCGGCCAGACGCCTGTCTGAATTATTTATGCTGCATGTTGTGCGTCTCCACGGGTTGCCACTTGATGTGGTCTCTGACCGCGGATCCCAGTTTGTGGCCAAATTCTGGAGGGCATTTTGTTCCGATCTCAAGATTTCTGTCAGCTTGTCGTCAGGCTACCATCCGCAGTCTAATGAGAAGACTGAAAGGGTGAACCAGTCCTTGGAGCAGTTCCTCAGGTGTTATGTCTCCAAGTGTCAGACTGACTGGGTTGCTCATCTGTCCATGGCGGAGTTTGCCTATAACAACGCGGCTCACTCTGCTACAGGGATCTCTCCCTTCCTTTGTGTGTATGGGCATCATCCTAAGGCCAATTCTTTTGACCCCCTGGACTCCACGCCTGGTGGTTCCTCTGTGGTTTCGGTCCTTAGAGGTATTTGGCGGAAAGTGAAGAAAGCCCTTGTGTCTGTGTCATTAGTGACCAAAAGGGTTTTTGATAAGCGGAAAAGACCCTGCAGCTTCAAATTAGGAGACTTCGTCTGGTTGTCTACCAAGAATTTGAAGTTGAGACAGCCATCTCATAAGTTAGGCCCCCGGTTCATCGGCCCTTATAAGATCACCAGGGTTATCAATCCGGTGGCATTTCAGTTAGATCTGCCCCGTTCTTTGGGTATCAATAAAACATTTCATTGTTCCCTTTTAAAACGGGCGATTAGTAATCCTTCTTCCAGTGGAAGACCTTCCCCTCTTCTGATACGTGGCCAGAGGGAGTTTGTTGTTGAAAGGATTCTTGACTCCAAGATGGTTCGGGGTCGGCTGTCATTTTTGGTGCACTGGAAGGGGTATGGCCCGGAGGAGCGGTCGTGGGTGCGCAGTTGTGATCTTCATGCCCCCAGACTGATACGCTCTTTCTTCTCGCAGTTCCCCGATAAACCCGGTGGTAGGGGTTCTTTGACCCCTCGTCAGAGGGGGGGTACTGTTAGGGTCTCCTGCCCTGTGCTGCCACGTCGTCATGGCAACCGGGAGACAAGTGCTAGCGGAGTAACCTGAGCGCAGCTGATACTCCGGTTCGGGTCTTTTGCTGTGCAGTGGTTACAGGCTCTGTGCACGGCAGGGGATCCGGTGCTGGTTTTTGTGCTCACAGTCTGTGAGGTCTGAGTGGGGCGTGGACAGCACCTGCTTTATAAGGCCTCTTCTCAGGTTAAGCAGATGCTGCTGAATCTTTGTTGGTTAGTCAGTTCCTGAAAGTTAGCCAGTACTGTGTAGCTTTGTATTTATTGTTGCTTACTGCAAATAGGCCTGGGGATTTGGTACTACACTCTGCCAATCCAGACCTAGCTGTAAGACTGGAGTCAGTCGTTTAGCTTGCTGGGGTTCTTTTACTACTCTGTGAACTTAGCAAGTTTGTGGCTGTATTCTAAGACTTGCCTGCCTTAATCCTGTCTCACTGTGCAAGGTGTCAGGTGTCAGTTTAGTGGCAGTAAGCTGAACCTGTGCACTGCAAGTGAGAATTAGGATTGTGGAGACTCTCCTTGTGTCTATCATTCCATCTCTTACCAAGGAGTTTACTGCCACACCCGTTGGTAACCCTTTAGGGTTTTGCTGTTGCCCTTAGCAACAGCATTTTCGGGTTCTCTACGTATTAAACACAACATCTTGCTTTTCCCATCTGAGCATTACTAATACTAGGGAGACACCCAGTTCCTTAGCCTCTGGGCTTCTCTGTTCACTTTGTGTGTATTTTGTTACCCTATCACCTTCTGTGTACGTAATGTCATATTCCCCAGTCTGTCTGTGAGTTCATTTGTTTTGCATACCTATCCGTTCAGACACCAGTACATTCCTGCAGGCACTGGTGTGCATAACAGTTCAAACACCAGTACATTCCTGCAGGCACTGGAGTGCATAACAGTTCTGACACCAGTACATTCCTGCAGGCACTGGTGTGCATAACAGCTATATGTCACGAGATGCCTCATCTAGCCTCAATACGTCATGCGTCACCAGATGCCTCATACATCCAGCCTCAATACGCCATGCGTCACGAGATGCCTCATCTAGCCTCAATACGCCATACGTCACGAGATGCCTCATACATCTAGCCTCAATACGTCATGCGCCACAAGATGCCTCATACATCTAGCCTCAATACGCCATGCACCATGAGATGCCTCATACATCTAGCCTCAATACGCCATGCGCCACGAGATGCCTCATACATCTAGCCTCAATACGCCATGCGTCACGAGATGCCTCATACATCTAGCGTCAATACGCCATGCGCCACAAGATGCCTCATACATCTAGCCTCAATACGCCATGCGCCACGAGATGCCTCATACATCTAGCCTCAATACGCCATACGCCACGAGATGCCTCATACATCTAACCTCAATACGCCATGCACCACAAGATGCCTCATACATCTAGCCTCAATATGCCATGCGACACAAGATGCCTCATACATCTAGCCTCAATACGCCATGCGACACAAGATGCTTCATACATCTAGCTTCAATACGCCATGCGCAACGAGATGCCTCATACATCTAGCCTCAATACACCATGCATCACGAGATGCCTCATACATCCACCCTCAATACGCCATGCGTCACGAGATGCCTCATACATCTAGCCTCAATACGCCATGCCTAATACATCTAGCCTCAATACGCCATGCGCCACTAGATGCCTCATACATCTAGCCTCAATACGCCATGCGTCACGTCTAGCCTCAATACGCCATGCGCCACGAGATACCTCATACATCTAGCCTCAATACGCCATGCCTCATACATCTAGCCTCACTATGCCATGCCTCATACATCTAGCCTCAATATGCCATGCCTCATACATCTAGCCTCAATACGTGATGCCTAATACATCTAGCCTCACAACGCCATGCCTCATACATCTAGCCTCAATACACCATGCGTCACGAGATGCCTCATACATCCAGCCTCATACATCCAGCCTCAATACGCCATGCGTCACGAGATGCCTCATACATCCACCCTCAATACGCTATACGTCACGAGATGCCTCATCTAGCCTCAATACGTCATGCGTCACCAGATGCCTCATACATCCAGCCTCAATACGCCATGCGTCATGAGATGCCTCATCTAGCCTCAATACGCCATGCGTCACGAGATGCCTTATACATCTAGCCTCAATATGTCATGCGCCACGAGATGCCTCATGCATCTAGCCTCAATATGCCATGCGACACAAGATGCCTCATACATCTAGCCTCAATGCGCCATGCGCCACGAGATGCCTCATACATCTAGCCTCAATACACCATGCATCACGAGATGCCTCATACATCCACCCTCAATACGCCATACGTCACGAGATGCCTCATCTAGCCTCAATACGTCATGCGTCACCAGATGCCTCATACATCCAGCCTCAATACGCCATGCGTCACGAGATGCCTCATCTAGCCTCAATACGTCATGCGTCACGAGATGCCTCATACATCTAGCCTCAATACGCCATGCGCCACGAGATGCCTCATACATCTAGCCTCAATATGCCATGCGACACAAGATGCCTCATACATCTAGCCTCAATGCGCCATAAGCCACGAGATGCCTCATACATCTAGCCTCAATACACCATGCATCACGAGATGCCACATACAACTAGCCTCAATACGCCATGCGCCACGAGATGCCTCATACAGCTAGCCTCAATACGCCATGCGACACAAGATGCCTCCTACATCTAGCCTCAATACGCCATGCCTCATACATCTAGCCTCAATACGCCATGCCTCATACATCTAGCCTCAATACGCGATGCCTCATACATCTAGCCCCACTACGCCATGCCTCATACATCTAGCCTCAATACACCATGCGTCACGAGATGCCTCATACATCCAGCCTCATACATCTAGCCTCAATACGCCATGCGACACAAGATGCCTCATACATCTAGCCTCAATACGCCATGCGCCACGAGAAGCCTCATACATCCAGCCTCAATACGCCATGCGTCACGAGATGCCTCATACATCCACCCTCAATACGCCATACGTCACGAGATGCCTCATCTAGCCTCAATACGTCATGCGTCACCAGATGCCTCATACATCCAGCCTCAATACGCCATGCGTCACCAGATGCATCATCTAGCCTCAATACGCCATGCGTCACGAGATGCCTCATACATCTAGCCTCAATATGTCATGCGCCACGAGATGCCTCATACATCTAGCCTCAATATTCCATGCGACACAAGATGCCTCATACATCTAGCCTTAATGCGCCATGCGCCACGAGATGCCTCATACATCTAGCCTCAATACACCATGCATCACGAGATGCCTCATACATCCACCCTCAATACGCCCTATACGTCACGAGATGCCTCATATAGCCTCAATACGTCATGCGTCACCAGATGCCTCATACATCCAGCCTCAATACGCCATGCGTCACGAGATGCCTAATCTAGCCTCAATACGCCATGTGTCACGAGATGCCTCATACATCTAGCCTCAATATGTCATGCGCCACAAGATGCCTCATACATCTAGCCTCAATATGCCATGCGACACAAGATGCCTCATACATCTAGCCTCAATGCACGAGATGCCTCATACATCTAGCCTCAATACACCATGCATCACGAGATGCCTCATACATCAAACCTCAATACGCCATACGTCACGAGATGCCTCATCTAGCCTCAATACGTCATGCGTCACCAGATGCCTCATACATCCAGCCTCAATACGCCATGCGTCATGAGATGCCTCATCTAGCCTCAATACGTCATGCGTCATAAGATGCCTCATACATCTAGCCTCAATACGCCATGCGCCACGAGATGCATCATACATCTAGCCTCAATACGCCATGCGACACAAGATGCCTCATACATCTAGCCTCAATACGCCATGCGACACAAGATGCCTCATACATCTGGCCTCAAGACGCCATGCGTCACGAGATGCCACATACATCTAGCCTCAATACGCCATGCGCCACGAGATGCCTCATACAGCTAGCCTCAATACGCCATGCGACACAAGATGCCTCATACATCTAGCCTCAATACGCCATGCCTCATACATCT
Source organism: Pseudophryne corroboree (assembly GCF_028390025.1). Lineage (NCBI taxonomy): Eukaryota > Metazoa > Chordata > Amphibia > Anura > Myobatrachidae > Pseudophryne > Pseudophryne corroboree. The sequence continues at coordinate 305,617 of NW_026967560.1, read as the reverse complement.
AGCCTCAATACGCCATGCCTCATACATCTAGCCTCAATACGCGATGCCTCATACATCTAGCCTCACTACGCCATGCCTCATACATCTAGCCTCAATACACCATGCGTCACGAGATGCCTCATACATCCAGTCTCATACATCTAGCCTCAATACGCCATGCGACACAAGATGCCTCATACATCTAGCCTCAATACACCATGCGCCACGAGATGCCTCATACATCCAGCCTCAATACGCCATGCGTCACGAGATGCCTCATACATCCACCCTCAATACGCCATATGTCACAAGATGCCTCATCTAGCCTCAATACGTCATGCGTCACCAGATGCCTCATACATCCAGCCTCAATACGCCATGCGTCACGAGATGCATCATCTAGCCTCAATAAACCATGCGTCACGAGATGCCTCATACATCTAGCCTCAATATGTCATGCGCCACGAGATGCCTCATACATCTAGCCTCAATATGCCATGCAACACAAGATGCCTCATACATCTAGCCTCAATGCGCCATGCGCCACGAGATGCTTCATACATCTAGCCTCAATACGCCATGCATCACGAGATGCCTCATACATCCACCCTCAGTACGCCATACGTCACGAGATGCCTCATCTAGCCTCAATACGTCATACGTCACCAGATGCCTCATACATCCAGCCTCAATACGCCATGCGTCATGAGATGCCTCATCTAGCCTCAATACGTCATGTGTCACGAGATGCCTCATACATCTAGCCTCAATACGCCATGCGCCACAAGATGCCTCATACATCTAGCCTCAATACGCCATGCGACACAAGATGCCTCATACATCTAGCCTCAATACGCCATGCGACACAAGATGCCTCATACATCTAGCGTCAATACGCCATGCGCCACAAGATGCCTCATACATCTAGCCTCAATACGCCATGCGCCACGAGATGCCTCATACATCTAGCCTCAATACGCCATACGCCACGAGATGCCTCATACATCTAACCTCAATACGCCATGCACCACAAGATGCCTCATACATCTAGCCTCAATATGCCATGCGACACAAGATGCCTCATACATCTAGCCTCAATACGCCATGCGACACAAGATGCTTCATACATCTAGCTTCAATACGCCATGCGCAACGAGATGCCTCATACATCTAGCCTCAATACACCATGCATCACGAGATGCCTCATACATCCACCCTCAATACGCCATGCGTCACGAGATGCCTCATACATCTAGCCTCAATACGCCATGCCTAATACATCTAGCCTCAATACGCCATGCGCCACTAGATGCCTCATACATCTAGCCTCAATACGCCATGCGTCACGTCTAGCCTCAATACGCCATGCGCCACGAGATACCTCATACATCTAGCCTCAATACGCCATGCCTCATACATCTAGCCTCACTATGCCATGCCTCATACATCTAGCCTCAATATGCCATGCCTCATACATCTAGCCTCAATACGTGATGCCTAATACATCTAGCCTCACAACGCCATGCCTCATACATCTAGCCTCAATACACCATGCGTCACGAGATGCCTCATACATCCAGCCTCATACATCCAGCCTCAATACGCCATGCGTCACGAGATGCCTCATACATCCACCCTCAATACGCTATACGTCACGAGATGCCTCATCTAGCCTCAATACGTCATGCGTCACCAGATGCCTCATACATCCAGCCTCAATACGCCATGCGTCATGAGATGCCTCATCTAGCCTCAATACGCCATGCGTCACGAGATGCCTTATACATCTAGCCTCAATATGTCATGCGCCACGAGATGCCTCATGCATCTAGCCTCAATATGCCATGCGACACAAGATGCCTCATACATCTAGCCTCAATGCGCCATGCGCCACGAGATGCCTCATACATCTAGCCTCAATACACCATGCATCACGAGATGCCTCATACATCCACCCTCAATACGCCATACGTCACGAGATGCCTCATCTAGCCTCAATACGTCATGCGTCACCAGATGCCTCATACATCCAGCCTCAATACGCCATGCGTCACGAGATGCCTCATCTAGCCTCAATACGTCATGCGTCACGAGATGCCTCATACATCTAGCCTCAATACGCCATGCGCCACGAGATGCCTCATACATCTAGCCTCAATATGCCATGCGACACAAGATGCCTCATACATCTAGCCTCAATGCGCCATAAGCCACGAGATGCCTCATACATCTAGCCTCAATACACCATGCATCACAAGATGCCACATACAACTAGCCTCAATACGCCATGCGCCACGAGATGCCTCATACAGCTAGCCTCAATACGCCATGCGACACAAGATGCCTCCTACATCTAGCCTCAATACGCCATGCCTCATACATCTAGCCTCAATACGCCATGCCTCATACATCTAGCCTCAATACGCGATGCCTCATACATCTAGCCCCACTACGCCATGCCTCATACATCTAGCCTCAATACACCATGCGTCACGAGATGCCTCATACATCCAGCCTCATACATCTAGCCTCAATACGCCATGCGACACAAGATGCCTCATACATCTAGCCTCAATACGCCATGCGCCACGAGAAGCCTCATACATCCAGCCTCAATACGCCATGCGTCACGAGATGCCTCATACATCCACCCTCAATACGCCATACGTCACGAGATGCCTCATCTAGCCTCAATACGTCATGCGTCACCAGATGCCTCATACATCCAGCCTCAATACGCCATGCGTCACCAGATGCATCATCTAGCCTCAATACGCCATGCGTCACGAGATGCCTCATACATCTAGCCTCAATATGTCATGCGCCACGAGATGCCTCATACATCTAGCCTCAATATGCCATGCGACACAAGATGCCTCATACATCTAGCCTTAATGCGCCATGCGCCACGAGATGCCTCATACATCTAGCCTCAATACACCATGCATCACGAGATGCCTCATACATCCACCCTCAATACGCCCTATACGTCACGAGATGCCTCATATAGCCTCAATACGTCATGCGTCACCAGATGCCTCATACATCCAGCCTCAATACGCCATGCGTCACGAGATACCTAATCTAGCCTCAATACGCCATGTGTCACGAGATGCCTCATACATCTAGCCTCAATATGTCATGCGCCACAAGATGCCTCATACATCTAGCCTCAATATGCCATGCGACACAAGATGCCTCATACATCTAGCCTCAATGCACGAGATGCCTCATACATCTAGCCTCAATACACCATGCATCACGAGATGCCTCATACATCAAACCTCAATACGCCATACGTCACGAGATGCCTCATCTAGCCTCAATACGTCATGCGTCACCAGATGCCTCATACATCCAGCCTCAATACGCCATGCGTCATGAGATGCCTCATCTAGCCTCAATACGTCATGCGTCATAAGATGCCTCATACATCTAGCCTCAATACGCCATGCGCCACGAGATGCATCATACATCTAGCCTCAATACGCCATGCGACACAAGATGCCTCATACATCTAGCCTCAATACGCCATGCGACACAAGATGCCTCATACATCTGGCCTCAAGACGCCATGCGTCACGAGATGCCACATACATCTAGCCTCAATACGCCATGCGCCACGAGATGCCTCATACAGCTAGCCTCAATACGCCATGCGACACAAGATGCCTCATACATCTAGCCTCAATACGCCATGCCTCATACATCTAGCCTCAATACGCCATGCCTCATACATCTAGCCTCAATACGCGATGCCTCATACATCTAGCCTCACTACGCCATGCCTCATACATCTAGCCTCAATACACCATGCGTCACGAGATGCCTCATACATCCAGTCTCATACATCTAGCCTCAATACGCCATGCGACACAAGATGCCTCATACATCTAGCCTCAATACACCATGCGCCACGAGATGCCTCATACATCCAGCCTCAATACGCCATGAGTCACGAGATGCCTCATACATCCACCCTCAATACGCCATATGTCACAAGATGCCTCATCTAGCCTCAATACGTCATGCGTCACCAGATGCCTCATACATCCAGCCTCAATACGCCATGCGTCACGAGATGCATCATCTAGCCTCAATAAACCATGCGTCACGAGATGCCTCATACATCTAGCCTCAATATGTCATGCGCCACGAGATGCCTCATACATCTAGCCTCAATATGCCATGCAACACAAGATGCCTCATACATCTAGCCTCAATGCGCCATGCGCCACGAGATGCTTCATACATCTAGCCTCAATACGCCATGCATCACGAGATGCCTCATACATCCACCCTCAGTACGCCATACGTCACGAGATGCCTCATCTAGCCTCAATACGTCATACGTCACCAGATGCCTCATACATCCAGCCTCAATACGCCATGCGTCATGAGATGCCTCATCTAGCCTCAATACGTCATGTGTCACGAGATGCCTCATACATCTAGCCTCAATACGCCATGCGCCACAAGATGCCTCATACATCTAGCCTCAATACGCCATGCGACACAAGATGCCTCATACATCTAGCCTCAATACGCCATGCGACACAAGATGCCTCATACATCTAGCCTCAAGACGCCATGCGTCACAAGATGCCTCATACATCCAGCCTCAATACGCCATGCCTCTTACATCTAGCCTCAATACGCCATGCATCACGAGAGCCTCATACATCTAGCCTCAATACGCCATGCGCCACGAGATCTCTCATATATCCAGCCTTAATACGCCTTGCGCCACGAGATGCCTCATACATCTAGCCTCAATACACCATGCGTCACGAGATGCCTCATACATCCAGCCTCATACATCTTGCCTCAATACGCCATGCGACACAAGATGCCTCATACATCTAGCCTCAATACGCCATGCGCCACGAGATGCCTCATACATCCAGCCTCAATACGCCATGTGTCACGAGATGCCTCATACATCCACCCTCAATACGCTATATGTCACGAGATGCCTCATCTAGCCTCAATACGTCATGCGTCACCAGATGCCTCATACATCCAGCCACAATACGCCATGCGTCACGAGATGCCTCATCTAGCCTTAATACGCCATACGTCACGAGATGCCTCATACATCTAGCCTCAATACGCCATGCGCCACGAGATGCCTCATACATCTAGCCTCAATATGCCATGCGACACAAGATGCCTCATACATCTAGCCTCAATGCGCCATAAGCCACGAGATGCCTCATACATCTAGCCTCAATACACCATGCATCACGAGATGCCACATACAACTAGCCTCAATACGCCATGCGCCACGAGATGCCTCATACAGCTAGCCTCAATACGCCATGCGACACAAGATGCCTCCTACATCTAGCCTCAATACGCCATGCCTCATACATCTAGCCTCAATACGCCATGCCTCATACATCTAGCCTCAATACGCGATGCCTCATACATCTAGCCCCACTACGCCATGCCTCATACATCTAGCCTCAATACACCATGCGTCACGAGATGCCTCATACATCCAGCCTCATACATCTAGCCTCAATACGCCATGCGACACAAGATGCCTCATACATCTAGCCTCAATACGCCATGCGCCACGAGAAGCCTCATACATCCAGCCTCAATACGCCATGCGTCACGAGATGCCTCATACATCCACCCTCAATACGCCATACGTCACGAGATGCCTCATCTAGCCTCAATACGTCATGCGTCACCAGATGCCTCATACATCCAGCCTCAATACGCCATGCGTCACAAGATGCATCATCTAGCCTCAATACGCCATGCGTCACGAGATGCCTCATACATCTAGCCTCAATATGTCATGCGCCACGAGATGCCTCATACATCTAGCCTCAATATGCCATGCGACACAAGATGCCTCATACATCTAGCCTTAATGCGCCATGCGCCACGAGATGCCTCATACATCTAGCCTCAATACACCATGCATCACGAGATGCCTCATACATCCACCCTCAATACGCCCTATACGTCACGAGATGCCTCATATAGCCTCAATACGTCATGCGTCACCAGATGCCTCATACATCCAGCCTCAATACGCCATGCGTCACGAGATGCCTAATCTAGCCTCAATACGCCATGTGTCACGAGATGCCTCATACATCTAGCCTCAATATGTCATGCGCCACAAGATGCCTCATACATCTAGCCTCAATATGCCATGCGACACAAGATGCCTCATACATCTAGCCTCAATGCACGAGATGCCTCATACATCTAGCCTCAATACACCATGCATCACGAGATGCCTCATACATCAACCCTCAATACGCCATACGTCACGAGATGCCTCATCTAGCCTCAATACGTCATGCGTCACCAGATGCCTCATACATCCAGCCTCAATACGCCATGCGTCATGAGATGCCTCATCTAGCCTCAATACGTCATGCGTCATAAGATGCCTCATACATCTAGCCTCAATACGCCATGCGCCACGAGATGCATCATACATCTAGCCTCAATATGCCATGCGACACAAGATGCCTCATACATCTAGCCTCAATACGCCATGCGTCATGAGATGCCTCATCTAGCCTCAATACGTCATGTGTCACGAGATGCCTCATACATCTAGCCTCAATACGCCATGCGCCACAAGATGCCTCATACATCTAGCCTCAATACGCCATGCGACACAAGATGCCTCATACATCTAGCCTCAATACGCCATGCGACACAAGATGCCTCATACATCTAGCCTCAAGACGCCATGCGTCACAAGATGCCTCATACATCCAGCCTCAATACGCCATGCCTCTTACATCTAGCCTCAATACGCCATGCATCACGAGAGCCTCATACATCTAGCCTCAATACGCCATGCGCCACGAGATCTCTCATATATCCAGCCTTAATACGCCTTGCGCCACGAGATGCCTCATACATCTAGCATCAATACACCATGCGTCACGAGATGCCTCATACATCCAGCCTCATACATCTAGCCTCAATACGCCATGCGACACAAGATGCCTCATACATCTAGCCTCAATACGCCATGCGCCACGAGATGCCTCATACATCCAGCCTCAATACGCCATGTGTCACGAGATGCCTCATACATCCACCCTCAATACGCTATATGTCACGAGATGCCTCATCTAGCCTCAATACGTCATGCGTCACCAGATGCCTCATACATCCAGCCACAATACGCCATGCGTCACGAGATGCCTCATCTAGCCTTAATACGCCATACGTCACGAGATGCCTCATACATCTAGCCTCAATACGCCATGCGCCACGAGATGCCTCATACATCTAGCCTCAATATGCCATGCGACACAAGATGCCTCATACATCTAGCCTCAATGCGCCATAAGCCACGAGATGCCTCATACATCTAGCCTCAATACACCATGCATCACGAGATGCCACATACAACTAGCCTCAATACGCCATGCGCCACGAGATGCCTCATACAGCTAGCCTCAATACGCCATGCGACACAAGATGCCTCCTACATCTAGCCTCAATACGCCATGCCTCATACATCTAGCCTCAATACGCCATGCCTCATACATCTAGCCTCAATACGCGATGCCTCATACATCTAGCCCCACTACGCCATGCCTCATACATCTAGCCTCAATACACCATGCGTCACGAGATGCCTCATACATCCAGCCTCATACATCTAGCCTCAATACGCCATGCGACACAAGATGCCTCATACATCTAGCCTCAATACGCCATGCGCCACGAGAAGCCTCATACATCCAGCCTCAATACGCCATGCGTCACGAGATGCCTCATACATCCACCCTCAATACGCCATACGTCACGAGATGCCTCATCTAGCCTCAATACGTCATGCGTCACCAGATGCCTCATACATCCAGCCTCAATACGCCATGCGTCACCAGATGCATCATCTAGCCTCAATACGCCATGCGTCACGAGTTGCCTCATACATCTAGCCTCAATATGTCATGCGCCACGAGATGCCTCATACATCTAGCCTCAATATGCCATGCGACACAAGATGCCTCATACATCTAGCCTTAATGCGCCATGCGCCACGAGATGCCTCATACATCTAGCCTCAATACACCATGCATCACGAGATGCCTCATACATCCACCCTCAGTACGCCCTATACGTCACGAGATGCCTCATATAGCCTCAATACGTCATGCGTCACCAGATGCCTCATACATCCAGCCTCAATACGCCATGCGTCACGAGATGCCTAATCTAGCCTCAATACGCCATGTGTCACGAGATGCCTCATACATCTAGCCTCAATATGTCATGCGCCACAAGATGCCTCATACATCTAGCCTCAATATGCCATGCGACACAAGATGCCTCATACATCTAGCCTCAATGCACGAGATGCCTCATACATCTAGCCTCAATACACCATGCATCACGAGATGCCTCATACATCAACCCTCAATACGCCATACGTCACGAGATGCCTCATCTAGCCTCAATACGTCATGCGTCACCAGATGCCTCATACATCCAGCCTCAATACGCCATGCGTCATGAGATGCCTCATCTAGCCTCAATACGTCATGCGTCATAAGATGCCTCATACATCTAGCCTCAATACGCCATGCGCCACGAGATGCATCATACATCTAGCCTCAATATGCCATGCGACACAAGATGCCTCATACATCTAGCCTCAATACGCCATGCGACACAAGATGCCTCATACATCTGGACTCAAGACGCCATGCGTCACGAGATGCCACATACATCTAGCCTCAATACGCCATGCGCCACGAGATGCCTCATACAGCTAGCCTCAATACGCCATGCGACACAAGATGCCTCATACATCTAGCCTCAATACGCCATGCCTCATACATCTAGCCTCAATACGCCATGCCTCATACATCTAGCCTCAATACGCGATGCCTCATACATCTAGCCTCACTACGCCATGCCTCATACATCTAGCCTCAATACACCATGCGTCACGAGATGCCTCATACATCCAGTCTCATACATCTAGCCTCAATACGCCATGCGACACAAGATGCCTCATACATCTAGCCTCAATACACCATGCGCCACGAGATGCCTCATACATCCAGCCTCAATACGCCATGCGTCACGAGATGCCTCATACATCCACCCTCAATACGCCATATGTCACAAGATGCCTCATCTAGCCTCAATACGTCATGCGTCACCAGATGCCTCATACATCCAGCCTCAATACGCCATGCGTCACGAGATGCATCATCTAGCCTCAATAAACCATGCGTCACGAGATGCCTCATACATCTAGCCTCAATATGTCATGCGCCACGAGATGCCTCATACATCTAGCCTCAATATGCCATGCAACACAAGATGCCTCATACATCTAGCCTCAATGCGCCATGCGCCACGAGATGCTTCATACATCTAGCCTCAATACGCCATGCATCACGAGATGCCTCATACATCCACCCTCAGTACGCCATACGTCACGAGATGCCTCATCTAGCCTCAATACGTCATACGTCACCAGATGCCTCATACATCCAGCCTCAATACGCCATGCGTCATGAGATGCCTCATCTAGCCTCAATACGTCATGTGTCACGAGATGCCTCATAATCTAGCCTCAATACGCCATGCGCCACAAGATGCCTCATACATCTAGCCTCAATACGCCATGCGACACAAGATGCCTCATACATCTAGCCTCAATACGCCATGCGACACAAGATGCCTCATACATCTAGCCTCAAGACGCCATGCGTCACAAGATGCCTCATACATCCAGCCTCAATACGCCATGCCTCTTACATCTAGCCTCAATACGCCATGCATCACGAGAGCCTCATACATCTAGCCTCAATACGCCATGCGCCACGAGATCTCTCATACATCCAGCCTTAATACGCCATGCGCCACGAGATGCCTCATACATCTAGCCTCAATACACCATGCGTCACGAGATGCCTCATACATCCAGCCTCATACATCTAGCCTCAATACGCCATGCGACACAAGATGCCTCATACATCTAGCCTCAATGCGCCATGAGCCACGAGATGCCTCATACATCTAGCCTCAATACACCATGCATCACGAGATGCCTCATACATCCACCCTCAATACGCCATGCGTCACGAGATGCCTCATATATCTAGCCTCAATACGCCATGCCTCATACATCTAGCCTCAATACGCCATGCGCCACTAGATGCCTCATACATCTAGCCTCAATACGCCATGCGCCACGAGATGACTCATACATCTAGCCTCAATACGCCATGCGCCACAAGATGCCTCATACATATAGCCTCAATACGCCATGCCTCATACATCTAGCCTCAATACACCATGCGTCACGAGATGCCTCATACATCCAGTCTCATACATCTAGCCTCAATACGCCATGCGACACAAGATGCCTCATACATCTAGCTTCAATACGCCATACGCCACGAGATGCCTCATACATCTAACCTCAATACGCCATGCACCACAAGATGCCTCTTACATCTAGCCTCAATACGCCATGCGACACAAGATGCCTCATACATCTAGCCTCAATAAGCCATGTGACACAAGATGCCTCATACATCTAGCTTCAATACGCCATGCTCCACGAGATGCCTCATACATCTAGCCTCAATACACCATGCATCACGAGATGCCTCATACATCCACCCTCAATACGCCATGCGTCACGAGATGCCTCATACATCTAGCCTCAATACGCCATGCCTCATACATCTAGCCTCAATACGCCATGCGCCACTAGATGCCTCATACATCTAGCCTCAATACGCCATGCGTCACGTCTAGCCTCAATACGCCATGCACCACGAGATACCTCATACATCTAGCTTCAATACGCCATGCCTCATACATCTAGCCTCACTATGCCATGCCTCATACATCTAGCCTCAATACGCCATGCGTCATACATCTAGCCTCAATACGCGATGCCTCATACATCTAGCCTCACAACGCCATGCCTCATACATCTAGCCTCAATACACTAAACGTCACGAGATGCCTCATACATCCAGCCTCATACATCCAGCCTCAATACGCCATGCGTCACGAGATGCCTCATACATCCACCCTCAATACGCTATACGTCACGAGATGCCTCATCTAGCCTCAATACGTCATGCGTCACCAGATGCCTCATACATCCAGCCTCAATACGCCATGCGTCACGAGATGCCTCATCTAGCCTCAATACGCCATGCGTCACGAGATGCCTTATACATCTAGCCTCAATATGTCATGCGCCACGAGATGCCTCATACATCTAGCCTCAATATGCCATGCAACACAAGATGCCTCATACATCTAGCCTCAATGCGCCATGCGCCACGAGATGCCTCATACATCTAGCCTCAATACACCATGCATCACGAGATGCCTCATACATCCACCCTCAATACGCCATACGTCACGAGATGCCTCATCTAGCCTCAATACGTCATGCGTCACCAGATGCCTCATACATCCAGCCTCAATATGCCATGCGTCACGAGATGCCTCATCTAGCCTCAATACGTCATGCTTCACGAGATGCCTCATACATCTGGACTCAATACGCCATGCGCCACGAGATGCCTCATACATCTAGCCTCAATAAACCATGCGACACCAGATGCCTCATACATCTAGCCTCAATGCGCCATGAGCCACGAGATGCCTCATACATCTAGCCTCAATACACCATGCATCACGAGATGCCACATACAACTAGCCTCAATACGCCATGCGCCACGAGATGCCTCATACAGCTAGCCTCAATACGCCATGCGACACAAGATGCCTCATTCATCTAGCCTCAATACGCCATGCCTCATACATCTAGCCTCAATACGCCATGCCTCATACATCTAGCCTCAATACGCGATGCCTCATACATCTAGCCTCACTACGCCATGCCTCATACATCTAGCCTCAATACACCATGCGTCACGAGATGCCTCATACATCCAGCCTCATACATCTAGCCTCAATACGCCATGCGACACAAGATGCCTCATACATCTAGCCTCAATACGCCATGCGCCACGAGAAGCCTCATACATCCAGCCTCAATACGCCATGCGTCACAAGATGCCTCATACATCCACCATCAATACGCCATACGTCACGAGATGCCTCATCTAGCCTCAATACGTCATGCGTCACCAGATGCCTCATACATCTAGCCTCAATACGCCATGCGTCACGAGATGCCTCATCTAGCCTCAATACGCCATGCGTCACGAGATGCCTCATACATCTAGCCTCAATATATCATGCGCCACGAGATGCCTCATACATCTAGCCTCAATATGCCATGCGACACAAGATGCCTCATACATCTAGCCTTAATGCGCCATGCGCCACGAGATGCCTCATACATCTAGCCTCAATACACCATGCATCACGAGATGCCTCATACATCCACCCTCAATACGCCCTATACGTCACGAGATGCCTCATCTAGCCTCAATACGCCATGCGTCACCAGATGCCCAATCTAGCCTCAATACGCCATGCGTCACGAGATGCCTCATACATCTAGCCTCAATATGTCATGCGCCACGAGATGCCTCATACATCTAGCCTCAATATGCCATGCGACACAAGATGCCTCATACATCTTGCCTCAATGCGCCATGCACCACGAGATGCCTCATACATCTAGCCTCAATACACCATGCATCACGAGATGCCTCATACATCCACCCTCAATACGCCATACGTCACGAGATGCCTCATCTAGCCTCAATACGTCATGCGTCACCAGATGCCTCATACATCCAGCCTCAATACGCCATGCGTCACGAGATGCCTCATCTAGCCTCAATACGTCATGCGTCACAAGATGCCTCATACATCTAGCCTCAATACGCCATGCGCCACGAGATGCCTCATACATCTAGCCTCAATACGCCATGCGCCACGAGATGCCTCATACATCTAGCCTCAATACGCCATGCGACACAAGATCTCTCATACATCTAGCCTCAATACGCCATGCACCACGAGATGTCTCATACATCTAGCCTCAATACACCATGCGTCACGAGATGCCTCATACATCCAGCCTCAATACGCCATGCGACACAAGATGCCTCATACATCTAGCCTCAATACGCCATGCTCCACGAGATGCCTCATACATCCAGCCTCAATACGCCATGCGTCACGAGATGCCTCATACATCCACCCTCAATACACCATGCGTCACTAGATGCCTCATCTAGCCTCAATACGCCATGCGTCAAGAGATGCCTCATACATCTAGCCTCAATACGCCATGCGTCACGAGATGCCTCATACATCTAGCCTCAATACGCCATGCGACACAAGATGCCTCATACATCTAGCCTCAATAAGCCATGCGACACAAGATGCCTCATACATCTAGCCTCAATACGCCATGCATCACGAGAGCCTCATACATCTAGCCTCAATACGCCATGCGCCACGAGATGCCTCATAAATCTAGCCTCAATACGCAATGCGACACAAGATCTCTCATACATCTAGCCTCAATACGCCATGCGCCACGAGATGCCTCATACATCTAGCCTCAATACACCATGCGTCACGAGATGCCTCATACATCCAGCCTCATACATCTAGCCTCAATACGCCATGCGACACAAGATCTCTCATACATCTAGCCTCAATACGCCATGTGCCACGAGATGCCTCATACATCTAGCCTCAATACACCATGCGCCACGAGATGCCTCATACATCCAGCCTCAATACGCCATGCGTCACGAGATGCCTCAGACATCCAGCCTCATACATCTAGCCTCAATACGCCATGCGACACAAGATGCCTTATACATCTAGCCTCAATACGCCATGCGCCACGAGATGCCTCATACATCCAGCCTCAATACCCCATGCGTCACGAGATGCCTCATACATCCACCCTCAATACGCCATGCGTCACTAGATGCCTCATCTAGCCTCAATACGTCATGCGTCAACAGATGCCTCATACATCCAGCCTCAATACGCCATGCGTCACGAGATGCCTCATCTAGCCTCAATACGCCATGCCTCATACATCTAGCCTCAATACGCCATGCATCACGAGAGCCTCATACATCTAGCCTCAGTACGCCATGCACCACGAGATGCCTCATACATCTAGCCTCAATACGCCATGCGACACAAGATCTCTCATACATCTAGCCTCAATACGCCATGCACCACGAGATGCCTCATACATCTAGCCTCAATACGCCATGCGTCACGAGATGCCTCATACATCCAGCCTCATACATCCAGCCTCAATACGCCATGCGACACAAGATGCCTCATACATCTAGCCTCAATACGCCATGCGCCACGAGATGCCTCATACATCCAGCCTCAATACCCCATGCGTCACGAGATGCCTCATACATCCACCCTCAATACGCCATGCGTCACTAGATGCCTCATCTAGCCTCAATACGTCATGCGTCAACAGATGCCTCATACATCCAGCCTCAATACGCCATGCGTCACGAGATGCCTCATCTAGCCTCAATACGCCATGCATCACGAGATGCCTCATACATCTAGCCTCAATACGTCATGCGCCACGAGATGCCTCATACATCTAGCCTCAATATACCATGCGACACAAGATGCCTCATACATCTAGCCTCAATACGCCATGCACCATGAGATGCCTCATACATCTAGCCTCAATATGCCATGCGCCACGAGATGCCTCATACATCTAGCCTCAATACGCCATGTGCCACGAGATGCCTCATCTAGCCTCAATACGCCATGCGTCAAGAGATGCCTCATACATCTAGCCTCAATACGTCATGCGTCACGAGATGCCTCATACATCTAGCCTCAATACGCCATGCGCCACGAGATGCCTCATACATCTAGCCTCAATACGCCATGCGACACAAGATGCCTCATACATCTAGCCTCAATAAGCCATGCGACACGAGATGCCTCATACATCTAGACTCAATACGCCATGTGCCACGAGATGCCTCATCTAGCCTCAATACGCCATGCGTCAAGAGATGCCTCATACATCTAGCCTCAATACGTCATGCGTCACGAGATGCATCATACATCTAGCCTCAATACGCCATGCGTCACGAGATGCCTCATACATCTAGCCTCAATACGCCATGTGCCACGAGATGCCTCATACATCTAGCCTCAATACACCATGCGTCACGAGATGCCTCATACATCTAGCCTCAATACGCCATGCCTCATACATCTAGCCTCAATACTCCATGCATCACGAGAGCCTCATACATCTAGCCTCAATACGCCATGCGCCACGAGATGCCTCATACATCTAGCCTCAATATGCAATGCGACAGAAGATCTCTCATACATCTAGCCTCAATACGCCATGCGCCACGAGATGCCTCATACATCTAGCCTCAATACACCATGCGTCATGAGATGCCTCATACATCCAGCCTCATACATCTAGCCTCAATACGCTATGCGACACAAGATCTCTCATACATCTAGCCTCAATACGCCATGCGCCACGAGATTACTCATACATCTAGCCTCAATACACCATGCGTCACGAGATGCCTCATACATCCAGCCTCATACATCTAGCCTCAATACGCCATGAGACACAAGATGCCTCATACATCTAGCCTCAATACGCCATGCGCCACGAGATACCTCATACTTCCAGCCTCAATGCGCCATGCGTCACGAGATGCCTCATACATCCACCCTCAATACGCCATGCGTCACGAGATGCCTCATCTAGCCTCAATACGTCATGCGTCACCAGATGCCTCATACATCCAGCCTCAATACGCCATGCGTCACGAGATCCCTCATCTAGCCTCAATACGCCATGCATCACGAGATGCCTCATACATCTAGCCTCAATACGTCATGCGCCACGAGATGCCTCATACATCTAGCCTCAATATGCCATGCGACACAAGATGCCTCATACATCTAGCCTCAATACGCCATGCACCATGAGATGCCTCATACATCTAGCCTCAATACGCCATGCGCCACGAGATGCCTCATACATCTAGCCTCAATACGCCATGCGCCACGAGATGCCTCATCTAGCCTCAATACGCCATGCGTCAAGAGATGCCTCATACATCTAGCCTCAATATGTCATGCGTCACGAGATGTTTCATACATCCACCCTCAATACGCCATGCGCCACGAGATGCCTCATACATCTAGCCTCAATACGCCATGTGACACAAGATGCCTCATACATCTAGGCCCTCATTCCGAGTTGTTCGCTCGGTATTTTTCATCGCATCGCAGTGAAAATCCGCTTAGTACGCATGCGCAATGTTCGCACTGCGACTGCGCCAAGTAACTTTACTATGAAGAAAGTATTTTTACTCACGGCTTTTTCTTCGCTCCGGCGATCGTAATGTGATTGACAGGAAATGGGTGTTACTGGGCGGAAACAGGCCGTTTTATGGGCGTGTGGCTGAAAACGCTACCGTTTCCGGAAAAAACGCAGGAGTGGCCGGAGAAACGGTGGGAGTGCCTGGGCGAACGCTGGGTGTGTTTGTGACGTCAACCAGGAACGACAAGCACTGAAATGATCGCACAGGCAGAGTAAGTCTGGAGCTACTCTGAAACTGCTAAGTAGTTAGTAATCGCATTATTGCGAATACATCGGTCGCAATTTTAAGAAGCTAAGATTCACTCCCAGTAGGCGTAGACTAAGCGTGTGTAACTCTGCTAAATTCGCCTTGCGACCGATCAACTCGGAATGAGGGCCCTAGCCTCAATAAGCCATGCGACACGAGATGCCTCATACATCTAGCCTCAATAGGCCATGCGTCACGAGATGCCTCATACATCTAGCCTCAATACGCCATGCGCCACGAGATGCCTCATACATCTAGCCTCAATACGGCATGCGTCACGAGATGCCTCATACATCTAGCCTCAATACGCCATGCGCCACGAGATGCCTCATACATCTAGCCTCAATACACCATGCGTCACGAGATGCCTCATACATCCAGCCTCAATACGCCATGCCTCATACATCTAGCCTCAATACGCCATGCATCACGAGAGCCTCATACATCTAGCCTCAATACGCCATGCGCCACGAGATGCCTCATACATCTAGCCTCAATATGCCATGCGACACAAGATCTCTCATACATCTAGCCTCAATACGCCATGCGACACAAGATGCCTCATACATCTAGCCTCAATACGCCATGCGCCACGAGATGCCTCATACATCTAGCCTCAATATGCCATGCGACACAAGATCTCTCATACATCTAGCCTCAATACGCCATGCGACACAAGATGCCTCATACATCTAGCCTCAATATGCCATGCGACACAAGATCTCTCATAAATCTAGCCTCAAGACGCCATGCCTCATACATCTAGCCTCAATACGCCATGCGACACAAGATGCCTCATACATCTAGCCTCAAGACGCCATGCGTCACGAGATGCCACATACATCTAGCCTCAATACGCCATGTGCCGCGAGATGCCTCATACAGCTAGCCTCAATACGCCATGCGACACAAGATGCCTCATACATCTAGCCTCAATACGCCATGCCTCATACATCTAGCCTCAATACGCCATGCCTCATACATCTAGCCTCAATACGCGATGCCTCATACATCTAGCCTCACTATGCCATGCCTCATACATCTAGCCTCAATACACCATGCATCACGAAATGCCTAATACATCCAGCCTCATTCATCTAGCCTCAATACGCCATACGACACAAGATGCCTCATACATCTAGCCTCAATACACCATGCGCCACGAGATGCCTCATACATCCACCCTCAATACGCCATACGTCACGAGATGCCTCATCTAGCCTCAATAGGTCATGCGTCACCAGATGCCTCATACATCCAGCCTCAATACGCCATGCGTCATGAGATGCCTCATCTAGCCTCAATACGTCATGTGTCACGAGATGCCTCATACATCTAGCCTCAATACGCCATGCGACACAAGATGCCTCATACATCTTGCCTCAATACGCCATGCGACACAAGATGCCTCATACATCTAGCCTCAAGACGCCATGCGTCACGAGATGCCACATACATCTAGCCTCAATACGCAATGCGCCACGAGATGCCTCATACAGCTAGCCTCAATATGCCATGCGACACAAGATGCCTTTATACATCTAGCCTCAATACGCCATGCACCACGAGATGCCTCATACATCTAGCCTCAAGACGCCATGCGTCACGAGATGCCACATACACCTAGCCTCAATACGCCATGCGCCACGAGATGCCTCATACAGCTAGCCTCAATACGCCATGCGACACAAGATGCCTCATACATCTAGCCTCAATACGCCATACCTCATACATCTAGCCTCAATACGCCATGCCTCATACATCTAGCCTCAATACGCGATGCCTCATGCATCTAGCCTCACTACGCCATGCCTCATACATCTAGCCTCAAAACACCATGCGTCACGAAATGCCTAATACATCCAGCCTCATTCATCTAGCCTCAATACGCCATACGACACAAGATGCCTCATACATCTAGCCTCAATACACCATGCGCCACGAGATGCCTCATACATCCACCCTCAATACGCCATACGTCACGAGATGCCTCATCTAGCCTCAATAGGTCATGCATCACCAGATGCCTCATACATCCAGCCTCAATACGCCATGCGTCATGAGATGCCTCATCTAGCCTCAATACGTCATGTGTCACGAGATGCCTCATACATCTAGCCTCAATACGCCATGCGACACAAGATGCCTCATACATCTTGCCTCAGCATGCGACACAAGATGCCTCATACATCTAGCCTCAAGACGCCATGCGTCACGAGATGCCACATACATCTAGCCTCAATACGCCATGCGCCACGAGATGCCTCATACAGCTAGCCTCAATATGCCATGCGACACAAGATGCCTCATACATCTAGCCTCAATACGCCATGCACCACGAGATGCCTCATACATCTAGCCTCAATACGCCATGCACCACGAGATGCCTCATACATCTAGCCTCAATACGCCATGCGCCACGAGATGCCTCATCTAGCCTCAATATGCCATGCGTCAAGAGATGCCTCATACTTGTAGCCTCAATACGCCATGCGCCACGAGATGCCTCATACATCTAGCCTCAATACACCATGCGTCACGAGATGCCTCATACATCCAGCCTCAATACGCCATGCGACACAAGATGCCTCATACATCTAGCCTCAATATGGATGCTCCACGAGATGCCTCATACATCCAGCCTCAATACGCCATGCGTCACGAGATGCCTCATACATCCAGCCTCAATATGCTATGCGTCATGAGATGCCTCATACATTTAGCCTCAATACACCATGCGCCACGAGATGCCTCATACATCTAGCCTCAATACGCCATGCGACACAAGATGCCTCATACATCTAGCCTCAATATGCCATGCGACACAAGATGCCTCATACATCTAGCCTCAATACGCCATGCGTCACAAGATGCCTCATACATCTAGCCTCAATCGCCATGCGCCACGAGATGCCTCATACATCTAGCCTCAATACGCTATGCGACACAAGATGCCTTATACATCTAGCCTCAATACGCCATGCGCCACGAGATGCCTCATACAGCTAGCCTCAATACACCATGCGTCATGAGATGCCTCATACATCCAGCCTCAATACGCCATGCCTCATACATCTAGCCTCAATACGCCATGCATCACGAGAGCCTCATACATCTAGCCTCAATACGCCATGCGCCACGAGATGCCTCATACATCTAGCCTCAATACGCCATGCGACACAAGATCTCTCATACATCTAGCCTCAATACGCCATGCGCCACGAGATGCCTCATACATCTAGCCTCAATACACCATGCGTCACGAGATGCCTCATACATCCAGCCTCAATACGCCATGCGACACAAGATGCCTCATACATCTAGCCTCAATACGCCATGCTCCACGAGATGCCTCATACATCCAGCCTCAATACGCCATGCGTCACGAGATGCCTCATACATCCACCCTCAATACACCATGCGTCACTAGATGCCTCATCTAGCCTCAATACGTCATGCGTCACGAGATGCCTCATACATCCAGCCTCAATACGCCATGCGTCACGAGATGCCTCATCTAGCCTCAATACGCCATGCGTCAAGAGATGCCTCATACATCTAGCCTCAATACGTCATGCGTCACGAGATGCCTCATACATCTAGCCTCAATACGCCATGCGACACAAGATGCCTCATACATCTAGCCTCAATAAGCCATGCGACACAAGATGCCTCATACATCTAGCCTCAATACGCCATGCATCACGAGAGCCTCATACATCTAGCCTCAATACGCCATGCGCCACGAGATGCCTCATAAATCTAGCCTCAATACGCCATGCGACACAAGATCTCTCATACATCTAGCCTCATACATCTAGCCTCAATACGCCATGCGACACAAGATCTCTCATACATCTAGCCTCAATACGCCATGCGCCACGAGATGCCTCATACATCTAGCCTCAATACACCATGCGCCACGAGATGCCTCATACATCCAGCCTCAATACGCCATGCGTCACGAGATGCCTCATACATCCAGCCTCATACATCTAGCCTCAATACGCCATGCGACACAAGATGCCTTATACATCTAGCCTCAATACGCCATGCGCCACGAGATGCCTCATACATCTAGCCTCAATACGCCATGCATCACGAGATGCCTCATACATCCACCCTCAATACACCATGCGTCACTAGATGCCTCATCTAGCCTCAATACGCCATGCCTCATACATCTAGCCTCAATACGCCATGCATCACGAGATGCCTCATACATCTAGCCTCAATACGCCATGCGACACAAGATGCCTCATACATCTAGCCTCAATACGCCATGCGCCACGAGATGCCTCATACATCCAGCCTCAATACCCCATGCGTCACGAGATGCCTCATACATCCACCCTCAATACGCCATGCGCCACGAGATGCCTCATACATCTAGCCTCAATATACCATGCGACACAAGATGCCTCATACATCTAGCCTCAATACGCCATGCACCATGAGATGCCTCATACATCTAGCCTCAATATGCCATGCGCCACGAGATGCCTCATACATCTAGCCTCAATACGCCATGTGCCACGAGATGCCTCATCTAGCCTCAATACGCCATGCGTCAAGAGATGCCTCATACATCTAGCCTCAATACGTCATGCGTCACGAGATGCCTCATACATCTAGCCTCAATACGCCATGCGCCACGAGATGCCTCATACATCTAGCCTCAATACGCCATGCGACACAAGATGCCTCATACATCTAGCCTCAATAAGCCATGCGACACGAGATGCCTCATACATCTAGCCTCAATACACCATGCGTCACGAGATGCCTCATACATCTAGCCTCAAAACGCCATGCGCCACGAGATGCATCATACATCTAGCCTCAATACGCCATGCGTTACGAGATGCCTCATACATCTAGCCTCAATACGCCATGTGCCACGAGATGCCTCATACATCTAGCCTCAATACACCATGCGTCACGAGATGCCTCATACATCCAGCCTCAATACGCCATGCCTCATACATCTAGCCTCAATACTCCATGCATCACGAGAGCCTCATACATCTAGCCTCAATACGCCATGCGCCACGAGATGCCTCATACATCTAGCCTCAATATGCAATGCGACAGAAGATCTCTCATACATCTAGCCTCAATACGCCATGCGCCACGAGATGCCTCATACATCTAGCCTCAATACACCATGCATCACGAGATGCCTCATACATCCAGCCTCATACATCTAGCCTCAATACGCCATGCGACACAAGATCTCATACATCTAGCCTCAATACGCCTTGCGCCACGAGATTCCTCATACATCTAGCCTCAACACACCATGCGTCACGAGATGCCTCATACATCCAGCCTCATACATCTAGCCTCAATACGCCATGCGACACAAGATGCCTCATACATCTAGCCTCAATACGCCATGCGCCACGAGATACCTCATACATCCAGCCTCAATGCGCCATGCGTCACGAGATGCCTCATACATCCACCCTCAATACGCCATGTGTCACTAGATGCCTCATCTAGCCTCAATACGTCATGCGTCACCAGATGCCTCATACATCCAGCCTCAATACGCCATGCGTCACGAGATCCCTCATCTAGCCTCAATACGCCATGCATCACGAGATGCCTCATACATCTAGCCTCAATACGTCATGCGCCACGAGATGCCTCATACATTTAGCCTCAATATGCCATGCGACACAAGATGCCTCATACATCTAGCCTCAATACGCCATGCACAATGAGATGCCTCATACATCTAGCCTCAATACGCCATGCGCCACGAGATGCCTCATACATCTAGCCTCAATACGCCATGCGCCACGAGATGCCTCATCTAGCCTCAATACGCCATGCGTCAATAGATGCCTCATACATCAATGCCTCAATACGCCATGCGTCACGAGATGCCTCATCTAGCCTTAATACGTCATGCGTCACGAGATGCCTCATACATCTAGCCTCAATACGCCATGCGCCACGAGATGCCTCATACATCTAGCCTCAATACGCCATGCGCCACGAGATGCCTCATACATCTAACCTCAATACTCCATTCACCACAAGATGCCTCATACATCTATCCTCAATACGCCATGCATCACAAGATGCCTCATACATCCACCCTCAATACGCCATGCGTCACTAGATGCCTCATCTAGCCTCAATACGTCATGCATCACCAGATGCCTCATACATCAATGCCTCAATACGCCATGCGTCACGAGATGCCTCATCTAGCCTCAATACGTCATGCGTCACGAGATGCCTCATACATCTAGCCTCAATACGCCATGCGCCACGAGATGCCTCATACATCTAGCCTCAATACGCCATGCGACACAAGATGCCTCATACATCTAGCCTCAATACGCCATGCGCCACAAGATGCCTCATACATCTAACCTCAATACGCCATTCACCACAAGATGCCTCATACATCTAGCCTCAATACGCCATGCGACACAAGATGCCTCATACATCTAGCCTCAATACGCCATGCGCCACGAGATGCCTCATACATCTAGCCTCAATACACCATGCATCACGAGATGCCTCATACAGCCACCCTCAATACGCCATACGTCACGAGATGCCTCATACATCTAGCCTCAATACGCCATGCCTCATACATCTAGCATCAATACGCCATGCGCCACGAGATGCCTCATACATCTAGCCTCAATACGCCATGGGCCACTAGATGCCTCATATATCTAGCCTCAATACGCCATGCGTCACGTCTAGCCTCAATACGCCATGCGTCACGAGATACCTCATACATCTAGCCTCAATACGCCATGCCTCATACATCTAGACTCAATACGACATGCCTCAAAAATCTAGCCTCAATACGCCATGCCTCATACATCTAGCCTCAATACGCGATGCCTCATACAACTAGCCTCACTACGCCATGCCTCATACATACTTAGCTGTGAACGTGGGGGCACTTTTAGATATTTAGCTGTGAAGGTGAGGACACTTTTCGACGTTTAGCTGTGAAGGTGAGGACACTTTTCAACGTTTAGTTGTGAAGGTGAGGACACTTTTTAACGTTTAGCTGTGAAGGTCAGGACACGTTTATTTTAGCTGTGAAGGTGAGGACACGTTGATCTGTGAAGGTGAGGACACTTTTCGATGTTTAGCTGTGAAGGTGAGGACACTTTTTGACGTTTAGCTGTGAAGGTGAGGACACTTTTCGACATTTAGCTGTGAAGGTGAGGGCACTTTTCGACGTTTATCTGTGAAGGTGAGGACACTTTTCAACGTTTAGCTGTGAAGGTGAGGACACTTTTTCACGTTTGCCTGTGAAGGTGAGGACACTTTTCAATGTTTAGCTGTGAAGGTGAGGACACTTTTCGACGTTTAGCTGTGAAGGTGAGGACACTTTTTCACGTTTGCCTGTGAAGGTGAGGACACGTTTATACATTTATCTGTGAAGGTGAGGACACTTTTCCACGTTTGCCTGTCAAGGTGATGACACTTTTCGACGTTTATCTGTGAAGGTGAGGACACTTTTCGACATTTAGCTGTGAAGGTGAGGACACTTTTTCACGTTTGCCTGTGAAGGTGAGGACACTTTTCGATGTTTAGCTGTGAAGTTGAGGACACTTTTCGACGTTTAGCAGTGAAGGTGAGGGCACTTTTTCACGTTTGCCTGTGAAGGTGAGGACACTTTTCAACGTTTAGCTGTAAAGGTGAGGACACTTTTTCACGTTTGCCTGTGAAGGTGAGGATACGTTTATACGTTTATCTGTGAAGGTGAGGACACTTTTCGACGTTTAGCTGTGAAGGTGAGGGCACTTTTCGACGTTTATCTGTGAAGGTGAGGACACTTTTCAACGTTTAGCTGTGAAGGTGAGGACACTTATTCACGTTTGCATGTGAAGGTGAGGACACGTTTATACATTTATCTGTGAAGGTGAGGACACTTTTCGACGTTTGCCTGTCAAGGTGATGACACTTTTCGACGTTTATCTGTGTAGGTGAGGACACTTTTCGACGTTTAGCTGTGAAGGTGAGGACACTTTTTCACGTTTGCCTGTGAAGGTGAGGACACTTTTTGATGTTTAGCTGTGAAGGTGAGGACACTTTTTCACGTTTGCCTGTGAAGGTGAGGACACGTTTATCCGTTTTTCTGTGAAGGTGAGGACACTTTTCCACGTTTGCCTGTGAAGGTGATGACACTTTTTCACGTTTGTCTGAAGGTGAGGGCACTATTCTACGTTTGCCTTTGAAGGTGAGGGCACTTTTCCACAATTGCCTTTGAAGGTGAGGGCACTTTTCCACGTTTGCATGATGGTGAGGGCACTTTTCCACATTTGCCTGTGAAGGTGAGGACACTTTTCCACATTTGCCTGAACATGAGGATATTTTTCCACATTTGCCTGTGAAGGTGAGGACACTTTTCCATGTTTGCCTGAAGGTGAGGGCACTTTTCCACATTTGCCTGTGAAGGTGAGGACACTTTTCCACGTTTGCCTGTAAAGGTGAGGACACTTTTCCATGTTTGTCTGAAGGTGAGGGCACTATTCTACGTTTGCCTTTGAAGGTGAGGGCACTTTTCCACATTTGCCTTTGAAGGTGAGGGCACTTTTCCACATTTGCCTGTGAAGGTGAGGACACTTTTCCACGTTTGCCTGTAAAGGTGAGGACACTTTTCCACGTTTGCCTGTGAAGGTTAGGGCACTTTTCCACATTTGCCTGTGAAGGTGAGGACACTTTTCCACATTTGCCTGTGAAGGTGTGAAGGTAAGGGCACTTTTCCACATTTGCCTGTGAAGGTGAGGACACTTTTTCACATTTGCCTGTGAAGGTGAGGGCACTTTTCCATGTTTGCCTGTGAAGGTGAGGACACTTTTCCACGTTTGCCTGTGAAGGTGAGGACACTTTTCCACGTTTGCCTGTGAAGGCGAGGACACGTTTATACGTTTATCTGTGCAGGTGAGGACACGTTTATTCGTTTATCTGTGAAGGTAAGGACACTTTTTGACGTTTAGCTGTGAAGGTGAGGACACTTTTCGATGTTTAGCTGTGAAGGTGAAGATACTTTTAGATATTTCGCTGTGAAGGTGAGGACACTTTTCCACATTTGCCTGTGAAGGTGAGGGCACTTTTCCACGTTTGCCTGTGAGGGTGAGGCCACTTTTCCATGTTTGCCTGTGAAGGTGAGGACACGTTTATTCGTTTATCTGTGAAGGTGAGGACACTTTTTGACGTTTAGCTGTGAAGGTGAGGACACTTTTCGACGTTTAGACGTTTAGCTGTGAAAGTGAGGACACTTTTAGATATTTAGCTGTGAAGGTGAGGACACTTTTCCACATTTGCCTGTGAAGGTGAGGGCACTTTTCCACGTTTGCCTGTGATAAAGGGGAGCCCAGGAAAGGGCACCCTTTGCTTAACCAAGTTCAAGCACGGACACTTTTAGATATTTAGCTGTGAAGGTGAGGACACTTTTCGACGTTTAGCTGTGAAGGTGAGGACACTCTTCAACGTTTAGTTGTGAAGGTGAGGACACTTTTTAACGTTTAGCTGTGAAGGTGAGGACACGTTTATACGTTTAGCTGTGAAGGAGAGGACACGTTGATCTATGAAGGTGAGGACACTTTTCGATGTTTAGCTGTAAAGGTGAAGACACTTTTCTACGTTTAGCTGTGAAGGTGAGGACACTTTTTCACGTTTGCCTGTGAAGGTGAGGACACGTTTATACGTTTATCTGTGAAGGTGAGGACACTTTTCGACGTTTAGCTGTGAAGGTGAGGGCACTTTTCGACGTTTATCTGTGAAGGTGAGGACACTTTTCGACGTTTAGCTGTGAAGGTGAGGACACTTTTTAACGTTTGCCTGTGAAGGTGAGGACACTTTTCGATGTTTAGCTGTGAAGGTAAGGACACTTTTCGACGTTTATCTGTGAAGGTGAGGACACTTTTTCACGTTTGCCTGTGAAGGTGAGGACACGTTTATACGTTTATCTGTGAAGGTGAGGACACTTTTCGACATTTAGCTGTGTAAGGTGAAGGCACTTTTCGACGTTTATCTGTGAAGGTGAGGACACTTTTCGACGTTTAGCTGTGAAGGTGAGGACACTTTTTCATGTTTGACTGTGAAGGTGAGTACACGTTTATACGTTTATCTATGAAGGTGAGGACACTTTTCAACGTTTTGATGTGAAGGTGAGGTTTCTCTGTGAAGGATGGACACTTTTCGACGTTTAGCTGTGAAGGTGAGGACACTTTTCTACGTTTAGCTGTGAAGGTGAGGACACTTTTCAACGTTTATCTGTGAAGGTGAGGACACGTTTATATGTTTATCTGTGAAGGTGAGGACACTTTTCCACGTTTGCCTGTGAAGGTGATGACACTTTTTCACGTTTGTCTGAAGGTGAGGGCACTATTCTACGTTTGCCTTTAAAGGTGAGGGCACTTTTCCACATTTGCCTTTGAAGGTGAGGGCACTTTTCCACGTTTGCATGTGAAGGTGAGGACACGTTTATATGTTTATCTGTGAAGGTGAGGACACTTTTCCACGTTTGCCTGTGAAGGTGATGACACTTTTCCACGTTTGTCTGAAGGTGAGGGCACTATTCTACGTTTGCCTTTGAAGGTGAGGGCACTTTTCCACATTTGCCTGTGAAGGTGAGGACACGTTTATACGTTTATCTGTGAAGGTGAGGACACTTTTCGACATTTAGCTGTGTAAGGTGAAGGCACTTTTCGACGTTTATCTGTGAAGGTGAGGACACTTTTCAACATTTAGCTGTGAAGGTGAGGACACTTTTTCACGTTTGCCTGTGAAGGTGAGGACACGTTTATATGTTTATCTGTGAAGGTGAGGACACTTTTCCACGTTTGCCTATAAAGGTGAGGACACTTTTCCATGTTTGTCTGAAAGTGAGGGCACTATTCCACGTTTGCCTGTGAAGGTTAGGGCACTTTTCCACATTTTTTGAAGGTAAGGGCACTTTTCCACATTTGCCTGTGAAGGTGAGGACACTTTTCCACGTTTGCCTGTAAAGGTGAGGACACTTTTCCACGTTTGCCTGTGAAGGTTAGGGCACTTTTCCACATTTCCTGTGAAGGTTAGGACACTTTTCCACGTTTGCCTGTGAAGGTGTGAAGGTGAGGGCACTTTTCCACATTTGCCTGTGAAGGTGAGGACACTTTTCCACATTTGCCTGTGAAGGTGAGGGCACTTTTCCACGTTTGCCTGTGAAGGTGAGGACACTTTTCGACGTTTATCTGTGAAGGTGAGGACACTTTTTCACGTTTGCCTGTGAAGGTGTGAAGGTGAGGGCACTTTTCCACATTTGCCTGTGAAGGTGAGGACACTTTTCCACATTTGCCTGTGAAGGTAAGGGCACTTTTGCACGTTTGCCTGTGAAGGTAAGGACACTTTTCGACGTTTGCCTGTGAAGGTGAGGACACGTTTATACGTTTATCTGTGCAGGTGAGGACACTTTTCAACGTTTAGCTGTAAAGGTGAGGCAACTTTTCGACGTTTAGCTGTGAAGGTGAGGCAACTTTTCGACGTTTAGCTGTGAAGGTGAGGACACTGTTTCACGTTTGCCTGTGAAGGTTAGGGCACTTTTCCACGTTTGCCTGTGAAGGTGAGGCCACTTTTCCATGTTTGCCTGTGAAGGTGAGGACACGTTTATTCGTTTATCTGTGAAGGTGAGGACACTTTTTGACGTTTAGCTGTGAAGGTGAGGACACTTTTCGACGTTTAGCTGTGAAGGTGAGGACACTTTTAGATATTTAGCTGTGAAGGTGAGGACACTTTTCCACGTTTAGCTGTGAAGGTGAGGACACTCTTCAACATTTAGTTGTGAAGGGGAGGACACTTTTTAACGTTTAGCTGTGAAGGTGAGGACACGTTTATACGTTTAGCTGTGAAGGAGAGGACACGTTGATCTGTGAAGGTGAGGACACTTTTCGATGTTTAGCTGTGAAGGTGAAGACACTTTTCGACGTTTAGCTGTGAAGGTGAGGACACTTTTTCACGTTTGCCTGTGAAGGTGAGGACACGTTTATACGTTTATCTGTGAAGGTGAGGACACTTTTCGACGTTTAGCTGTGAAGATGAGGGCACTTTTCGACGTTTATCTGTGAAGGTGAGGACACTTTTCGACGTTTAGCTGTGAATGTGAGGACACTTTTTAACGTTTGCCTGTGAAGGTGAGGACACTTTTCGATGTTTAGCTGTGAAGGTAAGGACACTTTTCGACGTTTATCTGTGAAAGTGAGGACACTTTTTAACGTTTGCCTGTGAAGGTGAGGACACGTTTATACGTTTATCTGTGAAGGTGAGGACACTTTTCGACGTTTAGCTGTGAAGGTGAGGGCACTTTTCGACGTTTATCTGTGAAGGTGAGGACACTTTTCGACGTTTAGCTGTGAAGGTGAGGACACTTTTTCATGTTTGACTGTGAAGGTGAGGACACGTTTATACGTTTATCTATGAAGGTGAGGACACTTTTTGACGTTTAGATGTGAAGGTGAGGTTTATCTGTGAAGGTGAGGACACTTTTCGACGTTTAGCTGTGAAGGTGAGGACACTTTTCGACGTTTAGCTGTGAAGGTGCGGACACTTTTTAACGTTTATCTGTGAAGGTGAGGACACGTTTATACGTTTATCTGTGAAGGTGAGGACACTTTTCAACGTTTAGCTGTGAGGGTGAGGACACTTTTTCACGTTTGCCTGTGAAGGTCAGGACACGTTTATATGTTTATCTGTGAAGGTGAAGACACTTTTCCACGTTTGCCTGTGAAGGTGATGACACTTTTCCACGTTTGTCTGAAGGTGAGGGCACTATTCTACGTTTGCCTTTGAAGGTGAGGGCACTTTTCCACATTTGCCTTTGAAGGTGAGGGCACTTTTCCACATTTGCCTGTGAAGGTGAGGACACTTTTCCACGTTTGCCTGTAAAGGTGAGGACACTTTTCCACGTTTGCCTGTGAAGGTTAGGGCACTTTTCCACATTTGCCTGTGAAGGTGAGGACACTTTTCCACATTTACCTGTGAAGGTGTGAAGGTGAGGGCACTTTTCCACATTTGCCTGTGAAGGTGAGGACACTTTTTCACATTTGCCTGTGAAGGTGAGGGCACTTTTCCATGTTTGCCTGTGAAGGTGAGGACACTTTTCCACGTTTGCCTGTGAAGGTGAGGACACTTTTCCACGTTTGCCTGTGAAGGCGAGGACACGTTTATACGTTTATCTGTGCAGGTGAGGACACGTTTATTCGTTTATCTGTGAAGGTAAGGACACTTTTTGACGTTTAGCTGTGAAGGTGAGGACACTTTTCGATGTTTAGCTGTGAAGGTGAAGATACTTTTAGATATTTCGCTGTGAAGGTGAGGACACTTTTCCACATTTGCCTGTGAAGGTGAGGGCACTTTTCCACGTTTGCCTGTGAGGGTGAGGCCACTTTTCCATGTTTGCCTGTGAAGGTGAGGACACGTTTATTCGTTTATCTGTGAAGGTGAGGACACTTTTTGACGTTTAGCTGTGAAGGTGAGGACACTTTTCGACGTTTAGCTGTGAAAGTGAGGACACTTTTAGATATTTAGCTGTGAAGGTGAGGACACTTTTCCACATTTGCCTGTGAAGGTGAGGGCACTTTTCCACGTTTGCCTGTGATAAAGGGGAGCCCAGGAAAGGGCACCCTTTGCTTAACCAAGTTCAAGCACGCATTCACTCAGTCAGCATCAGGTTCATACACGGCTGCAGCCAGTGACCAGTCAACAAAATAACCTTTGTAATAACTAGCCACACGTGTATATAGTGGAAAGTAATAGAGCAGAGAGAGAGAGCTTTATTTCCTACCAGCAGTACATTATAAAGTGATACCAATTAACATATCGTGTCGTCGTTTCCTGACACGAAGCTTAATCCTATTGGCTAATAAAACTTCTATCTTATACGTAATATATTTTGCCAACGTCTATATTTTTTATATGTGCTCTTAAGTGGAATAACTAGGGGTTTTTGCTAACCTCGAAACCTACATATGTCTGGTTATATTTTTACACCTGCTATACCGCAAACTGACAAATACCCTTTGAAGCTCACATGTCTAGCTGCTGACATTATATTTCTGCTAGGAAATTACCGTAAAATATATCTTAGATAAAGGTCATAACTTCACAATGTGGGTTCAAACAAAATGCAGTGTCTGTACTTTTTCCTGTTTCAATTCTAAGCTGAAAAACAATTTGAAACAACTTGTCAGATAAAATGGAGTCTTATGAACAAATATGGCTTCCATCTTTATCACCTGTGAAGGTAAGGACACTTTTCGACGTTTGCCTGTGAAGGTGAGGACACGTTTATACGTTTATCTGTGCAGGTGAGGACACTTTTCAACGTTTAGCTGTAAAGGTGAGGCAACTTTTCGACGTTTAGCTGTGAAGGTGAGGCAACTTTTCGACGTTTAGCTGTGAAGGTGAGGACACTGTTTCACGTTTGCCTGTGAAGGTGAGGGCACTTTTCCACGTTTGCCTGTGAAGGTGAGGCCATTTTTCCATGTTTGCCTGTGAAGGTGAGGACACGTTTATTTGTTTATCTGTGAAGGTGAGGAAACTTTTTGACGTTTAGCTGTGAAGGTGAGGACACTTTTCGACGTTTAGCTGTGAAGGTGAGGACACTTTTAGATATTTAGCTGTGAAGGTGAGGACACTTTTCGACGTTTAGCTGTGAAGGTGAGGACACTCTTCAACGTTTAGTTGTGAAGGTGAGGACACTTTTTAACGTTTAGCTGTGAAGGTGAGGACACGTTTATACGTTTAGCTGTGAAGGAGAGGACACGTTGATCTATGAAGGTGAGGACACTTTTCGATGTTTAGCTGTAAAGGTGAAGACACTTTTCTACGTTTAGCTGTGAAGGTGAGGACACTTTTTCACGTTTGCCTGTGAAGGTGAGGACACGTTTATACGTTTATCTGTGAAGGTGAGGACACTTTTCGACGTTTAGCTGTGAAGGTGAGGGCACTTTTCGACGTTTATCTGTGAAGGTGAGGACACTTTTCGACGTTTAGCTGTGAAGGTGAGGACACTTTTTAACGTTTGCCTGTGAAGGTGAGGACACTTTTCGATGTTTAGCTGTGAAGGTAAGGACACTTTTCGACGTTTATCTGTGAAGGTGAGGACACTTTTTCACGTTTGCCTGTGAAGGTGAGGACACGTTTATACGTTTATCTGTGAAGGTGAGGACACTTTTCGACATTTAGCTGTGTAAGGTGAAGGCACTTTTCGACGTTTATCTGTGAAGGTGAGGACACTTTTCGACGTTTAGCTGTGAAGGTGAGGACACTTTTTCATGTTTGACTGTGAAGGTGAGTACACGTTTATACGTTTATCTATGAAGGTGAGGACACTTTTCGACGTTTAGATGTGAAGGTGAGGTTTATCTGTGAAGGATGGACACTTTTCGACGTTTAGCTGTGAAGGTGAGGACACTTTTCGACGTTTGCCTGTGAAGGTGAGGACACGTTTATACGTTTATCTGTGCAGGTGAGGACACTTTTCAACGTTTAGCTGTAAAGGTGAGGCAACTTTTCGACGTTTAGCTGTGAAGGTGAGGCAACTTTTCGACGTTTAGCTGTGAAGGTGAGGACACTGTTTCACGTTTGCCTGTGAAGGTTAGGGCACTTTTCCACGTTTGCCTGTGAAGGTGAGGCCACTTTTCCATGTTTGCCTGTGAAGGTGAGGACACGTTTATTCGTTTATCTGTGAAGGTGAGGACACTTTTTGACGTTTAGCTGTAAAGGTGAGGACACTTTTCGACGTTTAGCTGTGAAGGTGAGGACACTTTTAGATATTTAGCTGTGAAGGTGAGGACACTTTTCCACGTTTAGCTGTGAAGGTGAGGACACTCTTCAACATTTAGTTGTGAAGGGGAGGACACTTTTTAACGTTTAGCTGTGAAGGTGAGGACACGTTTATACGTTTAGCTGTGAAGGAGAGGACACGTTGATCTGTGAAGGTGAGGACACTTTTCGATGTTTAGCTGTGAAGGTGAAGACACTTTTCGACGTTTAGCTGTGAAGGTGAGGACACTTTTTCACGTTTGCCTGTGAAGGTGAGGACACGTTTATACGTTTATCTGTGAAGGTGAGGACACTTTTCGACGTTTAGCTGTGAAGATGAGGGCACTTTTCGACGTTTATCTGTGAAGGTGAGGACACTTTTCGACGTTTAGCTGTGAATGTGAGGACACTTTTTAACGTTTGCCTGTGAAGGTGAGGACACTTTTCGATGTTTAGCTGTGAAGGTAAGGACACTTTTCGACGTTTATCTGTGAAAGTGAGGACACTTTTTCACGTTTGCCTGTGAAGGTGAGGACACGTTTATACGTTTATCTGTGAAGGTGAGGACACTTTTCGACGTTTAGCTGTGAAGGTGAGGGCACTTTTCGACGTTTATCTGTGAAGGTGAGGACACTTTTCGACGTTTAGCTGTGAAGGTGAGGACACTTTTTCATGTTTGACTGTGAAGGTGAGGACACGTTTATACGTTTATCTATGAAGGTGAGGACACTTTTTGACGTTTAGATGTGAAGGTGAGGTTTATCTGTGAAGGTGAGGACACTTTTCGACGTTTAGCTGTGAAGGTGAGGACACTTTTCGACGTTTAGCTGTGAAGGTGCGGACACTTTTTAACGTTTATCTGTGAAGGTGAGGACACGTTTATACGTTTATCTGTGAAGGTGAGGACACTTTTCAACGTTTAGCTGTGAGGGTGAGGACACTTTTTCACGTTTGCCTGTGAAGGTCAGGACACGTTTATATGTTTATCTGTGAAGGTGAAGACACTTTTCCACGTTTGCCTGTGAAGGTGATGACACTTTTCCACGTTTGTCTGAAGGTGAGGGCACTATTCTACGTTTGCCTTTGAAGGTGAGGGCACTTTTCCACATTTGCCTTTGAAGGTGAGGGCACTTTTCCACATTTGCCTGTGAAGGTGAGGACACTTTTCCACGTTTGCCTGTAAAGGTGAGGACACTTTTCCACGTTTGCCTGTGAAGGTTAGGGCACTTTTCCACATTTGCCTGTGAAGGTGAGGACACTTTTCCACATTTGCCTGTGAAGGTGTGAAGGTGAGGGCACTTTTCCACATTTGCCTGTGAAGGTGAGGACACTTTTTCACATTTGCCTGTGAAGGTGAGGGCACTTTTCCATGTTTGCCTGTGAAGGTGAGGACACTTTTCCACGTTTGCCTGTGAAGGTGAGGACACTTTTCCACGTTTGCCTGTGAAGGCGAGGACACGTTTATACGTTTATCTGTGCAGGTGAGGACACGTTTATTCGTTTATCTGTGAAGGTAAGGACACTTTTTGACGTTTAGCTGTGAAGGTGAGGACACTTTTCGATGTTTAGCTGTGAAGGTGAAGATACTTTTAGATATTTCGCTGTGAAGGTGAGGACACTTTTCCACATTTGCCTGTGAAGGTGAGGGCACTTTTCCACGTTTGCCTGTGAGGGTGAGGCCACTTTTCCGTGTTTGCCTGTGAAGGTGAGGACACGTTTATTCGTTTATCTGTGAAGGTGAGGACACTTTTTGACGTTTAGCTGTGAAGGTGAGGACACTTTTCGACGTTTAGCTGTGAAAGTGAGGACACTTTTAGATATTTAGCTGTGAAGGTGAGGACACTTTTCCACATTTGCCTGTGAAGGTGAGGGCACTTTTCCACGTTTGCCTGTGATAAAGGGGAGCCCAGGAAAGGGCACCCTTTGCTTAACCAAGTTCAAGCACGCATTCACTCAGTCAGCATCAGGTTCATACACGGCTGCAGCCAGTGACCAGTCAACAAAATAACCTTTGTAATAACTAGCCACACGTGTATATAGTGGAAAGTAATAGAGCAGAGAGAGAGAGCTTTATTTCCTACCAGCAGTACATTATAAAGTGATACCAATTAACATATCGTGTCGTCGTTTCCTGACACGAAGCTTAATCCTATTGGCTAATAAAACTTCTATCTTATACGTAATATATTTTGCCAACGTCTATATTTTTTATATGTGCTCTTAAGTGGAATAACTAGGGGTTTTTGCTAACCTCGAAACCTACATATGTCTGGTTATATTTTTACACCTGCTATACCGCAAACTGACAAATACCCTTTGAAGCTCACATGTCTAGCTGCTGACATTATATTTCTGCTAGGAAATTACCGTAAAATATATCTTAGATAAAGGTCATAACTTCACAATGTGGGTTCAAACAAAATGCAGTGTCTGTACTTTTTCCTGTTTCAATTCTAAGCTGAAAAACAATTTGAAACAACTTGTCAGATAAAATGGAGTCTTATGAACAAATATGGCTTCCATCTTTATCACCTGTGAAGGTAAGGACACTTTTCGACGTTTGCCTGTGAAGGTGAGGACACGTTTATACGTTTATCTGTGCAGGTGAGGACACTTTTCAACGTTTAGCTGTAAAGGTGAGGCAACTTTTCGACGTTTAGCTGTGAAGGTGAGGCAACTTTTCGACGTTTAGCTGTGAAGGTGAGGACACTGTTTCACGTTTGCCTGTGAAGGTGAGGGCACTTTTCCACGTTTGCCTGTGAAGGTGAGGCCATTTTTCCATGTTTGCCTGTGAAGGTGAGGACACGTTTATTTGTTTATCTGTGAAGGTGAGGAAACTTTTTGACGTTTAGCTGTGAAGGTGAGGACACTTTTCGACGTTTAGCTGTGAAGGTGAGGACACTTTTAGATATTTAGCTGTGAAGGTGAGGACACTTTTCGACGTTTAGCTGTGAAGGTGAGGACACTCTTCAACGTTTAGTTGTGAAGGTGAGGACACTTTTTAACGTTTAGCTGTGAAGGTGAGGACACGTTTATACGTTTAGCTGTGAAGGAGAGGACACGTTGATCTATGAAGGTGAGGACACTTTTCGATGTTTAGCTGTAAAGGTGAAGACACTTTTCTACGTTTAGCTGTGAAGGTGAGGACACTTTTTCACGTTTGCCTGTGAAGGTGAGGACACGTTTATACGTTTATCTGTGAAGGTGAGGACACTTTTCGACGTTTAGCTGTGAAGGTGAGGGCACTTTTCGACGTTTATCTGTGAAGGTGAGGACACTTTTCGACGTTTAGCTGTGAAGGTGAGGACACTTTTTAACGTTTGCCTGTGAAGGTGAGGACACTTTTCGATGTTTATCTGTGAAGGTAAGGACACTTTTCGACGTTTATCTGTGAAGGTGAGG
This sequence comes from Pseudophryne corroboree, assembly GCF_028390025.1. Classification (NCBI taxonomy): domain Eukaryota; kingdom Metazoa; phylum Chordata; class Amphibia; order Anura; family Myobatrachidae; genus Pseudophryne; species Pseudophryne corroboree. The sequence goes on along the minus strand of NW_026967560.1, from coordinate 269,861 downwards.
ACACTTTTTCACGTTTGCCTGTGAAGGTGAGGACACGTTTATACGTTTATCTGTGAAGGTGAGGACACTTTTCGACATTTAGCTGTGTAAGGTGAAGGCACTTTTCGACGTTTATCTGTGAAGGTGAGGACACTTTTCGACGTTTAGCTGTGAAGGTGAGGACACTTTTTCATGTTTGACTGTGAAGGTGAGTACACGTTTATACGTTTATCTATGAAGGTGAGGACACTTTTCGACGTTTAGATGTGAAGGTGAGGTTTATCTGTGAAGGATGGACACTTTTCGACGTTTAGCTGTGAAGGTGAGGACACTTTTCTACGTTTAGCTGTGAAGGTGAGGACACTTTTCAACGTCTATCTGTGAAGGTGAGGACACGTTTATACGTTTATCTGTGAAGGTGAGGACACTTTTCCACGTTTGCCTGTGAAGGTGATGACACTTTTTCACGTTTGTCTGAAGGTGAGGGCACTATTCTACGTTTGCCTTTGAAGGTGAGGGCACTTTTCCACATTTGCCTTTGAAGGTGAGGGCACTTTTCCACGTTTGCATGTGAAGGTGAGGACACGTTTATATGTTTATCTGTGAAGGTGAGGACACTTTTCCACGTTTGCCTGTGAAGGTGATGACACTTTTCCACGTTTGTCTGAAGGTGAGGGCACTATTCTACGTTTGCCTTTGAAGGTGAGGGCACTTTTCCACATTTGCCTGTGAAGGTGAGGACACGTTTATACGTTTATCTGTGAAGGTGAGGACACTTTTCGACATTTAGCTGTGTAAGGTGAAGGCACTTTTCGACGTTTATCTGTGAAGGTGAGGACACTTTTCAACATTTAGCTGTGAAGGTGAGGACACTTTTTCACGTTTGCCTGTGAAGGTGAGGACACGTTTATATGTTTATCTGTGAAGGTGAGGACACTTTTCCACGTTTGCCTGTGAAGGTGATGACACTTTTCCACGTTTGTCTGAAGGTGAGGGCACTATTCTACGTTTGCCTTTGAAGGTGAGGGCACTTTTCCACATTTGCCTGTGAAGGTGAGGACATTTTTCCACATTTGCCTGAACATGAGGATATTTTTCCACATTTGCCTGTGAAGGTGAGGACACTTTTCCATGTTTGCCTGAAGGTGAGGGCACTTTTCCACATTTGCCTGTGAAGGTGAGGACACTTTTCCACGTTTGCCTATAAAGGTGAGGACACTTTTCCATGTTTGTCTGAAAGTGAGGGCACTATTCTACGTTTGCCTTTGAAGGTGAGCGCACTTTTCCACATTTTTTGAAGGTAAGGGCACTTTTCCACATTTGCCTGTGAAGGTGAGGACACTTTTCCACGTTTGCCTGTAAAGGTGAGGACACTTTTCCACGTTTGCCTGTGAAGGTTAGGGCACTTTTCCACATTTGCCTGTGAAGGTTAGGGCACTTTTCCACATTTGCCTGTGAAGGTGAGGACACTTTTCCACGTTTGCCTGTGAAGGTGTGAAGGTGAGGGCACTTTTCCACATTTGCCTGTGAAGGTGAGGACACTTTTCCACATTTGCCTGTGAAGGTGAGGGCACTTTTCCACGTTTGCCTGTGAAGGTGAGGACACTTTTCGACGTTTATCTGTGAAGGTGAGGACACTTTTTCACGTTTGCCTGTGAAGGTGTGAAGGTGAGGGCACTTTTCCACATTTGCCTGTGAAGGTGAGGACACTTTTCCACATTTGCCTGTGAAGGTAAGGGCACTTTTGCACGTTTGCCTGTGAAGGTAAGGACACTTTTCGACGTTTGCCTGTGAAGGTGAGGACACGTTTATACGTTTATCTGTGCAGGTGAGGACACTTTTCAACGTTTAGCTGTAAAGGTGAGGCAACTTTTCGACGTTTAGCTGTGAAGGTGAGGCAACTTTTCGACGTTTAGCTGTGAAGGTGAGGACACTGTTTCACGTTTGCCTGTGAAGGTTAGGGCACTTTTCCACGTTTGCCTGTGAAGGTGAGGCCACTTTTCCATGTTTGCCTGTGAAGGTGAGGACACGTTTATTCGTTAATCTGTGAAGGTGAGGACACTTTTTGACGTTTAGCTGTGAAGGTGAGGACACTTTTCGACGTTTAGCTGTGAAGGTGAGGACACTTTTAGATATTTAGCTGTGAAGGTGAGGACACTTTTCCACGTTTAGCTGTGAAGGTGAGGACACTCTTCAACATTTAGTTGTGAAGGGGAGGACACTTTTTAACGTTTAGCTGTGAAGGTGAGGACACGTTTATACGTTTAGCTGTGAAGGAGAGGACACGTTGATCTGTGAAGGTGAGGACACTTTTCGATGTTTAGCTGTGAAGGTGAAGACACTTTTCGACGTTTAGCTGTGAAGGTGAGGACACTTTTTCACGTTTGCCTGTGAAGGTGAGGACACGTTTATACGTTTATCTGTGAAGGTGAGGACACTTTTCGACGTTTAGCTGTGAAGATGAGGGCACTTTTCGACGTTTATCTGTGAAGGTGAGGACACTTTTCGACGTTTAGCTGTGAATGTGAGGACACTTTTTAACGTTTGCCTGTGAAGGTGAGGACACTTTTCGATGTTTAGCTGTGAAGGTAAGGACACTTTTCGACGTTTATCTGTGAAAGTGAGGACACTGTTTCACGTTTGCCTGTGAAGGTGAGGACACGTTTATACGTTTATCTGTGAAGGTGAGGACACTTTTCGACGTTTAGCTGTGAAGGTGAGGGCACTTTTCGACGTTTATCTGTGAAGGTGAGGACACTTTTCGACGTTTAGCTGTGAAGGTGAGGACACTTTTTCATGTTTGACTGTGAAGGTGAGGACACGTTTATACGTTTATCTATGAAGGTGAGGACACTTTTTGACGTTTAGATGTGAAGGTGAGGTTTATCTGTGAAGGTGAGGACACTTTTCGACGTTTAGCTGTGAAGGTGAGGACACTTTTCGACGTTTAGCTGTGAAGGTGCGGACACTTTTTAACGTTTATCTGTGAAGGTGAGGACACGTTTATACGTTTATCTGTGAAGGTGAGGACACTTTTCAACGTTTAGCTGTGAGGGTGAGGACACTTTTTCACGTTTGCCTGTGAAGGTCAGGACACGTTTATATGTTTATCTGTGAAGGTGAAGACACTTTTCCACGTTTGCCTGTGAAGGTGATGACACTTTTCCACGTTTGTCTGAAGGTGAGGGCACTATTCTACGTTTACCTTTGAAGGTGAGGACACTTTTCCACATTTGCCTGTGAAGGTGAGGGCACTTTTCCATGTTTGCCTGAAGGTGAGGGCACTTTTCCACATTTGCCTGTGAAGGTGAGGACACTTTTCCACGTTTGCCTGTAAAGGTGAGGACACTTTTCCATGTTTGTCTGAAAGCGAGGGCACTATTCTACGTTTGCCTTTGAAGGTGAGGGCACTTTTCCACATTTGCCTTTGAAGGTAAGGGCACTTTTCCACATTTGCCTGTGAAGGTGAGGACACTTTTCCACGTTTGCCTGTAAAGGTGAGGACACTTTTCCACGTTTGCCTGTGAAGGTTAGGGCAGTTTTCCACATTTGCCTGTGAAGGTGAGGACACTTTTCCACGTTTGCCTGTGAAGGTGTGAAGGTGAGGACACTTTTCCACATTTGCCTGTGAAGGTGAGGACACTTTTCCACATTTGCCTGTGAAGGTGAGGGCACTTTTCCACGTTTGCCTGTGAAGGTGAGGACACTTTTCGACGTTTATCTGTGAAGGTGAGGACACTTTTTCACGTTTGCCTGTGAAGGTGTGAAGGTGAGGGCACTTTTCATTATTTGCCTGTGAAGGTGAGGACACTTTTCCACATTTGCCTGTGAAGGTGAAGGCACTTTTCCACGTTTGCCTGTGAAGGTAAGGACACTTTTCGACGTTTATCTGTGAAGGTGAGGACACTTTTTCACGTTTGCCTGTGAAGGTGAGGACACGTTTATACGTTTATCTGTGCAGGTGAGGACACTTTTCAACGTTTAGCTGTAAAGGTGAGGCAACTTTTCGACGTTTAGCTGTGAAGGTGAGGACACTTTTCGATGTTTAGCTGTAAAGGTGAGGACACGTTTATTCGTTTATCTGTGAAGGTGAGGACACTTTATTGACGTTTAGCTGTGAAGGTGAGGACACTTTTCGACGTTTAGCTGTGAAGGTGAGGATACTTTTAGATATTTAGCTGTGAAGGTGAGGACACTTTTTGACGTTTAGCTGTGAAGGTGAGGACACTTTTCCACATTTGCCTGTGAAGGTGAGGGCACTTTTCCACGTTTGCCTGTGAAGGTGAGGCCACTTTTCCATGTTTGCCTGTGAAGGTGAGGACACGTTTATTCGTTTATCTGTAAAGGTGAGGACACTTTTTGACGTTTAGCTGTGAAGGTGAGGACACTTTTCGACGTTTAGCTGTGAAGGTGAGGACACTTTTAGATATTTAGCTGTGAAGGTGAGGACACTTTTCGACGTTAGCTGTGAAGGTGAGGACACTCTTCAACGTTTAGTTGTGAAGGTGAGGACACTTTTTAACCTTTAGCTGTGAAGGTGAGGACACTTTTTCACGTTTGCCTGTGAAGGTGAGGACACGTTTATATGTTTATCTGTGAAGGAGAGGACACTTTTCAACGTTTAGCTGTGAAGGTGAGGACTCTTTTTCACGTTTAGCTGTGAAGGTGAGGACACTTTTCCACGTTTGCCTGTGAAGGTGATGACACTTTTCCACATTTGTCTGAAGGTGAGGGCACTATTCTACGTTTGCCTTTGAAGGTGAGTGCACTTTTCCACATTTGCCTTTGAAGGTGAGATCATTTTCCAAGTTTGCATGATGGTGAGGGCACTTTTCCACATTTGCCTGTGAAGGTGAGGACACTTTTCCACATTTGCCTGAACATGAGGATATTTTTCCACATTTGCCTGTGAAGGTGAGGACACTGTTCCATGTTTGCCTGAAGGTGAGGGCATTTTTCCACGTTTGCCTGTGAAGGTGAGGCCACTTTTCCATGTTTGCCTGTGAAGGTGAGGACACGTTTATTCGTTTATCTGTGAAGGTGAGGACACTTTTTGACGTTTAGCTGTGAAGGTGAGGACACTTTTCGACGTTTAGCTGTAAAGGTGAGGACACTTTTAGATATTTAGCTGTGAAGGTGAGGACACTTTTCAACGTTTAGCTGTGAAGGTGAGGACACTCTTCAACGTTTAGTTGTGAAGGTGAGGACACTTTTTAACCTTTAGCTGTGAAGGTGAGGACACGTTTATACGTTTAGCTGTGAAGGAGAGGACACGTTGATCTGTGAAGGTGAGGACACTTTTCGATGTTTAGCTGTGAAGGTGAGGACACTTTTCGACGTTTAGCTGTGAAGGTGAGGACACTTTTTCACGTTTGCCTGTGAAGGTGAGGACACGTTTATACGTTTATCTGTGAAGGTGAGGACACTTTTTGACGTTTAGCTGTGAAAGTGAGGGCACTTTTCGACGTTTAGCTGTGAAGGTGAGGACACTTTTTAACGTTTGCCTGTGAAGGTGAGGACACTTTTCGATGTTTAGCTGTGAAGGTAAGGACACTTTTCGACGTTTATCTGTGAAGGTGAGGACACTTTTTCACGTTTGCCTGTGAAGGTGATGACACGTTTATACGTTTATCTGTGAAGGTTAGGACACTTTTCGACATTTAGCTGTGAAGGTTAGGACACTTTTCGACATTTAGCTGTGAAGGTGAAGGCACTTTTCGACGTTTATCTGTGAAGGTGAGGACACTTTTCGACGTTTAGCTGTGAAGGTGAGGACACTTTTTCACGTTTGACTGTGAAGGTGAGGACACGTTTATACGTTTATCTGTGAAGGTGAGGACACTTTTTGACATTTAGCTGTGAAGGTGAGGTTTATCTGTGAAGGTGAGGACACTTTTCGACGTTACCTGTGAAGGTGAGGACACTTTTCGACGTTTAGCTGTGAAGGTGAGGACACTTTTCAACGTTTAGCTGTGAAGGTGAGGACACGTTTATACGTTTATCTGTGAAGGTGAGGACACTTTTCAACGTTTAGCTGTGAAGGTGAGGACACTTTTCGACGTTTAGCTGTGAAGGTGAGGCCACTTTTCCACGTTTAGCTGTGAAGGTGAGGACACGTTTATACGTTTAGCTGTGAAGGTGAGGACACTTTTCGACGTTTAACTGTGAAGGTGAGGACACTTTTCCACATTTAGCTGTGAAGGTGAGGGCACTTTTCCACGTTTGGCTGTGAAGGTGAGGGCACTTTTCCACGTTTAGCTGTGAAGGTGTGGACACTTTTCCACATTTAGCTGTGAAGGTGAGGACACTTTTCCACGTTTAGCTGTGAAGATGAGGACACGTTTATACGTTTATCTGTGAAGGTGACGACACTTTTCGACGTTTAGCTGTGAAGGTGAGGACACTTTTCGACGTTAAGCTGTGAAGGTAAGGACACTTTTCCACGTTTAGCTGTGAAGGTGAGGACATTTTTCCACGTTTTCCTATAAAGGTGAGGGCACTTTTCCACGTGTACCTGTGAATACTGAAAGTGTAATTTCTCATTACGTAGAATTAGTGGCCCTCTCAGGGCTGTGCTACTGGCCAGGTCACAGGCATATCCACCAAGAATAAGACTCAGTCTATTTGACTTCATGTTCTGGACTGAATCCAAGCATCCGATTCTTCCACGTTGCCGGCTCCCCTGGAACCGTCAGCTCCAGTAATTAGGCCGGACGTTACACTATTATGTGATGCCTTTTGTTTGGAAGAACTAATCCGCAGTGTAAGTAAGATGCTGCAGCTTCTGTTTCACACCACCTGTAACCGCTCTGTGCGTCTATGTGTGAGGACATGAAACAAAGGATTACAGCTTTGTCGCTGCTTTCAGTGTGATACAAGCTGAATAAATGTCACCGCTTTCTTCACATTACCCTGTGTAAGTGATGATGCATCCAGCGTACAGCGCAGGGGTGCGACGGATTTCAGGTGTGCGGCGGCATCAGGTGTGCAGCGGGATCATGTGTGCGACAAGATCAGGTGTGCGACAGGATCAGGTGTGTGACGGGATCAGGTGTGTGATGGGATCAGGTGTGCAGCGGTATCAGGTGTGCAAGGGGATCAGGTGTGTGACAGGATCAGGTGTGTGACAGATCAGGTGTGCGATGGGATCAGGTGTGCGATGGATTTCAAGGGTGCGGCGGCATCAGGTGTCCGTCGGGATCAGGTGTGCGACAGGATCAGGTGTCCGTCGGGATCAGGTGTGCGACGGGATCAGGTGTGCGTCAGGATCAGGTGTGTGACAGATTTCAAGTGTGTACATGTGGTAGGGAAAATAGGGCCTGATTCAGCACGGATTGCAATTGCAAATCTGTGAAGACCTCTAGCCAAACCCACAATTGCAGCTGCGTATACTACACCCCTATCGCAGATCTAGCCCTCTCCCACTGTACACATAGCTACAGCGCAACATTGCGCACATTCATTAAAGTTACGAGAGTAAACGTATCTCTAATACATCGATGGGGCTGATTCAGACCTGGTCGCTGCTACGGCAGGATCCGGCATGCGGGGCGGACTTACCCTGTGCTGGACAGTACCCCCCCCCTCCCCCGCATGTCCAAGAATTTTATGGTAGATGTGCGTTTTATCACACATCTACGATCAGCTCTGAATTACCCCCAATGTCCGCACAAAGCCATGTACAGTATATTCATTTAGAAATGATTTGTGCATTAGTAATGTAGCTATGTGAAAATATAACATTCAGAAATCATATTGCAATAATGTTAAGTAGTGCTGGGATGGTTCGCTTGTAGAATAACGCATACCGCCCAACTGTCCCGATTGTGGTGGGACAGTCCCGTTTTCCCCGGTCTGTCCCGCTGTCCCACCCGCAGGTCGTAGTGTCCCGCGGTGGGGGAGGGGTAGTTGGGAGATATCCCCTGTCATCTGCTGCTCTGAGCAGAGAAGCAGTGAATAGATGCTGTACACATACGCACAGCGCCTATTCCCCGACAGAGAGGGACAGGAGGCACGGCCAGTAGCTCACTATGCGCTGTCCATGCCCCCATAGTGACAAAAACGGGGTGTGGCTTGCGATCACGGCACTTGCCGCAAGGCCACACCCCTTACCGTGAGGTTGCGCCCTTACTGCGAGGCTACACCGCAAATTCAGGGCGCGTTATACTGTCCCTCCTCAGCCTGCACACAAGTTGGGAGGTATGATAATGTTAGGCAGGCATTACGGGTCATGGTGTAATCACAATACATACTTGTAACATGTTATAGTAACATGTGTTGCTTACAATAGCACTGTGCTACAATGAACAAACATGACAACATACATTACATACCTAAAGAAAAGTGTTATTTTGTAGATGTAAAAAAACTAATTTATGCAGTTAGACATGGAGCGCACTAACAGCATCCCCTGCATCACTGTAATTAGACATGCAGCGCACTAACAGCATCCCCTGCATCACTGTAATTAGACATGCAGCGCATCCCCTGCATCACTGTAATTAGACATGCAGCGCACTAACAGCATCCGCTGCATCACTGTAATTAGACATGCAGCACACTAACAGCATCCCCTGCATCACTGTAATTAGACATGCAGCGCATCCCCTGTATCTCCTGCATCACTGTAATTAGACATGCAGCGCACTAACAGCATCCCCTGCATCACTGTAATTAGACATGCAGCGCATCCCCTGCATCACTGTAATTAGACATGCAGCGCATTAACAGCATCCCCTGCATCACTGTAATTAGACATGCAGCGCACTAACAGCATCCGCTGCATCACTGTAATTAGACATGCAGCGCATTAACAGCATCCCCTGCATCACTGTAATTAGACATGCAACACACTAACAGCATCCCCTGCATCACTGTAATTAGACATGCAGTGCATTAACAGCATCCCCTGCATCACTGTAATTAGACATGCAGCGCACTAACAGCATCCCCTGCATCACTGTAATTAGACATGCAGCGCATCCCCTGCATCTCCTGCATCACTGTAATTAGACATGCAACGCACTAACAGCATCCCCTGCATCACTGTAATTAGACATGCAGCGCATTAACAGCATCCCCTGCATCACTGTTATTAGACATGCAGCGCACTAACAGCATCAGCTGCATCACTGTAATTAGACATGCAGCGCATTAACAGCATCCCCTGCATCACTGTAATTAGACATGCAGCGCACTAACAGCATCCCTGCATCACTGTAATTAGACATGCAGCGCATTAACAGCATCCCCTGCATCACTGTAATTAGACATGCAGCGCACTAACAGCATCCCCTGCATCACTGTAATTAGACATGCAGCGCATTAACAGCATCCCCTGCATTACTGTTATTAGACATGCCGCGCACTAACAGCATCCGCTGCATCACTGTAATTAGACATGCAGCGCATTAACAGCATCCCCTGCATCACTGTAATTAGACATGCAACGCACTAACGGCATCCCCTGCATCACTGTAATTAGACATGCAGTGCACTAACAGCATCCCCTGCATTACTGTTATTAGACATGCAGCGCACTAACAGCATCCGCTGCATCACTGTAATTAGACATGCAGCGCATTAACAGCATCCCCTGCATCACTGTAATTAGACATGCAATGCACTAACGGCATCCCCTGCATCACTGTAATTAGACATGCAGTGCACTAACAGCATCCCCTGCATCACTGTAATTAGACATGCAGCGCATCCCCTGCATCACTGTAATTAGACATGCAGCGCACTAACAGCATCCGCTGCATCACTGTAATTAGACATGCAGCACACTAACAGCATCCCCTGCATCACTGTAATTAGACATGCAGCGCATCCCCTGTATCTCCTGCATCACTGTAATTAGACATGCAGCGCACTAACAGCATCCCCTGCATCACTGTAATTAGACATGCAGCGCATCCCCTGCATCACTGTAATTAGACATGCAGCGCATTAACAGCATCCCCTGCATCACTGTAATTAGACATGCAGCGCACTAACAGCATCCGCTGCATCACTGTAATTAGACATGCAGCGCATTAACAGCATCCCCTGCATCACTGTAATTAGACATGCAACACACTAACAGCATCCCCTGCATCACTGTAATTAGACATGCAGTGCATTAACAGCATCCCCTGCATCACTGTAATTAGACATGCAGCGCACTAACAGCATCCCCTGCATCACTGTAATTAGACATGCAGCGCATCCCCTGCATCTCCTGCATCACTGTAATTAGACATGCAACGCACTAACAGCATCCCCTGCATCACTGTAATTAGACATGCAGCGCATTAACAGCATCCCCTGCATCACTGTTATTAGACATGCAGCGCACTAACAGCATCAGCTGCATCACTGTAATTAGACATGCAGCGCATTAACAGCATCCCCTGCATCACTGTAATTAGACATGCAGCGCACTAACAGCATCCCCTGCATCACTGTAATTAGACATGCAGCGCATTAACAGCATCCCCTGCATCACTGTAATTAGACATGCAGCGCACTAACAGCATCCCCTGCATCACTGTAATTAGACATGCAGCGCATTAACAGCATCCCCTGCATTACTGTTATTAGACATGCCGCGCACTAACAGCATCCGCTGCATCACTGTAATTAGACATGCAGCGCATTAACAGCATCCCCTGCATCACTGTAATTAGACATGCAACGCACTAACGGCATCCCCTGCATCACTGTAATTAGACATGCAGTGCACTAACAGCATCCCCTGCATTACTGTTATTAGACATGCAGCGCACTAACAGCATCCGCTGCATCACTGTAATTAGACATGCAGCGCATTAACAGCATCCCCTGCATCACTGTAATTAGACATGCAACGCACTAACGGCATCCCCTGCATCACTGTAATTAGACATGCAGTGCACTAACAGCATCCCCTGCATCACTGTAATTAGACATGCAGCGCACTAACAGCATCCCCTGCATCACTGTAATTAGACATGCAGCGCACTAACAGCATCACTGTAATTAGACATGCAGCGCACTAACAGCATCCCCTGCATCACTGACATTAGGCTTGCAGCGCACTAACAGCATTTCCTGCATCACTGTAGTTAGACCTGCATCGCACTAACAGCATCCCCTGCAGAATATATATGCATCAGTGATAGTGTTATTATAACTAGGTAATCTACACTCCTTGCATTTTGGATCTGCTCAGAATATATATGCATCAGTGATAGTGTTATTATAACTAGGTAATCTACACTGTCAATTTGTATATCATAAGCTATATTGTATTCTAGGATGAAACTGTTTTGCAGCTTTATATAGTTGGTAACTACTATCTTAGTGTTTGTTTTAGTTGAGTTTTATGGCTTGCTCTGTAAACGGGAGTGGGATGTTAGGCCTTGATTGCAATTACTAGAGACACATGGGGGTAAATTTACTAAGATTCGTAATTTCCGAAAAAAGGTCAAAGTTCAATCACGAATGACATCGACAGCGTAAAACTGCAACTTTTTGAATTGATTACGATGGATTTACTAAGCTGTCGTATTCGGGTTTTTCTTTTCTTCCGATGTCGATGTCATTCGTTTTTTTTACCTATTTTTACGGCAGTGATTAGCAAAACACTGCCGTTTTTTTTTACAATCAATCTCGGCCGGATCCGTGTGATCCGTGCTGGGGTTCTTATTTTTTTTTTTTTTAATTAAACACTGTAAAATAATTAAAAAAAATGCGTGGGGTCCCCCCTCCTAAGCATAACCAGCCTCGGGCTCTTTGAGCCGATCCTGGTTGCAGAAATATGGGAAAAAAAATGACAGGGGTTCCCCCATATTTAAGCAACCAGCATCGGGCTCTGCGCCTGGTCCTGGTCCCAAAAATACGGGGGACAAAAAGAGTAGGGGTCCCCCGTATTTTTAAAACCAGCACCGGGCTCCACTAGCTGGACAGATAATGCCACAGCCGGGGGTCACTTTTATACAGCGCCCTGCGGCCGTGGCATCAAAAATCCAACTAGTCACCCCTGGCCGGGGTACCCTGGGGGAGTGGGGACCCCTTCAATCAAGGGGTGTCCCCCCCAGCCACCCAAGGGCCAGGGGTGAAGCCCGAGGCTGTCCCCCCCCATCCAATGGGCTGCGGATGGGGAGGCTGATAGCCTTTGTTGTAAAAGAAAAGATATTGTTTTTAGTAGCAGTACTACAAGGCCCAGCAAGCCTCCCCCGCATGCTGGTACTTGGAGAACCACAAGTACCAGCATGCGACGGAAAAACGGGCCCGCTGGTACCTGTAGTACTACTACTAAAAAAATACCCAAAAAAAGACAAGACACACACACCGTGAAAGTAAAGATTTATTACATACATACACACATACATACATACTTACCTTAAGTTCCCACGCAGGTCGGTCCTCTTCTCCAGTAGAATCCAAGGGGTACCTGTTGAATAAATTATACTCACGAGATCCAGGGGTCCAGGCTCCTCGGGAAATCCAGGGGTAATCCACGTACTTGCATAAAATAAGAAAACGGAAAGCCGAGCCACGAACTGAAAGGGGCCCCATGTTTTCACATGGGACTCCTTTCCACGAATGCCAGAAAGCCACTCTGACTTCTGTCTAAGTGGGTTTCTTCAGCCAATCAGGGAGTGCCACGTTGTAGCACTCTCCTGATCGGCTGTGTGCTCTTGTCCTCACTGACAGGCAGCACACGGCAGTGTTACAATGTAGCGCCTATGCGCTACATTGTAACCAATGATGGGAACTTTCTGCCCTGCGGTTGACCTAAAGTGACGTCACCGCTGAGCAGAAAGTTCCCATCATTGGTTACAATGTAGCGCATAGGCCAGGCCTGGCCAACCTGTGGCTCTCCAGCTGTTGTAAAACTACAAGTCCCATCATGCTTTGCCACAGTTTTGCTATTAGGGAAGGCTAAAACTGTGGAAGGGCATGCTGGGATGTGTAGTTTCACAACATCTGGAGAGCCACAGGTTGGCCAGGCCTGGCATAGGCGCTACATTGTAACACTGCCGTGTGCTGCCTGTCAGTGAGGACAGGACCACACAGCCGATCAGGAGAGTGCTACAACGTGGCGCTCCCTGATTGGCTGAAGAAACCCACTTAGCCAGAAGGCAAAGTGGGTTTCTTGCATTCGGGGAAAGGTGACCCATGTGCAAACATGGGTCCCCTTTCAGTTCGTGGTCGGGACACCGTTTTTTTATTTTTGGCAAGTACGTGGATTAACCCTGGATTTGCCGAGGAGCCTGGACCCCTGGATCTCGTGAGTATAATTTATTCAACAGGTACCCTTGGATTCTACTGGACAAGAGGACCGACCTGCGTGGGGCCATAGGTAAGTATGTATGTATGTGTGTATGTAAGTAATAAAATTATACTTTCACGGTGTGTGTGTCTTGTCTTTTTTTGGGTATTTTTTTAGTGGTAGTACTACAGGTACCAGCGGGCCCGTTTTTCCGCCGCATGCTGGTACTTGTGGTTCTCCAAGTACCAGCATGCGGGGGAGGCTTGCTGGGACTTGTAGTACTGCTACTAAAAACAATATCTTTTATTTTACAACAAAGGCTATCAGCCCTCCCATCCGCAGCCCATTGGATGGGGGGGGGACAGCCTCGGGCTTCACCCCTGGCCCTTGGATGGCTGGGGGGGGGGACCCCTTGATTGAAGGGGTCCCCACTCCCCCAGGGTACCCCGGCCAGGGGTGACTAGTTGGATTTTTGATGCCACGGCCGCAGGGCGCTGTATAAAAGTGACCCCCGGCTGTGGCATTATCTGTCCAGCTAGTGGAGCCCGGTGCTGGTTTTAAAAATACGGGGGACCCCTACTCTTTTTGTCCCCCGTATTTTTGGGACCAGGACCAGGCGCAGAGCCCGATGCTGGTTGCTTAAATATGGGGGAACCCCTGTCATTTTTTTCCCCATATTTCTGCAACCAGGATCGGCTCAAAGAGCCCGAGGCTGGTTATGCTTAGGAGGGGGGACCCCACGCAATTTTTTTAGCAAAAATAAGCACTTTCACACCCCTTCCCACTGATATACATGCACGGATCTCATGGATCCCTGCATGCATCTCAAATCACGGATAAAAAAAGCAGGTCTGTTTTTTTTTAGGACTTTTTTACGAGTTGTAATTTTTCACGGCAGTGTTTTGTGTTTTTTTGCTTTGCACTTCTTAGTAAATGACCGAGATTCATACTTAAACAGCCGCGTTTTGACCGATGGTGTATTCATTCGTAATTTTTTACCTGAACTAGCAAAAAATTACGAATGCCCTCATCACTGCCGTGATTAGTGTTTAGTAAATGACCGAGATTTACCGAGATGACACTTTGATGAAAAAACGGCATCTCGGTCAAAATCGGGAGCTTAGTAAATATACCCCATGGATACTTACCATTCATAAGGAAAGATGCTTGGCTGAACAACAGCCAGCTGAACAGGGCTTTATTATAAGGGTTATGAAAATATTACAATATAGACTTACCCAGGACTTACCAGGACGAAAACAGACGGAAACAACCCACCGACAAAACAGAAAACATCGTCCCTTCCTTACATTCCCAATCATCTGTGTATTTCAGCGTATGTAAATATTTTACCAACTAAAATCCTCATGACCTCTAAGAACAAAATACAACCAATTTGGTAGACAACTATATAAATTGTGATTGTACATACCAGTTTGTCACTTTGCTCTATAATGCACAGTTAACATACAGCAGAACAACACCAGTAAATAGGCACCTGCACTTTTAACTTGAACAAGTAAAACCTTACACTCTCAGCCTAGAAAACACTGATTTCATCTCAAACTAACTATGTTCCACAAATTGATTTTCTGCATTGCTCTTCATGGAGTATTCATAAAGACCATTGCATCATTCAGTCTCCCAGCAACTCACCCCTCTGTACATGTTGCCCACTCAATTCTACACTCCCCTCTTATTAGCACTCATGAGCTTTTTACTTCCCTATACTCATTGACAATAACATCTACAACCTCTCACCATAAAAAACTTTCACAAACCTCTGACACCCACATTTATCTCTCTCTTCTGCTTCTGATAGCTGGTGACATTTCACCAAATCCAGGACCCAGCCACTTGCATCGCTCACATTCACCTGATTCACAGCAACATAGAAATCCAGCTAACTTCATAAACATCACATGTCTTCCATCACCCTCCAGATCACTAAAATGTGCCTTATGGAATGCACGCTCTGTTTGTAACAAATTAACATCCATCCATGACCTTTTCATATCTAACAACATCAATCTGCTGGCTATAACAGAAACCTGGCTCACACAATCTGACACAGCCTCCCCTGCAGCACTGGCATATGGTGGTCTCCACTTTACACACACCTCCAGACCCGATAATCATAAAGGAGGAGTAGTTGGACTTTTACTTTCCCAATCTTTTGCATATACTGTTCTACCACAGGTTCCATCACTCACATTTACATCATTTGAAGTACATTCCATTAGGGTTTACTCTCCTTTCTCTCTGCGTGTTGCAGCTATCTACCGCCCACCTGGGCATCCAAAACAATTTTTGGAAGATTTTTCTGCCTGGCTCCCTCACTTCCTATCCTCTGACATCTCCACCATTATCATGGGTGATTTCAATATTGCTATTGATTGTCCAAAATCTGCTGCGCATGCCTCCAAACTACTCTCTCTAACCTCCTCTCTTGGCCTCTCCCAATGGACTGACTCCTCTACTCATCAGGCGGGCCACTGCCTTGATCTAGTATTCACCAGACTATGCTCCATCGCTGAACTCACTAACACTCCTTTCCCCCTCTCAGATCACAACCTTATCACCTGCATGCTTTCCTCTGTTAATTCAAACCCTGTGTTGCGGAAGTCCTCCAATCTTCCTCAAACTCGCAGAAATATTAACACAATTAATCTTCAAGAACTTTCCACTTCACTCCAACAACTGCTTTCACCTATTTCTGCATTCACCTCTCCTGAGATGGCTGTATCACACCTTAATGAGACTCTAGAACTAGCCCTTGATGAAGTGGCTCCAGCTACCCATCACACTCCACGTAGGCCTAGATGTCAACCATGGCACTCCAAATTAACAAGACAACTACAAAAACTCACACGAAAACTTGAACGTCAGTGGCGTAAATCTCGTATTTCAAGTGACTTCCTCACATATAAGACAGTCTACAATTCTTATAAAAATGCCCTGGACACTGCCAAACAAACATATTTTCAAACTCTTATCTCTGCTCAAGCCTCTAACCCCAAACGACTCTTTAATACATTGAAATCACTTCTGAATCCTCCCGCACCTACCCCACCAGCCACTATCAAGGCACAGGATCTTGCTTCCTACTTCAAGGAGAAGATTGCTAAGATCCGAGATGAAATGGTATGCTCTTCGGCAGCCAGTGACCTGCTCCGTTCTTTACCTGAACCCTCTGGCACTCTCTTCATTTGATCCCACAAATGAAGATAAAGTATCATCACTCTTCTCATCCTGCTTCTCTACTACCTCTCCTCTTCATCCTTTACCCTCACAAATAAGTAAAGCTTTGTCTCTGGTGCTCATCCCTACCTTAACTCTTTTGGTTTTCAGTATCATCTGTACGCAGATGATACTCAGATCTACCTATCCTCCCCTGACTTGTCCCTATCTGTACCGGACCGTGTCACTGAATGCCTTTCTGCCATCTCATCCTGGATGACATCTCGCCACCTCAAACTTAATATTTCAAAGACAGAGTTAATTATATTTCCACCGGCCAATAGTAGGTACCAACCTGATATCTCTATCACTGTTGAAAACTCGACTATCTACCCTACCCCACAAGCTCGCTGCCTAGGTGTCATCCTTGACTCTGATCTGTCCTTTGTTCCCCACATTCAATCTGTCTCAAGATCATGTTACATGCATCTAAAAAACATATCCAAAATACGACCATACCTTACACAAGACTCTGTTAAAACTCTAATCCACGCTCTCATTATCTCCCGCATTGATTATTGCAATAGTCTCCTAACTGGTCTTCCCAAAACAAGACTCTCACCACTACAATCCATTCTGACTGCAGCTGCGAGGCTTATCTTCCTCGCTAGACGTTCATCGTCTGCAGATCCACTCTGTCAGTCCCTCCATTGGTTACCTGTACTCTACCGCATTCAATATAAAATACTTTTACTCACACACAAGGCCATTAACCAAACTACACCAACGTACATCACTTCGCTTATCACAAAATATCTCCCAACCCGACCTCTTCGCTCTTCACAAGACCTGCGTCTCTCATCCACACTCATTACTCGCTCCCACTCACGACTGCAGGACTTTCATCGGGCTGCACCCACTCTGTGGAATGCCCTACCACGCACAATAAGACTCTCCTCTAGTCTCCAAACCTTCAAGCGTTCCCTCAAAACTCATCTCTTTAGGCAAGCGTATCAAATTCCTGAACCGCCCACATAACTTTTATAAACCTTCCTATCAAATTACATCCACTCTGTACAGTCCACACATATCCTCACATGTCTGTTCATTCTATGCAATAGATAGCACCTTTCCTTGTGTACATATGCCTATTTCCCTATAGATTGTAAGCTTGCGAGCAGGGCCTTCCTACCTCTATGACTGTTATCACCCAGTTTGTTATTGTTATTTCAAATTGTAAAGCGCAACGGAATTTGCTGCGCTATATAAGAAACTGTTAATAAATAAAATAAATAAATAAATCACTGTAATTAGGCCTGCAGCGCACTAACAGCATCCCTTGCATCACTGTAATTAGACATGCAGCGCACTAACAGCATCCCCTGCATCACTGTAATTAGACATGCAGCGCACTAACAGCATCCCCTGCATCACTGTAATTAGACATGCAGTGCACTAACAGCATCCCCTGCATCACTGTCATTAGGATTGCAGCGCACTAACAGCATTCTCTGCATCACTGTCACTAAGCTTGCAGCGCACTAACAGCGTTTCCTGCATCACTGTAGCTAGACCTGCATCGCACTAACAGCATCCCCTCCATCACTGTAATTAGGCCTGCAGCGCACTAATAGCATCCCTTGCATCACTGTAATTAGACATGCAGCGCACTAACAGCATCCCCTGCATCACTGTAATTAGACATGCAGCGCACTAACAGCATCCCCTGCATCACTGTAATTAGACATGCAGAGCACTAACAGCATCCCCTGCATCACTGTCATTAGGATTGCAGCGCACTAACAGCATTCTCTGCATCACTGTCACTAAGCTTGCAGCGCACTAACAGCGTTTCCTGCATCACTGTAGCTAGACCTGCATCGCGCTAACAGCATCCCCTGCATCACTGTAATTAGGCCTGCAGCGCACTAACAGCATCCCTTGCATCACTGTAATTAGACATGCAGCGCACTAACAGCATGCCCTGCATCACTGTAATTAGGCCTGCAGCGCACTAACAGCATCCCTTGCATCACTGTAATTAGACATGCAGCGCACTAACAGCATCCCCTGCATCACTGTAATTAGGCCTGCAGCGCACTAACAGCATCCCCTGCATCACTGTAATTAGACATGCAGCGCACTAACAGCATCCCCTGCATCACTGTAATTAGACATGCAGCGCACTAACAGCATCCTCTGCATCACTGTACTCATAGACATGCAGCCCACTAACAGCATCCCCTGCATCACTGTAATTAGACATGCAGCGCACTAACAGCATCCCCTGCATCACTGTAATTAGACATGCAGCGCACTAACGGCATCCCCTGCATCACTGTAATTAGACATGCAGTGCACTAACAGCATCCCCTGCATCACTGTCATTAGGATTGCAGCGCACTAACAGCATTCTCTGCATCACTGTAACTAAGCTTGCAGCGCACTAACAGCGTTTCCTGCATCACTGTAGCTAGACCTGCATTGCACTAACAGCATCCCCTGCATCACTGTAATTAGGCCTGCAGCGCACTAACAGCATCCCTTGCATCACTGTAATTAGACATGCAGCGCACTAACAGCATCCCCTGCATCACTGTAATTAGGCCTGCAGCGCACTAACAGCATCCCTTGCATCACTGTAATTAGACATGCAGCGCACTAACAGCATCCCCTGCATCACTGTAATTAGGCCTGCAGCGCACTAACAGCATCCCCTGCATCACTGTAATTAGACATGCAGCGCACTAACAGCATCCCCTGCATCACTGTAATTAGACATGCAGCGCACTAACAGCATCCTCTGCATCACTGTACTTAGACATGCAGCTCACTAACAGCATCCGCTGCATCACTGTAATTAGACATGCAGCGCACTAACAGCATTCTCTGCAGCACTGTAATTAGGCCTGCAGCGCACCAACAGCATCCCGTGCATCACTGTAATTAGGCCTGCAGCTCACTAACTGCTTCCCCTGCATCACTGTAATTAGGCCTGCAGCGCACTAACAGCATCCCCTTGATCACTGTAATTAGACATGCAGCGCACTAACAGCATCCCCTGCATCACTGTAATTAGACATGCAGCGCATTAACAGCATCCCCTGCATCACTGTAATTAGGCCTGCAGCTCACTAACAGCTGCCCCTGCATCACTGTAATTAGGCCTGCAGCGCACCAACAGCATCCCTGCATCACTGTAATTAGGCCTGCAGCGCACTAACAGCATCCCCTTGATCACTGTAAATAGACATGCAGCGCACTAACAGCATCCCCTGCATCACTGTAATTAGACATGCAGCGCACTAACAGCATCCCCTGCATCACTGTAATTAGGCCTGCAGCTCACTAACAGCTTCCCCTGCATCACTGTAATTAGGCCTGCAGCGCACTAACAGCATCCCCTGCATCACTGTAATTAGACATGCAACGCACTAACAGCATCCCCTGCATCACTGTAATTAGACATGCAGCTCAGTAACAGCATCCCCTGCATCACTGTAATTAGACATGCATCACACTAACAGCATCCCCTGTATCACTGTAATTAGGAATTAGACTTGCAGCGCACTAGCAGCATCCCCAGCATCACTGTAATTAGACATGCAACGCACCAACAGCATCCCCTGCATCACTGTAATTAGAAATGCAACGCACTAACAGCATCCCCTGCATCACTGTAATTAGGCCTGCAGCGCACTTACAGCATCCCTTGCATCACTGTAATTAGACATGCAGCGCACTAACAGCATCCCCTGCATCACTGTAATTAGGACTGCAGCACACTAACAGCATCCCCTGCATCACTGTAATTAGACATGCAGCGCACTAACAGCATCCCCTGCATCACTGTAATTAGACATGCAGCGCACTAACAGCATCCTCTGCATCACTGTAATTAGGCCTGCAGCGCACTAACAGCATCCCCTGCATCACTGTAATTAGACATGCAGCGCACTAACAGCATCCCCTGCATCACTGTAATTAGACATGCAGCTCACTAACAGCATCCCCTGCATCACCGTAATTAGACATGCAGCGAACTAACAGCATTCTCTGCAGCACTGTAATTAGGCCTGCAGCGCACTAACAGCATCCCCTGCATCACTGTAATTAGACATGCAGAGCACTAACAGCATCCCCTGCATCACTGTCATTAGGATTGCAGCGCACTAACAGCATTCTCTGCATCACTGTCACTAAGCTTGCAGCGCACTAACAGCGTTTCCTGCATCACTGTAGCTAGACCTGCATCGCGCTAACAGCATCCCCTGCATCACTGTAATTAGGCCTGCAGCGCACTAACAGCATCCCTTGCATCACTGTAATTAGACATGCAGCGCACTAACAGCATGCCCTGCATCACTGTAATTAGGCCTGCAGCGCACTAACAGCATCCCTTGCATCACTGTAATTAGACATGCAGCGCACTAACAGCATCCCCTGCATCACTGTAATTAGGCCTGCAGCGCACTAACAGCATCCCCTGCATCACTGTAATTAGACATGCAGCGCACTAACAGCATCCCCTGCATCACTGTAATTAGACATGCAGCGCACTAACAGCATCCTCTGCATCACTGTACTCATAGACATGCAGCCCACTAACAGCATCCCCTGCATCACTGTAATTAGACATGCAGCGCACTAACAGCATCCCCTGCATCACTGTAATTAGACATGCAGCGCACTAACGGCATCCCCTGCATCACTGTAATTAGACATGCAGTGCACTAACAGCATCCCCTGCATCACTGTCATTAGGATTGCAGCGCACTAACAGCATTCTCTGCATCACTGTAACTAAGCTTGCAGCGCACTAACAGCGTTTCCTGCATCACTGTAGCTAGACCTGCATTGCACTAACAGCATCCCCTGCATCACTGTAATTAGGCCTGCAGCGCACTAACAGCATCCCTTGCATCACTGTAATTAGACATGCAGCGCACTAACAGCATCCCCTGCATCACTGTAATTAGGCCTGCAGCGCACTAACAGCATCCCTTGCATCACTGTAATTAGACATGCAGCGCACTAACAGCATCCCCTGCATCACTGTAATTAGGCCTGCAGCGCACTAACAGCATCCCCTGCATCACTGTAATTAGACATGCAGCGCACTAACAGCATCCCCTGCATCACTGTAATTAGACATGCAGCGCACTAACAGCATCCTCTGCATCACTGTACTTAGACATGCAGCTCACTAACAGCATCCGCTGCATCACTGTAATTAGACATGCAGCGCACTAACAGCATTCTCTGCAGCACTGTAATTAGGCCTGCAGCGCACCAACAGCATCCCGTGCATCACTGTAATTAGGCCTGCAGCTCACTAACTGCTTCCCCTGCATCACTGTAATTAGGCCTGCAGCGCACTAACAGCATCCCCTTGATCACTGTAATTAGACATGCAGCGCACTAACAGCATCCCCTGCATCACTGTAATTAGACATGCAGCGCATTAACAGCATCCCCTGCATCACTGTAATTAGGCCTGCAGCTCACTAACAGCTGCCCCTGCATCACTGTAATTAGGCCTGCAGCGCACCAACAGCATCCCTGCATCACTGTAATTAGGCCTGCAGCGCACTAACAGCATCCCCTTGATCACTGTAAATAGACATGCAGCGCACTAACAGCATCCCCTGCATCACTGTAATTAGACATGCAGCGCACTAACAGCATCCCCTGCATCACTGTAATTAGGCCTGCAGCTCACTAACAGCTTCCCCTGCATCACTGTAATTAGGCCTGCAGCGCACTAACAGCATCCCCTGCATCACTGTAATTAGACATGCAACGCACTAACAGCATCCCCTGCATCACTGTAATTAGACATGCAGCTCAGTAACAGCATCCCCTGCATCACTGTAATTAGACATGCATCACACTAACAGCATCCCCTGTATCACTGTAATTAGGAATTAGACTTGCAGCGCACTAGCAGCATCCCCAGCATCACTGTAATTAGACATGCAACGCACCAACAGCATCCCCTGCATCACTGTAATTAGAAATGCAACGCACTAACAGCATCCCCTGCATCACTGTAATTAGGCCTGCAGCGCACTTACAGCATCCCTTGCATCACTGTAATTAGACATGCAGCGCACTAACAGCATCCCCTGCATCACTGTAATTAGGACTGCAGCACACTAACAGCATCCCCTGCATCACTGTAATTAGACATGCAGCGCACTAACAGCATCCCCTGCATCACTGTAATTAGACATGCAGCGCACTAACAGCATCCTCTGCATCACTGTAATTAGGCCTGCAGCGCACTAACAGCATCCCCTGCATCACTGTAATTAGACATGCAGCGCACTAACAGCATCCCCTGCATCACTGTAATTAGACATGCAGCTCACTAACAGCATCCCCTGCATCACCGTAATTAGACATGCAGCGAACTAACAGCATTCTCTGCAGCACTGTAATTAGGCCTGCAGCGCACCAACAGCATCCCCTGCATCACTGTAATTAGGCCTGCAGCTCACTAACAGCTTCCCCTGCATCACTGTAATTAGGCCTGCAGCGCACTAACAGCATCCCCTTGATCACTGTAATTAGACATGCAGCGCACTAACAGCATCCCCTGCATCACTGTAATTAGACATGCAGTGCACTAACAGCATCCCCTGCATCACTGTAATTAGGCCTGCAGCTCACTAACAGCTTCCCCTGCATCACTGTAATTAGACCGGCAGCGCACTAACAGCATCCCCTGCATCACTGTAATTAGACCTGCAGCGCACTAACAGCATCCCCTGCATCACTGTAATTAGACATGCAGCGCACTAACAGCATCCCCTGCATAACAGTAATTAGACATGTAGCGCACTAACAGCACCCCCTGCATCACTGTAATTAGACATGCTATGCACTAACAGCATCCCCTGCATCACTGTAATTAGACATGCAACGCACTAACAGCATCCCCTGCATCACTGTAATTAGGCCTGCAGCTCACTAACAGCTTCCCCTGCATCACTGTAATTAGGCCTGCAGCGCACTAACAGCATCCCCTGCATCACTGTAATTAGACATGCAGCTCAGTAACAGCATCCCCTGCATCACTGTAATTAGACATGCATCGCACTAACAGCATCCCTTGCATCACTGTAATTAGACATGTAGCGCACTAACAGCATCCCCTGCATCACTGTAATTAGACTTGCTATGCATTAACAGCATCCCCTGCATCACTGTAATTAGACATGAAGCGCACTAACAGCATCCCCTGCATCACTGTCATTAGGATTGCAGCGCACTAACAGCATTCCCTGCATCACTGTCATTAGGCTTGCAGCGCACTAACAGCATTTCCTGCATCACTGTAGTTAGACCTGCATCGCACTAACAGCATCCCCTGCATCACTGTAATTAGACATGCAGCGCACTAACAGCATCCCCTGCATCACTGTAATTAGACCTGCAGCGCACTAACAGCATCCCCTGCATCACTGTAATTAGACCTGCATCACACTAACAGCATCCCCTGCATCACTGTAATTAGGAATTAGACATGCAGCCCACTAACAGCATCCCCTGCATCACTGTAATTAGACATGCAACGCACCAACAGCATCCCCTGCATCACTGTAATTAGACATGCAACGCACTAACAGCATCCCCTGCATCACTGTAATTAGGCCTGCAGCGCACTAACAGCATCCCTTGCATCACTGTAATTAGACATGCAGCGCACTAACAGCATCCCCTGCATCACTGTAATTAGGCCTGCAGCGCACTAACAGCATCCCCTGCATCACTGTAATTAGACATGCAGCGCACTAACAGCATCCTCTGCATCACTGTAACTAGGCCTGCAGCGCACTAACAGCATCCCCTGCATCACTGTAATTAGACCTGCAGCGCACTAACAGCATCCCCTGCATCACTGTAATTAGACCTGCATCACACTAACAGCATCCCCTGCATCACTGTAATTAGGAATTAGACATGCAGCGCACTAACAGCATCCCCTGCATCACTGTAATTAGACATGCAACGCACCAACAGCATCCCGTGCATCACTGTAATTAGACATGCAACGCACTAACAGCATCCCCTGCATCACTGTAATTAGGCCTGCAGCGCACTAACAGCATCCCTTGCATCACTGTAATTAGACATGCAGCGCACTAACAGCATCCCCTGCATCACTGTAATTAGGCCTGCAGCGCACTAACAGCATCCCCTGCATCACTGTAATTAGACATGCATTGCACTAACAGCATCCCCTGCATCACTGTAATTAGACATGCAGCTCACTAACAGCATCCCCTGCATCACTGTAATTAGACATGCAGCGCACTAACAGCATCCCCTGCATCATTGTAATTAGGCCTGCAGCTCACTAACAGCTTCCCCTGCATCACTGTAATTAGGCCTGCAGCGCACCAACAGCATCCCCTGCATCACTGTAATTAGGCCTGCAGCGCACTAACAGCATCCCCTTGATCACTGTAAATAGACATGCAGCGCACTAACAGCATCCCCTGCATCACTGTAATTAGACATGCAGCGCTCTAACAGCATCTTCTGCGTCACTGTAATTAGACATGTAGCGCACTAACAGCATCCCCTGCATCACTGTAATTAGACATGCAGCGCACTAACAGCATCCCCTGCATCACTGTAATTAGACCTGCAGCGCACTAACAGCATCCCCTGCATCACTGTAATTAGACCTGCATCACACTAACAGCATCCCCTGCATCACTGTAATTAGGAATTAGACATGCAGCCCACTAACAGCATCCCCTGCATCACTGTAATTAGACATGCAACGCACCAACAGCATCCCCTGCATCACTGTAATTAGACATGCAACGCACTAACAGCATCCCCTGCATCACTGTAATTAGGCCTGCAGCGCACTAACAGCATCCCTTGCATCACTGTAATTAGACATGCAGCGCACTAACAGCATCCCCTGCATCACTGTAATTAGGCCTGCAGCGCACTAACAGCATCCCCTGCATCACTGTAATTAGACATGCAGCGCACTAACAGCATCCTCTGCATCACTGTAACTAGGCCTGCAGCGCACTAACAGCATCCCCTGCATCACTGTAATTAGACCTGCAGCGCACTAACAGCATCCCCTGCATCACTGTAATTAGACCTGCATCACACTAACAGCATCCCCTGCATCACTGTAATTAGGAATTAGACATGCAGCGCACTAACAGCATCCCCTGCATCACTGTAATTAGACATGCAACGCACCAACAGCATCCCGTGCATCACTGTAATTAGACATGCAAAGCACTAACAGCATCCCCTGCATCACTGTAATTAGGCCTGCAGCGCACTAACAGCATCCCTTGCATCACTGTAATTAGACATGCAGCGCACTAACAGCATCCCCTGCATCACTGTAATTAGGCCTGCAGCGCACTAACAGCATCCCCTGCATCACTGTAATTAGACATGCATTGCACTAACAGCATCCCCTGCATCACTGTAATTAGACATGCAGCTCACTAACAGCATCCCCTGCATCACTGTAATTAGACATGCAGCGCACTAACAGCATCCCCTGCATCATTGTAATTAGGCCTGCAGCTCACTAACAGCTTCCCCTGCATCACTGTAATTAGGCCTGCAGCGCACCAACAGCATCCCCTGCATCACTGTAATTAGGCCTGCAGCGCACTAACAGCATCCCCTTGATCACTGTAAATAGACATGCAGCGCACTAACAGCATCCCCTGCATCACTGTAATTAGACATGCAGCGCTCTAACAGCATCTTCTGCGTCACTGTAATTAGACATGTAGCGCACTAACAGCATCCCTTGCATCACTGTAATTAGACATGCTATGCACTAACAGCATCCCCTGCATCACTGTAATTAGACATGCAACGCACTAACAGCATCCCCTGCATCACTATAATTAGACATGCAGCGCACTAACAGCATCCCCTGCATCACTGTCATTAGGATTGCAGCGTACTAACAGCATTCCCTGCATCACTGTCATTAGGCTTGCAGCGCACTAACAGCATTTCCTGCATCACTGTAGTTAGACCTGCATCGCACTAACAGCATCCCCTGCATCACTGTAATTAGGCCTGCAGCGCACTAACAGCATCCCCTGCATCACTGTAATTAGACATGCAGCGCACTAACAGCATCCCCTGCATCACTGTTATTAGACATGCAGCGCACTAACAGCATCCCCTGCATCACTGTAATTAGACCTGCATCACACTAACAGCAT
Organism: Pseudophryne corroboree; assembly: GCF_028390025.1. Taxonomy (NCBI): domain Eukaryota; kingdom Metazoa; phylum Chordata; class Amphibia; order Anura; family Myobatrachidae; genus Pseudophryne; species Pseudophryne corroboree. The sequence continues at coordinate 243,224 of NW_026967560.1, read as the reverse complement.
CCCCTGCATCACTGTAATTAGACATGCAACGCACCAACAGCATTGCCTGCATCACTGTAATTAGACATGCAGCGCACTAACAGCATCCCCTGCATCACTGTAATTAGGCCTGCAGCGCATTAACAGCATCCCCTGCATCACTGTAATTAGACATGCAGCGCACTAACAGCATCCCCTGCATCACTGTAATTAGACATGCAGCGCACTAACAGCATCCTCTGCATCACTGTAATTAGGCCTGCAGCACACTAACAGCATCCCCTGCATCACTGTAATTAGACATGCAGCGCACTAACAGCATCTTCTGCATCACTGTAATTAGACATGCAGCTCACTAACAGCATCCCCTACATCACTGTAATTAGACATGCAGCGCACTAACAGCATCCCCTGCATCACTGTCATTAGGATTGCAGCGCACTAACAACATCCCCTGCATCACTGTAATTAGACATGCAGCACACTAACAGCATCCCCTGCATCACTGTAATTAGACCTGCAGCGCACTAACAGCATCCGCTGCATCACTGTAATTAGACCTACAATGCACTAACAGCATCCCCTGCATCACTGTAATTAGGAATTATACATGCAGCGCCCTAACAGCATCCCCTGCATTACTGTAATTAGAAATGCAACGCACTAACAGCATCCCCTGCATCACTGTAATTAGACATGCAGCACACTAACAGCACCCCCTGCATCATTGTAATTAGACCTGCAGCGCACTAACAGCATCCGCTGCATCACTGTAATTAGACCTGCAGTGCACTAACAGCATCCCCTGCATCACTGTAATTAGGAATTATACATGCAATGCACTAACAGCATCCCCTGCATCACTGTAATTAGAAATGCAATGCACTAACAGCATCCCCTGCATCACTGTAATTAGACATGCAGCACACTAACAGCATCCCCTGCATCACTGTAATTAGGCCTGCAGCGCACTAACAGCATTTCCAGCATCACTGTAAGACATGCATCGCACTAACAGCATCCCCTGCATCACTGTAATTAGGCCTGCAGCGCACTAACATCATTCCCTGCATCACTGTAATTAGGCCTGCAGCGGACTTTCAGCATCCCCTGCATCACTGTAATTATGCCTGCAGCGCACTAACAGCATCCCTGCATCTCTGTAATTAAGCCTGCAGCGGACTAACAGCAATCCCCTGCATCACTGTAATTAGGCCTGCAGTGCACTAACAGCATCCACTGCATCACTGTAATTAGGCCTCAGTGCACTAACAGCACCCCCTGCATCACTGTAATTAGACATGCAGCGCACTAACAGCATCCGCTGCATCACTGTAATTAGACATGCAGCGTCCTAACAGCATCCCCTGCATCACTGTAATTAGACATGCAGCGCACTAACAGCATCCTCTGCATCACTGTAATTAGGCCTGCAGTGCACTAACAGCATCCCCTGCATGACTGTAATTAGACCTGCAGCGCTCTAGCAGCATCCCCTGCATCACTGTAATTAGGCCTGCAGCACACCAACAGCATCCCCTGCATCACTGTAATTAGGCCTGCAGCGCACTAACAGCATACCCTGCATCACTGTAATTAGGCCTGCAGTGCACTAACAGCATACCCTGCATCACTGTAATTCGGCCTGCAGCGCACTAACAGCATCCCATGCATCACTGTATTTAGGCCTGCAGCACTCTAACAGCATCCCCTGCATCACTGTAATTAGGCCTGCAGTGCACTAAAAGCATACCCTGCATCACTGTAATTAGACCTGCAGCACACTAACACTACCCCTGCATCACTGCAATTAGGCCTGCAGCGCACTAACAGCATCCCCTGCATCACTGTAATTAGGCCTGCAGCGCACCAACAGCATCCCCTGCATCACTGTAATTAGACATGCAGCGCACTAACAGCATCCCCTGCATCACTGTAATTAGGCCTGCAGCGCACCAACAGCATCCCCTGCATCACTGTAATTAGACCTGCAATGCCCTAACAGCATCCCCTGCATCACTGTAATTAGGCCTGCAGCGCACTAACAGCATCTCCTACATCACTGTAATTAGACCTGCAGCGCACTAACAGCATCCCCTGCATCACTGTAATTAGACATGCAGCTCAGTAACAGCATCCCCTGCATCACTGTAATTAGGCCTGCAGCGCACCAACAGCATCCCCTGCATCACTGTAATTAGACATGCAACGCACTAACAGCATCCCCTGCATCACTGTAATTAGGCCTGCAGCGCACAAACAGCATCCCCTGCATCACTGTAATAAGACCTGCAGTGTACTAACAGCATACCCTGCATCACTGTAATTAGACCTGCAATGCCCTAACAGCATCCCCTGCATCACTGTAATTAGGCCTGCAGCGCACTAACAGCATCTCCTACATCACTGTAATTAGACCTGCAGCGCACTAACAGCATCCCCTGCATCACTGTAATTAGACATGCAGCTCAGTAACAGCATCCCCTGCATCACTGTAATTAGACATGCATCACACTAACAGCATCCCCTGTATCACTGTAATTAGGAATTAGACTTGCAGCGCACTAGCAGCATCCCCAGCATCACTGTAATTAGACATGCAACGCACCAACAGCATCCCCTGCATCACTGTAATTAGAAATGCAACGCACTAACAGCATCCCCTGCATCACTGTAATTAGGCCTGCAGCGCACTTACAGCATCCCTTGCATCACTGTAATTAGACATGCAGCGCACTAACAGCATCCCCTGCATCACTGTAATTAGGACTGCAGCACACTAACAGCATCCCCTGCATCACTGTAATTAGACATGCAGCGCACTAACAGCATCCCCTGCATCACTGTAATTAGACATGCAGCGCACTAACAGCATCCTCTGCATCACTGTAATTAGGCCTGCAGCGCACTAACAGCATCCCCTGCATCACTGTAATTAGACATGCAGCGCACTAACAGCATCCCCTGCATCACTGTAATTAGACATGCAGCTCACTAACAGCATCCCCTGCATCACCGTAATTAGACATGCAGCGAACTAACAGCATTCTCTGCAGCACTGTAATTAGGCCTGCAGCGCACCAACAGCATCCCCTGCATCACTGTAATTAGGCCTGCAGCTCACTAACAGCTTCCCCTGCATCACTGTAATTAGGCCTGCAGCGCACTAACAGCATCCCCTTGATCACTGTAATTAGACATGCAGCGCACTAACAGCATCCCCTGCATCACTGTAATTAGACATGCAGTGCACTAACAGCATCCCCTGCATCACTGTAATTAGGCCTGCAGCTCACTAACAGCTTCCCCTGCATCACTGTAATTAGACCGGCAGCGCACTAACAGCATCCCCTGCATCACTGTAATTAGACCTGCAGCGCACTAACAGCATCCCCTGCATCACTGTAATTAGACATGCAGCGCACTAACAGCATCCCCTGCATAACAGTAATTAGACATGTAGCGCACTAACAGCACCCCCTGCATCACTGTAATTAGACATGCTATGCACTAACAGCATCCCCTGCATCACTGTAATTAGACATGCAACGCACTAACAGCATCCCCTGCATCACTGTAATTAGGCCTGCAGCTCACTAACAGCTTCCCCTGCATCACTGTAATTAGGCCTGCAGCGCACTAACAGCATCCCCTGCATCACTGTAATTAGACATGCAGCTCAGTAACAGCATCCCCTGCATCACTGTAATTAGACATGCATCGCACTAACAGCATCCCTTGCATCACTGTAATTAGACATGTAGCGCACTAACAGCATCCCCTGCATCACTGTAATTAGACTTGCTATGCATTAACAGCATCCCCTGCATCACTGTAATTAGACATGAAGCGCACTAACAGCATCCCCTGCATCACTGTCATTAGGATTGCAGCGCACTAACAGCATTCCCTGCATCACTGTCATTAGGCTTGCAGCGCACTAACAGCATTTCCTGCATCACTGTAGTTAGACCTGCATCGCACTAACAGCATCCCCTGCATCACTGTAATTAGACATGCAGCGCACTAACAGCATCCCCTGCATCACTGTAATTAGACCTGCAGCGCACTAACAGCATCCCCTGCATCACTGTAATTAGACCTGCATCACACTAACAGCATCCCCTGCATCACTGTAATTAGGAATTAGACATGCAGCCCACTAACAGCATCCCCTGCATCACTGTAATTAGACATGCAACGCACCAACAGCATCCCCTGCATCACTGTAATTAGACATGCAACGCACTAACAGCATCCCCTGCATCACTGTAATTAGGCCTGCAGCGCACTAACAGCATCCCTTGCATCACTGTAATTAGACATGCAGCGCACTAACAGCATCCCCTGCATCACTGTAATTAGGCCTGCAGCGCACTAACAGCATCCCCTGCATCACTGTAATTAGACATGCAGCGCACTAACAGCATCCTCTGCATCACTGTAACTAGGCCTGCAGCGCACTAACAGCATCCCCTGCATCACTGTAATTAGACCTGCAGCGCACTAACAGCATCCCCTGCATCACTGTAATTAGACCTGCATCACACTAACAGCATCCCCTGCATCACTGTAATTAGGAATTAGACATGCAGCGCACTAACAGCATCCCCTGCATCACTGTAATTAGACATGCAACGCACCAACAGCATCCCGTGCATCACTGTAATTAGACATGCAACGCACTAACAGCATCCCCTGCATCACTGTAATTAGGCCTGCAGCGCACTAACAGCATCCCTTGCATCACTGTAATTAGACATGCAGCGCACTAACAGCATCCCCTGCATCACTGTAATTAGGCCTGCAGCGCACTAACAGCATCCCCTGCATCACTGTAATTAGACATGCATTGCACTAACAGCATCCCCTGCATCACTGTAATTAGACATGCAGCTCACTAACAGCATCCCCTACATCACTGTAATTAGACATGCAGCGCACTAACAGCATCCCCTGCATCATTGTAATTAGGCCTGCAGCTCACTAACAGCTTCCCCTGCATCACTGTAATTAGGCCTGCAGCGCACCAACAGCATCCCCTGCATCACTGTAATTAGGCCTGCAGCGCACTAACAGCATCCCCTTGATCACTGTAAATAGACATGCAGCGCACTAACAGCATCCCCTGCATCACTGTAATTAGACATGCAGCGCTCTAACAGCATCTTCTGCGTCACTGTAATTAGACATGTAGCGCACTAACAGCATCCCCTGCATCACTGTAATTAGACATGCAGCGCACTAACAGCATCCCCTGCATCACTGTAATTAGACCTGCAGCGCACTAACAGCATCCCCTGCATCACTGTAATTAGACCTGCATCACACTAACAGCATCCCCTGCATCACTGTAATTAGGAATTAGACATGCAGCCCACTAACAGCATCCCCTGCATCACTGTAATTAGACATGCAACGCACCAACAGCATCCCCTGCATCACTGTAATTAGACATGCAACGCACTAACAGCATCCCCTGCATCACTGTAATTAGGCCTGCAGCGCACTAACAGCATCCCTTGCATCACTGTAATTAGACATGCAGCGCACTAACAGCATCCCCTGCATCACTGTAATTAGGCCTGCAGCGCACTAACAGCATCCCCTGCATCACTGTAATTAGACATGCAGCGCACTAACAGCATCCTCTGCATCACTGTAACTAGGCCTGCAGCGCACTAACAGCATCCCCTGCATCACTGTAATTAGACCTGCAGCGCACTAACAGCATCCCCTGCATCACTGTAATTAGACCTGCATCACACTAACAGCATCCCCTGCATCACTGTAATTAGGAATTAGACATGCAGCGCACTAACAGCATCCCCTGCATCACTGTAATTAGACATGCAACGCACCAACAGCATCCCGTGCATCACTGTAATTAGACATGCAAAGCACTAACAGCATCCCCTGCATCACTGTAATTAGGCCTGCAGCGCACTAACAGCATCCCTTGCATCACTGTAATTAGACATGCAGCGCACTAACAGCATCCCCTGCATCACTGTAATTAGGCCTGCAGCGCACTAACAGCATCCCCTGCATCACTGTAATTAGACATGCATTGCACTAACAGCATCCCCTGCATCACTGTAATTAGACATGCAGCTCACTAACAGCATCCCCTGCATCACTGTAATTAGACATGCAGCGCACTAACAGCATCCCCTGCATCATTGTAATTAGGCCTGCAGCTCACTAACAGCTTCCCCTGCATCACTGTAATTAGGCCTGCAGCGCACCAACAGCATCCCCTGCATCACTGTAATTAGGCCTGCAGCGCACTAACAGCATCCCCTTGATCACTGTAAATAGACATGCAGCGCACTAACAGCATCCCCTGCATCACTGTAATTAGACATGCAGCGCTCTAACAGCATCTTCTGCGTCACTGTAATTAGACATGTAGCGCACTAACAGCATCCCTTGCATCACTGTAATTAGACATGCTATGCACTAACAGCATCCCCTGCATCACTGTAATTAGACATGCAACGCACTAACAGCATCCCCTGCATCACTATAATTAGACATGCAGCGCACTAACAGCATCCCCTGCATCACTGTCATTAGGATTGCAGCGTACTAACAGCATTCCCTGCATCACTGTCATTAGGCTTGCAGCGCACTAACAGCATTTCCTGCATCACTGTAGTTAGACCTGCATCGCACTAACAGCATCCCCTGCATCACTGTAATTAGGCCTGCAGCGCACTAACAGCATCCCCTGCATCACTGTAATTAGACATGCAGCGCACTAACAGCATCCCCTGCATCACTGTTATTAGACATGCAGCGCACTAACAGCATCCCCTGCATCACTGTAATTAGACCTGCATCACACTAACAGCATCCCCTGCATCACTGTAATTAGACATGCAACGCACCAACAGCATTGCCTGCATCACTGTAATTAGACATGCAGCGCACTAACAGCATCCCCTGCATCACTGTAATTAGGCCTGCAGCGCATTAACAGCATCCCCTGCATCACTGTAATTAGACATGCAGCGCACTAACAGCATCCCCTGCATCACTGTAATTAGACATGCAGCGCACTAACAGCATCCTCTGCATCACTGTAATTAGGCCTGCAGCACACTAACAGCATCCCCTGCATCACTGTAATTAGACATGCAGCGCACTAACAGCATCTTCTGCATCACTGTAATTAGACATGCAGCTCACTAACAGCATCCCCTACATCACTGTAATTAGACATGCAGCGCACTAACAGCATCCCCTGCATCACTGTCATTAGGATTGCAGCGCACTAACAACATCCCCTGCATCACTGTAATTAGACATGCAGCACACTAACAGCATCCCCTGCATCACTGTAATTAGACCTGCAGCGCACTAACAGCATCCGCTGCATCACTGTAATTAGACCTACAATGCACTAACAGCATCCCCTGCATCACTGTAATTAGGAATTATACATGCAGCGCCCTAACAGCATCCCCTGCATTACTGTAATTAGAAATGCAACGCACTAACAGCATCCCCTGCATCACTGTAATTAGACATGCAGCACACTAACAGCACCCCCTGCATCATTGTAATTAGACCTGCAGCGCACTAACAGCATCCGCTGCATCACTGTAATTAGACCTGCAGTGCACTAACAGCATCCCCTGCATCACTGTAATTAGGAATTATACATGCAATGCACTAACAGCATCCCCTGCATCACTGTAATTAGAAATGCAATGCACTAACAGCATCCCCTGCATCACTGTAATTAGACATGCAGCACACTAACAGCATCCCCTGCATCACTGTAATTAGGCCTGCAGCGCACTAACAGCATTTCCAGCATCACTGTAAGACATGCATCGCACTAACAGCATCCCCTGCATCACTGTAATTAGGCCTGCAGCGCACTAACATCATTCCCTGCATCACTGTAATTAGGCCTGCAGCGGACTTTCAGCATCCCCTGCATCACTGTAATTATGCCTGCAGCGCACTAACAGCATCCCTGCATCTCTGTAATTAAGCCTGCAGCGGACTAACAGCAATCCCCTGCATCACTGTAATTAGGCCTGCAGTGCACTAACAGCATCCACTGCATCACTGTAATTAGGCCTCAGTGCACTAACAGCACCCCCTGCATCACTGTAATTAGACATGCAGCGCACTAACAGCATCCGCTGCATCACTGTAATTAGACATGCAGCGTCCTAACAGCATCCCCTGCATCACTGTAATTAGACATGCAGCGCACTAACAGCATCCTCTGCATCACTGTAATTAGGCCTGCAGTGCACTAACAGCATCCCCTGCATGACTGTAATTAGACCTGCAGCGCTCTAGCAGCATCCCCTGCATCACTGTAATTAGGCCTGCAGCACACCAACAGCATCCCCTGCATCACTGTAATTAGGCCTGCAGCGCACTAACAGCATACCCTGCATCACTGTAATTAGGCCTGCAGTGCACTAACAGCATACCCTGCATCACTGTAATTCTGCCTGCAGCGCACTAACAGCATCCCATGCATCACTGTATTTAGGCCTGCAGCACTCTAACAGCATCCCCTGCATCACTGTAATTAGGCCTGCAGTGCACTAAAAGCATACCCTGCATCACTGTAATTAGACCTGCAGCACACTAACACTACCCCTGCATCACTGCAATTAGGCCTGCAGCGCACTAACAGCATCCCCTGCATCACTGTAATTAGGCCTGCAGCGCACCAACAGCATCCCCTGCATCACTGTAATTAGACATGCAACGCACTAACAGCATCCCCTGCATCACTGTAATTAGGCCTGCAGCGCACAAACAGCATCCCCTGCATCACTGTAATAAGACCTGCAGTGTACTAACAGCATACCCTGCATCACTGTAATTAGACCTGCAATGCCCTAACAGCATCCCCTGCATCACTGTAATTAGGCCTGCAGCGCACTAACAGCATCTCCTACATCACTGTAATTAGACCTGCAGTGCCCTAACAGCATCCCCTGCTTTACTGTAATTAGGCCTGCAGCGCACTAAAAGCATTCCCTGCATTACTGTAATTAGGCCTGCAGCGCACTAACAGCATCATCTGCATCACTGTAATTAGACATGCAGCTCACTAACAGCATCCCCTGCATCACTATAATTAGACATGCAGCGCACTAACAGCATCTCCTGCATCACTGTAATTAGGCCTGCAGCTGACTAACAGCATCCCCTGCATCACTGTAATTAGGCCTGCAGTGCACTAACAGCATCCCCTGCATCACTGTAATTAGGCCTGCAGTGCACTAACAGCACCCCCTGCATCACTGTAATTAGACATGCAGCGCACTAATAGCATCCGCTGCATCACTGTAATTAGACATGCAGCGTCCTAACAGCATCCCCTGCATCACTGTAATTAGACATGCAGCGCACTAACAGCATCCTCTGCATCACTGTAATTAGGCCTGCAGTGCACTAACAGCATCCCCTGCATCACTGTAATTAGACCTGCAGTGCCCTAACAGCATCCCCTGAATCACTGTAATTAGACCTGCAGTGCCCTAACAGCATCCCCTGCATCAGTGTAATTAGGCCTGCAGCGCACTAAAAGCATCCCCTGCATTGCTGTAATTAGGCCTGCAGCGCACTAACAGCATCCTCTGCATCACTGTAATTAGACATGCAGCTCACTAACAGCATCCCCTGCATCACTATAATTAGACATGCAGCGCACTAACAGCATCTCCTGCATCACTGTAATTAGGCCTGCAGCGGACTAACAGCATCCCCTGCATCACTGTAATTAGGCCTGCAGTGCACTAACAGCATCCCCATGCATCACTGTAATTAGGCCTGCAGTGCACTAACAGCACCCCCTGCATCATTTGTAATTAGACATGCAGCGCACTAACAGCATCCGCTGCATCACTGTAATTAGACATGCAGCGTCCTAACAGCATCCCCTGCATCACTGTAATTAGACATGCAGCGCACTAACAGCATCCTCTGCATCACTGTAATTAGGCCTGCAGTGCACTAACAGCATCTCCTGCATCACTGTAATTAGACCTGCAGTGCCCTAACAGCATCCCCTGCATCACTGTAATTAGACCTGCAGTGCCCTAACAGCATCCCCTGCATCACTGTAATTAGACCTGCAGTGCCCTAACAGCATCCCCTGCATCACTGTAATTAGGCCTGCAGCGCACTAAAAGCATCCCCTGCATTGCTGTAATTAGGCCTGCAGCGCACTAACAGCATCCTCTGCATCACTGTAATTAGACATGCAGCTCACTAACAGCATCCCCTGCATCACTATAATTAGACATGCAGCGCACTAACAGCATCTCCTGCATCACTGTAATTAGGCCTGCAGCGGACTAACAGCATCCCCTGCATCACTGTAATTAGGCCTGCAGTGCACTAACAGCATCCCCTGCATCACTGTAATTAGGCCTGCAGTGCACTAACAGCACCCCCTGCATCACTGTAATTAGACCTGCAGCACACCAACAGCATCCCCTGCATCACTGTAATTAGACCGGCAGCGCACTAACAGCATACCCTGCATTACTGTAATTAGACCTGCAGTGCCCTAACAGCATCCCCTGCATCACTGTAATTAGACCTGCAGTGTACTAACAGCATACCCTGCATCACTGTAATTAGACCTGCAGTGCCCTAACATCATCCCCTGCATCACTGTAATTAGGCCTGCAGCGCACTAACAGCATCTGTTGCATCACTGTAATTAGACCTGCAGTGCCCTAACAGCATCCCCTGCATCACTGTAATTAGGCCTGCAGCGCACTAACAGCATCCCCTGCATTACTGTAATTAGGCCTGCAGCGCACTAACAGCATCTTCTGCATCACTGTAATAAGACATGCAGCTCACTAACAGCATCTCCTGCATCACTGTAATTAGACCTGCAGCGCACTAACAGCATCTCCTGCATCACTGTAATTAGACCTGCAGTACCCTAACAGCATCCCCTGCATCACTGTAATTAGGCTTGCAGCGCACTAACAGCATCCCCTGCATCACTGTAATTAGACATGCAGCGCACTAACAGCATCCCCTGCATCACTGTTATTAGACATGCAGCACACTAACAGCATCCCCTGCATCACTGTAATTAGACCTGCATCACACTAACAGCATCCCCTGCATCACTGTAATTAGACATGCAACGCACCAACAGCATTGCCTGCATCACTGTAATTAGACATGCAATGCACTAACAGCATCCCCTGCATCACTGTAATTAGGCCTACAGCGCACTAACAGCATCCCTTGCATCACTGTAATTAGACATGCAGCGCACTAACAGCATCCCCTGCATCACTGTAATTAGGCCTGCAGCGCATTAACAGCATCCCCTGCATCACTGTAATTAGACATGCAGCGCACTAACAGCATCCCCTGCATCACTGTAATTAGACATGCAGCGCACTAACAGCATCCTCTGCATCACTGTAATTAGGCCTGCAGCACACTAACAGCATCCCCTGCATCACTGTAATTAGACATGCAGCGCACTAACAGCATCTTCTGCATCACTGTAATTAGACATGCAGCTCACTAACAGCATCCCCTACATCACTGTAATTAGACATGCAGCGCACTAACAGCATCCCCTGCATCACTGTAATTAGACATGCAGCGCACTAACAGCATCCGCTGCATCACTGTAATTAGACCTACAATGCACTAACAGCATCCCCTGCATCACTGTAATTAGGAATTATACATGCAGCGCCCTAACAGCATCCCCTGCATTACTGTAATTAGAAATGCAACGCACTAACAGCATCCCCTGCATCACTGTAATTAGACATGCAGCACACTAACAGCACCCCCTGCATCACTGTAATTAGACATGCAGCGCACTAACAGCATCCGCTGCATCACTGTAATTAGACCTACAATGCACTAACAGCATCCCCTGCATCACTGTAATTAGGAATTATACATGCAATGCACTAACAGCATCCCCTGCATCACTGTAATTAGAAATGCAATGCACTAACAGCATCCCCTACATCACTGTAATTAGACATGCAGCACACTAACAGCATCCCCTGCATCACTGTAATTAGGCCTGCAGCGCACTAACAGCATTTCCAGCATCACTGTAAGACATGCATCGCACTAACAGCATCCCCTGCATCACTGTAATTAGGCCTGCAGCGCACTAACATCATTCCCTGCATCACTGTAATTAGGCCTGCAGCGGACTTTCAGCATCCCCTGCATCACTGTAATTATGCCTGCAGCGCACTAACAGCATCCCTGCATCTCTGTAATTAAGCCTGCAGCGGACTAACAGCATCCCCTGCATCACTGTAATTAGGCCTGCAGTGCACTAACAGCATCCCCTGCATCACTGTAATTAGACATGCAGCACACTAACAGCATCCCCTGCATCATTGTAATTAGGCCTGCAGCGCACTAACAGCATTTCCAGCATCACTGTAAGACATGCATCGCACTAACAGCATCCCCTGCATCACTGTAATTAGGCCTGCAGCGCACTAACATCATTCCCTGCATCACTGTAATTAGGCCTGCAGCGGACTTTCAGCATCCCCTGCATCACTGTAATTATGCCTGCAGCGCACTAACAGCATCCCTGCATCTCTGTAATTAAGCCTGCAGCGGACTAACAGCATCCCCTGCATCACTGTAATTAGGCCTCAGTGCACTAACAGCACCCCCTGCATCACTGTAATTAGACATGCAGCGCACTAACAGCATCCGCTGCATCACTGTAATTAGACATGCAGCGTCCTAACAGCATCCCCTGCATCACTGTAATTAGACATGCAGCGCACTAACAGCATCCTCTGCATCACTGTAATTAGGCCTGCAGTGCACTAACAGCATCCCCTGCATGACTGTAATTAGACCTGCAGCGCTCTAGCAGCATCCCCTGCATCACTGTAATTAGGCCTGCAGTGCACTAACAGCATACCCTGCATCACTGTAATTCGGCCTGCAGCGCACTAACAGCATCCCATGCATCACTGTAATTAGGCCTGCAGCACTCTAACAGCATCCCCTGCATCACTGTAATTAGGCCTGCAGTGCACTAAAAGCATACCCTGCATCACTGTAATTAGACCTGCAGCACACTAACACTACCCCTGCATCACTGCAATTAGGCCTGCAGCGCACTAACAGCATCCCCTGCATCACTGTAATTAGGCCTGCAGCGCACCAACAGCATCCCCTGCATCACTGTAATTAGACATGCAACGCACTAACAGCATCCCCTGCATCACTGTAATTAGGCCTGCAGCGCACAAACAGCATCCCCTGCATCACTGTAATAAGACCTGCAGTGTACTAACAGCATACCCTGCATCACTGTAATTAGACCTGCACAGCCCTAACAGCATCCCCTGCATCACTGTAATTAGGCCTGCAGCGCACTAACAGCATCTCCTACATCACTGTAATTAGACCTGCAGTGCCCTAACAGCATCCCCTGCTTTACTGTAATTAGGCCTGCAGCGCACTAAAAGCATTCCCTGCATTACTGTAATTAGGCCTGCAGCGCACTAACAGCATCATCTGCATCACTGTAATTAGACATGCAGCTCACTAACAGCATCCCCTGCATCACTATAATTAGACATGCAGCGCACTAACAGCATCTCCTGCATCACTGTAATTAGGCCTGCAGCTGACTAACAGCATCCCCTGCATCACTGTAATTAGGCCTGCAGTGCACTAACAGCATCCCCTGCATCACTGTAATTAGGCCTGCAGTGCACTAACAGCACCCCCTGCATCACTGTAATTAGACATGCAGCGCACTAACAGCATCCGCTGCATCACTGTAATTAGACATGCAGCGTCCTAACAGCATCCCCTGCATCACTGTAATTAGGCCTGCAGCGGACTTTCAGCATCCCCTGCATCACTGTAATTATGCCTGCAGCGCACTAACAGCATCCCTGCATCTCTGTAATTAAGCCTGCAGCGGACTAACAGCATCCCCTGCATCACTGTAATTAGGCCTCAGTGCACTAACAGCACCCCCTGCATCACTGTAATTAGACATGCAGCGCACTAACAGCATCCGCTGCATCACTGTAATTAGACATGCAGCGTCCTAACAGCATCCCCTGCATCACTGTAATTAGACATGCAGCGCACTAACAGCATCCTCTGCATCCCTGTAATTAGGCCTGCAGTGCACTAACAGCATCCCCTGCATGACTGTAATTAGACCTGCAGCGCTCTAGCAGCATCCCCTGCATCACTGTAATTAGGCCTGCAGCACACCAACAGCATCCCCTGCATCACTGTAATTAGGCCTGCAGCGCACTAACAGCATACCCTGCATCACTGTAATTAGGCCTGCAGTGCACTAACAGCATACCCTGCATCACTGTAATTCGGCCTGCAGCGCACTAACAGCATCCCATGCATCACTGTAATTAGGCCTGCAGCACTCTAACAGCATCCCCTGCATCACTGTAATTAGGCCTGCAGTGCACTAAAAGCATACCCTGCATCACTGTAATTAGACCTGCAGCACACTAACACTACCCCTGCATCACTGCAATTAGGCCTGCAGCGCACTAACAGCATCCCCTGCATCACTGTAATTAGGCCTGCAGCGCACCAACAGCATCCCCTGCATCACTGTAATTAGACATGCAACGCACTAACAGCATCCCCTGCATCACTGTAATTAGGCCTGCAGCGCACAAACAGCATCCCCTGCATCACTGTAATAAGACCTGCAGTGTACTAACAGCATACCCTGCATCACTGTAATTAGACCTGCACAGCCCTAACAGCATCCCCTGCATCACTGTAATTAGGCCTGCAGCGCACTAACAGCATCTCCTACATCACTGTAATTAGACCTGCAGTGCCCTAACAGCATCCCCTGCTTTACTGTAATTAGGCCTGCAGCGCACTAAAAGCATTCCCTGCATTACTGTAATTAGGCCTGCAGCGCACTAACAGCATCATCTGCATCACTGTAATTAGACATGCAGCTCACTAACAGCATCCCCTGCATCACTATAATTAGACATGCAGCGCACTAACAGCATCTCCTGCATCACTGTAATTAGGCCTGCAGCTGACTAACAGCATCCCCTGCATCACTGTAATTAGGCCTGCAGTGCACTAACAGCATCCCCTGCATCACTGTAATTAGGCCTGCAGTGCACTAACAGCACCCCCTGCATCACTGTAATTAGACATGCAGCGCACTAACAGCATCCGCTGCATCACTGTAATTAGACATGCAGCGTCCTAACAGCATCCCCTGCATCACTGTAATTAGGCCTGCAGCGGACTTTCAGCATCCCCTGCATCACTGTAATTATGCCTGCAGCGCACTAACAGCATCCCTGCATCTCTGTAATTAAGCCTGCAGCGGACTAACAGCATCCCCTGCATCACTGTAATTAGGCCTCAGTGCACTAACAGCACCCCCTGCATCACTGTAATTAGACATGCAGCGCACTAACAGCATCCGCTGCATCACTGTAATTAGACATGCAGCGTCCTAACAGCATCCCCTGCATCACTGTAATTAGACATGCAGCGCACTAACAGCATCCTCTGCATCACTGTAATTAGGCCTGCAGTGCACTAACAGCATCCCCTGCATGACTGTAATTAGACCTGCAGCGCTCTAGCAGCATCCCCTGCATCACTGTAATTAGGCCTGCAGCACACCAACAGCATCCCCTGCATCACTGTAATTAGGCCTGCAGCGCACTAACAGCATACCCTGCATCACTGTAATTAGGCCTGCAGTGCACTAACAGCATACCCTGCATCACTGTAATTCGGCCTGCAGCGCACTAACAGCATCCCATGCATCACTGTAATTAGGCCTGCAGCACTCTAACAGCATCCCCTGCATCACTGTAATTAGGCCTGCAGTGCACTAAAAGCATACCCTGCATCACTGTAATTAGACCTGCAGCACACTAACACTACCTCTGCATCACTGCAATTAGGCCTGCAGCGCACTAACAGCATCCCCTGCATCACTGTAATTAGGCCTGCAGCGCACCAACAGCATCCCCTGCATCACTGTAATTAGACATGCAACGCACTAACAGCATCCCCTGCATCACTGTAATTAGGCCTGCAGCGCACAAACAGCATCCCCTGCATCACTGTAATAAGACCTGCAGTGTACTAACAGCATACCCTGCATCACTGTAATTAGACCTGCACAGCCCTAACAGCATCCCCTGCATCACTGTAATTAGGCCTGCAGCGCACTAACAGCATCTCCTACATCACTGTAATTAGACCTGCAGTGCCCTAACAGCATCCCCTGCTTTACTGTAATTAGGCCTGCAGCGCACTAAAAGCATTCCCTGCATTACTGTAATTAGGCCTGCAGCGCACTAACAGCATCATCTGCATCACTGTAATTAGACATGCAGCTCACTAACAGCATCCCCTGCATCACTATAATTAGACATGCAGCGCACTAACAGCATCTCCTGCATCACTGTAATTAGGCCTGCAGCTGACTAACAGCATCCCCTGCATCACTGTAATTAGGCCTGCAGTGCACTAACAGCATCCCCTGCATCACTGTAATTAGGCCTGCAGTGCACTAACAGCACCCCCTGCATCACTGTAATTAGACATGCAGCGCACTAACAGCATCCGCTGCATCACTGTAATTAGACATGCAGCGTCCTAACAGCATCCCCTGCATCACTGTAATTAGACATGCAGCGCACTAACAGCATCCTCTGCATCACTGTAATTAGGCCTGCAGTGCACTAACAGCATCCCCTGCATCACTGTAATTAGACCTGCAGTGCCCTAACAGCATCCCCTGCATCACTGTAATTAGACCTGCAGTGCCCTAACAGCATCCCCTGCATCACTGTAATTAGGCCTGCAGTGCACTAAAAGCATCCCCTGCATTGCTGTAATTAGGCCTGCAGCGCACTAACAGCATCCTCTGCATCACTGTAATTAGACATGCAGCTCACTAACAGCATCCCCTGCATCACTATAATTAGACATGCAGCGCACTAACAGCATCTCCTGCATCACTGTAATTAGGCCTGCAGCGGACTAACAGCATCCCCTGCATCACTGTAATTAGGCCTGCAGTGCACTAACAGCATCCCCATGCATCACTGTAATTAGGCCTGCAGTGCACTAACAGCACCCCCTGCATCACTGTAATTAGACATGCAGCGCACTAACAGCATCCGCTGCATCACTGTAATTAGACATGCAGCGTCCTAACAGCATCCCCTGCATCACTGTAATTAGACATGCAGCGCACTAACAGCATCCTCTGCATCACTGTAATTAGGCCTGCAGTGCACTAACAGCATCTCCTGCATCACTGTAATTAGACCTGCAGTGCCCTAACAGCATCCCCTGCATCACTGTAATTAGACCTGCAGTGCCCTAACAGCATCCCCTGCATCACTGTAATTAGACCTGCAGTGCCCTAACAGCATCCCCTGCATCACTGTAATTAGGCCTGCAGCGCACTAAAAGCATCCCCTGCATTGCTGTAATTAGGCCTGCAGCGCACTAACAGCATCCTCTGCATCACTGTAATTAGACATGCAGCTCACTAACAGCATCCCCTGCATCACTATAATTAGACATGCAGCGCACTAACAGCATCTCCTGCATCACTGTAATTAGGCCTGCAGCGGACTAACAGCATCCCCTGCATCACTGTAATTAGGCCTGCAGTGCACTAACAGCATCCCCTGCATCACTGTAATTAGGCCTGCAGTGCACTAACAGCACCCCCTGCATCACTGTAATTAGACCTGCAGCACACCAACAGCATCCCCTGCATCACTGTAATTAGGCCTGCAGCGCACTAACAGCATACCCTGCATTACTGTAATTAGACCTGCAGTGCCCTAACAGCATCCCCTGTATCACTGTAATTAGACCTGCAGTGTACTAACAGCATACCCTGCATCACTGTAATTAGACCTGCAGTGCCCTAACATCATCCCCTGCATCACTGTAATTAGGCCTGCAGCGCACTAACAGCATCTGTTGCATCACTGTAATTAGACCTGCAGTGCCCTAACAGCATCCCCTGCATCACTGTAATTAGGCCTGCAGCGCACTAACAGCATCCCCTGCATTACTGTAATTAGGCCTGCAGCGCACTAACAGCATCTTCTGCATCACTGTAATAAGACATGCAGCTCACTAACAGCATCTCCTGCATCACTGTAATTAGACCTGCAGCGCACTAACAGCATCTCCTGCATCACTGTAATTAGACCTGCAGTACCCTAACAGCATCCCCTGCATCACTGTAATTAGGCTTGCAGCGCACTAACAGCATCCCCTGCATCACTGTAATTAGACATGCAGCGCACTAACAGCATCCCCTGCATCACTGTTATTAGACATGCAGCGCACTAACAGCATCCCCTGCATCACTGTAATTAGACATGCATCACACTAACAGCATCCCCTGCATCACTGTAATTAGACATGCAACGCACCAACAGCATTGCCTGCATCACTGTAATTAGACATGCAATGCACTAACAGCATCCCTGCATCACTGTAATTAGGCCTACAGCGCACTAACAGCATCCCTTGCATCACTGTAATTAGACATGCAGCGCACTAACAGCATCCCCTGCATCACTGTAATTAGGCCTGCAGCGCATTAACAGCATCCCCTGCATCACTGTAATTAGACATGCAGCGCACTAACAGCATCCCCTGCATCACTGTAATTAGACATGCAGCGCACTAACAGCATCCTCTGCATCACTGTAATTAGGCCTGCAGCACACTAACAGCATCCCCTGCATCACTGTAATTAGACATGCAGCGCACTAACAGCATCACTGTAATTAGACATGCAGCGCACTAACAGCATCCCCTGCATCACTGACATTAGGCTTGCAGCGCACTAACAGCATTTCCTGCATCACTGTAGTTAGACCTGCATCGCACTAACAGCATCCCCTGCAGAATATATATGCATCAGTGATAGTGTTATTATAACTAGGTAATCTACACTCCTTGCATTTTGGATCTGCTCAGAATATATATGCATCAGTGATAGTGTTATTATAACTAGGTAATCTACACTGTCAATTTGTATATCATAAGCTATATTGTATTCTAGGATGAAACTGTTTTGCAGCTTTATATAGTTGGTAACTACTATCTTAGTGTTTGTTTTAGTTGAGTTTTATGGCTTGCTCTGTAAACGGGAGTGGGATGTTAGGCCTTGATTGCAATTACTAGAGACACATGGGGGTAAATTTACTAAGATTCGTAATTTCCGAAAAAAGGTCAAAGTTCAATCACGAATGACATCGACAGCGTAAAACTGCAACTTTTTGAATTGATTACGATGGATTTACTAAGCTGTCGTATTCGGGTTTTTCTTTTCTTCCGATGTCGATGTCATTCGTTTTTTTTACCTATTTTTACGGCAGTGATTAGCAAAACACTGCCGTTTTTTTTTACAATCAATCTCGGCCGGATCCGTGTGATCCGTGCTGGGGTTCTTATTTTTTTTTTTTTTAATTAAACACTGTAAAATAATTAAAAAAAATGCGTGGGGTCCCCCCTCCTAAGCATAACCAGCCTCGGGCTCTTTGAGCCGATCCTGGTTGCAGAAATATGGGAAAAAAAATGACAGGGGTTCCCCCATATTTAAGCAACCAGCATCGGGCTCTGCGCCTGGTCCTGGTCCCAAAAATACGGGGGACAAAAAGAGTAGGGGTCCCCCGTATTTTTAAAACCAGCACCGGGCTCCACTAGCTGGACAGATAATGCCACAGCCGGGGGTCACTTTTATACAGCGCCCTGCGGCCGTGGCATCAAAAATCCAACTAGTCACCCCTGGCCGGGGTACCCTGGGGGAGTGGGGACCCCTTCAATCAAGGGGTGTCCCCCCCAGCCACCCAAGGGCCAGGGGTGAAGCCCGAGGCTGTCCCCCCCCATCCAATGGGCTGCGGATGGGGAGGCTGATAGCCTTTGTTGTAAAAGAAAAGATATTGTTTTTAGTAGCAGTACTACAAGGCCCAGCAAGCCTCCCCCGCATGCTGGTACTTGGAGAACCACAAGTACCAGCATGCGACGGAAAAACGGGCCCGCTGGTACCTGTAGTACTACTACTAAAAAAATACCCAAAAAAAGACAAGACACACACACCGTGAAAGTAAAGATTTATTACATACATACACACATACATACATACTTACCTTAAGTTCCCACGCAGGTCGGTCCTCTTCTCCAGTAGAATCCAAGGGGTACCTGTTGAATAAATTATACTCACGAGATCCAGGGGTCCAGGCTCCTCGGGAAATCCAGGGGTAATCCACGTACTTGCATAAAATAAGAAAACGGAAAGCCGAGCCACGAACTGAAAGGGGCCCCATGTTTTCACATGGGACTCCTTTCCACGAATGCCAGAAAGCCACTCTGACTTCTGTCTAAGTGGGTTTCTTCAGCCAATCAGGGAGTGCCACGTTGTAGCACTCTCCTGATCGGCTGTGTGCTCTTGTCCTCACTGACAGGCAGCACACGGCAGTGTTACAATGTAGCGCCTATGCGCTACATTGTAACCAATGATGGGAACTTTCTGCCCTGCGGTTGACCTAAAGTGACGTCACCGCTGAGCAGAAAGTTCCCATCATTGGTTACAATGTAGCGCATAGGCCAGGCCTGGCCAACCTGTGGCTCTCCAGCTGTTGTAAAACTACAAGTCCCATCATGCTTTGCCACAGTTTTGCTATTAGGGAAGGCTAAAACTGTGGAAGGGCATGCTGGGATGTGTAGTTTCACAACATCTGGAGAGCCACAGGTTGGCCAGGCCTGGCATAGGCGCTACATTGTAACACTGCCGTGTGCTGCCTGTCAGTGAGGACAGGACCACACAGCCGATCAGGAGAGTGCTACAACGTGGCGCTCCCTGATTGGCTGAAGAAACCCACTTAGCCAGAAGGCAAAGTGGGTTTCTTGCATTCGGGGAAAGGTGACCCATGTGCAAACATGGGTCCCCTTTCAGTTCGTGGTCGGGACACCGTTTTTTTATTTTTGGCAAGTACGTGGATTAACCCTGGATTTGCCGAGGAGCCTGGACCCCTGGATCTCGTGAGTATAATTTATTCAACAGGTACCCTTGGATTCTACTGGACAAGAGGACCGACCTGCGTGGGGCCATAGGTAAGTATGTATGTATGTATGTGTGTATGTAAGTAATAAAATTATACTTTCACGGTGTGTGTGTCTTGTCTTTTTTTGGGTATTTTTTTAGTGGTAGTACTACAGGTACCAGCGGGCCCGTTTTTCCGCCGCATGCTGGTACTTGTGGTTCTCCAAGTACCAGCATGCGGGGGAGGCTTGCTGGGACTTGTAGTACTGCTACTAAAAACAATATCTTTTATTTTACAACAAAGGCTATCAGCCCTCCCATCCGCAGCCCATTGGATGGGGGGGGGACAGCCTCGGGCTTCACCCCTGGCCCTTGGATGGCTGGGGGGGGGGACCCCTTGATTGAAGGGGTCCCCACTCCCCCAGGGTACCCCGGCCAGGGGTGACTAGTTGGATTTTTGATGCCACGGCCGCAGGGCGCTGTATAAAAGTGACCCCCGGCTGTGGCATTATCTGTCCAGCTAGTGGAGCCCGGTGCTGGTTTTAAAAATACGGGGGACCCCTACTCTTTTTGTCCCCCGTATTTTTGGGACCAGGACCAGGCGCAGAGCCCGATGCTGGTTGCTTAAATATGGGGGAACCCCTGTCATTTTTTTCCCCATATTTCTGCAACCAGGATCGGCTCAAAGAGCCCGAGGCTGGTTATGCTTAGGAGGGGGGACCCCACGCAATTTTTTTAGCAAAAATAAGCACTTTCACACCCCTTCCCACTGATATACATGCACGGATCTCATGGATCCCTGCATGCATCTCAAATCACGGATAAAAAAAGCAGGTCTGTTTTTTTTTAGGACTTTTTTACGAGTTGTAATTTTTCACGGCAGTGTTTTGTGTTTTTTTGCTTTGCACTTCTTAGTAAATGACCGAGATTCATACTTAAACAGCCGCGTTTTGACCGATGGTGTATTCATTCGTAATTTTTTACCTGAACTAGCAAAAAATTACGAATGCCCTCATCACTGCCGTGATTAGTGTTTAGTAAATGACCGAGATTTACCGAGATGACACTTTGATGAAAAAACGGCATCTCGGTCAAAATCGGGAGCTTAGTAAATATACCCCATGGATACTTACCATTCATAAGGAAAGATGCTTGGCTGAACAACAGCCAGCTGAACAGGGCTTTATTATAAGGGTTATGAAAATATTACAATATAGACTTACCCAGGACTTACCAGGACGAAAACAGACGGAAACAACCCACCGACAAAACAGAAAACATCGTCCCTTCCTTACATTCCCAATCATCTGTGTATTTCAGCGTATGTAAATATTTTACCAACTAAAATCCTCATGACCTCTAAGAACAAAATACAACCAATTTGGTAGACAACTATATAAATTGTGATTGTACATACCAGTTTGTCACTTTGCTCTATAATGCACAGTTAACATACAGCAGAACAACACCAGTAAATAGGCACCTGCACTTTTAACTTGAACAAGTAAAACCTTACACTCTCAGCCTAGAAAACACTGATTTCATCTCAAACTAACTATGTTCCACAAATTGATTTTCTGCATTGCTCTTCATGGAGTATTCATAAAGACCATTGCATCATTCAGTCTCCCAGCAACTCACCCCTCTGTACATGTTGCCCACTCAATTCTACACTCCCCTCTTATTAGCACTCATGAGCTTTTTACTTCCCTATACTCATTGACAATAACATCTACAACCTCTCACCATAAAAAACTTTCACAAACCTCTGACACCCACATTTATCTCTCTCTTCTGCTTCTGATAGCTGGTGACATTTCACCAAATCCAGGACCCAGCCACTTGCATCGCTCACATTCACCTGATTCACAGCAACATAGAAATCCAGCTAACTTCATAAACATCACATGTCTTCCATCACCCTCCAGATCACTAAAATGTGCCTTATGGAATGCACGCTCTGTTTGTAACAAATTAACATCCATCCATGACCTTTTCATATCTAACAACATCAATCTGCTGGCTATAACAGAAACCTGGCTCACACAATCTGACACAGCCTCCCCTGCAGCACTGGCATATGGTGGTCTCCACTTTACACACACCTCCAGACCCGATAATCATAAAGGAGGAGTAGTTGGACTTTTACTTTCCCAATCTTTTGCATATACTGTTCTACCACAGGTTCCATCACTCACATTTACATCATTTGAAGTACATTCCATTAGGGTTTACTCTCCTTTCTCTCTGCGTGTTGCAGCTATCTACCGCCCACCTGGGCATCCAAAACAATTTTTGGAAGATTTTTCTGCCTGGCTCCCTCACTTCCTATCCTCTGACATCTCCACCATTATCATGGGTGATTTCAATATTGCTATTGATTGTCCAAAATCTGCTGCGCATGCCTCCAAACTACTCTCTCTAACCTCCTCTCTTGGCCTCTCCCAATGGACTGACTCCTCTACTCATCAGGCGGGCCACTGCCTTGATCTAGTATTCACCAGACTATGCTCCATCGCTGAACTCACTAACACTCCTTTCCCCCTCTCAGATCACAACCTTATCACCTGCATGCTTTCCTCTGTTAATTCAAACCCTGTGTTGCGGAAGTCCTCCAATCTTCCTCAAACTCGCAGAAATATTAACACAATTAATCTTCAAGAACTTTCCACTTCACTCCAACAACTGCTTTCACCTATTTCTGCATTCACCTCTCCTGAGATGGCTGTATCACACCTTAATGAGACTCTAGAACTAGCCCTTGATGAAGTGGCTCCAGCTACCCATCACACTCCACGTAGGCCTAGATGTCAACCATGGCACTCCAAATTAACAAGACAACTACAAAAACTCACACGAAAACTTGAACGTCAGTGGCGTAAATCTCGTATTTCAAGTGACTTCCTCACATATAAGACAGTCTACAATTCTTATAAAAATGCCCTGGACACTGCCAAACAAACATATTTTCAAACTCTTATCTCTGCTCAAGCCTCTAACCCCAAACGACTCTTTAATACATTGAAATCACTTCTGAATCCTCCCGCACCTACCCCACCAGCCACTATCAAGGCACAGGATCTTGCTTCCTACTTCAAGGAGAAGATTGCTAAGATCCGAGATGAAATGGTATGCTCTTCGGCAGCCAGTGACCTGCTCCGTTCTTTACCTGAACCCTCTGGCACTCTCTTCATTTGATCCCACAAATGAAGATAAAGTATCATCACTCTTCTCATCCTGCTTCTCTACTACCTCTCCTCTTCATCCTTTACCCTCACAAATAAGTAAAGCTTTGTCTCTGGTGCTCATCCCTACCTTAACTCTTTTGGTTTTCAGTATCATCTGTACGCAGATGATACTCAGATCTACCTATCCTCCCCTGACTTGTCCCTATCTGTACCGGACCGTGTCACTGAATGCCTTTCTGCCATCTCATCCTGGATGACATCTCGCCACCTCAAACTTAATATTTCAAAGACAGAGTTAATTATATTTCCACCGGCCAATAGTAGGTACCAACCTGATATCTCTATCACTGTTGAAAACTCGACTATCTACCCTACCCCACAAGCTCGCTGCCTAGGTGTCATCCTTGACTCTGATCTGTCCTTTGTTCCCCACATTCAATCTGTCTCAAGATCATGTTACATGCATCTAAAAAACATATCCAAAATACGACCATACCTTACACAAGACTCTGTTAAAACTCTAATCCACGCTCTCATTATCTCCCGCATTGATTATTGCAATAGTCTCCTAACTGGTCTTCCCAAAACAAGACTCTCACCACTACAATCCATTCTGACTGCAGCTGCGAGGCTTATCTTCCTCGCTAGACGTTCATCGTCTGCAGATCCACTCTGTCAGTCCCTCCATTGGTTACCTGTACTCTACCGCATTCAATATAAAATACTTTTACTCACACACAAGGCCATTAACCAAACTACACCAACGTACATCACTTCGCTTATCACAAAATATCTCCCAACCCGACCTCTTCGCTCTTCACAAGACCTGCGTCTCTCATCCACACTCATTACTCGCTCCCACTCACGACTGCAGGACTTTCATCGGGCTGCACCCACTCTGTGGAATGCCCTACCACGCACAATAAGACTCTCCTCTAGTCTCCAAACCTTCAAGCGTTCCCTCAAAACTCATCTCTTTAGGCAAGCGTATCAAATTCCTGAACCGCCCACATAACTTTTATAAACCTTCCTATCAAATTACATCCACTCTGTACAGTCCACACATATCCTCACATGTCTGTTCATTCTATGCAATAGATAGCACCTTTCCTTGTGTACATATGCCTATTTCCCTATAGATTGTAAGCTTGCGAGCAGGGCCTTCCTACCTCTATGACTGTTATCACCCAGTTTGTTATTGTTATTTCAAATTGTAAAGCGCAACGGAATTTGCTGCGCTATATAAGAAACTGTTAATAAATAAAATAAATAAATAAATCACTGTAATTAGGCCTGCAGCGCACTAACAGCATCCCTTGCATCACTGTAATTAGACATGCAGCGCACTAACAGCATCCCCTGCATCACTGTAATTAGACATGCAGCGCACTAACAGCATCCCCTGCATCACTGTAATTAGACATGCAGTGCACTAACAGCATCCCCTGCATCACTGTCATTAGGATTGCAGCGCACTAACAGCATTCTCTGCATCACTGTCACTAAGCTTGCAGCGCACTAACAGCGTTTCCTGCATCACTGTAGCTAGACCTGCATCGCACTAACAGCATCCCCTCCATCACTGTAATTAGGCCTGCAGCGCACTAATAGCATCCCTTGCATCACTGTAATTAGACATGCAGCGCACTAACAGCATCCCCTGCATCACTGTAATTAGACATGCAGCGCACTAACAGCATCCCCTGCATCACTGTAATTAGACATGCAGAGCACTAACAGCATCCCCTGCATCACTGTCATTAGGATTGCAGCGCACTAACAGCATTCTCTGCATCACTGTCACTAAGCTTGCAGCGCACTAACAGCGTTTCCTGCATCACTGTAGCTAGACCTGCATCGCGCTAACAGCATCCCCTGCATCACTGTAATTAGGCCTGCAGCGCACTAACAGCATCCCTTGCATCACTGTAATTAGACATGCAGCGCACTAACAGCATGCCCTGCATCACTGTAATTAGGCCTGCAGCGCACTAACAGCATCCCTTGCATCACTGTAATTAGACATGCAGCGCACTAACAGCATCCCCTGCATCACTGTAATTAGGCCTGCAGCGCACTAACAGCATCCCCTGCATCACTGTAATTAGACATGCAGCGCACTAACAGCATCCCCTGCATCACTGTAATTAGACATGCAGCGCACTAACAGCATCCTCTGCATCACTGTACTCATAGACATGCAGCCCACTAACAGCATCCCCTGCATCACTGTAATTAGACATGCAGCGCACTAACAGCATCCCCTGCATCACTGTAATTAGACATGCAGCGCACTAACGGCATCCCCTGCATCACTGTAATTAGACATGCAGTGCACTAACAGCATCCCCTGCATCACTGTCATTAGGATTGCAGCGCACTAACAGCATTCTCTGCATCACTGTAACTAAGCTTGCAGCGCACTAACAGCGTTTCCTGCATCACTGTAGCTAGACCTGCATTGCACTAACAGCATCCCCTGCATCACTGTAATTAGGCCTGCAGCGCACTAACAGCATCCCTTGCATCACTGTAATTAGACATGCAGCGCACTAACAGCATCCCCTGCATCACTGTAATTAGGCCTGCAGCGCACTAACAGCATCCCTTGCATCACTGTAATTAGACATGCAGCGCACTAACAGCATCCCCTGCATCACTGTAATTAGGCCTGCAGCGCACTAACAGCATCCCCTGCATCACTGTAATTAGACATGCAGCGCACTAACAGCATCCCCTGCATCACTGTAATTAGACATGCAGCGCACTAACAGCATCCTCTGCATCACTGTACTTAGACATGCAGCTCACTAACAGCATCCGCTGCATCACTGTAATTAGACATGCAGCGCACTAACAGCATTCTCTGCAGCACTGTAATTAGGCCTGCAGCGCACCAACAGCATCCCGTGCATCACTGTAATTAGGCCTGCAGCTCACTAACTGCTTCCCCTGCATCACTGTAATTAGGCCTGCAGCGCACTAACAGCATCCCCTTGATCACTGTAATTAGACATGCAGCGCACTAACAGCATCCCCTGCATCACTGTAATTAGACATGCAGCGCATTAACAGCATCCCCTGCATCACTGTAATTAGGCCTGCAGCTCACTAACAGCTGCCCCTGCATCACTGTAATTAGGCCTGCAGCGCACCAACAGCATCCCTGCATCACTGTAATTAGGCCTGCAGCGCACTAACAGCATCCCCTTGATCACTGTAAATAGACATGCAGCGCACTAACAGCATCCCCTGCATCACTGTAATTAGACATGCAGCGCACTAACAGCATCCCCTGCATCACTGTAATTAGGCCTGCAGCTCACTAACAGCTTCCCCTGCATCACTGTAATTAGGCCTGCAGCGCACTAACAGCATCCCCTGCATCACTGTAATTAGACATGCAACGCACTAACAGCATCCCCTGCATCACTGTAATTAGACATGCAGCTCAGTAACAGCATCCCCTGCATCACTGTAATTAGACATGCATCACACTAACAGCATCCCCTGTATCACTGTAATTAGGAATTAGACTTGCAGCGCACTAGCAGCATCCCCAGCATCACTGTAATTAGACATGCAACGCACCAACAGCATCCCCTGCATCACTGTAATTAGAAATGCAACGCACTAACAGCATCCCCTGCATCACTGTAATTAGGCCTGCAGCGCACTTACAGCATCCCTTGCATCACTGTAATTAGACATGCAGCGCACTAACAGCATCCCCTGCATCACTGTAATTAGGACTGCAGCACACTAACAGCATCCCCTGCATCACTGTAATTAGACATGCAGCGCACTAACAGCATCCCCTGCATCACTGTAATTAGACATGCAGCGCACTAACAGCATCCTCTGCATCACTGTAATTAGGCATGCAGCGCACTAACAGCATCCCCTGCATCACTGTAATTAGACATGCAGCGCACTAACAGCATCCCCTGCATCACTGTAATTAGACATGCAGCTCACTAACAGCATCCCCTGCATCACCGTAATTAGACATGCAGCGAACTAACAGCATTCTCTGCAGCACTGTAATTAGGCCTGCAGCGCACTAACAGCATCCCCTGCATCACTGTAATTAGACATGCAGAGCACTAACAGCATCCCCTGCATCACTGTCATTAGGATTGCAGCGCACTAACAGCATTCTCTGCATCACTGTCACTAAGCTTGCAGCGCACTAACAGCGTTTCCTGCATCACTGTAGCTAGACCTGCATCGCGCTAACAGCATCCCCTGCATCACTGTAATTAGGCCTGCAGCGCACTAACAGCATCCCTTGCATCACTGTAATTAGACATGCAGCGCACTAACAGCATGCCCTGCATCACTGTAATTAGGCCTGCAGCGCACTAACAGCATCCCTTGCATCACTGTAATTAGACATGCAGCGCACTAACAGCATCCCCTGCATCACTGTAATTAGGCCTGCAGCGCACTAACAGCATCCCCTGCATCACTGTAATTAGACATGCAGCGCACTAACAGCATCCCCTGCATCACTGTAATTAGACATGCAGCGCACTAACAGCATCCTCTGCATCACTGTACTCATAGACATGCAGCCCACTAACAGCATCCCCTGCATCACTGTAATTAGACATGCAGCGCACTAACAGCATCCCCTGCATCACTGTAATTAGACATGCAGCGCACTAACGGCATCCCCTGCATCACTGTAATTAGACATGCAGTGCACTAACAGCATCCCCTGCATCACTGTCATTAGGATTGCAGCGCACTAACAGCATTCTCTGCATCACTGTAACTAAGCTTGCAGCGCACTAACAGCGTTTCCTGCATCACTGTAGCTAGACCTGCATTGCACTAACAGCATCCCCTGCATCACTGTAATTAGGCCTGCAGCGCACTAACAGCATCCCTTGCATCACTGTAATTAGACATGCAGCGCACTAACAGCATCCCCTGCATCACTGTAATTAGGCCTGCAGCGCACTAACAGCATCCCTTGCATCACTGTAATTAGACATGCAGCGCACTAACAGCATCCCCTGCATCACTGTAATTAGGCCTGCAGCGCACTAACAGCATCCCCTGCATCACTGTAATTAGACATGCAGCGCACTAACAGCATCCCCTGCATCACTGTAATTAGACATGCAGCGCACTAACAGCATCCTCTGCATCACTGTACTTAGACATGCAGCTCACTAACAGCATCCGCTGCATCACTGTAATTAGACATGCAGCGCACTAACAGCATTCTCTGCAGCACTGTAATTAGGCCTGCAGCGCACCAACAGCATCCCGTGCATCACTGTAATTAGGCCTGCAGCTCACTAACTGCTTCCCCTGCATCACTGTAATTAGGCCTGCAGCGCACTAACAGCATCCCCTTGATCACTGTAATTAGACATGCAGCGCACTAACAGCATCCCCTGCATCACTGTAATTAGACATGCAGCGCATTAACAGCATCCCCTGCATCACTGTAATTAGGCCTGCAGCTCACTAACAGCTGCCCCTGCATCACTGTAATTAGGCCTGCAGCGCACCAACAGCATCCCTGCATCACTGTAATTAGGCCTGCAGCGCACTAACAGCATCCCCTTGATCACTGTAAATAGACATGCAGCGCACTAACAGCATCCCCTGCATCACTGTAATTAGACATGCAGCGCACTAACAGCATCCCCTGCATCACTGTAATTAGGCCTGCAGCTCACTAACAGCTTCCCCTGCATCACTGTAATTAGGCCTGCAGCGCACTAACAGCATCCCCTGCATCACTGTAATTAGACATGCAACGCACTAACAGCATCCCCTGCATCACTGTAATTAGACATGCAGCTCAGTAACAGCATCCCCTGCATCACTGTAATTAGACATGCATCACACTAACAGCATCCCCTGTATCACTGTAATTAGGAATTAGACTTGCAGCGCACTAGCAGCATCCCCAGCATCACTGTAATTAGACATGCAACGCACCAACAGCATCCCCTGCATCACTGTAATTAGAAATGCAACGCACTAACAGCATCCCCTGCATCACTGTAATTAGGCCTGCAGCGCACTTACAGCATCCCTTGCATCACTGTAATTAGACATGCAGCGCACTAACAGCATCCCCTGCATCACTGTAATTAGGACTGCAGCACACTAACAGCATCCCCTGCATCACTGTAATTAGACATGCAGCGCACTAACAGCATCCCCTGCATCACTGTAATTAGACATGCAGCGCACTAACAGCATCCTCTGCATCACTGTAATTAGGCCTGCAGCGCACTAACAGCATCCCCTGCATCACTGTAATTAGACATGCAGCGCACTAACAGCATCCCCTGCATCACTGTAATTAGACATGCAGCTCACTAACAGCATCCCCTGCATCACCGTAATTAGACATGCAGCGAACTAACAGCATTCTCTGCAGCACTGTAATTAGGCCTGCAGCGCACCAACAGCATCCCCTGCATCACTGTAATTAGGCCTGCAGCTCACTAACAGCTTCCCCTGCATCACTGTAATTAGGCCTGCAGCGCACTAACAGCATCCCCTTGATCACTGTAATTAGACATGCAGCGCACTAACAGCATCCCCTGCATCACTGTAATTAGACATGCAGTGCACTAACAGCATCCCCTGCATCACTGTAATTAGGCCTGCAGCTCACTAACAGCTTCCCCTGCATCACTGTAATTAGACCGGCAGCGCACTAACAGCATCCCCTGCATCACTGTAATTAGACCTGCAGCGCACTAACAGCATCCCCTGCATCACTGTAATTAGACATGCAGCGCACTAACAGCATCCCCTGCATAACAGTAATTAGACATGTAGCGCACTAACAGCACCCCCTGCATCACTGTAATTAGACATGCTATGCACTAACAGCATCCCCTGCATCACTGTAATTAGACATGCAACGCACTAACAGCATCCCCTGCATCACTGTAATTAGGCCTGCAGCTCACTAACAGCTTCCCCTGCATCACTGTAATTAGGCCTGCAGCGCACTAACAGCATCCCCTGCATCACTGTAATTAGACATGCAGCTCAGTAACAGCATCCCCTGCATCACTGTAATTAGACATGCATCGCACTAACAGCATCCCTTGCATCACTGTAATTAGACATGTAGCGCACTAACAGCATCCCCTGCATCACTGTAATTAGACTTGCTATGCATTAACAGCATCCCCTGCATCACTGTAATTAGACATGAAGCGCACTAACAGCATCCCCTGCATCACTGTCATTAGGATTGCAGCGCACTAACAGCATTCCCTGCATCACTGTCATTAGGCTTGCAGCGCACTAACAGCATTTCCTGCATCACTGTAGTTAGACCTGCATCGCACTAACAGCATCCCCTGCATCACTGTAATTAGACATGCAGCGCACTAACAGCATCCCCTGCATCACTGTAATTAGACCTGCAGCGCACTAACAGCATCCCCTGCATCACTGTAATTAGACCTGCATCACACTAACAGCATCCCCTGCATCACTGTAATTAGGAATTAGACATGCAGCCCACTAACAGCATCCCCTGCATCACTGTAATTAGACATGCAACGCACCAACAGCATCCCCTGCATCACTGTAATTAGACATGCAACGCACTAACAGCATCCCCTGCATCACTGTAATTAGGCCTGCAGCGCACTAACAGCATCCCTTGCATCACTGTAATTAGACATGCAGCGCACTAACAGCATCCCCTGCATCACTGTAATTAGGCCTGCAGCGCACTAACAGCATCCCCTGCATCACTGTAATTAGACATGCAGCGCACTAACAGCATCCTCTGCATCACTGTAACTAGGCCTGCAGCGCACTAACAGCATCCCCTGCATCACTGTAATTAGACCTGCAGCGCACTAACAGCATCCCCTGCATCACTGTAATTAGACCTGCATCACACTAACAGCATCCCCTGCATCACTGTAATTAGGAATTAGACATGCAGCGCACTAACAGCATCCCCTGCATCACTGTAATTAGACATGCAACGCACCAACAGCATCCCGTGCATCACTGTAATTAGACATGCAACGCACTAACAGCATCCCCTGCATCACTGTAATTAGGCCTGCAGCGCACTAACAGCATCCCTTGCATCACTGTAATTAGACATGCAGCGCACTAACAGCATCCCCTGCATCACTGTAATTAGGCCTGCAGCGCACTAACAGCATCCCCTGCATCACTGTAATTAGACATGCATTGCACTAACAGCATCCCCTGCATCACTGTAATTAGACATGCAGCTCACTAACAGCATCCCCTGCATCACTGTAATTAGACATGCAGCGCACTAACAGCATCCCCTGCATCATTGTAATTAGGCCTGCAGCTCACTAACAGCTTCCCCTGCATCACTGTAATTAGGCCTGCAGCGCACCAACAGCATCCCCTGCATCACTGTAATTAGGCCTGCAGCGCACTAACAGCATCCCCTTGATCACTGTAAATAGACATGCAGCGCACTAACAGCATCCCCTGCATCACTGTAATTAGACATGCAGCGCTCTAACAGCATCTTCTGCGTCACTGTAATTAGACATGTAGCGCACTAACAGCATCCCCTGCATCACTGTAATTAGACATGCAGCGCACTAACAGCATCCCCTGCATCACTGTAATTAGACCTGCAGCGCACTAACAGCATCCCCTGCATCACTGTAATTAGACCTGCATCACACTAACAGCATCCCCTGCATCACTGTAATTAGGAATTAGACATGCAGCCCACTAACAGCATCCCCTGCATCACTGTAATTAGACATGCAACGCACCAACAGCATCCCCTGCATCACTGTAATTAGACATGCAACGCACTAACAGCATCCCCTGCATCACTGTAATTAGGCCTGCAGCGCACTAACAGCATCCCTTGCATCACTGTAATTAGACATGCAGCGCACTAACAGCATCCCCTGCATCACTGTAATTAGGCCTGCAGCGCACTAACAGCATCCCCTGCATCACTGTAATTAGACATGCAGCGCACTAACAGCATCCTCTGCATCACTGTAACTAGGCCTGCAGCGCACTAACAGCATCCCCTGCATCACTGTAATTAGACCTGCAGCGCACTAACAGCATCCCCTGCATCACTGTAATTAGACCTGCATCACACTAACAGCATCCCCTGCATCACTGTAATTAGGAATTAGACATGCAGCGCACTAACAGCATCCCCTGCATCACTGTAATTAGACATGCAACGCACCAACAGCATCCCGTGCATCACTGTAATTAGACATGCAAAGCACTAACAGCATCCCCTGCATCACTGTAATTAGGCCTGCAGCGCACTAACAGCATCCCTTGCATCACTGTAATTAGACATGCAGCGCACTAACAGCATCCCCTGCATCACTGTAATTAGGCCTGCAGCGCACTAACAGCATCCCCTGCATCACTGTAATTAGACATGCATTGCACTAACAGCATCCCCTGCATCACTGTAATTAGACATGCAGCTCACTAACAGCATCCCCTGCATCACTGTAATTAGACATGCAGCGCACTAACAGCATCCCCTGCATCATTGTAATTAGGCCTGCAGCTCACTAACAGCTTCCCCTGCATCACTGTAATTAGGCCTGCAGCGCACCAACAGCATCCCCTGCATCACTGTAATTAGGCCTGCAGCGCACTAACAGCATCCCCTTGATCACTGTAAATAGACATGCAGCGCACTAACAGCATCCCCTGCATCACTGTAATTAGACATGCAGCGCTCTAACAGCATCTTCTGCGTCACTGTAATTAGACATGTAGCGCACTAACAGCATCCCTTGCATCACTGTAATTAGACATGCTATGCACTAACAGCATCCCCTGCATCACTGTAATTAGACATGCAACGCACTAACAGCATCCCCTGCATCACTATAATTAGACATGCAGCGCACTAACAGCATCCCCTGCATCACTGTCATTAGGATTGCAGCGTACTAACAGCATTCCCTGCATCACTGTCATTAGGCTTGCAGCGCACTAACAGCATTTCCTGCATCACTGTAGTTAGACCTGCATCGCACTAACAGCATCCCCTGCATCACTGTAATTAGGCCTGCAGCGCACTAACAGCATCCCCTGCATCACTGTAATTAGACATGCAGCGCACTAACAGCATCCCCTGCATCACTGTTATTAGACATGCAGCGCACTAACAGCATCCCCTGCATCACTGTAATTAGACCTGCATCACACTAACAGCATCCCCTGCATCACTGTAATTAGACATGCAACGCACCAACAGCATTGCCTGCATCACTGTAATTAGACATGCAGCGCACTAACAGCATCCCCTGCATCACTGTAATTAGGCCTGCAGCGCATTAACAGCATCCCCTGCATCACTGTAATTAGACATGCAGCGCACTAACAGCATCCCCTGCATCACTGTAATTAGACATGCAGCGCACTAACAGCATCCTCTGCATCACTGTAATTAGGCCTGCAGCACACTAACAGCATCCCCTGCATCACTGTAATTAGACATGCAGCGCACTAACAGCATCTTCTGCATCACTGTAATTAGACATGCAGCTCACTAACAGCATCCCCTACATCACTGTAATTAGACATGCAGCGCACTAACAGCATCCCCTGCATCACTGTCATTAGGATTGCAGCGCACTAACAACATCCCCTGCATCACTGTAATTAGACATGCAGCACACTAACAGCATCCCCTGCATCACTGTAATTAGACCTGCAGCGCACTAACAGCATCCGCTGCATCACTGTAATTAGACCTACAATGCACTAACAGCATCCCCTGCATCACTGTAATTAGGAATTATACATGCAGCGCCCTAACAGCATCCCCTGCATTACTGTAATTAGAAATGCAACGCACTAACAGCATCCCCTGCATCACTGTAATTAGACATGCAGCACACTAACAGCACCCCCTGCATCATTGTAATTAGACCTGCAGCGCACTAACAGCATCCGCTGCATCACTGTAATTAGACCTGCAGTGCACTAACAGCATCCCCTGCATCACTGTAATTAGGAATTATACATGCAATGCACTAACAGCATCCCCTGCATCACTGTAATTAGAAATGCAATGCACTAACAGCATCCCCTGCATCACTGTAATTAGACATGCAGCACACTAACAGCATCCCCTGCATCACTGTAATTAGGCCTGCAGCGCACTAACAGCATTTCCAGCATCACTGTAAGACATGCATCGCACTAACAGCATCCCCTGCATCACTGTAATTAGGCCTGCAGCGCACTAACATCATTCCCTGCATCACTGTAATTAGGCCTGCAGCGGACTTTCAGCATCCCCTGCATCACTGTAATTATGCCTGCAGCGCACTAACAGCATCCCTGCATCTCTGTAATTAAGCCTGCAGCGGACTAACAGCAATCCCCTGCATCACTGTAATTAGGCCTGCAGTGCACTAACAGCATCCACTGCATCACTGTAATTAGGCCTCAGTGCACTAACAGCACCCCCTGCATCACTGTAATTAGACATGCAGCGCACTAACAGCATCCGCTGCATCACTGTAATTAGACATGCAGCGTCCTAACAGCATCCCCTGCATCACTGTAATTAGACATGCAGCGCACTAACAGCATCCTCTGCATCACTGTAATTAGGCCTGCAGTGCACTAACAGCATCCCCTGCATGACTGTAATTAGACCTGCAGCGCTCTAGCAGCATCCCCTGCATCACTGTAATTAGGCCTGCAGCACACCAACAGCATCCCCTGCATCACTGTAATTAGGCCTGCAGCGCACTAACAGCATACCCTGCATCACTGTAATTAGGCCTGCAGTGCACTAACAGCATACCCTGCATCACTGTAATTCGGCCTGCAGCGCACTAACAGCATCCCATGCATCACTGTATTTAGGCCTGCAGCACTCTAACAGCATCCCCTGCATCACTGTAATTAGGCCTGCAGTGCACTAAAAGCATACCCTGCATCACTGTAATTAGACCTGCAGCACACTAACACTACCCCTGCATCACTGCAATTAGGCCTGCAGCGCACTAACAGCATCCCCTGCATCACTGTAATTAGGCCTGCAGCGCACCAACAGCATCCCCTGCATCACTGTAATTAGACATGCAGCGCACTAACAGCATCCCCTGCATCACTGTAATTAGGCCTGCAGCGCACCAACAGCATCCCCTGCATCACTGTAATTAGACCTGCAATGCCCTAACAGCATCCCCTGCATCACTGTAATTAGGCCTGCAGCGCACTAACAGCATCTCCTACATCACTGTAATTAGACCTGCAGCGCACTAACAGCATCCCCTGCATCACTGTAATTAGACATGCAGCTCAGTAACAGCATCCCCTGCATCACTGTAATTAGGCCTGCAGCGCACCAACAGCATCCCCTGCATCACTGTAA
Source organism: Pseudophryne corroboree (assembly GCF_028390025.1). Classification (NCBI taxonomy): domain Eukaryota; kingdom Metazoa; phylum Chordata; class Amphibia; order Anura; family Myobatrachidae; genus Pseudophryne; species Pseudophryne corroboree. The sequence continues at coordinate 206,578 of NW_026967560.1, read as the reverse complement.
TTAGACATGCAACGCACTAACAGCATCCCCTGCATCACTGTAATTAGGCCTGCAGCGCACAAACAGCATCCCCTGCATCACTGTAATAAGACCTGCAGTGTACTAACAGCATACCCTGCATCACTGTAATTAGACCTGCAATGCCCTAACAGCATCCCCTGCATCACTGTAATTAGGCCTGCAGCGCACTAACAGCATCTCCTACATCACTGTAATTAGACCTGCAGCGCACTAACAGCATCCCCTGCATCACTGTAATTAGACATGCAGCTCAGTAACAGCATCCCCTGCATCACTGTAATTAGACATGCATCACACTAACAGCATCCCCTGTATCACTGTAATTAGGAATTAGACTTGCAGCGCACTAGCAGCATCCCCAGCATCACTGTAATTAGACATGCAACGCACCAACAGCATCCCCTGCATCACTGTAATTAGAAATGCAACGCACTAACAGCATCCCCTGCATCACTGTAATTAGGCCTGCAGCGCACTTACAGCATCCCTTGCATCACTGTAATTAGACATGCAGCGCACTAACAGCATCCCCTGCATCACTGTAATTAGGACTGCAGCACACTAACAGCATCCCCTGCATCACTGTAATTAGACATGCAGCGCACTAACAGCATCCCCTGCATCACTGTAATTAGACATGCAGCGCACTAACAGCATCCTCTGCATCACTGTAATTAGGCCTGCAGCGCACTAACAGCATCCCCTGCATCACTGTAATTAGACATGCAGCGCACTAACAGCATCCCCTGCATCACTGTAATTAGACATGCAGCTCACTAACAGCATCCCCTGCATCACCGTAATTAGACATGCAGCGAACTAACAGCATTCTCTGCAGCACTGTAATTAGGCCTGCAGCGCACCAACAGCATCCCCTGCATCACTGTAATTAGGCCTGCAGCTCACTAACAGCTTCCCCTGCATCACTGTAATTAGGCCTGCAGCGCACTAACAGCATCCCCTTGATCACTGTAATTAGACATGCAGCGCACTAACAGCATCCCCTGCATCACTGTAATTAGACATGCAGTGCACTAACAGCATCCCCTGCATCACTGTAATTAGGCCTGCAGCTCACTAACAGCTTCCCCTGCATCACTGTAATTAGACCGGCAGCGCACTAACAGCATCCCCTGCATCACTGTAATTAGACCTGCAGCGCACTAACAGCATCCCCTGCATCACTGTAATTAGACATGCAGCGCACTAACAGCATCCCCTGCATAACAGTAATTAGACATGTAGCGCACTAACAGCACCCCCTGCATCACTGTAATTAGACATGCTATGCACTAACAGCATCCCCTGCATCACTGTAATTAGACATGCAACGCACTAACAGCATCCCCTGCATCACTGTAATTAGGCCTGCAGCTCACTAACAGCTTCCCCTGCATCACTGTAATTAGGCCTGCAGCGCACTAACAGCATCCCCTGCATCACTGTAATTAGACATGCAGCTCAGTAACAGCATCCCCTGCATCACTGTAATTAGACATGCATCGCACTAACAGCATCCCTTGCATCACTGTAATTAGACATGTAGCGCACTAACAGCATCCCCTGCATCACTGTAATTAGACTTGCTATGCATTAACAGCATCCCCTGCATCACTGTAATTAGACATGAAGCGCACTAACAGCATCCCCTGCATCACTGTCATTAGGATTGCAGCGCACTAACAGCATTCCCTGCATCACTGTCATTAGGCTTGCAGCGCACTAACAGCATTTCCTGCATCACTGTAGTTAGACCTGCATCGCACTAACAGCATCCCCTGCATCACTGTAATTAGACATGCAGCGCACTAACAGCATCCCCTGCATCACTGTAATTAGACCTGCAGCGCACTAACAGCATCCCCTGCATCACTGTAATTAGACCTGCATCACACTAACAGCATCCCCTGCATCACTGTAATTAGGAATTAGACATGCAGCCCACTAACAGCATCCCCTGCATCACTGTAATTAGACATGCAACGCACCAACAGCATCCCCTGCATCACTGTAATTAGACATGCAACGCACTAACAGCATCCCCTGCATCACTGTAATTAGGCCTGCAGCGCACTAACAGCATCCCTTGCATCACTGTAATTAGACATGCAGCGCACTAACAGCATCCCCTGCATCACTGTAATTAGGCCTGCAGCGCACTAACAGCATCCCCTGCATCACTGTAATTAGGCCTGCAGCGCACCAACAGCATCCCTGCATCACTGTAATTAGGCCTGCAGCGCACTAACAGCATCCCCTTGATCACTGTAAATAGACATGCAGCGCACTAACAGCATCCCCTGCATCACTGTAATTAGACATGCAGCGCACTAACAGCATCCCCTGCATCACTGTAATTAGGCCTGCAGCTCACTAACAGCTTCCCCTGCATCACTGTAATTAGGCCTGCAGCGCACTAACAGCATCCCCTGCATCACTGTAATTAGACATGCAACGCACTAACAGCATCCCCTGCATCACTGTAATTAGACATGCAGCTCAGTAACAGCATCCCCTGCATCACTGTAATTAGACATGCATCACACTAACAGCATCCCCTGTATCACTGTAATTAGGAATTAGACTTGCAGCGCACTAGCAGCATCCCCAGCATCACTGTAATTAGACATGCAACGCACCAACAGCATCCCCTGCATCACTGTAATTAGAAATGCAACGCACTAACAGCATCCCCTGCATCACTGTAATTAGGCCTGCAGCGCACTTACAGCATCCCTTGCATCACTGTAATTAGACATGCAGCGCACTAACAGCATCCCCTGCATCACTGTAATTAGGACTGCAGCACACTAACAGCATCCCCTGCATCACTGTAATTAGACATGCAGCGCACTAACAGCATCCCCTGCATCACTGTAATTAGACATGCAGCGCACTAACAGCATCCTCTGCATCACTGTAATTAGGCCTGCAGCGCACTAACAGCATCCCCTGCATCACTGTAATTAGACATGCAGCGCACTAACAGCATCCCCTGCATCACTGTAATTAGACATGCAGCTCACTAACAGCATCCCCTGCATCACCGTAATTAGACATGCAGCGAACTAACAGCATTCTCTGCAGCACTGTAATTAGGCCTGCAGCGCACCAACAGCATCCCCTGCATCACTGTAATTAGGCCTGCAGCTCACTAACAGCTTCCCCTGCATCACTGTAATTAGGCCTGCAGCGCACTAACAGCATCCCCTTGATCACTGTAATTAGACATGCAGCGCACTAACAGCATCCCCTGCATCACTGTAATTAGACATGCAGTGCACTAACAGCATCCCCTGCATCACTGTAATTAGGCCTGCAGCTCACTAACAGCTTCCCCTGCATCACTGTAATTAGACCGGCAGCGCACTAACAGCATCCCCTGCATCACTGTAATTAGACCTGCAGCGCACTAACAGCATCCCCTGCATCACTGTAATTAGACATGCAGCGCACTAACAGCATCCCCTGCATAACAGTAATTAGACATGTAGCGCACTAACAGCACCCCCTGCATCACTGTAATTAGACATGCTATGCACTAACAGCATCCCCTGCATCACTGTAATTAGACATGCAACGCACTAACAGCATCCCCTGCATCACTGTAATTAGGCCTGCAGCTCACTAACAGCTTCCCCTGCATCACTGTAATTAGGCCTGCAGCGCACTAACAGCATCCCCTGCATCACTGTAATTAGACATGCAGCTCAGTAACAGCATCCCCTGCATCACTGTAATTAGACATGCATCGCACTAACAGCATCCCTTGCATCACTGTAATTAGACATGTAGCGCACTAACAGCATCCCCTGCATCACTGTAATTAGACTTGCTATGCATTAACAGCATCCCCTGCATCACTGTAATTAGACATGAAGCGCACTAACAGCATCCCCTGCATCACTGTCATTAGGATTGCAGCGCACTAACAGCATTCCCTGCATCACTGTCATTAGGCTTGCAGCGCACTAACAGCATTTCCTGCATCACTGTAGTTAGACCTGCATCGCACTAACAGCATCCCCTGCATCACTGTAATTAGACATGCAGCGCACTAACAGCATCCCCTGCATCACTGTAATTAGACCTGCAGCGCACTAACAGCATCCCCTGCATCACTGTAATTAGACCTGCATCACACTAACAGCATCCCCTGCATCACTGTAATTAGGAATTAGACATGCAGCCCACTAACAGCATCCCCTGCATCACTGTAATTAGACATGCAACGCACCAACAGCATCCCCTGCATCACTGTAATTAGACATGCAACGCACTAACAGCATCCCCTGCATCACTGTAATTAGGCCTGCAGCGCACTAACAGCATCCCTTGCATCACTGTAATTAGACATGCAGCGCACTAACAGCATCCCCTGCATCACTGTAATTAGGCCTGCAGCGCACTAACAGCATCCCCTGCATCACTGTAATTAGACATGCAGCGCACTAACAGCATCCTCTGCATCACTGTAACTAGGCCTGCAGCGCACTAACAGCATCCCCTGCATCACTGTAATTAGACCTGCAGCGCACTAACAGCATCCCCTGCATCACTGTAATTAGACCTGCATCACACTAACAGCATCCCCTGCATCACTGTAATTAGGAATTAGACATGCAGCGCACTAACAGCATCCCCTGCATCACTGTAATTAGACATGCAACGCACCAACAGCATCCCGTGCATCACTGTAATTAGACATGCAACGCACTAACAGCATCCCCTGCATCACTGTAATTAGGCCTGCAGCGCACTAACAGCATCCCTTGCATCACTGTAATTAGACATGCAGCGCACTAACAGCATCCCCTGCATCACTGTAATTAGGCCTGCAGCGCACTAACAGCATCCCCTGCATCACTGTAATTAGACATGCATTGCACTAACAGCATCCCCTGCATCACTGTAATTAGACATGCAGCTCACTAACAGCATCCCCTGCATCACTGTAATTAGACATGCAGCGCACTAACAGCATCCCCTGCATCATTGTAATTAGGCCTGCAGCTCACTAACAGCTTCCCCTGCATCACTGTAATTAGGCCTGCAGCGCACCAACAGCATCCCCTGCATCACTGTAATTAGGCCTGCAGCGCACTAACAGCATCCCCTTGATCACTGTAAATAGACATGCAGCGCACTAACAGCATCCCCTGCATCACTGTAATTAGACATGCAGCGCTCTAACAGCATCTTCTGCGTCACTGTAATTAGACATGTAGCGCACTAACAGCATCCCCTGCATCACTGTAATTAGACATGCAGCGCACTAACAGCATCCCCTGCATCACTGTAATTAGACCTGCAGCGCACTAACAGCATCCCCTGCATCACTGTAATTAGACCTGCATCACACTAACAGCATCCCCTGCATCACTGTAATTAGGAATTAGACATGCAGCCCACTAACAGCATCCCCTGCATCACTGTAATTAGACATGCAACGCACCAACAGCATCCCCTGCATCACTGTAATTAGACATGCAACGCACTAACAGCATCCCCTGCATCACTGTAATTAGGCCTGCAGCGCACTAACAGCATCCCTTGCATCACTGTAATTAGACATGCAGCGCACTAACAGCATCCCCTGCATCACTGTAATTAGGCCTGCAGCGCACTAACAGCATCCCCTGCATCACTGTAATTAGACATGCAGCGCACTAACAGCATCCTCTGCATCACTGTAACTAGGCCTGCAGCGCACTAACAGCATCCCCTGCATCACTGTAATTAGACCTGCAGCGCACTAACAGCATCCCCTGCATCACTGTAATTAGACCTGCATCACACTAACAGCATCCCCTGCATCACTGTAATTAGGAATTAGACATGCAGCGCACTAACAGCATCCCCTGCATCACTGTAATTAGACATGCAACGCACCAACAGCATCCCGTGCATCACTGTAATTAGACATGCAAAGCACTAACAGCATCCCCTGCATCACTGTAATTAGGCCTGCAGCGCACTAACAGCATCCCTTGCATCACTGTAATTAGACATGCAGCGCACTAACAGCATCCCCTGCATCACTGTAATTAGGCCTGCAGCGCACTAACAGCATCCCCTGCATCACTGTAATTAGACATGCATTGCACTAACAGCATCCCCTGCATCACTGTAATTAGACATGCAGCTCACTAACAGCATCCCCTGCATCACTGTAATTAGACATGCAGCGCACTAACAGCATCCCCTGCATCATTGTAATTAGGCCTGCAGCTCACTAACAGCTTCCCCTGCATCACTGTAATTAGGCCTGCAGCGCACCAACAGCATCCCCTGCATCACTGTAATTAGGCCTGCAGCGCACTAACAGCATCCCCTTGATCACTGTAAATAGACATGCAGCGCACTAACAGCATCCCCTGCATCACTGTAATTAGACATGCAGCGCTCTAACAGCATCTTCTGCGTCACTGTAATTAGACATGTAGCGCACTAACAGCATCCCTTGCATCACTGTAATTAGACATGCTATGCACTAACAGCATCCCCTGCATCACTGTAATTAGACATGCAACGCACTAACAGCATCCCCTGCATCACTATAATTAGACATGCAGCGCACTAACAGCATCCCCTGCATCACTGTCATTAGGATTGCAGCGTACTAACAGCATTCCCTGCATCACTGTCATTAGGCTTGCAGCGCACTAACAGCATTTCCTGCATCACTGTAGTTAGACCTGCATCGCACTAACAGCATCCCCTGCATCACTGTAATTAGGCCTGCAGCGCACTAACAGCATCCCCTGCATCACTGTAATTAGACATGCAGCGCACTAACAGCATCCCCTGCATCACTGTTATTAGACATGCAGCGCACTAACAGCATCCCCTGCATCACTGTAATTAGACCTGCATCACACTAACAGCATCCCCTGCATCACTGTAATTAGACATGCAACGCACCAACAGCATTGCCTGCATCACTGTAATTAGACATGCAGCGCACTAACAGCATCCCCTGCATCACTGTAATTAGGCCTGCAGCGCATTAACAGCATCCCCTGCATCACTGTAATTAGACATGCAGCGCACTAACAGCATCCCCTGCATCACTGTAATTAGACATGCAGCGCACTAACAGCATCCTCTGCATCACTGTAATTAGGCCTGCAGCACACTAACAGCATCCCCTGCATCACTGTAATTAGACATGCAGCGCACTAACAGCATCTTCTGCATCACTGTAATTAGACATGCAGCTCACTAACAGCATCCCCTACATCACTGTAATTAGACATGCAGCGCACTAACAGCATCCCCTGCATCACTGTCATTAGGATTGCAGCGCACTAACAACATCCCCTGCATCACTGTAATTAGACATGCAGCACACTAACAGCATCCCCTGCATCACTGTAATTAGACCTGCAGCGCACTAACAGCATCCGCTGCATCACTGTAATTAGACCTACAATGCACTAACAGCATCCCCTGCATCACTGTAATTAGGAATTATACATGCAGCGCCCTAACAGCATCCCCTGCATTACTGTAATTAGAAATGCAACGCACTAACAGCATCCCCTGCATCACTGTAATTAGACATGCAGCACACTAACAGCACCCCCTGCATCATTGTAATTAGACCTGCAGCGCACTAACAGCATCCGCTGCATCACTGTAATTAGACCTGCAGTGCACTAACAGCATCCCCTGCATCACTGTAATTAGGAATTATACATGCAATGCACTAACAGCATCCCCTGCATCACTGTAATTAGAAATGCAATGCACTAACAGCATCCCCTGCATCACTGTAATTAGACATGCAGCACACTAACAGCATCCCCTGCATCACTGTAATTAGGCCTGCAGCGCACTAACAGCATTTCCAGCATCACTGTAAGACATGCATCGCACTAACAGCATCCCCTGCATCACTGTAATTAGGCCTGCAGCGCACTAACATCATTCCCTGCATCACTGTAATTAGGCCTGCAGCGGACTTTCAGCATCCCCTGCATCACTGTAATTATGCCTGCAGCGCACTAACAGCATCCCTGCATCTCTGTAATTAAGCCTGCAGCGGACTAACAGCAATCCCCTGCATCACTGTAATTAGGCCTGCAGTGCACTAACAGCATCCACTGCATCACTGTAATTAGGCCTCAGTGCACTAACAGCACCCCCTGCATCACTGTAATTAGACATGCAGCGCACTAACAGCATCCGCTGCATCACTGTAATTAGACATGCAGCGTCCTAACAGCATCCCCTGCATCACTGTAATTAGACATGCAGCGCACTAACAGCATCCTCTGCATCACTGTAATTAGGCCTGCAGTGCACTAACAGCATCCCCTGCATGACTGTAATTAGACCTGCAGCGCTCTAGCAGCATCCCCTGCATCACTGTAATTAGGCCTGCAGCACACCAACAGCATCCCCTGCATCACTGTAATTAGGCCTGCAGCGCACTAACAGCATACCCTGCATCACTGTAATTAGGCCTGCAGTGCACTAACAGCATACCCTGCATCACTGTAATTCGGCCTGCAGCGCACTAACAGCATCCCATGCATCACTGTATTTAGGCCTGCAGCACTCTAACAGCATCCCCTGCATCACTGTAATTAGGCCTGCAGTGCACTAAAAGCATACCCTGCATCACTGTAATTAGACCTGCAGCACACTAACACTACCCCTGCATCACTGCAATTAGGCCTGCAGCGCACTAACAGCATCCCCTGCATCACTGTAATTAGGCCTGCAGCGCACCAACAGCATCCCCTGCATCACTGTAATTAGACATGCAACGCACTAACAGCATCCCCTGCATCACTGTAATTAGGCCTGCAGCGCACAAACAGCATCCCCTGCATCACTGTAATAAGACCTGCAGTGTACTAACAGCATACCCTGCATCACTGTAATTAGACCTGCAATGCCCTAACAGCATCCCCTGCATCACTGTAATTAGGCCTGCAGCGCACTAACAGCATCTCCTACATCACTGTAATTAGACCTGCAGCGCACTAACAGCATCCCCTGCATCACTGTAATTAGACATGCAGCTCAGTAACAGCATCCCCTGCATCACTGTAATTAGACATGCATCACACTAACAGCATCCCCTGTATCACTGTAATTAGGAATTAGACTTGCAGCGCACTAGCAGCATCCCCAGCATCACTGTAATTAGACATGCAACGCACCAACAGCATCCCCTGCATCACTGTAATTAGAAATGCAACGCACTAACAGCATCCCCTGCATCACTGTAATTAGGCCTGCAGCGCACTTACAGCATCCCTTGCATCACTGTAATTAGACATGCAGCGCACTAACAGCATCCCCTGCATCACTGTAATTAGGACTGCAGCACACTAACAGCATCCCCTGCATCACTGTAATTAGACATGCAGCGCACTAACAGCATCCCCTGCATCACTGTAATTAGACATGCAGCGCACTAACAGCATCCTCTGCATCACTGTAATTAGGCCTGCAGCGCACTAACAGCATCCCCTGCATCACTGTAATTAGACATGCAGCGCACTAACAGCATCCCCTGCATCACTGTAATTAGACATGCAGCTCACTAACAGCATCCCCTGCATCACCGTAATTAGACATGCAGCGAACTAACAGCATTCTCTGCAGCACTGTAATTAGGCCTGCAGCGCACCAACAGCATCCCCTGCATCACTGTAATTAGGCCTGCAGCTCACTAACAGCTTCCCCTGCATCACTGTAATTAGGCCTGCAGCGCACTAACAGCATCCCCTTGATCACTGTAATTAGACATGCAGCGCACTAACAGCATCCCCTGCATCACTGTAATTAGACATGCAGTGCACTAACAGCATCCCCTGCATCACTGTAATTAGGCCTGCAGCTCACTAACAGCTTCCCCTGCATCACTGTAATTAGACCGGCAGCGCACTAACAGCATCCCCTGCATCACTGTAATTAGACCTGCAGCGCACTAACAGCATCCCCTGCATCACTGTAATTAGACATGCAGCGCACTAACAGCATCCCCTGCATAACAGTAATTAGACATGTAGCGCACTAACAGCACCCCCTGCATCACTGTAATTAGACATGCTATGCACTAACAGCATCCCCTGCATCACTGTAATTAGACATGCAACGCACTAACAGCATCCCCTGCATCACTGTAATTAGGCCTGCAGCTCACTAACAGCTTCCCCTGCATCACTGTAATTAGGCCTGCAGCGCACTAACAGCATCCCCTGCATCACTGTAATTAGACATGCAGCTCAGTAACAGCATCCCCTGCATCACTGTAATTAGACATGCATCGCACTAACAGCATCCCTTGCATCACTGTAATTAGACATGTAGCGCACTAACAGCATCCCCTGCATCACTGTAATTAGACTTGCTATGCATTAACAGCATCCCCTGCATCACTGTAATTAGACATGAAGCGCACTAACAGCATCCCCTGCATCACTGTCATTAGGATTGCAGCGCACTAACAGCATTCCCTGCATCACTGTCATTAGGCTTGCAGCGCACTAACAGCATTTCCTGCATCACTGTAGTTAGACCTGCATCGCACTAACAGCATCCCCTGCATCACTGTAATTAGACATGCAGCGCACTAACAGCATCCCCTGCATCACTGTAATTAGACCTGCAGCGCACTAACAGCATCCCCTGCATCACTGTAATTAGACCTGCATCACACTAACAGCATCCCCTGCATCACTGTAATTAGGAATTAGACATGCAGCCCACTAACAGCATCCCCTGCATCACTGTAATTAGACATGCAACGCACCAACAGCATCCCCTGCATCACTGTAATTAGACATGCAACGCACTAACAGCATCCCCTGCATCACTGTAATTAGGCCTGCAGCGCACTAACAGCATCCCTTGCATCACTGTAATTAGACATGCAGCGCACTAACAGCATCCCCTGCATCACTGTAATTAGGCCTGCAGCGCACTAACAGCATCCCCTGCATCACTGTAATTAGACATGCAGCGCACTAACAGCATCCTCTGCATCACTGTAACTAGGCCTGCAGCGCACTAACAGCATCCCCTGCATCACTGTAATTAGACCTGCAGCGCACTAACAGCATCCCCTGCATCACTGTAATTAGACCTGCATCACACTAACAGCATCCCCTGCATCACTGTAATTAGGAATTAGACATGCAGCGCACTAACAGCATCCCCTGCATCACTGTAATTAGACATGCAACGCACCAACAGCATCCCGTGCATCACTGTAATTAGACATGCAACGCACTAACAGCATCCCCTGCATCACTGTAATTAGGCCTGCAGCGCACTAACAGCATCCCTTGCATCACTGTAATTAGACATGCAGCGCACTAACAGCATCCCCTGCATCACTGTAATTAGGCCTGCAGCGCACTAACAGCATCCCCTGCATCACTGTAATTAGACATGCATTGCACTAACAGCATCCCCTGCATCACTGTAATTAGACATGCAGCTCACTAACAGCATCCCCTGCATCACTGTAATTAGACATGCAGCGCACTAACAGCATCCCCTGCATCATTGTAATTAGGCCTGCAGCTCACTAACAGCTTCCCCTGCATCACTGTAATTAGGCCTGCAGCGCACCAACAGCATCCCCTGCATCACTGTAATTAGGCCTGCAGCGCACTAACAGCATCCCCTTGATCACTGTAAATAGACATGCAGCGCACTAACAGCATCCCCTGCATCACTGTAATTAGACATGCAGCGCTCTAACAGCATCTTCTGCGTCACTGTAATTAGACATGTAGCGCACTAACAGCATCCCCTGCATCACTGTAATTAGACATGCAGCGCACTAACAGCATCCCCTGCATCACTGTAATTAGACCTGCAGCGCACTAACAGCATCCCCTGCATCACTGTAATTAGACCTGCATCACACTAACAGCATCCCCTGCATCACTGTAATTAGGAATTAGACATGCAGCCCACTAACAGCATCCCCTGCATCACTGTAATTAGACATGCAACGCACCAACAGCATCCCCTGCATCACTGTAATTAGACATGCAACGCACTAACAGCATCCCCTGCATCACTGTAATTAGGCCTGCAGCGCACTAACAGCATCCCTTGCATCACTGTAATTAGACATGCAGCGCACTAACAGCATCCCCTGCATCACTGTAATTAGGCCTGCAGCGCACTAACAGCATCCCCTGCATCACTGTAATTAGACATGCAGCGCACTAACAGCATCCTCTGCATCACTGTAACTAGGCCTGCAGCGCACTAACAGCATCCCCTGCATCACTGTAATTAGACCTGCAGCGCACTAACAGCATCCCCTGCATCACTGTAATTAGACCTGCATCACACTAACAGCATCCCCTGCATCACTGTAATTAGGAATTAGACATGCAGCGCACTAACAGCATCCCCTGCATCACTGTAATTAGACATGCAACGCACCAACAGCATCCCGTGCATCACTGTAATTAGACATGCAAAGCACTAACAGCATCCCCTGCATCACTGTAATTAGGCCTGCAGCGCACTAACAGCATCCCTTGCATCACTGTAATTAGACATGCAGCGCACTAACAGCATCCCCTGCATCACTGTAATTAGGCCTGCAGCGCACTAACAGCATCCCCTGCATCACTGTAATTAGACATGCATTGCACTAACAGCATCCCCTGCATCACTGTAATTAGACATGCAGCTCACTAACAGCATCCCCTGCATCACTGTAATTAGACATGCAGCGCACTAACAGCATCCCCTGCATCATTGTAATTAGGCCTGCAGCTCACTAACAGCTTCCCCTGCATCACTGTAATTAGGCCTGCAGCGCACCAACAGCATCCCCTGCATCACTGTAATTAGGCCTGCAGCGCACTAACAGCATCCCCTTGATCACTGTAAATAGACATGCAGCGCACTAACAGCATCCCCTGCATCACTGTAATTAGACATGCAGCGCTCTAACAGCATCTTCTGCGTCACTGTAATTAGACATGTAGCGCACTAACAGCATCCCTTGCATCACTGTAATTAGACATGCTATGCACTAACAGCATCCCCTGCATCACTGTAATTAGACATGCAACGCACTAACAGCATCCCCTGCATCACTATAATTAGACATGCAGCGCACTAACAGCATCCCCTGCATCACTGTCATTAGGATTGCAGCGTACTAACAGCATTCCCTGCATCACTGTCATTAGGCTTGCAGCGCACTAACAGCATTTCCTGCATCACTGTAGTTAGACCTGCATCGCACTAACAGCATCCCCTGCATCACTGTAATTAGGCCTGCAGCGCACTAACAGCATCCCCTGCATCACTGTAATTAGACATGCAGCGCACTAACAGCATCCCCTGCATCACTGTTATTAGACATGCAGCGCACTAACAGCATCCCCTGCATCACTGTAATTAGACCTGCATCACACTAACAGCATCCCCTGCATCACTGTAATTAGACATGCAACGCACCAACAGCATTGCCTGCATCACTGTAATTAGACATGCAGCGCACTAACAGCATCCCCTGCATCACTGTAATTAGGCCTGCAGCGCATTAACAGCATCCCCTGCATCACTGTAATTAGACATGCAGCGCACTAACAGCATCCCCTGCATCACTGTAATTAGACATGCAGCGCACTAACAGCATCCTCTGCATCACTGTAATTAGGCCTGCAGCACACTAACAGCATCCCCTGCATCACTGTAATTAGACATGCAGCGCACTAACAGCATCTTCTGCATCACTGTAATTAGACATGCAGCTCACTAACAGCATCCCCTACATCACTGTAATTAGACATGCAGCGCACTAACAGCATCCCCTGCATCACTGTCATTAGGATTGCAGCGCACTAACAACATCCCCTGCATCACTGTAATTAGACATGCAGCACACTAACAGCATCCCCTGCATCACTGTAATTAGACCTGCAGCGCACTAACAGCATCCGCTGCATCACTGTAATTAGACCTACAATGCACTAACAGCATCCCCTGCATCACTGTAATTAGGAATTATACATGCAGCGCCCTAACAGCATCCCCTGCATTACTGTAATTAGAAATGCAACGCACTAACAGCATCCCCTGCATCACTGTAATTAGACATGCAGCACACTAACAGCACCCCCTGCATCATTGTAATTAGACCTGCAGCGCACTAACAGCATCCGCTGCATCACTGTAATTAGACCTGCAGTGCACTAACAGCATCCCCTGCATCACTGTAATTAGGAATTATACATGCAATGCACTAACAGCATCCCCTGCATCACTGTAATTAGAAATGCAATGCACTAACAGCATCCCCTGCATCACTGTAATTAGACATGCAGCACACTAACAGCATCCCCTGCATCACTGTAATTAGGCCTGCAGCGCACTAACAGCATTTCCAGCATCACTGTAAGACATGCATCGCACTAACAGCATCCCCTGCATCACTGTAATTAGGCCTGCAGCGCACTAACATCATTCCCTGCATCACTGTAATTAGGCCTGCAGCGGACTTTCAGCATCCCCTGCATCACTGTAATTATGCCTGCAGCGCACTAACAGCATCCCTGCATCTCTGTAATTAAGCCTGCAGCGGACTAACAGCAATCCCCTGCATCACTGTAATTAGGCCTGCAGTGCACTAACAGCATCCACTGCATCACTGTAATTAGGCCTCAGTGCACTAACAGCACCCCCTGCATCACTGTAATTAGACATGCAGCGCACTAACAGCATCCGCTGCATCACTGTAATTAGACATGCAGCGTCCTAACAGCATCCCCTGCATCACTGTAATTAGACATGCAGCGCACTAACAGCATCCTCTGCATCACTGTAATTAGGCCTGCAGTGCACTAACAGCATCCCCTGCATGACTGTAATTAGACCTGCAGCGCTCTAGCAGCATCCCCTGCATCACTGTAATTAGGCCTGCAGCACACCAACAGCATCCCCTGCATCACTGTAATTAGGCCTGCAGCGCACTAACAGCATACCCTGCATCACTGTAATTAGGCCTGCAGTGCACTAACAGCATACCCTGCATCACTGTAATTCGGCCTGCAGCGCACTAACAGCATCCCATGCATCACTGTATTTAGGCCTGCAGCACTCTAACAGCATCCCCTGCATCACTGTAATTAGGCCTGCAGTGCACTAAAAGCATACCCTGCATCACTGTAATTAGACCTGCAGCACACTAACACTACCCCTGCATCACTGCAATTAGGCCTGCAGCGCACTAACAGCATCCCCTGCATCACTGTAATTAGGCCTGCAGCGCACCAACAGCATCCCCTGCATCACTGTAATTAGACATGCAACGCACTAACAGCATCCCCTGCATCACTGTAATTAGGCCTGCAGCGCACAAACAGCATCCCCTGCATCACTGTAATAAGACCTGCAGTGTACTAACAGCATACCCTGCATCACTGTAATTAGACCTGCAATGCCCTAACAGCATCCCCTGCATCACTGTAATTAGGCCTGCAGCGCACTAACAGCATCTCCTACATCACTGTAATTAGACCTGCAGTGCCCTAACAGCATCCCCTGCTTTACTGTAATTAGGCCTGCAGCGCACTAAAAGCATTCCCTGCATTACTGTAATTAGGCCTGCAGCGCACTAACAGCATCATCTGCATCACTGTAATTAGACATGCAGCTCACTAACAGCATCCCCTGCATCACTATAATTAGACATGCAGCGCACTAACAGCATCTCCTGCATCACTGTAATTAGGCCTGCAGCTGACTAACAGCATCCCCTGCATCACTGTAATTAGGCCTGCAGTGCACTAACAGCATCCCCTGCATCACTGTAATTAGGCCTGCAGTGCACTAACAGCACCCCCTGCATCACTGTAATTAGACATGCAGCGCACTAATAGCATCCGCTGCATCACTGTAATTAGACATGCAGCGTCCTAACAGCATCCCCTGCATCACTGTAATTAGACATGCAGCGCACTAACAGCATCCTCTGCATCACTGTAATTAGGCCTGCAGTGCACTAACAGCATCCCCTGCATCACTGTAATTAGACCTGCAGTGCCCTAACAGCATCCCCTGAATCACTGTAATTAGACCTGCAGTGCCCTAACAGCATCCCCTGCATCAGTGTAATTAGGCCTGCAGCGCACTAAAAGCATCCCCTGCATTGCTGTAATTAGGCCTGCAGCGCACTAACAGCATCCTCTGCATCACTGTAATTAGACATGCAGCTCACTAACAGCATCCCCTGCATCACTATAATTAGACATGCAGCGCACTAACAGCATCTCCTGCATCACTGTAATTAGGCCTGCAGCGGACTAACAGCATCCCCTGCATCACTGTAATTAGGCCTGCAGTGCACTAACAGCATCCCCATGCATCACTGTAATTAGGCCTGCAGTGCACTAACAGCACCCCCTGCATCATTTGTAATTAGACATGCAGCGCACTAACAGCATCCGCTGCATCACTGTAATTAGACATGCAGCGTCCTAACAGCATCCCCTGCATCACTGTAATTAGACATGCAGCGCACTAACAGCATCCTCTGCATCACTGTAATTAGGCCTGCAGTGCACTAACAGCATCTCCTGCATCACTGTAATTAGACCTGCAGTGCCCTAACAGCATCCCCTGCATCACTGTAATTAGACCTGCAGTGCCCTAACAGCATCCCCTGCATCACTGTAATTAGACCTGCAGTGCCCTAACAGCATCCCCTGCATCACTGTAATTAGGCCTGCAGCGCACTAAAAGCATCCCCTGCATTGCTGTAATTAGGCCTGCAGCGCACTAACAGCATCCTCTGCATCACTGTAATTAGACATGCAGCTCACTAACAGCATCCCCTGCATCACTATAATTAGACATGCAGCGCACTAACAGCATCTCCTGCATCACTGTAATTAGGCCTGCAGCGGACTAACAGCATCCCCTGCATCACTGTAATTAGGCCTGCAGTGCACTAACAGCATCCCCTGCATCACTGTAATTAGGCCTGCAGTGCACTAACAGCACCCCCTGCATCACTGTAATTAGACCTGCAGCACACCAACAGCATCCCCTGCATCACTGTAATTAGACCGGCAGCGCACTAACAGCATACCCTGCATTACTGTAATTAGACCTGCAGTGCCCTAACAGCATCCCCTGCATCACTGTAATTAGACCTGCAGTGTACTAACAGCATACCCTGCATCACTGTAATTAGACCTGCAGTGCCCTAACATCATCCCCTGCATCACTGTAATTAGGCCTGCAGCGCACTAACAGCATCTGTTGCATCACTGTAATTAGACCTGCAGTGCCCTAACAGCATCCCCTGCATCACTGTAATTAGGCCTGCAGCGCACTAACAGCATCCCCTGCATTACTGTAATTAGGCCTGCAGCGCACTAACAGCATCTTCTGCATCACTGTAATAAGACATGCAGCTCACTAACAGCATCTCCTGCATCACTGTAATTAGACCTGCAGCGCACTAACAGCATCTCCTGCATCACTGTAATTAGACCTGCAGTACCCTAACAGCATCCCCTGCATCACTGTAATTAGGCTTGCAGCGCACTAACAGCATCCCCTGCATCACTGTAATTAGACATGCAGCGCACTAACAGCATCCCCTGCATCACTGTTATTAGACATGCAGCACACTAACAGCATCCCCTGCATCACTGTAATTAGACCTGCATCACACTAACAGCATCCCCTGCATCACTGTAATTAGACATGCAACGCACCAACAGCATTGCCTGCATCACTGTAATTAGACATGCAATGCACTAACAGCATCCCCTGCATCACTGTAATTAGGCCTACAGCGCACTAACAGCATCCCTTGCATCACTGTAATTAGACATGCAGCGCACTAACAGCATCCCCTGCATCACTGTAATTAGGCCTGCAGCGCATTAACAGCATCCCCTGCATCACTGTAATTAGACATGCAGCGCACTAACAGCATCCCCTGCATCACTGTAATTAGACATGCAGCGCACTAACAGCATCCTCTGCATCACTGTAATTAGGCCTGCAGCACACTAACAGCATCCCCTGCATCACTGTAATTAGACATGCAGCGCACTAACAGCATCTTCTGCATCACTGTAATTAGACATGCAGCTCACTAACAGCATCCCCTACATCACTGTAATTAGACATGCAGCGCACTAACAGCATCCCCTGCATCACTGTAATTAGACATGCAGCGCACTAACAGCATCCGCTGCATCACTGTAATTAGACCTACAATGCACTAACAGCATCCCCTGCATCACTGTAATTAGGAATTATACATGCAGCGCCCTAACAGCATCCCCTGCATTACTGTAATTAGAAATGCAACGCACTAACAGCATCCCCTGCATCACTGTAATTAGACATGCAGCACACTAACAGCACCCCCTGCATCACTGTAATTAGACCTGCAGCGCACTAACAGCATCCGCTGCATCACTGTAATCAGACCTGCAGTGCACTAACAGCATCCCCTGCATCACTGTAATTAGGAATTATACATGCAATGCACTAACAGCATCCCCTGCATCACTGTAATTAGAAATGCAATGCACTAACAGCATCCCCTACATCACTGTAATTAGACATGCAGCACACTAACAGCATCCCCTGCATCACTGTAATTAGGCCTGCAGCGCACTAACAGCATTTCCAGCATCACTGTAAGACATGCATCGCACTAACAGCATCCCCTGCATCACTGTAATTAGGCCTGCAGCGCACTAACATCATTCCCTGCATCACTGTAATTAGGCCTGCAGCGGACTTTCAGCATCCCCTGCATCACTGTAATTATGCCTGCAGCGCACTAACAGCATCCCTGCATCTCTGTAATTAAGCCTGCAGCGGACTAACAGCATCCCCTGCATCACTGTAATTAGGCCTGCAGTGCACTAACAGCATCCCCTGCATCACTGTAATTAGACATGCAGCACACTAACAGCATCCCCTGCATCACTGTAATTAGGCCTGCAGCGCACTAACAGCATTTCCAGCATCACTGTAAGACATGCATCGCACTAACAGCATCCCCTGCATCACTGTAATTAGGCCTGCAGCGCACTAACATCATTCCCTGCATCACTGTAATTAGGCCTGCAGCGGACTTTCAGCATCCCCTGCATCACTGTAATTATGCCTGCAGCGCACTAACAGCATCCCTGCATCTCTGTAATTAAGCCTGCAGCGGACTAACAGCATCCCCTGCATCACTGTAATTAGGCCTCAGTGCACTAACAGCACCCCCTGCATCACTGTAATTAGACATGCAGCGCACTAACAGCATCCGCTGCATCACTGTAATTAGACATGCAGCGTCCTAACAGCATCCCCTGCATCACTGTAATTAGACATGCAGCGCACTAACAGCATCCTCTGCATCACTGTAATTAGGCCTGCAGTGCACTAACAGCATCCCCTGCATGACTGTAATTAGACCTGCAGCGCTCTAGCAGCATCCCCTGCATCACTGTAATTAGGCCTGCAGTGCACTAACAGCATACCCTGCATCACTGTAATTCGGCCTGCAGCGCACTAACAGCATCCCATGCATCACTGTAATTAGGCCTGCAGCACTCTAACAGCATCCCCTGCATCACTGTAATTAGGCCTGCAGTGCACTAAAAGCATACCCTGCATCACTGTAATTAGACCTGCAGCACACTAACACTACCCCTGCATCACTGCAATTAGGCCTGCAGCGCACTAACAGCATCCCCTGCATCACTGTAATTAGGCCTGCAGCGCACCAACAGCATCCCCTGCATCACTGTAATTAGACATGCAACGCACTAACAGCATCCCCTGCATCACTGTAATTAGGCCTGCAGCGCACAAACAGCATCCCCTGCATCACTGTAATAAGACCTGCAGTGTACTAACAGCATACCCTGCATCACTGTAATTAGACCTGCACAGCCCTAACAGCATCCCCTGCATCACTGTAATTAGGCCTGCAGCGCACTAACAGCATCTCCTACATCACTGTAATTAGACCTGCAGTGCCCTAACAGCATCCCCTGCTTTACTGTAATTAGGCCTGCAGCGCACTAAAAGCATTCCCTGCATTACTGTAATTAGGCCTGCAGCGCACTAACAGCATCATCTGCATCACTGTAATTAGACATGCAGCTCACTAACAGCATCCCCTGCATCACTATAATTAGACATGCAGCGCACTAACAGCATCTCCTGCATCACTGTAATTAGGCCTGCAGCTGACTAACAGCATCCCCTGCATCACTGTAATTAGGCCTGCAGTGCACTAACAGCATCCCCTGCATCACTGTAATTAGGCCTGCAGTGCACTAACAGCACCCCCTGCATCACTGTAATTAGACATGCAGCGCACTAACAGCATCCGCTGCATCACTGTAATTAGACATGCAGCGTCCTAACAGCATCCCCTGCATCACTGTAATTAGGCCTGCAGCGGACTTTCAGCATCCCCTGCATCACTGTAATTATGCCTGCAGCGCACTAACAGCATCCCTGCATCTCTGTAATTAAGCCTGCAGCGGACTAACAGCATCCCCTGCATCACTGTAATTAGGCCTCAGTGCACTAACAGCACCCCCTGCATCACTGTAATTAGACATGCAGCGCACTAACAGCATCCGCTGCATCACTGTAATTAGACATGCAGCGTCCTAACAGCATCCCCTGCATCACTGTAATTAGACATGCAGCGCACTAACAGCATCCTCTGCATCCCTGTAATTAGGCCTGCAGTGCACTAACAGCATCCCCTGCATGACTGTAATTAGACCTGCAGCGCTCTAGCAGCATCCCCTGCATCACTGTAATTAGGCCTGCAGCACACCAACAGCATCCCCTGCATCACTGTAATTAGGCCTGCAGCGCACTAACAGCATACCCTGCATCACTGTAATTAGGCCTGCAGTGCACTAACAGCATACCCTGCATCACTGTAATTCGGCCTGCAGCGCACTAACAGCATCCCATGCATCACTGTAATTAGGCCTGCAGCACTCTAACAGCATCCCCTGCATCACTGTAATTAGGCCTGCAGTGCACTAAAAGCATACCCTGCATCACTGTAATTAGACCTGCAGCACACTAACACTACCCCTGCATCACTGCAATTAGGCCTGCAGCGCACTAACAGCATCCCCTGCATCACTGTAATTAGGCCTGCAGCGCACCAACAGCATCCCCTGCATCACTGTAATTAGACATGCAACGCACTAACAGCATCCCCTGCATCACTGTAATTAGGCCTGCAGCGCACAAACAGCATCCCCTGCATCACTGTAATAAGACCTGCAGTGTACTAACAGCATACCCTGCATCACTGTAATTAGACCTGCACAGCCCTAACAGCATCCCCTGCATCACTGTAATTAGGCCTGCAGCGCACTAACAGCATCTCCTACATCACTGTAATTAGACCTGCAGTGCCCTAACAGCATCCCCTGCTTTACTGTAATTAGGCCTGCAGCGCACTAAAAGCATTCCCTGCATTACTGTAATTAGGCCTGCAGCGCACTAACAGCATCATCTGCATCACTGTAATTAGACATGCAGCTCACTAACAGCATCCCCTGCATCACTATAATTAGACATGCAGCGCACTAACAGCATCTCCTGCATCACTGTAATTAGGCCTGCAGCTGACTAACAGCATCCCCTGCATCACTGTAATTAGGCCTGCAGTGCACTAACAGCATCCCCTGCATCACTGTAATTAGGCCTGCAGTGCACTAACAGCACCCCCTGCATCACTGTAATTAGACATGCAGCGCACTAACAGCATCCGCTGCATCACTGTAATTAGACATGCAGCGTCCTAACAGCATCCCCTGCATCACTGTAATTAGGCCTGCAGCGGACTTTCAGCATCCCCTGCATCACTGTAATTATGCCTGCAGCGCACTAACAGCATCCCTGCATCTCTGTAATTAAGCCTGCAGCGGACTAACAGCATCCCCTGCATCACTGTAATTAGGCCTCAGTGCACTAACAGCACCCCCTGCATCACTGTAATTAGACATGCAGCGCACTAACAGCATCCGCTGCATCACTGTAATTAGACATGCAGCGTCCTAACAGCATCCCCTGCATCACTGTAATTAGACATGCAGCGCACTAACAGCATCCTCTGCATCACTGTAATTAGGCCTGCAGTGCACTAACAGCATCCCCTGCATGACTGTAATTAGACCTGCAGCGCTCTAGCAGCATCCCCTGCATCACTGTAATTAGGCCTGCAGCACACCAACAGCATCCCCTGCATCACTGTAATTAGGCCTGCAGCGCACTAACAGCATACCCTGCATCACTGTAATTAGGCCTGCAGTGCACTAACAGCATACCCTGCATCACTGTAATTCGGCCTGCAGCGCACTAACAGCATCCCATGCATCACTGTAATTAGGCCTGCAGCACTCTAACAGCATCCCCTGCATCACTGTAATTAGGCCTGCAGTGCACTAAAAGCATACCCTGCATCACTGTAATTAGACCTGCAGCACACTAACACTACCCCTGCATCACTGCAATTAGGCCTGCAGCGCACTAACAGCATCCCCTGCATCACTGTAATTAGGCCTGCAGCGCACCAACAGCATCCCCTGCATCACTGTAATTAGACATGCAACGCACTAACAGCATCCCCTGCATCACTGTAATTAGGCCTGCAGCGCACAAACAGCATCCCCTGCATCACTGTAATAAGACCTGCAGTGTACTAACAGCATACCCTGCATCACTGTAATTAGACCTGCACAGCCCTAACAGCATCCCCTGCATCACTGTAATTAGGCCTGCAGCGCACTAACAGCATCTCCTACATCACTGTAATTAGACCTGCAGTGCCCTAACAGCATCCCCTGCTTTACTGTAATTAGGCCTGCAGCGCACTAAAAGCATTCCCTGCATTACTGTAATTAGGCCTGCAGCGCACTAACAGCATCATCTGCATCACTGTAATTAGACATGCAGCTCACTAACAGCATCCCCTGCATCACTATAATTAGACATGCAGCGCACTAACAGCATCTCCTGCATCACTGTAATTAGGCCTGCAGCTGACTAACAGCATCCCCTGCATCACTGTAATTAGGCCTGCAGTGCACTAACAGCATCCCCTGCATCACTGTAATTAGGCCTGCAGTGCACTAACAGCACCCCCTGCATCACTGTAATTAGACATGCAGCGCACTAACAGCATCCGCTGCATCACTGTAATTAGACATGCAGCGTCCTAACAGCATCCCCTGCATCACTGTAATTAGACATGCAGCGCACTAACAGCATCCTCTGCATCACTGTAATTAGGCCTGCAGTGCACTAACAGCATCCCCTGCATCACTGTAATTAGACCTGCAGTGCCCTAACAGCATCCCCTGCATCACTGTAATTAGACCTGCAGTGCCCTAACAGCATCCCCTGCATCACTGTAATTAGGCCTGCAGTGCACTAAAAGCATCCCCTGCATTGCTGTAATTAGGCCTGCAGCGCACTAACAGCATCCTCTGCATCACTGTAATTAGACATGCAGCTCACTAACAGCATCCCCTGCATCACTATAATTAGACATGCAGCGCACTAACAGCATCTCCTGCATCACTGTAATTAGGCCTGCAGCGGACTAACAGCATCCCCTGCATCACTGTAATTAGGCCTGCAGTGCACTAACAGCATCCCCATGCATCACTGTAATTAGGCCTGCAGTGCACTAACAGCACCCCCTGCATCACTGTAATTAGACATGCAGCGCACTAACAGCATCCGCTGCATCACTGTAATTAGACATGCAGCGTCCTAACAGCATCCCCTGCATCACTGTAATTAGACATGCAGCGCACTAACAGCATCCTCTGCATCACTGTAATTAGGCCTGCAGTGCACTAACAGCATCTCCTGCATCACTGTAATTAGACCTGCAGTGCCCTAACAGCATCCCCTGCATCACTGTAATTAGACCTGCAGTGCCCTAACAGCATCCCCTGCATCACTGTAATTAGACCTGCAGTGCCCTAACAGCATCCCCTGCATCACTGTAATTAGGCCTGCAGCGCACTAAAAGCATCCCCTGCATTGCTGTAATTAGGCCTGCAGCGCACTAACAGCATCCTCTGCATCACTGTAATTAGACATGCAGCTCACTAACAGCATCCCCTGCATCACTATAATTAGACATGCAGCGCACTAACAGCATCTCCTGCATCACTGTAATTAGGCCTGCAGCGGACTAACAGCATCCCCTGCATCACTGTAATTAGGCCTGCAGTGCACTAACAGCATCCCCTGCATCACTGTAATTAGGCCTGCAGTGCACTAACAGCACCCCCTGCATCACTGTAATTAGACCTGCAGCACACCAACAGCATCCCCTGCATCACTGTAATTAGGCCTGCAGCGCACTAACAGCATACCCTGCATTACTGTAATTAGACCTGCAGTGCCCTAACAGCATCCCCTGTATCACTGTAATTAGACCTGCAGTGTACTAACAGCATACCCTGCATCACTGTAATTAGACCTGCAGTGCCCTAACATCATCCCCTGCATCACTGTAATTAGGCCTGCAGCGCACTAACAGCATCTGTTGCATCACTGTAATTAGACCTGCAGTGCCCTAACAGCATCCCCTGCATCACTGTAATTAGGCCTGCAGCGCACTAACAGCATCCCCTGCATTACTGTAATTAGGCCTGCAGCGCACTAACAGCATCTTCTGCATCACTGTAATAAGACATGCAGCTCACTAACAGCATCTCCTGCATCACTGTAATTAGACCTGCAGCGCACTAACAGCATCTCCTGCATCACTGTAATTAGACCTGCAGTACCCTAACAGCATCCCCTGCATCACTGTAATTAGGCTTGCAGCGCACTAACAGCATCCCCTGCATCACTGTAATTAGACATGCAGCGCACTAACAGCATCCCCTGCATCACTGTTATTAGACATGCAGCGCACTAACAGCATCCCCTGCATCACTGTAATTAGACATGCATCACACTAACAGCATCCCCTGCATCACTGTAATTAGACATGCAACGCACCAACAGCATTGCCTGCATCACTGTAATTAGACATGCAATGCACTAACAGCATCCCTGCATCACTGTAATTAGGCCTACAGCGCACTAACAGCATCCCTTGCATCACTGTAATTAGACATGCAGCGCACTAACAGCATCCCCTGCATCACTGTAATTAGGCCTGCAGCGCATTAACAGCATCCCCTGCATCACTGTAATTAGACATGCAGCGCACTAACAGCATCCCCTGCATCACTGTAATTAGACATGCAGCGCACTAACAGCATCCTCTGCATCACTGTAATTAGGCCTGCAGCACACTAACAGCATCCCCTGCATCACTGTAATTAGCCATGCAGCGCACTAACAGCATCTTCTGCATCACTGTAATTAGACATGCAGCTCACTAACAGCATCCCCTACATCACTGTAATTAGACATGCAGCGCACTAACAGCATCCCCTGCATCACTGTCATTAGGATTGCAGCGCACTAACAACATCCCCTGCATCACTGTAATTAGACATGCAGCACACTAACAGCATCCCCTGCATCACTGTAATTAGACCTGCAGCGCACTAACAGCATCCGCTGCATCACTGTAATTAGACCTACAATGCACTAACAGCATCCCCTGCATCACTGTAATTAGGAATTATACATGCAGCGCCCTAACAGCATCCCCTGCATTACTGTAATTAGAAATGCAACGCACTAACAGCATCCCCTGCATCACTGTAATTAGACATGCAGCACACTAACAGCACCCCCTGCATCACTGTAATTAGACCTGCAGCGCACTAACAGCATCCGCTGCATCACTGTAATTAGACCTGCAGTGCACTAACAGCATCCCCTGCATCACTGTAATTAGGAATTATACATGCAATGCACTAACAGCATCCCCTGCATCACTGTAATTAGAAATGCAATGCACTAACAGCATCCCCTGCATCACTGTAATTAGACATGCAGCACACTAACAGCATCCCCTGCATCACTGTAATTAGGCCTGCAGCGCACTAACAGCATTTCCAGCATCACTGTAAGACATGCATCGCACTAACAGCATCCCCTGCATCACTGTAATTAGGCCTGCAGCGCACTAACATCATTCCCTGCATCACTGTAATTAGGCCTGCAGCGGACTTTCAGCATCCCCTGCATCACTGTAATTATGCCTGCAGCGCACTAACAGCATCCCTGCATCTCTGTAATTAAGCCTGCAGCGGACTAACAGCATCCCCTGCATCACTGTAATTAGGCCTGCAGTGCACTAACAGCATCCCCTGCATCACTGTAATTAGACATGCAGCACACTAACAGCATCCCCTGCATCACTGTAATTAGGCCTGCAGCGCACTAACAGCATTTCCAGCATCACTGTAAGACATGCATCGCACTAACAGCATCCCCTGCATCACTGTAATTAGGCCTGCAGCGCACTAACATCATTCCCTGCATCACTGTAATTAGGCCTGCAGCGGACTTTCAGCATCCCCTGCATCACTGTAATTATGCCTGCAGCGCACTAACAGCATCCCTGCATCTCTGTAATTAAGCCTGCAGCGGACTAACAGCATCCCGTGCCTCACTGTAATTAGGCCTCAGCGCACTAACAGCACCCCCTGCATCACTGTAATTAGACATGCAGCGCACTAACAGCATCCGCTGCATCACTGTAATTAGACATGCAGCGTCCTAACAGCATCCCCTGCATCACTGTAATTAGACATGCAGCGCACTAACAGCATCCTCTGCATCACTGTAATTAGGCCTGCAGTGCACTAACAGCATCCCCTGCATGACTGTAATTACACCTGCAGCGCTCTAGCAGCATCCCCTGCATCACTGTAATTAGGCCTGCAGCACACCAACAGCATCCCCTGCATCACTGTAATTAGGCCTGCAGCGCACTAACAGCATACCCTGCATCACTGTAATTAGGCCTGCAGTGCACTAACAGCATACCCTGCATCACTGTAATTCGGCCTGCAGCGCACTAACAGCATCCCATGCATCACTGTAATTAGGCCTGCAGCACTCTAACAGCATCCCCTGCATCACTGTAATTAGGCCTGCAGTGCACTAAAAGCATACCCTGCATCACTGTAATTAGACCTGCAGCACACTAACACTACCCCTGCATCACTGCAATTAGGCCTGCAGCGCACTAACAGCATCCCCTGCATCACTGTAATTAGGCCTGCAGCGCACCAACAGCATCCCCTGCATCACTGTAATTAGACATGCAACGCACTAACAGCATCCCCTGCATCCCTGTAATTAGGCCTGCAGCGCACAAACAGCATCCCCTGCATCACTGTAATAAGACCTGCAGTGTACTAACAGCATACCCTGCATCACTGTAATTAGACCTGCACAGCCCTAACAGCATCCCCTGCATCACTGTAATTAGGCCTGCAGCGCACTAACAGCATCTCCTACATCACTGTAATTAGACCTGCAGTGCCCTAACAGCATCCCCTGCTTTACTGTAATTAGGCCTGCAGCGCACTAAAAGCATTCCCTGCATTACTGTAATTAGGCCTGCAGCGCACTAACAGCATCATCTGCATCACTGTAATTAGACATGCAGCTCACTAACAGCATCCCCTGCATCACTATAATTAGACATGCAGCGCACTAACAGCATCTCCTGCATCACTGTAATTAGGCCTGCAGCTGACTAACAGCATCCCCTGCATCACTGTAATTAGGCCTGCAGTGCACTAACAGCATCCCCTGCATCACTGTAATTAGGCCTGCAGTGCACTAACAGCACCCCCTGTGTCACTGTAATTAGACATGCAGCGCACTAACAGCATCCGCTGCATCACTGTAATTAGACATGCAGCGTCCTAACAGCATCCCCTGCATCACTGTAATTAGACATGCAGCGCACTAACAGCATCCTCTGCATCACTGTAATTAGGCCTGCAGCGCACTAGCAGCATCCCCTGCATCACTGTAATTAGACCTGCAGCACACTAACAGCATCCCTTGCATCACTGTAATTAGACCTGCAGCGCACTAGCAGCATCCCCTGCATCACTGTAATTAGACCTGCAGCACACTAACAGCATCCCCTGCATCACTGTAATTAGACCTGCAGCACACTAACAGCTTCCCCTGCATCACTGTAATTAGGCCTGCAGCGCACTAGCAGCATCCCCTGCATCACTGTAATTAGACCTGCAGCACACTAACAGCATCCCTTGCATCACTGTAATTAGACCTGCAGCGCACTAGCAGCATCCCCTGCATCACTGTAATTAGACCTGCAGCACACTAACAGCATCCCTTGCATCACTGTAATTAGACCTGCAGCACACTAACAGCATCCCTTGCATCACTGTAATTAGACCTGCAGCGCACTAGCAGCATCCCCTGCATCACTGTAATTAGACATGCAGCGTCCTAACAGCATCCCCTGCATCACTGTAATTAGACATGCAGCGCACTAACAGCATCCTCTGCATCACTGTAATTAGGCCTGCAGTGCACTAACAGCATCTCCTGCATCACTGTAATTAGACCTGCAGTGCCCTAACAGCATCCCCTGCATCACTGTAATTAGACCTGCAGTGCCCTAACAGCATCCCCTGCATCACTGTAATTAGACCTGCAGTGCCCTAGCAGCATCCCCTGCATCACTGTAATTAGGCCTGCAGCGCACTAAAAGCATCCCCTGCATTGCTGTAATTAGGCCTGCAGCGCACTAACAGCATCCTCTGCATCACTGTAATTAGACATGCAGCTCACTAACAGCATCCCCTGCATCACTGTAATTAGACCTGCAGCGCACTAACAGCATCTCCTGCATCACTGTAATTAGACCTGCAGCGAACTAACAGCATCTCCTGCATCACTGTAATTAGACATGCAGCGCACTAACAGCATCTCCTGCATCACTGTAATTAGGCCTGCAGCGGACTAACAGCATCCCCTGCATCACTGTAATTAGGCCTGCAGTGCACTAACAGCATCCCCTGCATCACTGTAATTAGGCCTGCAGTGCACTAACAGCACCCCCTGCATCACTGTAATTAGACCTGCAGCACACCAACCGCATCCCCTGCATCACTGTAATTAGGCCTGCAGCGCACTAACAGCATACCCTGCATTACTGTAATTAGACCTGCAGTGCCCTAACAGCATCCCCTGCATCACTGTAATTAGACCTGCAGTGTACTAACAGCATCCCCTGCATCACTGTAATTAGGCCTGCAGCGCACTAACAGCATCTGTTGCATCACTGTAATTAGACCTGCAGTGCCCTAACAGCATCCCCTGCATCACTGTAATTAGGCCTGCAGCGCACTAACAGCATCCCCTGCAT
The DNA here is from genome assembly GCF_028390025.1 of Pseudophryne corroboree. NCBI lineage: Eukaryota > Metazoa > Chordata > Amphibia > Anura > Myobatrachidae > Pseudophryne > Pseudophryne corroboree. The sequence goes on along the minus strand of NW_026967560.1, from coordinate 177,198 downwards.
TACTGTAATTAGGCCTGCAGCGCACTAACAGCATCTCCTGCATCACTGTAATTAGACCTGCAGCGCACTAACAGCATCTCCTGCATCACTGTAATTAGACCTGCAGTACCCTAACAGCATCCCCTGCATCACTGTAATTAGGCTTGCAGCGCACTAACAGCATCCCCTGCATCACTGTAATTAGACATGCAGCACACTAACAGCATCTCCTGCATCACTGTAATTAGACCTGCAGTACCCTAACAGCATCCCCTGCATCACTGTAATTAGGCCTGCAGCGCACTAACAGCATCCCCTGCATCACTGTAATTAGACATGCAGCACACTAACAGCATCTCCTGCATCACTGTAATTAGACCTGCAGTACCCTAACAGCATCCCCTGCATCACTGTAATTAGGCCTGCAGCACACTAACAGCATCCCTTGCATCACTGTAATTAGACCTGCAGCGCACTAGCAGCATCCCCTGCATCACTGTAATTAGACATGCAGCGTCCTAACAGCATCCCCTGCATCACTGTAATTAGACATGCAGCGCACTAACAGCATCCTCTGCATCACTGTAATTAGGCCTGCAGTGCACTAACAGCATCTCCTGCATCACTGTAATTAGACCTGCAGTGCCCTAACAGCATCCCCTGCATCACTGTAATTAGACCTGCAGTGCCCTAACAGCATCCCCTGCATCACTGTAATTAGACCTGCAGTGCCCTAGCAGCATCCCCTGCATCACTGTAATTAGGCCTGCAGCGCACTAAAAGCATCCCCTGCATTGCTGTAATTAGGCCTGCAGCGCACTAACAGCATCCTCTGCATCACTGTAATTAGACATGCAGCTCACTAACAGCATCCCCTGCATCACTGTAATTAGACCTGCAGCGCACTAACAGCATCTCCTGCATCACTGTAATTAGACCTGCAGCGAACTAACAGCATCTCCTGCATCACTGTAATTAGACATGCAGCGCACTAACAGCATCTCCTGCATCACTGTAATTAGGCCTGCAGCGGACTAACAGCATCCCCTGCATCACTGTAATTAGGCCTGCAGTGCACTAACAGCATCCCCTGCATCACTGTAATTAGGCCTGCAGTGCACTAACAGCACCCCCTGCATCACTGTAATTAGACCTGCAGCACACCAACCGCATCCCCTGCATCACTGTAATTAGGCCTGCAGCGCACTAACAGCATACCCTGCATTACTGTAATTAGACCTGCAGTGCCCTAACAGCATCCCCTGCATCACTGTAATTAGACCTGCAGTGTACTAACAGCATCCCCTGCATCACTGTAATTAGGCCTGCAGCGCACTAACAGCATCTGTTGCATCACTGTAATTAGACCTGCAGTGCCCTAACAGCATCCCCTGCATCACTGTAATTAGGCCTGCAGCGCACTAACAGCATCCCCTGCATTACTGTAATTAGGCCTGCAGCGCACTAACAGCATCTCCTGCATCACTGTAATTAGACCTGCAGCGCACTAACAGCATCTCCTGCATCACTGTAATTAGACCTGCAGTACCCTAACAGCATCCCCTGCATCACTGTAATTAGGCTTGCAGCGCACTAACAGCATCCCCTGCATCACTGTAATTAGACATGCAGCACACTAACAGCATCTCCTGCATCACTGTAATTAGACCTGCAGTACCCTAACAGCATCCCCTGCATCACTGTAATTAGGCCTGCAGCGCACTAACAGCATCCCCTGCATCACTGTAATTAGACATGCAGCACACTAACAGCATCTCCTGCATCACTGTAATTAGACCTGCAGTACCCTAACAGCATCCCCTGCATCACTGTAATTAGGCCTGCAGCGCACTAACAGCATACCCTGCATCAGTGAAATTAGACATGCAGTGCCCTAACAGCATCCTCTGCATCACTGTAATTAGGCCTGCAGCGCACTAACAGCATCCTCTGCATCACTGTCATTATGAATGCAGTGCACTAACAGCATCCCCTGCATCACTGTCATCACGATTGCAGCGCACTAACAGCATCCCCTGCATAACTGTAATTAGACCTGCAGCGCACTAGCAGCATCCCCTGCATCACTGTTATTACGATTGCAGCGCACTAACAGCATCCCCTGCATCACTGTAATTAGACCTGCAGCGCACTAGCAGCATCCCCTGCATCACTGTAATTAGGCCTGCAGTGCACTAACAGCATACCCTGCATCAGTGAAATTAGACCTACAGCGCACTAACAGCATCCTCTGCATCACTGTCATTATGATTGCAGCGCACTAACAGCATCCCCTGCATCACTGTCATCACGATTGCAGCGCACTAACAGCATCCCATGCATCACTGTAATTAGACCTGCAGCGCACTAGCAGCATCCCCTGCATCACTGTCATTACAATTGCAGCGCACTAACAGCATCCCCTGCATCACTGTAATTAGACCTGCAGCGCACTAGCAGCATCCCCTGCATCACTGTAATTAGACCTGCAGCGCACTAACAGCATCCCCTGCATCACTGTAATTAGACCTGCAGCGCACTAGCAGCATCCCCTGCATCACTGTAATTAGACCTGCAGCGCACTAGCAGCATCCCCTGCATCACTGTAATTAGACCTGCAGCGCACTAACAGCATCCCCTGCATCACTGTAATTAGGCCTGCAGCGCACCAACAGCATCCCCTGCATCACTGTAATTAGACATGCAACGCACTAACAGCATCCCCTGCATCACTGTAATTAGGCCTGCAGCGCACAAACAGCACCCCCTGCATCACTGTAATAAGACCTGCAGTGTACTAACAGCATACCCTGCATCACTGTAATTAGACCTGCACAGCCCTAACAGCATCCCCTGCATCACTGTAATTAGGCCTGCAGCGCACTAACAGCATCTCCTACATCACTGTAATTAGACCTGCAGTGCCCTAACAGCATCCCCTGCTTTACTGTAATTAGGCCTGCAGCGCACTAAAAGCATTCCCTGCATTACTGTAATTAGGCCTGCAGCGCACTAACAGCATCATCTGCATCACTGTAATTAGACATGCAGCTCACTAACAGCATCCCCTGCATCACTATAATTAGACATGCAGCGCACTAACAGCATCTCCTGCATCACTGTAATTAGGCCTGCAGCTGACTAACAGCATCCCCTGCATCACTGTAATTAGGCCTGCAGTGCACTAACAGCATCCCCTGCATCACTGTAATTAGGCCTGCAGTGCACTAACAGCACCCCCTGCATCACTGTAATTAGACATGCAGCGCACTAACAGCATCCGCTGCATCACTGTAATTAGACATGCAGCGTCCTAACAGCATCCCCTGCATCACTGTAATTAGGCCTGCAGCGGACTTTCAGCATCCCCTGCATCACTGTAATTATGCCTGCAGCGCACTAACAGCATCCCTGCATCTCTGTAATTAAGCCTGCAGCGGACTAACAGCATCCCCTGCATCACTGTAATTAGGCCTCAGTGCACTAACAGCACCCCCTGCATCACTGTAATTAGACATGCAGCGCACTAACAGCATCCGCTGCATCACTGTAATTAGACATGCAGCGTCCTAACAGCATCCCCTGCATCACTGTAATTAGACATGCAGCGCACTAACAGCATCCTCTGCATCACTGTAATTAGGCCTGCAGTGCACTAACAGCATCCCCTGCATGACTGTAATTAGACCTGCAGCGCTCTAGCAGCATCCCCTGCATCACTGTAATTAGGCCTGCAGCACACCAACAGCATCCCCTGCATCACTGTAATTAGGCCTGCAGCGCACTAACAGCATACCCTGCATCACTGTAATTAGGCCTGCAGTGCACTAACAGCATACCCTGCATCACTGTAATTCGGCCTGCAGCGCACTAACAGCATCCCATGCATCACTGTAATTAGGCCTGCAGCACTCTAACAGCATCCCCTGCATCACTGTAATTAGGCCTGCAGTGCACTAAAAGCATACCCTGCATCACTGTAATTAGACCTGCAGCACACTAACACTACCCCTGCATCACTGCAATTAGGCCTGCAGCGCACTAACAGCATCCCCTGCATCACTGTAATTAGGCCTGCAGCGCACCAACAGCATCCCCTGCATCACTGTAATTAGACATGCAACGCACTAACAGCATCCCCTGCATCACTGTAATTAGGCCTGCAGCGCACAAACAGCATCCCCTGCATCACTGTAATAAGACCTGCAGTGTACTAACAGCATACCCTGCATCACTGTAATTAGACCTGCACAGCCCTAACAGCATCCCCTGCATCACTGTAATTAGGCCTGCAGCGCACTAACAGCATCTCCTACATCACTGTAATTAGACCTGCAGTGCCCTAACAGCATCCCCTGCTTTACTGTAATTAGGCCTGCAGCGCACTAAAAGCATTCCCTGCATTACTGTAATTAGGCCTGCAGCGCACTAACAGCATCATCTGCATCACTGTAATTAGACATGCAGCTCATTAACAGCATCCCCTGCATCACTATAATTAGACATGCAGCGCACTAACAGCATCTCCTGCATCACTGTAATTAGGCCTGCAGCTGACTAACAGCATCCCCTGCATCACTGTAATTAGGCCTGCAGTGCACTAACAGCATCCCCTGCATCACTGTAATTAGGCCTGCAGTGCACTAACAGCACCCCCTGCATCACTGTAATTAGACATGCAGCGCACTAACAGCATCCGCTGCATCACTGTAATTAGACATGCAGCGTCCTAACAGCATCCCCTGCATCACTGTAATTAGACATGCAGCGCACTAACAGCATCCTCTGCATCACTGTAATTAGGCCTGCAGTGCACTAACAGCATCCCCTGCATCACTGTAATTAGACCTGCAGTGCCCTAACAGCATCCCCTGCATCACTGTAATTAGACCTGCAGTGCCCTAACAGCATCCCCTGCATCACTGTAATTAGGCCTGCAGCGCACTAAAAGCATCCCCTGCATTGCTGTAATTAGGCCTGCAGCGCACTAACAGCATCCTCTGCATCACTGTAATTAGACATGCAGCTCACTAACAGCATCCCCTGCATCACTATAATTAGACATGCAGCGCACTAACAGCATCTCCTGCATCACTGTAATTAGGCCTGCAGCGGACTAACAGCATCCCCTGCATCACTGTAATTAGGCCTGCAGTGCACTAACAGCATCCCCATGCATCACTGTAATTAGGCCTGCAGTGCACTAACAGCACCCCCTGCATCACTGTAATTAGACATGCAGCGCACTAACAGCATCCGCTGCATCACTGTAATTAGACATGCAGCGTCCTAACAGCATCCCCTGCATCACTGTAATTAGACATGCAGCGCACTAACAGCATCCTCTGCATCACTGTAATTAGGCCTGCAGTGCACTAACAGCATCTCCTGCATCACTGTAATTAGACCTGCAGTGCCCTAACAGCATCCCCTGCATCACTGTAATTAGACCTGCAGTGCCCTAACAGCATCCCCTGCATCACTGTAATTAGACCTGCAGTGCCCTAACAGCATCCCCTGCATCACTGTAATTAGGCCTGCAGCGCACTAAAAGCATCCCCTGCATTGCTGTAATTAGGCCTGCAGCGCACTAACAGCATCCTCTGCATCACTGTAATTAGACATGCAGCTCACTAACAGCATCCCCTGCATCACTATAATTAGACATGCAGCGCACTAACAGCATCTCCTGCATCACTGTAATTAGGCCTGCAGCGGACTAACAGCATCCCCTGCATCACTGTAATTAGGCCTGCAGTGCACTAACAGCATCCCCTGCATCACTGTAATTAGGCCTGCAGTGCACTAACAGCACCCCCTGCATCACTGTAATTAGACCTGCAGCACACCAACAGCATCCCCTGCATCACTGTAATTAGGCCTGCAGCGCACTAACAGCATACCCTGCATTACTGTAATTAGACCTGCAGTGCCCTAACAGCATCCCCTGTATCACTGTAATTAGACCTGCAGTGTACTAACAGCATACCCTGCATCACTGTAATTAGACCTGCAGTGCCCTAACATCATCCCCTGCATCACTGTAATTAGGCCTGCAGCGCACTAACAGCATCTGTTGCATCACTGTAATTAGACCTGCAGTGCCCTAACAGCATCCCCTGCATCACTGTAATTAGGCCTGCAGCGCACTAACAGCATCCCCTGCATTACTGTAATTAGGCCTGCAGCGCACTAACAGCATCTTCTGCATCACTGTAATAAGACATGCAGCTCACTAACAGCATCTCCTGCATCACTGTAATTAGACCTGCAGCGCACTAACAGCATCTCCTGCATCACTGTAATTAGACCTGCAGTACCCTAACAGCATCCCCTGCATCACTGTAATTAGGCTTGCAGCGCACTAACAGCATCCCCTGCATCACTGTAATTAGACATGCAGCGCACTAACAGCATCCCCTGCATCACTGTTATTAGACATGCAGCGCACTAACAGCATCCCCTGCATCACTGTAATTAGACATGCATCACACTAACAGCATCCCCTGCATCACTGTAATTAGACATGCAACGCACCAACAGCATTGCCTGCATCACTGTAATTAGACATGCAATGCACTAACAGCATCCCCTGCATCACTGTAATTAGGCCTACAGCGCACTAACAGCATCCCTTGCATCACTGTAATTAGACATGCAGCGCACTAACAGCATCCCCTGCATCACTGTAATTAGGCCTGCAGCGCATTAACAGCATCCCCTGCATCACTGTAATTAGACATGCAGCGCACTAACAGCATCCCCTGCATCACTGTAATTAGACATGCAGCGCACTAACAGCATCCTCTGCATCACTGTAATTAGGCCTGCAGCACACTAACAGCATCCCCTGCATCACTGTAATTAGCCATGCAGCGCACTAACAGCATCTTCTGCATCACTGTAATTAGACATGCAGCTCACTAACAGCATCCCCTACATCACTGTAATTAGACATGCAGCGCACTAACAGCATCCCCTGCATCACTGTCATTAGGATTGCAGCGCACTAACAACATCCCCTGCATCACTGTAATTAGACATGCAGCACACTAACAGCATCCCCTGCATCACTGTAATTAGACCTGCAGCGCACTAACAGCATCCGCTGCATCACTGTAATTAGACCTACAATGCACTAACAGCATCCCCTGCATCACTGTAATTAGGAATTATACATGCAGCGCCCTAACAGCATCCCCTGCATTACTGTAATTAGAAATGCAACGCACTAACAGCATCCCCTGCATCACTGTAATTAGACATGCAGCACACTAACAGCACCCCCTGCATCACTGTAATTAGACCTGCAGCGCACTAACAGCATCCGCTGCATCACTGTAATTAGACCTGCAGTGCACTAACAGCATCCCCTGCATCACTGTAATTAGGAATTATACATGCAATGCACTAACAGCATCCCCTGCATCACTGTAATTAGAAATGCAATGCACTAACAGCATCCCCTGCATCACTGTAATTAGACATGCAGCACACTAACAGCATCCCCTGCATCACTGTAATTAGGCCTGCAGCGCACTAACAGCATTTCCAGCATCACTGTAAGACATGCATCGCACTAACAGCATCCCCTGCATCACTGTAATTAGGCCTGCAGCGCACTAACATCATTCCCTGCATCACTGTAATTAGGCCTGCAGCGGACTTTCAGCATCCCCTGCATCACTGTAATTATGCCTGCAGCGCACTAACAGCATCCCTGCATCTCTGTAATTAAGCCTGCAGCGGACTAACAGCATCCCCTGCATCACTGTAATTAGGCCTGCAGTGCACTAACAGCATCCCCTGCATCACTGTAATTAGACATGCAGCACACTAACAGCATCCCCTGCATCACTGTAATTAGGCCTGCAGCGCACTAACAGCATTTCCAGCATCACTGTAAGACATGCATCGCACTAACAGCATCCCCTGCATCACTGTAATTAGGCCTGCAGCGCACTAACATCATTCCCTGCATCACTGTAATTAGGCCTGCAGCGGACTTTCAGCATCCCCTGCATCACTGTAATTATGCCTGCAGCGCACTAACAGCATCCCTGCATCTCTGTAATTAAGCCTGCAGCGGACTAACAGCATCCCGTGCCTCACTGTAATTAGGCCTCAGCGCACTAACAGCACCCCCTGCATCACTGTAATTAGACATGCAGCGCACTAACAGCATCCGCTGCATCACTGTAATTAGACATGCAGCGTCCTAACAGCATCCCCTGCATCACTGTAATTAGACATGCAGCGCACTAACAGCATCCTCTGCATCACTGTAATTAGGCCTGCAGTGCACTAACAGCATCCCCTGCATGACTGTAATTAGACCTGCAGCGCTCTAGCAGCATCCCCTGCATCACTGTAATTAGGCCTGCAGCACACCAACAGCATCCCCTGCATCACTGTAATTAGGCCTGCAGCGCACTAACAGCATACCCTGCATCACTGTAATTAGGCCTGCAGTGCACTAACAGCATACCCTGCATCACTGTAATTCGGCCTGCAGCGCACTAACAGCATCCCATGCATCACTGTAATTAGGCCTGCAGCACTCTAACAGCATCCCCTGCATCACTGTAATTAGGCCTGCAGTGCACTAAAAGCATACCCTGCATCACTGTAATTAGACCTGCAGCACACTAACACTACCCCTGCATCACTGCAATTAGGCCTGCAGCGCACTAACAGCATCCCCTGCATCACTGTAATTAGGCCTGCAGCGCACCAACAGCATCCCCTGCATCACTGTAATTAGACATGCAACGCACTAACAGCATCCCCTGCATCCCTGTAATTAGGCCTGCAGCGCACAAACAGCATCCCCTGCATCACTGTAATAAGACCTGCAGTGTACTAACAGCATACCCTGCATCACTGTAATTAGACCTGCACAGCCCTAACAGCATCCCCTGCATCACTGTAATTAGGCCTGCAGCGCACTAACAGCATCTCCTACATCACTGTAATTAGACCTGCAGTGCCCTAACAGCATCCCCTGCTTTACTGTAATTAGGCCTGCAGCGCACTAAAAGCATTCCCTGCATTACTGTAATTAGGCCTGCAGCGCACTAACAGCATCATCTGCATCACTGTAATTAGACATGCAGCTCACTAACAGCATCCCCTGCATCACTATAATTAGACATGCAGCGCACTAACAGCATCTCCTGCATCACTGTAATTAGGCCTGCAGCTGACTAACAGCATCCCCTGCATCACTGTAATTAGGCCTGCAGTGCACTAACAGCATCCCCTGCATCACTGTAATTAGGCCTGCAGTGCACTAACAGCACCCCCTGCGTCACTGTAATTAGACATGCAGCGCACTAACAGCATCCGCTGCATCACTGTAATTAGACATGCAGCGTCCTAACAGCATCCCCTGCATCACTGTAATTAGACATGCAGCGCACTAACAGCATCCTCTGCATCACTGTAATTAGGCCTGCAGCGCACTAGCAGCATCCCCTGCATCACTGTAATTAGACCTGCAGCACACTAACAGCATCCCTTGCATCACTGTAATTAGACCTGCAGCGCACTAGCAGCATCCCCTGCATCACTGTAATTAGACCTGCAGCACACTAACAGCATCCCCTGCATCACTGTAATTAGACCTGCAGCACACTAACAGCTTCCCCTGCATCACTGTAATTAGGCCTGCAGCGCACTAGCAGCATCCCCTGCATCACTGTAATTAGACCTGCAGCACACTAACAGCATCCCTTGCATCACTGTAATTAGACCTGCAGCGCACTAGCAGCATCCCCTGCATCACTGTAATTAGACCTGCAGCACACTAACAGCATCCCTTGCATCACTGTAATTAGACCTGCAGCACACTAACAGCATCCCTTGCATCACTGTAATTAGACCTGCAGCGCACTAGCAGCATCCCCTGCATCACTGTAATTAGACATGCAGCGTCCTAACAGCATCCCCTGCATCACTGTAATTAGACATGCAGCGCACTAACAGCATCCTCTGCATCACTGTAATTAGGCCTGCAGTGCACTAACAGCATCTCCTGCATCACTGTAATTAGACCTGCAGTGCCCTAACAGCATCCCCTGCATCACTGTAATTAGACCTGCAGTGCCCTAACAGCATCCCCTGCATCACTGTAATTAGACCTGCAGTGCCCTAGCAGCATCCCCTGCATCACTGTAATTAGGCCTGCAGCGCACTAAAAGCATCCCCTGCATTGCTGTAATTAGGCCTGCAGCGCACTAACAGCATCCTCTGCATCACTGTAATTAGACATGCAGCTCACTAACAGCATCCCCTGCATCACTGTAATTAGACCTGCAGCGCACTAACAGCATCTCCTGCATCACTGTAATTAGACCTGCAGCGAACTAACAGCATCTCCTGCATCACTGTAATTAGACATGCAGCGCACTAACAGCATCTCCTGCATCACTGTAATTAGGCCTGCAGCGGACTAACAGCATCCCCTGCATCACTGTAATTAGGCCTGCAGTGCACTAACAGCATCCCCTGCATCACTGTAATTAGGCCTGCAGTGCACTAACAGCACCCCCTGCATCACTGTAATTAGACCTGCAGCACACCAACCGCATCCCCTGCATCACTGTAATTAGGCCTGCAGCGCACTAACAGCATACCCTGCATTACTGTAATTAGACCTGCAGTGCCCTAACAGCATCCCCTGCATCACTGTAATTAGACCTGCAGTGTACTAACAGCATCCCCTGCATCACTGTAATTAGGCCTGCAGCGCACTAACAGCATCTGTTGCATCACTGTAATTAGACCTGCAGTGCCCTAACAGCATCCCCTGCATCACTGTAATTAGGCCTGCAGCGCACTAACAGCATCCCCTGCATTACTGTAATTAGGCCTGCAGCGCACTAACAGCATCTCCTGCATCACTGTAATTAGACCTGCAGCGCACTAACAGCATCTCCTGCATCACTGTAATTAGACCTGCAGTACCCTAACAGCATCCCCTGCATCACTGTAATTAGGCTTGCAGCGCACTAACAGCATCCCCTGCATCACTGTAATTAGACATGCAGCACACTAACAGCATCTCCTGCATCACTGTAATGAGACCTGCAGTACCCTAACAGCATCCCCTGCATCACTGTAATTAGGCCTGCAGCGCACTAACAGCATCCCCTGCATCACTGTAATTAGACATGCAGCACACTAACAGCATCTCCTGCATCACTGTAATTAGACCTGCAGTACCCTAACAGCATCCCCTGCATCACTGTAATTAGGCCTGCAGCACACTAACAGCATCCCTTGCATCACTGTAATTAGACCTGCAGCGCACTAGCAGCATCCCCTGCATCACTGTAATTAGACATGCAGCGTCCTAACAGCATCCCCTGCATCACTGTAATTAGACATGCAGCGCACTAACAGCATCCTCTGCATCACTGTAATTAGGCCTGCAGTGCACTAACAGCATCTCCTGCATCACTGTAATTAGACCTGCAGTGCCCTAACAGCATCCCCTGCATCACTGTAATTAGACCTGCAGTGCCCTAACAGCATCCCCTGCATCACTGTAATTAGACCTGCAGTGCCCTAGCAGCATCCCCTGCATCACTGTAATTAGGCCTGCAGCGCACTAAAAGCATCCCCTGCATTGCTGTAATTAGGCCTGCAGCGCACTAACAGCATCCTCTGCATCACTGTAATTAGACATGCAGCTCACTAACAGCATCCCCTGCATCACTGTAATTAGACCTGCAGCGCACTAACAGCATCTCCTGCATCACTGTAATTAGACCTGCAGCGAACTAACAGCATCTCCTGCATCACTGTAATTAGACATGCAGCGCACTAACAGCATCTCCTGCATCACTGTAATTAGGCCTGCAGCGGACTAACAGCATCCCCTGCATCACTGTAATTAGGCCTGCAGTGCACTAACAGCATCCCCTGCATCACTGTAATTAGGCCTGCAGTGCACTAACAGCACCCCCTGCATCACTGTAATTAGACCTGCAGCACACCAACCGCATCCCCTGCATCACTGTAATTAGGCCTGCAGCGCACTAACAGCATACCCTGCATTACTGTAATTAGACCTGCAGTGCCCTAACAGCATCCCCTGCATCACTGTAATTAGACCTGCAGTGTACTAACAGCATCCCCTGCATCACTGTAATTAGGCCTGCAGCGCACTAACAGCATCTGTTGCATCACTGTAATTAGACCTGCAGTGCCCTAACAGCATCCCCTGCATCACTGTAATTAGGCCTGCAGCGCACTAACAGCATCCCCTGCATTACTGTAATTAGGCCTGCAGCGCACTAACAGCATCTCCTGCATCACTGTAATTAGACCTGCAGCGCACTAACAGCATCTCCTGCATCACTGTAATTAGACCTGCAGTACCCTAACAGCATCCCCTGCATCACTGTAATTAGGCTTGCAGCGCACTAACAGCATCCCCTGCATCACTGCAATTAGACATGCAGCACACTAACAGCATCTCCTGCATCACTGTAATTAGACCTGCAGTACCCTAACAGCATCCCCTGCATCACTGTAATTAGGCCTGCAGCGCACTAACAGCATCCCCTGCATCACTGTAATTAGACATGCAGCACACTAACAGCATCTCCTGCATCACTGTAATTAGACCTGCAGTACCCTAACAGCATCCCCTGCATCACTGTAATTAGGCCTGCAGCGCACTAACAGCATACCCTGCATCAGTGAAATTAGACATGCAGTGCCCTAACAGCATCCTCTGCATCACTGTAATTAGGCCTGCAGCGCACTAACAGCATCCTCTGCATCACTGTCATTATGAATGCAGTGCACTAACAGCATCCCCTGCATCACTGTCATCACGATTGCAGCGCACTAACAGCATCCCCTGCATAACTGTAATTAGACCTGCAGCGCACTAGCAGCATCCCCTGCATCACTGTTATTACGATTGCAGCGCACTAACAGCATCCCCTGCATCACTGTAATTAGACCTGCAGCGCACTAGCAGCATCCCCTGCATCACTGTAATTAGGCCTGCAGTGCACTAACAGCATACCCTGCATCAGTGAAATTAGACCTACAGCGCACTAACAGCATCCTCTGCATCACTGTCATTATGATTGCAGCGCACTAACAGCATCCCCTGCATCACTGTCATCACGATTGCAGCGCACTAACAGCATCCCATGCATCACTGTAATTAGACCTGCAGCGCACTAGCAGCATCCCCTGCATCACTGTCATTACAATTGCAGCGCACTAACAGCATCCCCTGCATCACTGTAATTAGACCTGCAGCGCACTAGCAGCATCCCCTGCATCACTGTAATTAGACCTGCAGCGCACTAACAGCATCCCCTGCATCACTGTAATTAGACCTGCAGCGCACTAGCAGCATCCCCTGCATCACTGTAATTAGACCTGCAGCGCACTAGCAGCATCCCCTGCATCACTGTAATTAGACCTGCAGCGCACTAACAGCATCCCCTGCATCACTGTAATTAGACATGCAGCACACTAGCAGCATCCCCTGCATCACTGTAATTAGACCTGCAGCACACTAACAGCATCCCCTGCATCACTGTAATTAGACCTGCAGCGCACTAGCAGCATCCCCTGCATCACTGTAATTAGACCTGCAGCACACTAACAGCATCCCCTGCATCACTGTAATTAGACCTGCAGCGCACTAGCAGCATCCCCTGCATCACTGTAATTAGACCTGCAGCACACTAACAGCTTCCCCTGCATCACTGTAATTAGGCCTGCAGCGCACTAGCAGCATCCCCTGCATCACTGTAATTAGACCTGCAGCACACTAACAGCATCCCTTGCATCACTGTAATTAGACATGCAGCACACTAGCAGCATCCCCTGCATCACTGTAATTAGACATGCAGCGCACTAACAGCATCCCCTGCATCACTGTAATTAGACCTGCAGCGCACTAGCAGCATCCCCTGCATCACTGTAATTAGACCTGCAGCGCACTAACAGCATCCCCTGCATCACTGTAATTAGACCTGCAGCGCACTAGCAGCATCCCCTGCATGACTGTAATTAGACCTGCAGCGCACTAACAGCATCCCCTGCATCACTGTAATTAGACCTGCAGCGCACTAGCAGCATCCCCTGCATCACTGTAATTAGACCTGCAGCGCACTAGCAGCATCCCCTGCATCACTGTAATTAGACCTGCAGCGCACTAGCAGCATCCCCTGCATCACTGTAATTAGACCTGCAGCGCACTAGCAGCATCCCCTGCATCACTGTAATTAGACCGGCAGCGCACTAACAGCATCCCCTGCATCACTGTAATTAGACCTGCAGCGCACTAGCAGCATCCCCTGCATCACTGTAATTAGACCTGCAGCGCACTAGCAGCATCCCCTGCATCACTGTAATTAGACCGGCAGCGCACTAACAGCATCCCCTGCATCACTGTAATTAGACCTGCAGCGCACTAGCAGCATCCCCTGCATCACTGTAATTAGACCTGCAGCACACTAACAGCATCCCCTGCATCACTGTAATTAGACCTGCAGCGCACTAGCAGCATCCCCTGCATCACTGTAATTAGACCTGCAGCACACTAACAGCATCCCCTGCATCACTGTAATTAGACCTGCAGCACACTAACAGCATCCCCTGCATCACTGTAATTAGACCTGCAGCGCACTAGCAGCATCCCCTGCATCACTGTAATTAGACCTGCAGCGCACTAGCAGCATCCCCTGCATCACTGTAATTAGACCGGCAGCGCACTAACAGCATCCCCTGCATCACTGTAATTAGACCTGCAGCGCACTAGCAGCATCCCCTGCATCACTGTAATTAGACCTGCAGCACACTAACAGCATCCCCTGCATCACTGTAATTAGACCTGCAGCGCACTAGCAGCATCCCCTGCATCACTGTAATTAGACCTGCAGCACACTAACAGCATCCCCTGCATCACTGTAATTAGACCTGCAGCACACTAACAGCTTCCCCTGCATCACTGTAATTAGGCCTGCAGCGCACTAGCAGCATCCCCTGCATCACTGTAATTAGACCTGCAGCACACTAACAGCATCCCTTGCATCACTGTAATTAGACCTGCAGCGCACTAGCAGCATCCCCTGCATCACTGTAATTAGACCTGCAGCACACTAACAGCATCCCTTGCATCACTGTAATTAGACCTGCAGCACACTAGCAGCATCCCCTGCATCACTGTGACACCATCAGCCGCCTATGATTGTGCAGTTATTACCCTGACCATGGGATCGTCCGCTGCTGGCGTTGGTACATCAGTAGCCCCGCACTGTACAAATTGAGGCCCCATCCCACTGACACGCCTCCACCGCGGCTTTTTATCATTGCTAAATGCAATTGCTACTGGTGTCGCAGATACCTAGTTAGGAACACGGAAAGCAGACTTGGCGCAGCGCACTGTCTTCTGTACGGTTGTGTACACGTGCGCAGTGTACCGGTAATCACTCCCTGTGCGGTTATTCACATTTGCAACTGATGCTGAATGAGGCCCATAGAGTGTAAGCTCCCATGGGGCAGGCACTGATGTGAATGGCCAAATATTCTCTGTACAGCGCTGCGGAATATGTGTGCGCTATATAAATAGCTGGTAGTAATAATATTGAATAAGTTTGCGTATCCAGTGCATTGCGCACATATGACCTGGCACACGCGTGTACAGCTGCCCAGCAAGCCTCTCCTTACTGCTATCCACTATTACATAAAGCACGTCGCTGCCAGCCCAAAAAGAGAAATACACTTGAATAAAAGAATCTTTTTGATCATGTTCTGTTGGCAGCGCAGGATGGGGAGGAAATGATCCTTCTTATTACGCATCAGCGTAGAGACCCTGCAAATAGCACCTCCGGCGGGATCTATCGCCGCCGATACATGCGCCTGGGAAAGGTGTTAAGTGCAGCCGACCGGTGAGAGCACTTGGAGGTCCTGGCTGGAGGCGCTGCCGCCACACCGCTTATACCCGCAGATCTGTAGTACCCATTTATACGGCATTGTCGCGGCACTGCACAGCCGGGTCCCAGCCCGTACACGGTGACGCTGGCAGCTAAACCTGCGGACTGGGGGACAGAGCGGCAGATAAACTAATCATAATTATGGCAGGTATCTTTGTGTGTCAGGCTGTTTATAGCCGCAATTTGAATTGAACTTTAAATGAAAAAAGCCTATCTCTATAAGTGGTAATAATTTTAGTCATCTGTCGCTGGCTACGGGTTGTGGAATTCATTAGCACAGATTAACATATAAAGTGGCTGAGATATCTAGTAGCAAACGCAGGGGTTTCAGGGGCCCTAATTCAGCGCGGAATGAGCAGACGGACAATATTAGGAACTATGACATTTTTAATTTACACAAAGCCTCCAAAATAGGAGGAATTGCATTTAAAATCCCAAATAGATAATGGAGCGGTACCTTCCACTTCTGCCACCGTTCCCTCTCTCTCCCGCTCTCTTTTTTTTTCTTAAGCTTAGCAAAGAAAGCTAATTATCTAGAGCACAAGGAGACAGCTAAAAATAATAAGATTATAGAGAATAATTTGCCAATATAATTACAACCAAATTTGGTACACACAATCGTAAGATACATGTATTGCTTGACCTGGGTGAGAAAGTGAAATAAATCCTCCCTCTGTAGCCGCCGTAAATGTGTTTTTATCATCACTAAGTGCTGTTTGCGCAGCCAGCTCAATTTGCATGTGTAATGTGCCTATACAAATTGACAACAAGTAAATTATGCAGGAGCGGCGGGCGGGGCCCGGGCGCGGGGCGGCCGCTGCACGCTGCTCTCTTCATTTTAAAAAGCCAGTGAAACGTGACGCTCGTACATCGGCTGTTCGCTGACGATCCTCAGACTTATTGTCTCCTAAAATGTCATTATGCCCATTATTTGTGCAGCTAATTCATTTATTAACATATAATTTAACTCTGACTTGAACCTATAAAGGATCCTCACGAGCAGGCGTCCCCCGCAGATGAGAGAGGAGTCGGGATATGATGATTCCCTGCTTCCTACGGGCTACATGCTCAGCCCCTCGCCCTGACAGTCACAGATTTCATAGGGTCACTCGCTATACCCAGAGCTGTGGTCTGTGCCTGCAGCTATGGGGCCCCGATCTGGGGTCTATTCCTGCATCTATGTTGCCCGGTCTGTGGTCTGTGTCTGCGTCTATGAGACCCGGTCTGTGGTCTGTGCCTGCATCTAGAGGGCCTGGTCTGTAGTCTGTGCCTGCAACTATGGGGCCCGGTCTGTGCCGTCATCTATGGGGCTTGGTCTGTGGTCTGTGCCTGCGTCTATGTGACCTGGTCTGGGATCGAGGCCTGGTCTGGGGTTTGTGTCTGAATCTATAAGGGCTCGGTCTGTGCCTGCGTCTACGGGGCCCGGTCTGTGGTCTGTGCCTGTGTCTATGGGGCCCGGTCTGTGGTCTGTGCCTGCATCTATGGGGCACAGTCTGGGGTCTGTGCCTGTGTCTTTGGGGCCCGGTCTGTGCCTGTGTCTGTGGGGCCCGGTCTGTTGTCTTTGCCTGCATCTATGGGGCCTGGTCTGTGGTCTGTGCCTCCGTCTATGGGGCCCAGTCTGTGGTCTAAGCCTGCATCTATGGGGCCTGGTCTGTGGTCTGTGTATGCGTCTATGGGGCCGGTCTGTGGTTTTGGCCTGTGTCTATGAGGCCCGGTCTTTGCCTGGATCTATGGGGCCCGGTCTGTGAACTGTGCTTGTGTCTATGGGGCCTGGTCTGTGGTCTGTGCCTGCGTCTATGGGGCCCGGTCTGTGCCTGTGTTTATGGGGCCCGGTCTGTGGTCTGTGCTCACGTCTACAGAGCCTGCTCTGTGCCTGTGTCTATGGGGCCAAGGTCTGTAGTCTGTGCCTGCGTCTGTGGCGCCTGGTCTGTGCCTGTGTCTATGGGGCCCGGTCTGTGCCTGCATCTATGAGGCCCAGTCTGTGGTCTGTGCCTGCATCTATGAGACCCGGTCTGTGGTCTGTGCCTGCGTCTATGGGGCTCGGTCTGTGGTCTGTGCCTGCGTCTATGGGGCTCGGTCTGTGCCTGCGTCTATGGGGCCCGGTCTGTGGTCTGTGCCTGCGTCTATGGGGCTCGGTCTGTGGTCTATGCCCGCATCTATGGGGTCCGGTCTGTGGTCTGTGCCCGTGTCTATGGGGCCCTGTCTGTGGTCTGTGACTGCATCTATGGGGCCCGATCTGTGGTCTGTGCCTGCATCTATTAGGCCCGGTCTGTGGTCTGTGCTTGCATCTGTGGGGCCCGATCTGTGGTCTGTACTTGCATCTATGAGGCCCAGTCTGTGGTCTGTGACTGCGTCTATGGGGCTTGGTCTGTGGTCTGTGCCTGCGTTTATGGGGCCTGGTCTGTGCCTGTGTCTGTGGTGGCCGGTCTGTGGTGTGTGTCTATGGGGCCCGGTCTGTGGTCTGTGCCCGCTCCCATTGGGCCCGGTCTGTGGTCTGTGCCTGCATCTATGGGGCCCGGTATGTGGTCTGTGCCTGTGGGGCCCAGTCTGTGCCTGTGTCTGTGGGGCCCGGTCTGTGGTCTGTGCCTGCATGTATGGGGCCTGGTCTGGGATCTGTGCCTATGTCTGTGGGGCCCGGTCTGTGACTGTGTCTATGGGACCCGGTCTGTGCCTGCGTCTATGGGGCCTGGTCTGTGAGGCCCGGTCTGTGGTCTGTGCCTGCATCTATTGGGCCAAGTCTGTGGTCTGTGCCTGCATCTATGGGGCCCGGTCTGTGCCTGTGTTTATGGGGCTCAGTCTGTGGTCTGTGCCTGCATCTATTGGGCCCGGTCTGTGGTCTCTGCCCGCGTCTATGGGGCCCGGTCTGTGCCCGCGTCTAATGGGCCCGGTCTGTGGTCTGTGCCTGCATCTATGAGGCCCGGTCTGTGGTCTGTGCCTGCGTCTATGGGGCCTGGACTGTGTCCGCATCTAATGGGCCCGGTCTGTGCCTGCGTCTATGGGGTCTGGTCTGTGGTCTGTGAGGCCCGGTCTGTGGTCTGTGCCTGCATCTATGGGGCCCGGTCTGTGCCTGTGTTTATGGGGCCCAGTCTGTGCCTGCATCTATTGGGCCCGGTCTGTGGTCTGTGCCTGCATCTTTGAGGCCCGGTCTGTGGTCTGTTCCTGCGTCTATGGGGCTTGGTCTGTGGTCTGTGCCTGCGTTTATGGGGCCTGGTCTGTGCCTGTGTCTGTGGTGGCCGGTCTGTGGTGTGTGTCTATGGGGCCCGGTCTGTTGTCTGTGCCCGCTCCCATTGGGCCCGGTCTGTGGTCTGTGCCTGCATCTATGGGGCCCGGTATGTGGTCTGTGCCTGTGGGGCCCAGTCTGTGCCTGTGTCTGTGGGGCCCGGTCTGTGGTCTGTGCCTGCATGTATGGGGCCTGGTCTGGGATCTGTGCCTATGTCTGTGGGGCCCGGTCTGTGACTGTGTCTATGGGACCCGGTCTGTGCCTGCGTCTATGGGGCCTGGTCTGTGAGGCCCGGTCTGTGGTCTGTGCCTGCATCTATTGGGCCAAGTCTGTGGTCTGTGCCTGCATCTATGGGGCTCGGTCTGTGCCTGTGTTTATGGGGCTCAGTCTGTGGTCTGTGCCTGCATCTATTGGGCCCGGTCTGTGGTCTCTGCCCGCGTCTATGGGGCCCGGTCTGTGCCCGCGTCTAATGGGCCCGGTCTGTGGTCTGTGCCTGCATCTATGAGGCCCGGTCTGTGGTCTGTGCCTGCGTCTATGGGGCCTGGACTGTGTCCGCATCTAATGGGCCCGGTCTGTGCCTGCGTCTATGGGGTCTGGTCTGTGGTCTGTGAGGCCCGGTCTGTGGTCTGTGCCTGCATCTATGGGGCCCGGTCTGTGCCTGTGTTTATGGGGCCCAGTCTGTGCCTGCATCTATTGGGCCCGGTCTGTGGTCTGTGCCTGCATCTTTGAGGCCCGGTCTGTGGTCTGTTCCTGCGTCTATGGGGCCCGGACTGTGTCCGCATCTAATGGGCCCAGTCTATGGTCTGTGCCTGTGTCTAAGGGGCCTGGTCTGTGCCTGCATCTATGGGGCCCTGTCTGTGGTCTGTGCCTGTGTCTATGGGGGCCGGTCTGTGCTTGTGTCTATGGGGCCCGGTCTGTGGTCTGTGGCTGCGTCTATGGGGCCTGGTCTGTGGTCTGTGCCTGCATCTATGAGGCCCGGTCTTTGGTCTGTGCCTGTGTCTATGGGGCTCGGTCTGTGCCTGCGTCTATGGGGCTCGGTCTGTGATCTGTGCTTGTGTCTATGGGGCCCGGTCTGTGGTCTGTGCCTGTGTTTATGGGGCCCAGTCTGTGCCTGCATCTATTGGGCCCGGTCTGTGGTCTGTGCCTGCATCTATGAGGCCCGGTCTGTGGTCTGTTCCTGCGTCTATGGGGCCCGGACTGTCTCCGCGTCTAATGGGCCCAGTCTATGGTCTGTGCCTGTGTCTATGGGGCCTGGTCTGTGCCTGCATCTATGGGGCCCTGTCTGTGGTCTGTGCCTGTGTCTATGGGGGCCGGTCTGTGCTTGTGTCTATGGGGCCCGGTCTGTGGTCTGTGGCTGCGTCTATGGGGCCTGGTCTGTGGTCTGTGCCTGCATCTATGAGGCCCGGTCTTTGGTCTGTGCCTGTGTCTATGGGGCTCGGTCTGTGCCTGCGTCTATGGGGCTCGGTCTGTGATCTGTGCCTGTGTCTATGGGGCCCGGTCTGTGCTTGTGTCTATGGGGCCCAAGCTGTGGTCTGTGCCTGCGTCTATGGGGCCTGGTCTGTGCCTGTGTTTATGGGGTTCGGTCTGTGGGCTGTGCTTTCGTCTATAGGGCCTGGTCTGTGCCTGTGTCTATGGGGCCAGATCTGTGGTCTGTGGCTGCGTCTATGGGGCCTGGTCTGTGGTCTGTGACTGCGTCTATGGGGCCCGGTCTGTGGTTTGTGCCTGCATCTATGAGGCCCGGTCTGTGACTGCGTATATGGGGCTCCGTCTGTGGTCTGTGCCTGCGTCTATGAGGCCCGGTCTGTGCCTGTGTCTATGAGGCCTGGTATGTCGTCTATGCCTGTGTCTGTGGAGGCCAGTCTGTGTCTGTGGGGCCCGGTCTGTGGTCTGTGCCTGCGTCTATGGGTCCCGGTCTGTGCCCGCTTTCATTGGGCCCGGTCTGTGGTCTGTGCCCACGTCTATGGGGCCCGGTCTGTGCCTGCATCTATGGGGCCCGGTCTGTGCCTATGGGGCCCAGTCTGTGGTCTGTGCCTGTGTCTGTGGGGCCCGGTCTGTGGTCTCTGCCTGCGTCTATGGGGCCCGGTCTGGGATCTGTGTCTGTGGGTCCCGGTCTGTGTCTGTGTCTATGGGGCCTGGTCTGTGGTCTGTGAGGCCCGGTCTGTGGTCTGTGCCTGCATCTACAGGGCCCGGTCTGTGCCTGTGTTTATGGGGCCCGGTCTGTGGTTTGTGCCTGTGTCTATGGGGCTCGGTCTGTGGTCTGTGCCTGCATCTATGGGGTCCGGTCAGTGCTTGTGTCTATGGGGCCCGGTTTGTGGTCTGTGCCTGCGTCTATGGGGCCCGGTCTGTGGCCTGTGCCTGTGGAGGCCGGTATGTGGTCTGTGCCTGTATCTATGGGGCCCGGTCTATGCCTATGGTATGGTATTATACCTGCACAGTACTACTTCTCTTATTCTGTGTGGTGGATGTAGCTCTCAGTATCTGTCCCCTTATTCTGTATGGTATTATACCTGCTGCACAGTACTACTTCTCTTATTCTGTGTGGTGGATGTAGCTCTCAGTATCTGTCCCCTTATTCTGTATAGTATTATACCTGCACAGTACTACGACTCTTATTCTGTGTGATGTCTGTAACTCTCAGTATCTGTCTCCTTATTCTGTATGGTATTATACCTGCACAGTGCTACTTCTCTGATACTGTGTGGTGGATGTAGCTCTCAGTATCTGTCCCCTTATTCTGTATGGTATTATACCTGCACAGTACTACTTCTCTTATTCTGTGTGATGGCTGTAACTCTCAGTATCTGTCCCCTTATTCTGTATGGTATTATACCTGCACAGTACTACGACTCTTATTCTGTGTGATGTCTGTGACTCTCAGTATCTGTCCCCTTATTCTGTATAGTATTATACATGCACAGTGCTACTTCTCTTATTCTGTGTGATGGCTGTAACTCTCAGTATCTGTCCCCTTATTCTGTATGGTATTATACCTGCACAGTACTACGACTCTTATTCTGTGTGGTGGATGTAGCTCTCAGTATCTGTCCTCTTATTCTGTATGGTATTATACCTGCACAGTACTACTTCTCTTATTCTGTGTGGTGGATGTAGCTTTCAGTATCTGTCCCCTTATTCTGTATGGTATTATACCTGCACAGTACTACTTCTCTTATTCTGTGTGGTGGATGTAGCTCTCAGTATCTGTCCCCTTATTCTGTATGGTATTATACCTGCACAGTACTACTTCTCTTATTCTGTGTGATGGCTGTAACTCTCAGTATCTGTCCCCTTATTCTGTATGGTATTATACCTGCACAGTACTACTTCTCTTATTCTGTGTGGTGGATGTAGCTCTCAGTATCTGTCCCCTTATTCTGTATAGTATTATACATGCACAGTACTACTTCTCTTATTCTGTGTGGTGGATGTAGCTCTCAGTATCTGTCCCCTTATTCTGTATGGTATTATACCTGCACAGTACTACTTCTCTTATTCTGTGTGGTGGATGTAGCTCTCAGTATCTGTCCCCTTATTCTGTATGGTATTATACCTGCACAGTGCTACTTCTCTTATTCTGTGTGGTGGATGTAGCTCTCAGTATCTGTCCCCTTATTCTGTATGGTATTATACCTGCACAGTGATACTTCTCTTATTCTGTGTGATGGATGTAGCTCTCAGTATCTGTCCCCTTATTCTGTATGGTATTATACCTGCACAGTACTACTTCTCTTATTCTGTGTGGTGAGTGTAACGCTCAGTATCTGTCCCCTTATTCTGTATGGTATTATACCTGCACAGTGCTACTTCTCTTATTCTGTGTGGTGGATGTAGCTCTCAGTATCTGTCCCCTTATTCTGTATGGTATTATACCTGCACAGTGCTACTTCTTTTTTCTGCAGCAGGTTACATTGGTTTCCACAGGGAAACATCGGGGGGTACAGTAGATCTGATCCAGTGGCACCAACAGGTTAAAGCTTTAGGCTGTCCCAGGATGCACTGGGGCCTCCTCTATAACCCCGCCTCCAGGCTCTGTGAGCTCAGTTTCAGTTGGTGCCAGCAGCAGCAGGTCACATGATAGGTGCACTGGGCAGCCCGGAAAAAGCTTTTTCTGACTAAGAATTTCTTCAAATCTGGTCTGTCAGCGCTGTATGTCAGGGTGACACTTCAGTGTTGCAGCTTCATCACCTCCCAAGCGGCGTCGTATAATCCCCGCAGCCTGTTCCCGGGTATTTGCAGCGGAGACGCTCCAGCTTAGGCACATGGTCGCAGTCACTTTCCGGTTCGCGTGGCTGCTACGGGGACGAAGTAAGAGGGTCCCCCTGGCAGGACTCACCGTTAAATCACGTTCCGTCTGCGACCTACGGAGATGGGTCGCGGCACTGGCGTGCACCCTGTCACCAAGCAGGGACTCCACTATATTCGCCAGGTGCAGTTCAGTGCAGTTTTATTGTAATATAACAATTATCTGCATTGCCCGTAACTGTGTGTGCCTGTATCTGCTGTGTGGTTTCACTTTCAGTGTTTCCCAGATATATCTATCACTATATTCTGTACCCTAAGGGACTAGGTGCATCAGGGTCATATATATAGTGTGTCACATTATTTACCTATTACATGTATTCTACTGTGTACTCAGTCACATAATACCGGATTTATTCGTAGGTGTTGTACTCTGTCTGGCTTCATCGTACTAAACCGCTTTGTGTTACATTTGTGTATAATGTCTAACAGTAGGGCAGTAAGTCTGTGGACGCTCCTGCTTAATGCAGAGCATGTGCCAAGGGTTTACCAGAGGGGGAAGCTGTGTATGATGGTCTGTGTACTATGTGTCATACACCACCTAGTCAGTCTGCGGCTCCTGTAACCAATCAAGAGTCACCCTGGGCTGCATTCTCAAACCTACTGGGTACTCTAGTGGAATGCCTTACGCCCCCTATGGGACCACCTGTGCCATTACAGCCTCAAACTGTCCCTATGGTTAATCCGCAATGGGCGGATAACTTGTCTAACCAGTTGCAGCAATTAAATCATTTCTTGGTCAGGCAAAAATCTACCCCAGGTCACTCCCTTGTCTCTGGGTCATCTAAGCGGCTGTTACCTCCTCACAATCCATGAATCTCTCAGATGTTTCATCTGAGGAGTAGAGGGAACATACTGTCCTGTCAGACACTGAATCTGGTGTATCTAATGAGGACTCTGAATTACAGATTGATGTTCCTGCTCTAGTGGTTGCTATTAAGCAGATCCTACAAATCACTGATGATGAGGATTCCACTACTGTCACCAAGAAAACTGATATGTTTAAACGACAGAAGGTGGTTAAAAATCTATTGCCCCATCCTGACCATTTGGTGGACATCAGGCAGGAGCCCTGGTCTAATCCAGGGAAGAAATTCCCTCTCTCTAAACGGGCCTTGGCTCGTTATCCAATCCCTGCAGAGTTATGTAACAAGTGGGAGAATCCACCGTCTGTGGATTCTCATGTCACCCGCCTAGTCGTGTCATCCACTCTGCCTGTCACCAATGTCACTTCACTGAAGGAACCAACAGATAAGCGTGTGGAGGGATGCCTGAAGTCTATTTACTCCCTGACAGGTGCTGTACATAGAACCACTATTGCGGCCACCTGGGCTGCTAAAGGTACTGAAGCATGGGTTCAGGCATTAGAGGAACAGCTGCCCGAAAATATATCTGACAGTGCCAGACATTACCTGTCTCACATTACCACCAATGCCTATTACATTCAGGAGGCGTCCTCTGAGGTAGGTGTGTTGGCAGCCAAGGCGTCGACTACGTCTGTCCTGGCTCGCCGTATTCTGTGGTTGAGGTCATAGAAGGTGGACCTAGAAGACCAAAAAGACCTTGGAGGTATTCCCCTTTAAGGGGGACATTTTATTTGGGGAAGACCTAAATAAAATTGTGTATGAATTAGCGGCTGCCAAGACTGCCTTCCTCCCAAATACTAATCCTTCTACACAGAAGGCATAGGTACCATTTTTGTTCCTTTCGGCCTCAAGGGAAAGCAAAAGGTCAGGCATACCCGAGACAATCTCGTGCTCCCAAAACCACAAAGCCCAAGGCTAAACAATCCTGGGCAGCCCGTCAGCCTGCTTCTAAACACGACAAGTCTGCCGCATGACAGGGCGGGCCTCCCCCTGGGGGACCCCAGGGTGGGAGGCCGACTTCTGCAGTTTACCTAGGTCTGGTTTAAGACCACTTCAGACGCTTGGGTGCGGGAAGTTTTCTCTCACGGGTACGCAGTCTCCTTCAGGAGACGTCCTCCTTGCCAGTTTTGCACCACGGTTATCCCTTTGCATCCATTAAAGGCACAAGCTCTGCAAAAGGTTGTAAGTTCCCTCCTGGATACAGAAATACAGGAGTGGTAGTGCCGGTTCCTCTGGCCCAGAGAGGCAGAGGATACTACTCGACCCTGTTTCTAGTTCCGAAAACCCATTGAGTCTCTCCGGCCTATACTCAAACTCAAATCACTGAACAAGTTTGTGAGAGTGTCCAGGTTCCGTATGGAAACTCTGCGCTCAATTGTACTGGCTATGGAACCCAGAGACTATATGTATCCCTGGATATACAGGATGCGTACCTGCATATACCTATTGCCATATCGCATCAGCAGTAGCTGCGGTTTGCTATTGGCAACCTCCACTATCAGTTCCAGGCTCTACCATTTGGACTGGCTATGGCTCCTCGGATCTTCAGCGAGGTCATGGCCGTAATGACAGCCCATCTCCGTTGCCAGGGAGTCAGAATCCTGCCGTATCTAGACAACTTGCTGATTCTGGCAAACTCCCACGAGGTCCTCCTCAGTCATCTGCAACTGATGGTAAGCTTCCTACAAACCCACGGGGGGCTCATCAATTGGAAGAAATCCTGGCTGGTCCCAGCTCAGAGCATGGTGCACCTGGGAGCACTCCTGGACACACACAGTCAGAGACTGTTCCTGTCTACAGAAAAAGTCCTGAGACTTCAAGACAGGATAAGAAGCTTCCTTTGTCATCCCAGAGTGTCGATACACTCGGTGATGCAAGTACTTGGCCTGACGGTGTCGACATTCGACATGGTAGCGACGGCTCAATTTAATTCCCGCCCTCTGCAAAGGTTAATCGTTTCCAAGTGGGACGGCCTACCTCATTGGATCATGTCTCACATGATCACTTTGACTCGGGATGTTCATCTGTCGCTGACCTGGTGGCTACAGGACCAGCAATTGAGCAGGGACTGTCCCTTCTGGATACCCAACTAGGTCCTGCAGACAACGGACGCCAGTCTGAGGGGATGGCGTGCAGTGTTGGGGCCACACTTTTCAGGGTCGCTGGACCAAGGAGGAGTCACTCCTCCCAATAAACATTCTAGAGTTGCCGGCGGTGTTGAATGCATTGACTCTCGCCCTGCCTCTGGTACAGAACAGGCCGATTCAAGTACGGTCAGACAACGCCACTACGGTGGCATACATAAACCATCAAGGTGGCACTCGAAGCCGCATGGCTATGATGGAAGTGTCAAAAATCCTTCGTTGGTTCTCAGACCTGCAGGGTCTATCTACAGAGCGTCCTCTTTTACTTCCTCAACGGCTAGACCTCCTCGTACAGGACCCCTGTCTTTATCCGGACCTGGCCAGGCTGGCTGTGACGGTGTGGCTCTTGAAGCTTCACTCCTGAGGTCCAAAGGATTCTCTGAGGCAGTCATCCAAACTATGTTAAAAGCCCGTAAACCGTCTTCAGCTCGGATACAGGGTCTGGAATTCTTACTTCACCTGGTGTGCTGATAAGAATTATGATGCTTACAGATTCAGAACTTCCAGAATTCTGGCTTTTCTGCAAAGAGGCCTGGTCTTAGATCTTCGTCTGGCCTCCCTCAAGGTTCATATATCTGCCTTGTCGGTGAGGTTTCAGAGAAAAATTATGTCTATACCTGACGTTCATATATTCACTTAGGGTGTTTTACGGATTCAGCCTCCCTATGTCCCTCCTGTTGCTCCATGGGATCTGGCTGTTGTCCTGAATGCCCTGCAAGAGTGTCCATTTGATCCTCTTGAGACGTTGGACCTTAAATGGCTCACTGCCATGGTCTTGTTTTTACTGGCTATTGCCTCTGCTAGAAGGGTTTCGGACTTAAGCACAATGGGGGTCATTCCGAGTTGATCGCTCGCTGTTTTCAGCAGCCATGCCAAAGCTATGCCGCCTCCCACTGGGAGTGTATTTTAGCTTAGCAGAAGTGCGAACGGTTGTATCGCATAGCGGCTACAAATTTTTTTTGTGTAGTTTCAGAGTAACTCAAAACCTACTCAGCGCTTGCGAACACTTCAGACTATTCAGTTCCGTATTTGACATCACAAACCCGCCCAGCATTCGCCCAGCCACGCCTGCGTTTTTCCTGGCACGTCTGCGTTTTTCCGCACACTCCCTGAAAACGGTCAGTTGCCACCCAGAAACGCCCACTTCATGTCAATCACTCTGCGGCCAGCAGTGCGACTGAAATGCATTGCTAGATCCTGTGCAAAACTGCATTGTCCGTTGTGCCCATACATCGCGCGTGCGCATTGCGCCGCATACGCATGCACAGAACTGCCGTTTTTTTAGCCTGATCGCTGCGCTGCGAACAAATGCAGCTAGCGATCAACTCGGAATGACCCCCATTGCCCTGTCGTCCACCCTTTCTAATATCCCATCGTGACCGGGCAGTTTTTAGAACTCGCCCAGGTTATTTACCTAAGGTGGTGTCATCATTTCACCTTAACCAAGAGATTGTGGTTCCGGCCTTCATCTCTTCTGACTTGTCCTCCAAAGAGCGTTCTTTGGATGTGGTGAGGGCTCTCTGTATTTATGTGGAAAGGACTGCCTTTATCAGGAGGTCAGATTCCCTTTTTGTACTTTTTGGTTTTCACAAACGTGGCTGGCCTGAGAATAAGCAGACCTTGGCCAGATGGATAAGAATGGTGATTGCACAAGCTTATGTGCAGGCTGGACTTCCAGCTCCTGCTGCTATAAAGGCCCATTCTACTCGGTCGGTTGGACCCTCTTGGATGGCCCGCCGTGGCGCGTCCGCAGAACAATTGTGCAAGGCGGCTACATGGTCCTCAGTGAACACGTTCTTTAGGTTATATGCCTTTGATACTTCCGCCTCCCAAGATGCTTCCTTTGGACGCCGGGTTCTTGTGCCCGATAAGGTGCGTCCCCTCCCATGAGGAACTTTAGGACATTTAGGACATCCTGATATTTCCCTGTGGAAACCAATGTAACCTGCTGCAGAAAAGGAGATTTATGGTAGACTTACTATGGTTAAATCTCTTTCTGCGAGGTACACTGGGTTCCACAGGGCGCACTTAGCTTCTTTGGGTTTGTATGGCATTAGCTGCTGCTCCCTTCTCCTGTCGTGAGAATGTAGTTCTATGTGACTAATATCTACCGTCTCTCTTACCTGCTACTGAATTGGACTGGTTAACAAAACTGAGCTCCAGTGCCTGGAGGCGGGGTTATAGAGCAGGCCCCAATGCATCCTGGGACAGCCTAAAGCTTTAGCCTGTTGGTGCCTCTGGATCAAGATCCACTCAACACCCCGATGTTTCCCTGTGGAACCCAGTGTACCTCGCAGAAAAAGAGTTAACAATGGTAATTCTTACCATAACTTTCCTTATTCTGTGTAGTGGCTGTACCTCTCAGTATCTGTCCCGTTATTCTGTATGGTATTATACCTGCACAGTACTACTTCTCTTATTCTGTGTGATGTCTGTGACTCTCAGTATCTGTTCCCTTATTCTGTATAGTATTATACCTGCACAGTACTACTTCTCTTATTCTGTGTGGTGGATGTAACTCTCAGTATCTGTCCCCTTATTCTGTATGGTATTATACCTGCACAGTACTACTTCTCTTATTCTGTGTGGTGGATGTAGCTCTCAGTATCTGTCCCCTTATTCTATATGGTATTATACATGCACAGTGCTACTTCTCTTATTCTGTGTGGTGGATGTAGCTCTCAGTATCTGTCCCCTTATTCTGTATAGTATTATACCTGCACAGTGCTACTTCTCTTATTCTGTGTGGTGGATGTAGCTCTCAGTATCTGTCTCCTTATTCTGTATAGTATTATACCTGCACAGTACTACTTCTCTTATTCTGTGTGGTGGATGTAGCTCTCAGTATCTGTCCCCTTATTCCGTATGGTATTATACCTGCACAGTACTACTTCTCTTATTCTGTGTGATGGCTGTAACTCTCAGTATCTGTCCCCTTATTCTGTATAGTATTATACCTGCACAGTACTACTTCTCTTATTCTGTGTGATGGCTGTAACTCTCAGTATCTGTCCCCTTATTCTGTATAGTATTATACCTGCACAGTGCTACTTCTCTTATTCTGTGTAGGGTGTGTAATGCTCAGTATCTCTTCCTTTATCTGCATATACAGACACCTGCACAATGCACAGTGACATGCCGGAGGTGCGGCATGTCAGGAGGTCAGATACATCCCGATGCAGTGAGGCAGCGTTACAGAATGCCTCCCGATACAGCAGACTATGCGCTGTGTCCTGTGCGTTCTGTGCTTGGTAAATAACAGTGACGCAGCGTTACAGAATGCCTCCCGATACAGCAGACTGTGCGCTGCGTCCTGTGCGTTCTGTGCTTGGTAAATAACAGTTACGCAGCGTTACAGAATGCCTCCAGATACAGCAGACTGTGCGCTGCGACCTGTGCGTTCTGTGCTTGGTAAATAACAGTGACGCAGCGTTACAGAATGCCTCCCGATACATCAGACTGTGCGCTGAGTCCTGTGCGTTCTGTGCTTGGTAAATAACAGTGACGCAGCGTTACAGAATGCTCCCGATACAGCAGACTGTGCGCTGCGTCCTGTGCGTTCTGTGCTTGGTAAATAACAGTGATGCAGCGTTACAGAATGCCTCCTGATACAGCAGACTGTGCGCTGCGTCCTGTGCGTTCTGTGCTTGGTAAATAACAGTGACGCAGCGTTACAGAATGCCTCCCGATACAGCAGACTGTGCGCTGCGTCCTGTGCGTTCTGTGCTTGGTAAATAACAGTGACGCAGCGTTACAGAATGCCTCCCGATACAGCAGACTGTGTGCTGCGTCCTGTGCGTTCTGTGCTTGGTAAATAACAGTGACGCAGCGTTACAGAATGCCTCCCGATACATCAGACTGTGCGCTGCGTCCTGTGCGTCCTGTGCTTGGTAAATAACAGTGATGCAGCGTTACAGAATGCCTCCAGATACAGCAGACTGTGCGCTGCGTCCTGTGCGTTCTGTGCTTGGTAAATAACAGTTACGCAGCGTTACAGAATGCCTCCAGATACAGCAGACTGTGCGCTGCGTCCTGTGCGTTCTGTGCTTGGTAAATAACAGTG
Organism: Pseudophryne corroboree; assembly: GCF_028390025.1. NCBI lineage: Eukaryota > Metazoa > Chordata > Amphibia > Anura > Myobatrachidae > Pseudophryne > Pseudophryne corroboree. The sequence continues at coordinate 146,653 of NW_026967560.1, read as the reverse complement.
ACGCAGCGTTACAGAATGCCTCCCGATACAGCAGACTGTGCGCTGCGTCCTGTGCGTTCTGTGCTTGGTAAATAACAGTGACACAGCGTTACAGAATGCCTCCTGATACAGCAGACTGTGCGCTGCGTCCTGTGCGTTCTGTGCTTGGTAAATAACAGTGACGCAGCGTTACAGAATGCTCCCGATACAGTAGACTGTGCGCTGCGTCCTGTGCGTTCTGTGCTTGGCAAATAACAGTGACGCAGTGTTACAGAATGCCTCCTGATACAGCAGACTGTGCGCTGCGTCCTGTGCGTTCTGTGCTTGGCAAATAACAGTGATGCAGCGTTACAGAATGCCTCCCTATACAGCAGACAGTGCGCTGAGTCCTGTGCGTTCTGTGCTTGGTAAATAACAGTGACGCAGCATTACAGAATGCCTCCCGATACAGCAGACTGTGCGCTGAGTCCTGTGCGTTCTGTGCTTGGTAAATAACAGTGACGCAGCATTACAGATTTCTCCCGATACAGCAGACTGTGCGCTGAGTCCTGTGCGTTCTGTGCTTGGTAAATAACAGTGACGCAGCGTTACAGAATGCCTCCCGATACAGCAGACTGTGCGCTGCGTCCTGTGCGTTCTGTGCTTGGTAAATAACAGTGACACAGCGTTACAGAATGCCTCCTGATACAGCAGACTGTGCGCTGCGTCCTGTGCGTTCTGTGCTTGGTAAATAACAGTGACGCAGCGTTACAGAATGCTCCCGATACAGTAGACTGTGCACTGCGTCCTGTGCGTTCTGTGCTTGGCAAATAACAGTGACGCAGTGTTACAGAATGCCTCCTGATACAGCAGACTGTGCGCTGCGTCCTGTGCGTTCTGTGCTTGGCAAATAACAGTGACGCAGCGTTACAGAATGCCTCCCTATACAGCAGACAGTGCGCTGAGTCCTGTGCGTTCTGTGCTTGGTAAATAACAGTGACGCAGCATTACAGAATGCCTCCCGATACAGCAGACTGTGCGCTGCGTCCTGTGCGTTCTGTGCTTGGTAAATAACAGTGACGCAGTGTTACAGAATGCCTCCCGATACAGCAGACTGTGCGCTGAGTCCTGTGCGTTCTGTGCTTGGTAAATAACAGTGACGCAGCATTACAGAATGCCTCCCGATACAGCAGACTGTGCGCTGCCTCCTGTGCGTTCTGTGCTTGGTAAATAACAGTGACGCAGCATTACAGAATGCCTCCCGATACAGCAGACTGTGCGCTACGTCCTGTGCGTTCTGTGCTTGGTAAATAACAGTGACGCAGCGTTACAGAATGTCATCCGATACAGCAGACTGTGCGCTGCGTCCTGTGCTTGGTAAATAACAGTGACGCAGCGTTACAGAATGCCTCCCGATACAGCAGACTGTGCGCTGCCTCCTGTGCGTTCTGTGCTTGGTAAATAACAGTGACGCAGCATTACAGAATGCCTCCCGATACAGCAGACTGTGCGCTGCGTCCTGTGCGTTCTGTTCTTGGTAAATAACAGTGACGCAGCGTTACAGAATGCTCCCGATACAGCAGACTGTGCGCTGCGTCCTGTGCGTTCTGTGCTTGGTAAATAACAGTGATGCAGCATTACAGAATGCTCCCGATACAGCAGACTGTGCGCTGCGTCCTGTGCGTTCTGTGCTTGGTAAATAACAATGACGCAGCATTACAGAATGCCTCCTGATATAGCATACTGTGCGCTGCATCCTGTGCGTTCTGTGCTTGGTAAATAACAGTGACGCAGCGATACAGAATGCCTCCCGATACAGCAGACTGTGCGCTGCGTCCTGTGCGTTCTGTGCTTGGTAAATAAATGTGACGCAGCATTACAGAATGCCTCCCGATACAGCAGACTGTGCGCTGCGTCCTGTGCGTTCTGTGCTTGGTAAATAACAGTGACGCAGCATTACAGAATGCCTCCCGATACAGCAGACTGTGCGCTGCGTCCTGTGCGTTCTGTGCTTGGTAAATAACAGTGACGCAGCATTACAGAATGCCTCCCGATACAGCAGACTGTGCGCTGCGTCCTGTGCGTTCTGTGCTTGGTAAATAACAGTGACACAGCATTACAGAATGCCTCCCGATACAGCAGACTGTGCGCTGCGTCCTGTGCGTTCTGTGCTTGGTAAATAACAGTGACGCAGCATTACAGAATGCCTCCCGATACAGCAGACTGTGCGCTGCGTCCTGTGCGTTCTGTGCTTGGTAAATAACAGTGACGCAGCGTTACAGAATGCCTCCCGATACAGCAGACTGTGCGCTGAGTCCTGTGCGTTCTGTGCTTGGTAAATAACAGTGACGCAGCATTACAGAATGCCTCCCGATACAGCAGACTGTGCGCTGAGTCCTGTGCGTTCTGTGCTTGGTAAATAACAGTGACGCAGCATTACAGATTTCTCCCGATACAGCAGACTGTGCGCTGAGTCCTGTGCGTTCTGTGCTTGGTAAATAACAGTGACGCAGCGTTACAGAATGCCTCCCGATACAGCAGACTGTGCGCTGCGTCCTGTGCGTTCTGTGCTTGGTAAATAACAGTGACACAGCGTTACAGAATGCCTCCTGATACAGCAGACTGTGCGCTGCGTCCTGTGCGTTCTGTGCTTGGTAAATAACAGTGACGCAGCGTTACAGAATGCTCCCGATACAGTAGACTGTGCACTGCGTCCTGTGCGTTCTGTGCTTGGCAAATAACAGTGACGCAGCGTTACAGAATGCCTCCCTATACAGCAGACAGTGCGCTGAGTCCTGTGCGTTCTGTGCTTGGTAAATAACAGTGACGCAGCATTACAGAATGCCTCCCGATACAGCAGACTGTGCGCTGCGTCCTGTGCGTTCTGTGCTTGGTAAATAACAGTGACGCAGTGTTACAGAATGCCTCCCGATACAGCAGACTGTGCGCTGAGTCCTGTGCGTTCTGTGCTTGGTAAATAACAGTGACGCAGCATTACAGAATGCCTCCCGATACAGCAGACTGTGCGCTGCCTCCTGTGCGTTCTGTGCTTGGTAAATAACAGTGACGCAGCATTACAGAATGCCTCCCGATACAGCAGACTGTGCGCTGCGTCCTGTGCGTTCTGTGCTTGGTAAATAACAGTGACGCAGCGTTACAGAATGCTCCCGATACAGCAGACTGTGCGCTGCGTCCTGTGCGTTCTGTGCTTGGTAAATAACAGTGATGCAGCGTTACAGAATGCTCCCGATACAGCAGACTGTGCGCTGCGTCCTGTGCGTTCTGTGCTTGGTAAATAATAGTGACGCAGCATTACAGAATGCCTCCTGATATAGCAGACTGTGCGCTGCATCCTGTGCGTTCTGTGCTTGGTAAATAACAGTGACGCAGCGATACAGAATGCCTCCCGATACAGCAGACTGTGCGCTGCGTCCTGTGCGTTCTGTGCTTGGTAAATAAATGTGACGCAGCATTACAGAATGCCTCCCGATACAGCAGACTGTGCGCTGCGTCCTGTGCGTTCTGTGCTTGGTAAATAACAGTGACGCAGCATTACAGAATGCCTCCCGATACAGCAGACTGTGCGCTGCGTCCTGTGCGTTCTGTGCTTGGTAAATAACAGTGACGCAGCATTACAGAATGCCTCCCGATACAGCAGACTGTGCGCTGCGTCCTGTGCGTTCTGTGCTTGGTAAATAACAGTGACGCAGCGTTACAGAATGCCTCCCGATACAGCAGACTGTGCGCTGCGTCCTGTGCGTTCTGTGCTTGGTAAATAACAGTGACGCAGCGTTACAGTATGCCTCCCGATACAGCAGACTGTGTGCTGCGTCCTGTGCGTTCTGTGCTTGGTAAATAACAGTGACGCAGCGTTACAGAATGCCTCCCGATACAGCAGACTGTGCGCTGTGTCCTGTGCATTCTGTGCTTGGTAAATAACAGTGACGCAGCGTTACAGAATGTCATCCGATACAGCAGACTGTGCGCTGCGTCCTGTGCGTTCTGTGCTTGGTAAATAACAGTGACGCAGCATTACAGAATGCCTCCCGGTACATCAGACTGTGCGCTGAGTCCTGTGCGTTCTGTGCTTGGTAAATAACAGTGACGCAGCGTTACAGAATGCCTCCCGATACAGCAGACTGTGCGCTGCATCCTGTGCGTTCTGTGCTTGGTAAATAACAGTGACGCAGCATTACAGAATGCCTCCCGATACATCAGACTGTGCGCTGAGTCCTGTGCGTTCTGTGTTTGGTAAATAACAGTGACGCAGCGTTACAGAATGCCTCCCGATACAGCAGACTGTGCGCTGCGTCCTGTGCGTTCTGTGCTTGGTAAATAACAGTTACGCAGCGTTACAGAATGCTCCCGATACAGCAGACTGTGCGCTGTGTCCTGTGCGTTCTGTGCTTGGTAAATAACAGTGACGCAGCGTTACAGAATGCCTCCCGATACAGCAGACTATGCGCTGCCTCCTGTGCGTTCTGTGCTTGGTAAATAACAGTGACGCAGCGTTACAGAATGCCTCCCGATACAGCAGACTGTGCGCTGTGTCCTGTGCGTTCTGTGCTTGGTAAATAACAGTGACGCAGCGTTACAGAATGCCTCCCGATACAGCAGACTGTGCGCTGCGTCCTGTGCGTTCTGTGCTTGGTAAATAACAGTAACGCAGCATTACAGAATGCCTCCCGATACAGCAGACTGTGCGCTGCGTCCTGTGCGTTCTGTGCTTGGTAAATAACAGTGACGCAGCGTTACAGAATGCCTCCCGATACAGCAGACTGTGCGCTGCGTCCTGTGCGTTCTGTGCTTGGTAAATAACAGTGACGCAGCGTTACAGAATGCCTCCCGATACAGCAGACTGTGCGCTGCATCCTGTGCGTTCTGTGCTTGGTAAATAACAGTGACGCAGCATTACAGAATGCCTCCCGATACAGCAGACTGTGCGCTGTGTCCTGTGCGTTCTGTGCTTGGTAAATAACAGTGACGCAGCGTTACAGAATGTCATCCGATACAGCAGACTGTGCGCTGCCTCCTGTGCGTTCTGTGCTTGGTAAATAACAGTGACGCAGCGTTACAGAATGCCTCCCGATACAGCAGACTGTGTGCTGCGTCCTGTGCTTGATAAATAACAGTGACGCAGCATTACAGAATGCCTCCCGATACAGCAGACTGTGCGCTGTGTCCTGTGCGTTCTGTGCTTGGTAAATAACAGTGACGCAGCGTTACAGAATGTCATCCGATACAGCAGACTGTGCGCTGTGTCCTGTGCGTTCTGTGCTTGGTAAATAACAGTGACGCAGCGTTACAGAATGCCTCCCGATACAGCAGACTGTGCGCTGCATCCTGTGCGTTCTGTGCTTGTTAAATAACAGTGACGCAGCGTTACAGAATGCCTCCCGATACAGCAGACTGTGCGCTGCGTCCTGTGCGTTCTGTGCTTGGTAAATAAATGTGACGCAGCGTTACAGAATGCCTCCTGATACAGCAGACTGTGCGCTGCGTCCTGTGCGTTCTGTGCTTGGTAAATAACAGTGACGCAGCGTTACAGAATGTCATCCGATACAGCAGACTGTGCGCTGCCTCCTGTGCGTTCTGTGCTTGGTAAATAACAGTGACGCAGCGTTACAGAATGCCTCCCGATACAGCAGACTGTGCGCTGCGTCCTGTGCGTTCTGTGCTTGGTAAATAACAGTGACGCAGCATTACAGAATGTCATCCGATACAGCAGACTGTGCGCTGCGTCCTGTGCGTTCTGTGCTTGGTAAATAACAGTGACGCAGCATTACAGAATGCCTCCCGATACAGCAGACTGTGCGCTGCATCCTGTGCGTTCTGTGCTTGGTAAATAACAGTGACGCAGCATTACAGAATGCCTCCCGATACAGCAGACTGTGCGCTGCATCCTGTGCGTTCTGTGCTTGGTAAATAACAGTGACGCAGCATTACAGAATGCCTCCCGATACAGCAGACTGTGCGCTGCGTCCTGTGCGTTCTGTGCTTGGTAAATAACAGTGACGCAGCATTACAGAATGCCTCCCGATACAGCAGACTGTGCGCTGCGTCCTGTGCGTTCTGTGCTTGGTAAATAACAGTGACACAGCATTACAGAATGCCTCCTGATATAGCAGACTGTGCGCTGCGTCCTGTGCGTTCTGTGCTTGGTAAATAACAGTGACGCAGCGTTACAGAATGCCTCCTGATACAGCAGACTGTGTGCTGCGTCCTTTGCGTTCTGTGCTTGGTAAATAACAGTGACGCAGCATTACAGAATGCTCCCGATACAGCAGACTGTGTGCTGCGTCCTGTGCTTGGTAAATAACAGTGACACAGCGTTACAGAATGCTCCCGATACAGCAGACTGTGCGCTGTGTCCTGTGCGTTCTGTGCTTGGTAAATAACAGTGACGCAGCGTTACAGAATGCCTCCCGATACAGCAGACTGTGCGCTGCGTCCTGTGCGTTCTGTGCTTGGTAAATAAATGTGACGCAGCGTTACAGAATGCCTCCTGATACAGCAGACTGTGCGCTGCGTCCTGTGCGTTCTGTGCTTGGTAAATAACAGTGACGCAGCGTTACAGAATGTCATCCGATACAGCAGACTGTGCGCTGCCTCCTGTGCGTTCTGTGCTTGGTAAATAACAGTAACGCAGCATTACAGAATGCCTCCCGATACAGCAGACTGTGCGCTGCGTCCTGTGCGTTCTGTGCTTGGTAAATAACAGTGACGCAGCATTACAGAATGTCATCCGATACAGCAGACTGTGCGCTGCGTCCTGTGCGTTCTGTGCTTGGTAAATAACAGTGACGCAGCATTACAGAATGCCTCCCGATACAGCAGACTGTGCGCTGCATCCTGTGCGTTCTGTGCTTGGTAAATAACAGTGACGCAGCATTACAGAATGCCTCCCGATACAGCAGACTGTGCGCTGCGTCCTGTGCGTTCTGTGCTTGGTAAATAACAGTGACGCAACATTACAGAATGCCTCCCGATACAGCAGACTGTGCGCTGCGTCCTGTGCGTTCTGTGCTTGGTAAATAACAGTGACGCAGCATTACAGAATGCCTCCCGATACAGCAGACTGTGCGCTGCGTCCTGTGCGTTCTATGCTTGGTAAATAACAGTGACGCAGCATTACAGAATGCCTCCCGATACAGCAGACTGTGCGCTGCATCCTGTGCGTTCTGTGCTTGGTAAATAACAGTGACGCAGCGTTACAGAATGCCTCCCGATACAGCAGACTGTGCGCTGCGTCCTGTGCGTTCTGTGCTTGGTAAATAACAGTGACGCAGCGTTACAGAATGCCTCCCGATACAGCAGACTGTGCGCTGCGTCCTGTGCGTTCTGTGCTTGGTAAATAACAGTGATGCTGCGTTACAGAATGCCTCCCGATACAGCAGACTGTGCGCTGCGTCCTGTGCGTTCTGTGCTTGGTAAATAACAGTGATGCAGCATTACAGAATGCCTCCCGATACAGCAAACTGTGCGCTGCGTCCTGAGCGTTCTGTGCTTGATACATAACAGTGACGCAGCGTTACAAAATGCCTCCCTATACAGCAGACTGTGCGCTGCGTCCTGTGCGTTCTGTGCTTGGTAAATAACAGTGATGCAGCATTACAGAATGCCTCCCGATACAGCAAACTGTGCGCTGCGTCCTGAGCGTTCTGTGCTTGATACATAACAGTGACGCAGCGTTACAGAATGCCTCCCGATACAGCAGACTGTGCGCTGCGTCCTATGCGTTCTGTGCTTGGTAAATAACAGTGATGCAGCGTTACAGAATGCCTCCCGATACAGCAGACTGTGCGCTGCGTCCTTTGCGTTCTGTGCTTGGTAAATAACAGTGACGCAGCGTTACAGAATGCCTCCCGATACAGCAGACTGTGCGCTGCTTCCTGTCCGTTCTGTGCTTGGTAATTAACAGTGACGCAGCGTTACAGAATGCCTCCCGATACAGCAGACTGTGCGCTGCGTCCTGTGCGTTCTGTGCTTGGTAAATAACAGTGACGCAGCGTTACAGAAAGACTGCGTAGGGAACATACTGTGACCATAGCAGCATAAACGAACCGTCGGGGCTTCCTCAGCGTCACTCAGTGCATCACCTTGGCTTGGAAGGGGTTAATGTTTTGTGGTGGGAGGAACGTGGAGAGAGGGTCTGAGGGGCTGATTGGCTGGATCATGTATAGGGGCTGGCCTGTCATACATATAGGCTGCTGACATGGTACTTCCTCCCTCTTTTCAGCTCTTCTCATGAGGTCTGCAAGTATTGTTCCATTTAATATATCCTATACATTTATTCTTTATCATACTTCTAAAATATCCCTTTCTACTTCTTTCACTCCCTCTCCTCTGTTCTTTTACTTTCTATATTCCCACTTATCCTGGTCTTCTTTACCCTTCTATTATTACTTGGTACGAGGTTTATAAGTTTAGATGCTCTGTATCTCCCCTATGGCCGCCAGAATTCAGCGTGCACCGCTGCCCCCCGCCCGGCTCCTGGACGCCCTGAGGTCCATCCAGCCCGGGGAGTGCCTGCTGCGGCTGCCGGAGAGTTTCTGGGCGCGCTCGGCCGGCCTCAGCTGCCCGCCCGTGCTCCCCCGCGAGTGCGCTCTCCGTCCCCGCTGCTGGCCGCGGCGGGGGACGGAGCGCGGGGGATAGAGGGCGCGCACGGCGGCTTGCCAGGGACGGTGCTCTGCCGTCCCTGAGCCCATCGCTAGGCGCCACCAGCAGCGGCTCCGATCACGTGGGGCCGGGACGGAGCTCCCGGCCCGTGGATCGGCGGCTTGCTGCCACCAGGGGGCGCTACTGTGGGCTAAATGTTCATTTTACATAAAATAAAATAAAAAATAAATAAAATCTAAAAAATAAATAAATAATAATAATAATAATAAAAAAAAAAAAAAAGGCAGCCACGATCCTCCACTACTGGGGTTACTGGGCGGGCGGGGGGGTCACGCGGCTGCCAGACACATTCAGTCTGGGGCAGCGCCTGCGTGCGGCTTCTCATCCTGCCAGCTGGGGGGCCCGATGAGGCCTGACCCATCTGGCCGCCCCCCCCCCCCTCCCCCTTCGGCCGGTCAGGTCCGGCCTGCGCCCTCCCCTGACAGAGCGGGGTGTCACCCCCGCTCTGCGGTTTCACACCCCCCGTTGTTAGTTGCGGATAGGGCAGGGCCGGTTAGAAGAGGGCGTTCTGCAGCCCTCCTGGCCTCTCCTGCCGTAGTTGGACCCGTGATGCCGGCCCTTCCCAGGCGGCTAGTGGCCCGCTTTGTACTGCCGCCAGCCGCCAACGTGCAGCCCTACCGGTCTCATACGGGGGCGGCGGGCGACGGCAGTAGGCGAGCGATCTGTACCTCCCCGCGTCCAGATGTCTGCTTCCGTAGCTGCAGCGCACAGCACTCAGCCGACGTTGAGCCGCCTCTTTCTAGTTCTGGCGACTCTCCGGCTTCTCCTCCAGGGGCCTTTCTCCCAATGGGAGGTTTGCGTACCTCCCGTGGGGCGTGCGACTCGCGTGCCGCGTCTGATCTTAGAGCCCCTGTCACGGCGGCTGCACCCGTGGTGAACGCCACCACCTTGTCCGCTATTTGTGCTGCTGCCGTGTCGACGGTAGCTCCCTTGTTATCCCCCGTACCCGGGAGACCGGGATGGGCCGCCGCTTTTTTGGGGGATAACAATGCGCAATCTCTCCTGTCCTCTGGCGTGACGGTCGCCCCGCCTGCCCCACTCCCGGCGGCTGCGGGTCCGTTTGGGGAACGGGGGAACATTGTCGCTTTTGTTTCCCCAGCCGCAGACGTCGGGCCAGGAATGGCAGTCAGTCGACGCATCTACAAGTCGTACGGCGGCTTCTGGGACGGACAGAGTTCCCCCTCGTACTGGTGAGTCTTCATCGGACCCTGACTGGTCCGACGGGATAGCGCAGTTACCCCCGTAGTGTGGGGGGGGGATCTAGTACTCAGTCCCGCTCCTCTCGCAGCGGCAACAGTGCGCATAGGGGTACCGGCAAGCGTGATAGGCGCAGTGGCACGGACTCTTCCCTTGCCTCCACGTCCTCGGAGGGTGTGCCCCCCTTCCTGCGACAGTTTGCACAGAGTCCAGCGTCAAAAACCCCGCGAACTACGGCATTCAACCTCTTCCGCCTCGCAAGTGTCGGGGAAGTAGTACACCGTTCACTGCGCCAACACGGCAGTGCACCGTGGTCTCTGGGACCGGATCCGTAAGGGCCTATCTGCTTATATTTTGCTCTTACTAGTGATGCTCGTATAGCCTTGCTTTCGGCTAAGCAAAAGGGCCGAGACAGCGAGGACGCTTTGCGCTCCTACCCGACTTGAGTTAGGTGCATGTTGATCTTGGCGACGTGTTACTCAGAGTCGCACCCGGTCGAACACATGAACATTGTGCGCCTTCAATTCCTTATACACGTGCTGTACCATACTTGGCGGCGTTACTACTGGGACTTCCGGCGCAAACAGCATGGGCGGCAGATCTATACCTTTGGTAAAAAGGATGTGGGATTGTGCTTGGAGCTGCCGCAGAGCCAGCCGGTACAGCAGGAACGACGGGTTCTACGACCGGCCTCTCATTCTGCCAGCTTTTGCGGGGGTTCATGGCGCGCGGGGGCATGGTTAATTCTTCGTTTTCAATCCTGCCCAATGCGGTTTGGGACGGCGGTGTCGCATTCGTAGCAGCAGCTGTGGCGTAGGCCACGGGATCAAGGACTGCCCCAGTACACGGCACAGGGGTAATTCCGGCCCGCAGAGCCGCGCTCCCGCGGCCCCAAGCGCTGGCCACAGCCCCCTCCCCAATTAGACTTCGAGCGCTCATACCCTGGCTGTGACTGCTCACGCGGCCGGTGGACGCCCTATTCTTACCTCGGGTTTTCGCACCTGGTTGCCTCTTGCCGATACATGGACTGGCGGATCCCGGGGCTAGTTCGAACTTGCATTCGGCTCGGTAGTTTCCGGGCGTGCTCCGGCAGAAGGTTGCGGCCGCATTGTCGTTGGCCAGGATGATAGGCTTTCTCATCCATCTTTCCTGTCCTCTCGGGTCATCGGTTAATAAGGCTATCCCTATTATCAGATAGGGTCGTTTACCTATCTGTACATTTGATTCGGCCATAGATGCCATTCGGTCGTTTGGTCCGGGGGCGGCTATATGTGTGAATGGGACATCGCGTCAGCATTTCGCTCCTTCCGCTGCACCCTTTCGCCTTTCGATTTATGGGTTTTCAACTGGATGATGGCTACTACATCCATCGCTGCCTCCCTGTGGGGTTTTTTCTCTCTTGTGCGCTGACTTTGCAAGGTGCAGTTCTTTCCTCCACCGGGGTCCGCAGCTGATTTCTTTTGCTCGGCCCACCTGGCTCTGTTCGCTGCGTCGTCTTGCTGCGGTGGCCGTTGGCAGGCTCCCTCCGTTTACCTCGGGATTCAGAGGTATACGGTCGGTGGTCTCTGAAGGCTCCTTGGGGACACGGTGTTGCGTCTTCCCGATGGTTTCCTCTATGAGCTCACCGTGGACAAGCTTACTCTACACCAGGCGCAATCCTTCTTGGGCCTGTTTCTTTTTGCTTGGAACGTTATCCCAATGGGTAGAGTTTTGCTGTGGGAAATTGGAATGGGCGACAGTTTGGATTAGACACCCTCATCATTTTCTTAGTTTAGCACTCGGGGGATTTACGTATTTGGACGGATTTCTAGTTAGTTTCACCTCCTCTCTGGAGCTTTTCATGGACGCCTCTGGTGTTTGCGATTCTTGCTGTTGCTGGATGTTTTTTCCCATACTGGGCACAGTGGCGCTCTGGCGCTATGCCCTGCATAACAGACAGGTGTTCTTCTGGTGCGACAATTTGGCCGGGTTTTTTGCCATCATTAGGCAGGACTCCACATCCTTGCTGGACTGCGGGTCTTCGCGCAGATAGATTTGCTATGCTGGGTGAACAACATTACGTTGCGAGACAAGCATGTCCCGGCCGAGCGCAACTAAATTGATGATACCCTTTCTCGCGGCGACTGGCAGTGGTTTCGGCAGTTAGCTCCTGCAGCTCTAATCCAAGGGGACTTCTGTCCTGCTTCTGTGTGCGGATTGGAGGATTTAGCCCACAGGTCTTTGGCTCCTGCAACTTTTACGGCCTATCTGGCCAAATCGCTACCTTCTGGGGAGGGGCCATAGTGGGTAAGACCCCTCACAAGGCAGATGGCCCATAGTTGCATTGGATTCGGGATGTCTGGGATGGTGGCAGAAGGCCGATCCCATAACATCTGGGTAGCAGGCCCTCAGGGATGGTGGCAGAAGGCCGATCCCATAACATCTGGGTAGCAGACCCTTGGGGATGGTGGCAGAAGGCCGATCCCAGTACATCGGGGGTAGCCGGCCCTTAGGGATGGTGGCAGAAGGCCGATCCCAGAACATCGGAGCAGATGGCCCTCCAACATTTAGGTTATTTTTTCAATTATGATCTTGAGATATCTTATTTTCCTGAGATGTCTGCTGTCTGCTATGTGGCACATAACATCTGGGTAGCAGGCCCTCAGGGATGGTGGTAGAAGGCCGATCCCATAACATCTGGGTAGCAGGCCCTTAGGGATGGTGGCAGAAGGCCGATCCCAGAACATCGGGGCAGAAGGCCCTCCAACATTTAGGTTATTATTTCAACTATGATTTTGGGATATTTTATTTTCCTGAGCTGTCTGCTTTCTGCTATGTGTGATGAATATTTTCAACCGTCCCTTAGTTAGACAGGGAGTTTTTTAATACAAGTTTAGATTTAATAGGCCTTCCTTTCAGTCAATAAAGGCTGTCGACGCACGCCCCGAAGGTTTGGGGTGTAGGATTCAGCGCTCACGATACGGGGATACGATATTGGGGATACGAGTTCGCCTCTTCGTGGCGGCCTTTACGATGTCCTTTCCACGGTACGCTCAGGGTGGGTGAGCTGGGGTCCGTCTCTCGGACTTCAGCCTCGCCCGTGCTGGCGACCTGCATCGTCGTAAGCCCCGACGGTTTGTGGTGTCGAATTCAGCGCTCCAAGACGGACGTAGTCGGCAGGGGGCAGTGGGTTCGAATAGGTCAGGCTCATGCGCGGGGCATTTGTCCAGTGCCCGCGGCTTATTCGTCCCTTCGGCCTCCCAACGCCCACCGGGTAGCTCGTCCATCGTGACGGTTCCCCGTTGTCCAGATATCACTCCCGGTCGGTTTTGGAACGTTGTTTTTTGTACCTGGGTCTATCTCCGGCCGACACTGGGACTCACTCTTTCCGCATCGGCGCTGCGTCAGCAGCCGCAGCGGCAGGTTGGTCCGAAGTCGAAGTCCGGGCACTGGGTAGGTGGAGGTCTGGTGCAGTCATACGCTATATCAGGCCTTTTTTCCTCCCAGTGCGCCCCTTTGAGGACTAGCCGCTCGTCGCAGTTGCACTTTGCGATTGCGGGGGCCTTGAGGAATTTTTGTTTTATCGTTGGTTTTAATTACGGCTTTTGCCGGCTAACGAAGTTTTGTGTTTTTGCCTCAAGTCAAATTGGGCGACCCTTCCCCCCAAAAACCCCCTTCCCCGTTAGGGACGCAGTTAGGTTGCCCATCTACTACTCATACTATATTTATTTTGCTTATTAACCTGCGTCACACCCTTTTGCAGGACGGCGGTTAGGTTCGCACTTTATATCATTTGACGGCCATTCATACATCTACGGGCTGTTCGTGTCTGGGCTGGCCCGGCCAAAGCTGCAGGTTGTGCGCTGGTGGGGGCGTGGAGGCCTCCGCTGGGGACGGCCTGCGGGACTGGCTCCGAGCGGCACCCGCGGCCGGCTGGTATGCTGATCTTCTTGGGGGACCTTATTCACATTCTTAGGTACCTTTAGGTAGTTTTCTTGGGTTTCGTTGCATTAGTCCGTATTCTACTTTTATGTCTCTTTAGTTAGTTTTGTTCTGCTTTTTAGGTCCCTTTAGTTGGTCTTTTCGGAGTAGGTGGCGGTGGCAGGTTGGTAACCTGGCAGTTGGCCGGTTTCTGAACGGTTACTTAATTTTAATTATGAGTTCAAGGTTAGTAAGTTTGGGTGTACTTTTAGGTAAATTTTATAGTTTTATTATTAGTTTACGGGCATCGCTTTACCAAGTGGGTCCATATAACTGGTAAAAACATATGTGGATGGCGGGGCCAGTGGCCAAATTTTTACCATGTAGGGGCGGAGCGTACCTCCGTCCCTGCAACTGTTGGTGGGGCAGGGGTAGTGGCAGAAGGCCGACCCCTGTCCTTGGATTTTTGATTTTCGATGTCTGGGATGGAGGCAGGAGGCCGATCCCGGAACATCTGGGGCAGGAGGCTCCCTCACACATATGTTTTTTATTGCTTGTTTTTCTGTATTATAACATTGATCACCCATGTTACGTTTATCATGCTTAACCGTTCTTTTCCCCGCCACCTTAGTTAGAGAGGGAAGTCTGCATTTTAGTCTTAGTATTTAATAGGCCTCCCTATCAGTCAGAAAAATAAAAGCTGACCCCTTTCACGCCAATTACAGTTGTTGTGTCTTTATTTTATAAGATAAGTGTGCTGGAGTGGCGCGTGGATGCATCTGACGTGTGAGGTTTATGTCTCCCGATACAGCAGACTGTGCGCTGCATCCTGTGCGTTCTGTGCTTGGTAAATAATAGTGACGCAGCGTTACAGAATGCCTCCCGATACAGCAGACTGTGCGCTGCGTCCTGTCCGTTCTGTGCTTGGTAAATAACAGTGACGCAGCGTTACAGAATGCCTCCTGATACAGCAGACTGTGCGCTGCATCCTGTGCGTTCTGTGCTTGGTAAATAACAGTGACGCAGCGTTACAGAATGCCTCCCAATACAGCAGACTGTGCGCTGCATCCTGTGCGTTCTGTGCTTGGTAAATAACAGTGACGCAGCGTTACAGAATGCCTCCTGATATAGCAGACTGTGCGCTGCGTCCTGTGCGTTCTGTGCTTGTTAAATAACAGTGACGCAGCGTTACAGAATGCCTCCCGATACAGCAGACTGTGCGCTGCGTCCTGTGCATTATGTGCTTGTTAAATAACAGTGACGCAGCGTTACAGAATGCCTCCTGATATAGCAGACTGTGCGCTGCGTCCTGTGCGTTCTGTGCTTGTTAAATAACAGTGACGCAGCGTTACAGAATGCCTCCCGATACAGCAGACTGTGCGCTGCATCCTGTTCGTTCTGTGCTTGGTAAATAACAGTGACTCAGCGTTACAGAATGCCTCCTGATACAGCAGACTGTGCGCTGCATCCTGTGCGTTCTGTGCTTGGTAAATAACAGTGACGCAGCTTTACAGAATGCCTCCCGATACAGCAGACTGTGCGCTGCATCCTGTGCGTCCTGTGCTTGGTAAATAACAGTGACGCAGCGTTACAGAATGCCTCCCGATATAGCAGACTGTGCGCTGCGTCCTGTGCGTTCTGTGCTTGTTAAATAACAGTGACGCAGCGTTACAGAATGCCTCCCGATACAGCAGACTGTGCGCTGCGTCCTGTGCATTCTGTGCTTGTTAAATAACAGTGACGCAGCGTTACAGAATGCCTCCCGATACAGCAGACTGTGCGCCTCATCCTGTGCGTTCTGTGCTTGGTAAATAAGAGTTACGCAGCGTTACAGAATGTCATCCGATACAGCGTCCTGTGCGCTGCGTCCTGTGCTTTCTGTGCTTGGTAAATAACAGTGACGCAGCGTTACAGAATGCCTCCTGATACAGCAGACTGTGCGCTGCGTCCTGTGCGTTCTGTGCTTGGTAAATAACTGTGATGCAGCGTTACAGAATACCTCCCGTTAAAGCAGACTGTGCGCTGCGTCCTGTGCGTCTGTGCATGGTAAATAACAGTGTTGTGCAGCGTTGCAGAATGCCTCCTGATATAGCAGACTGTGCGCTGCGTCCTGTGCGTTCTGTGCTTGTTAAATAACAGTGACGCAGCGTTACAGAATGCCTCCCGATACAGCAGACTGTGCGCTGCGTCCTGTCCGTTCTGTGCTTGGTTAAATAACAGTGACGCAGCGTTACAGAATGCCTCCTGATACAGCAGACTGGTGCGCTGCATCCTGTGCGTTCTGTGCTTGGTAAATAACAGTGACGCAGCGTTACAGAATGCCTCCCGATACAGCAGACTGGTGCGCTGCATCCTGTGCGTTCTGTGCTTGGTAAATAACAGTGACGCAGCGTTACAGAATGCCTCCTGATATAGCAGACTGTGCGCTGCGTCCTGTGCGGTCTGTGCTTGTTAAATAACAGTGACGCAGCGTTACAGAATGCCTCCCGATACAGCAGACTGTGCGCTGCATCCTGTGCATTCTGTGCTTGTTAAATAACAGTCTCGCAGCGTTACAGAATGCCTCCCGATACAGCAGACTGTGCGCTGCATCCTGTGCGTTCTGTGCTTGGTAAATAAGAGTTACGCAGCGTTACAGAATGTCATCCGATACAGCGTCCTGTGCGTTCTGTGCATGGTAAATAACAGTGACGCAGCGTTGCAGAATGCCTCCCGATATAGCAGACTGTGCGCTGCATCCTGTGCGTTCTGTGCTTGGTAAATAACAGTGACGCAGCGTTACAGAATGCCTCCTGATACAGCAGACTGTGCGCTGCGTCCTGTGCGTTCTGTGCTTGGTAAATAACTGTGATGCAGCGTTACAGAATACCTCCCGTTAAAACAGACTGTGCGATGCGTCCTGTGCGTTCTGTGCATGGTAAATTACAGTGATGCAGCGTTACAGAATGCCTCCTGATATAGCAGACTGTGCGCTGCATCCTGTGCGTTCTGTGCTTGGTAAATAACAGTGACGCAGCGTTACAGAATGCCTCCCGATACAGCAGACTGTGCGCTGCATCCTGTGCGTTCTGTGCTTGGTAAATAACAGTGACGCAGCATTACAGAATGCCTCCCGATACAGCAGACAGTGCGCTGCGTCCTGAGCGTTCTGTGCTTGGTAAATTACAGTGATGCAGCGTTACAGAATGCCTCCTGATATAGCAGACTGTGCGCTGCGCCCTGTGCGTTCTGTGCTTGGTAAATAACAGTGACGCAGCGTTACAGAATGCCTCCTGATACAGCAGACTGTGCTCTGCGTCCTGTGCGTTCTGTGCTTGGTAAATAACTGTGATGCAGCGTTACAGAATACCTCCCGTTAAAACAGACTGTGCGCTGCGTCCTGTGCGTTCTGTGCATGGTAAATTACAGTGATGCAGAGTTACAGAATGCCTCCTGATATAGCAGACTGTGCGCTGCATCCTGTGCGTTCTGTGCTTGGTAAATAACAGTGACGCAGCGTTACAGAATGCCTCCCGATACAGCAGACTGTGCGCTGCATCCTGTGCGTTCTGTGCTTGGTAAATAACAGTGACGCAGCATTACAGAATGCCTCCCGATACAGCAGACAGTGCGCTGCGTCCTGAGCGTTCTGTGCTTGGTAAATAACAGTGACGCAGCGTTACAGAATGCCTCCTGATATAGCAGACTGTGCGCTGTGTCCTGTGCGTTCTGTGCTTGGTAAATAACAGTGACGCAGCGTTACAGAATGTCATCCGATACAGCAGACTGTGCGCTGCGTCCTGTGCGTTCTGTGCTTGTTAAATAACAGTGACGCAGCGTTACAGAATGCCTCCCGATACAGCAGACTGTGCGCTGCGTCCTGTGCGTTCTGTGCTTGGTAAATAACAGTGACGCAGCATTACAGAATGGCTCCAGATACAGCAGACTGTGTGCTGCGTCCTGTGCGTTCTGTGCTTGGTAAATAACAGTGACGCAGCGTTACAGAATGCCTCCTGATATAATAGACTGTGCGCTGCATCCTGTGCGTTCTGTGCTTGGTAAATAACAGTGACGCAGCGTTACAGAATGCCTCCCGATACATCAGACTGTGCGCTGCATCCTGTGCGTTCTGTGCTTGGTAAATAACAGTGACGCAGCGTTACAGAATGCCTCCCGATACAGCAGACTGTGCGCTGCATCCTGTGCGTTCTGTGCTTGGTAAATAACAGGGACGCAGCGTTACAGAATGCCTCCCGATACAGCAGACAGTGCGCTGCGTCCTGAGCGTTCTGTGCTTGGTAAATAACAGTGACGCAGCGTTACAGAATGCCTCCTGATATAGCAGACTGTGCGCTGTGTCCTGTGCGTTCTGTGCTTGGTAAATAACAGTGACGCAGCATTACAGAATGCCTCCCGATACAGCAGACAGTGCGCTGCGTCCTGAGCGTTCTGTGCTTGGTAAATAAAAGTGACGCAGCGTTACAGAATGCCTCCCGATACAGTAGACTGTGCGCTGCGTCCTGTGCGTTCTGTGCTTGGTAAATAACAGTGACGCAGCGTTACAGAATGCCTCCCGATACAGCAGACTGTGCGCTGCGTTCTGTGCTTGGTAAATAACAGTGATGCAGCGTTACAGAATGTCATCCGATACAGCAGACTGTGCGCTGCATCCTATGCGTTCTGTGCTTGGTAAATAACAGTGACGCAGCGTTACAGAATGCCTACTGATATAGCAGACTGTGCGCTGCATCCTGTGCGTTCTGTGCTTGGTTAATAACAGTGACGCAGCGTTACAGAATGCCTCCTGATACAGCAGACTGTGCGCTGCGTCCTGTGCGTTCTGTGCTTGGTAAATAACTGTGATGCAGCGTTACAGAATACCTCCCGTTAAAACAGACTGTGCGCTGCGTCCTGTGCGTTCTGTGCATGGTAAATTACAGTGATGCAGCGTTACAGAATGCCTCCTGATATAGCAGACTGTGCGCTGCATCCTGTGCGTTCTGTGCTTGGTAAATAACAGTGACGCAGCGTTACAGAATGCCTCCCGATACATCAGACTGTGCGCTGCATCCTGTGCGTTCTGTGCTTGGTAAATAACAGTGACGCAGCATTACAGAATGCCTCCCGATACAGCAGACAGTGCGCTGCGTCCTGAGCGTTCTGTGCTTGGTAAATTACAGTGATGCAGCGTTACAGAATGCCTCCTGATATAGCAGACTGTGCGCTGCGCCCTGTGCGTTCTGTGCTTGGTAAATAACAGTGACGCAGCGTTACAGAATGCCTCCTGATACAGCAGACTGTGCGCTGCGTCCTGTGCGTTCTGTGCTTGGTAAATAACTGTGATGCAGCGTTACAGAATACCTCCCGTTAAAACAGACTGTGCGCTGCGTCCTGTGCGTTCTGTGCATGGTAAATTACAGTGATGCAGCGTTACAGAATGCCTCCTGATATAGCAGACTGTGCGCTGCATCCTGTGCGTTCTGTGCTTGGTAAATAACAGTGACGCAGCGTTACAGAATGCCTCCCGATACAGCAGACTGTGCGCTGCATCCTGTGCGTTCTGTGCTTGGTAAATAACAGTGACGCAGCATTACAGAATGCCTCCCGATACAGCAGACACTGCGCTGCGTCCTGAGCGTTCTGTGCTTGGTAAATAACAGTGACGCAGCGTTACAGAATGCCTCCTGATATAGCAGACTGTGCGCTGTGTCCTGTGCGTTCTGTGCTTGGTAAATAACAGTGACGCAGCGTTACAGAATGTCATCCGATACAGCAGACTGTGCGCTGCGTCCTGTGCGTTCTGTGCTTGGTAAATAACAGTGACGCAGCGTTACAGAATGCCTCCCAATACAGCAGACTGTGCGCTGCGTCCTGTGCGTTCTGTGCTTGGTAAATAACAGTGACGCAGCATTACAGAATGGCTCCAGATACAGCAGACTGTGTGCTGCGTCCTGTGCGTTCTGTGCTTGGTAAATAACAGTGACGCAGCGTTACAGAATGCCTCCTGATATAATAGACTGTGCGCTGCATCCTGTGCGTTCTGTGCTTGGTAAATAACAGTGACGCAGCGTTACAGAATGCCTCCCGATACATCAGACTGTGCGCTGCATCCTGTGCGTTCTGTGCTTGGTAAATAACAGTGACGCAGCGTTACAGAATGCCTCCCGATACAGCAGACTGTGCGCTGCATCCTGTGCGTTCTGTGCTTGGTAAATAACAGTGACGCAGCGTTACAGAATGCCTCCCGATACAGCAGACTGTGCGCTGCATCCTGTGCGTTCTGTGCTTGGTAAATAACAGTGACGCAGCATTACAGAATGCCTCCCGATACAGCAGACAGTGCGCTGCGTCCTGAGCGTTCTGTGCTTGGTAAATTACAGTGATGCAGCGTTACAGAATGCCTCCTGATATAGCAGACTGTGCGCTGCGCCCTGTGCGTTCTGTGCTTGGTAAATAACAGTGACGCAGCGTTACAGAATGCCTCCTGATACAGCAGACTGTGCGCTGCGTCCTGTGCTTGGTAAATAACTGTGATGCAGCGTTACAGAATACCTCCCGTTAAAACAGACTGTGCGCTGCGTCCTGTGCGTTCTGTGCATGGTAAATTACAGTGATGCAGCGTTACAGAATGCCTCCTGATATAGCAGACTGTGTGCTGCATCCTGTGCGTTCTGTGCTTGGTAAATAACAGTGACGCAGCGTTACAGAATGCCTCCCGATACAGCAGACTGTGCGCTGCATCCTGTGCGTTCTGTGCTTGGTAAATAACAGTGACGCAGCATTACAGAATGCCTCCCGATACAGCAGACAGTGCGCTGCGTCCTGAGCGTTCTGTGCTTGGTAAATAACAGTGACGCAGCGTTACAGAATGCCTCCTGATATAGCAGACTGTGCGCTGTGTCCTGTGCGTTCTGTGCTTGGTAAATAACAGTGACGCAGCGTTACAGAATGTCATCCGATACAGCAGACTGTGCGCTGCGTCCTGTGCGTTCTGTGCTTGGTAAATAACAGTGACGCAGCGTTACAGAATGCCTCCCGATACAGCAGACTGTGCGCTGCGTCCTGTGCGTTCTGTGCTTGGTAAATAACAGTGACGCAGCATTACAGAATGGCTCCAGATACAGCAGACTGTGTGCTGCGTCCTGTGCGTTCTGTGCTTGGTAAATAACAGTGACGCAGCGTTACAGAATGCCTCCTGATATAATAGACTGTGCGCTGCATCCTGTGCGTTCTGTGCTTGGTAAATAACAGTGACGCAGCGTTACAGAATGCCTCCCGATACATCAGACTGTGCGCTGCATCCTGTGCGTTCTGTGCTTGGTAAATAACAGTGACGCAGCGTTACAGAATGCCTCCCGATACAGCAGACTGTGCGCTGCATCCTGTGCGTTCTGTGCTTGGTAAATAA
Source organism: Pseudophryne corroboree (assembly GCF_028390025.1). NCBI lineage: Eukaryota > Metazoa > Chordata > Amphibia > Anura > Myobatrachidae > Pseudophryne > Pseudophryne corroboree. Next base: position 125,532 of record NW_026967560.1, on the reverse strand, counting down.
CAGGGACGCAGCGTTACAGAATGCCTCCCGATACAGCAGACAGTGCGCTGCGTCCTGAGCGTTCTGTGCTTGGTAAATAACAGTGACGCAGCGTTACAGAATGCCTCCTGATATAGCAGACTGTGCGCTGTGTCCTGTGCGTTCTGTGCTTGGTAAATAACAGTGACGCAGCATTACAGAATGCCTCCCGATACAGCAGACAGTGCGCTGCGTCCTGAGCGTTCTGTGCTTGGTAAATAAAAGTGACGCAGCGTTACAGAATGCCTCCCGATACAGTAGACTGTGCGCTGCGTCCTGTGCGTTCTGTGCTTGGTAAACAACAGTGACGCAGCGTTACAGAATGCCTCCCGATACAGCAGACTGTGCGCTGCGTCCTGTGCGTTCTGTGCTTGGTAAATAACAGTGATGCAGCGTTACAGAATGTCATCCGATACAGCAGACTGTGCGCTGCATCCTATGCGTTCTGTGCTTGGTAAATAACAGTGACGCAGCGTTACAGAATGCCTACTGATATAGCAGACTGTGCGCTGCATCCTGTGCGTTCTGTGCTTGGTTAATAACAGTGACGCAGCGTTACAGAATGCCTCCTGATACAGCAGACTGTGCGCTGCGTCCTGTGCGTTCTGTGCTTGGTAAATAACTGTGATGCAGCGTTACAGAATACCTCCCGTTAAAACAGACTGTGCGCTGCGTCCTGTGCGTTCTGTGCATGGTAAATTACAGTGATGCAGCGTTACAGAATGCCTCCTGATATAGCAGACTGTGCGCTGCATCCTGTGCGTTCTGTGCTTGGTAAATAACAGTGACGCAGCGTTACAGAATGCCTCCCGATACAGCAGACTGTGCGCTGCATCCTGTGCGTTCTGTGCTTGGTAAATAACAGTGACGCAGCATTACAGAATGCCTCCCGATACAGCAGACAGTGCGCTGCGTCCTGAGCGTTCTGTGCTTGGTAAATAACAGTGACGCAGCGTTACAGAATGCCTCCTGATATAGCAGACTGTGCGCTGTGTCCTGTGCGTTCTGTGCTTGGTAAATAACAGTGACGCAGCGTTACAGAATGTCATCCGATACAGCAGACTGTGCGCTGCGTCCTGTGCGTTCTGTGCTTGGTAAATAACAGTGACGCAGCGTTACAGAATGCCTCCCAATACGGCAGACTGTGCGCTGCGTCCTGTGCGTTCTGTGCTTGGTAAATAACAGTGACGCAGCATTACAGAATGGCTCCAGATACAGCAGACTGTGTGCTGCGTCCTGTGCGTTCTGTGCTTGGTAAATAACAGTGACGCAGCGTTACAGAATGCCTCCTGATATAATAGACTGTGCGCTGCATCCTGTGCGTTCTGTGCTTGGTAAATAACAGTGACGCAGCGTTACAGAATGCCTCCCGATACATCAGACTGTGCGCTGCATCCTGTGCGTTCTGTGCTTGGTAAATAACAGTGACGCAGCGTTACAGAATGCCTCCCGATACAGCAGACTGTGCGCTGCATCCTGTGCGTTCTGTGCTTGGTAAATAACAGGGACGCAGCGTTACAGAATGCCTCCCGATACAGCAGACAGTGCGCTGCGTCCTGAGCGTTCTGTGCTTGGTAAATAACAGTGACGCAGCGTTACAGAATGCCTCCTGATATAGCAGACTGTGCGCTGTGTCCTGTGCGTTCTGTGCTTGGTAAATAACAGTGACGCAGCATTACAGAATGCCTCCCGATACAGCAGACAGTGCGCTGCGTCCTGAGCGTTCTGTGCTTGGTAAATAAAAGTGACGCAGCGTTACAGAATGCCTCCCGATACAGTAGACTGTGCGCTGCGTCCTGTGCGTTCTGTGCTTGGTAAATAACAGTGACGCAGCGTTACAGAATGCCTCCCGATACAGCAGACTGTGCGCTGCGTCCTGTGCGTTCTGTGCTTGGTAAATAACAGTGATGCAGCGTTACAGAATGTCATCCGATACAGCAGACTGTGCGCTGCATCCTATGCGTTCTGTGCTTGGTAAATAACAGTGACGCAGCGTTACAGAATGCCTACTGATATAGCAGACTGTGCGCTGCATCCTGTGCGTTCTGTGCTTGGTAAATAACAGTGACGCAGCGTTACAGAATGCCTCCCGATACATCAGACTGTGCGCTGCATCCTGTGCATTCTGTGCTTGGTAAATAACAGTAACGCAGCGTTACAGAATGCCTCCCGATACAGCAGACTGTGCGCTGCGTCCTGTGCGTTCTGTGCTTGGTAAATAACAGTGACGCAGCGTTACAGAATGCTCCCGATACAGCAGACTGTGCGCTGCGTCCTGTGCTTGGTAAATAACGGTGACGCAGCGTTACAGAATGCTCCCGATACAGCAGACTGTGCGCTGTGTCCTGTGCGTTCTGTGCTTGGTAAATAACAGTGACGCAGCATTACAGAATGCCTCCCGATACAGCAGACAGTGCGCTGCGTCCTGAGCGTTCTGTGCTTGGTAAATAACAGTGACGCAGCGTTACAGAATGCCTCCCGATACAGTAGACTGTGTGCTGCGTTCTGTGCTTGGTAAATAACAGTGACGCAGCGTAACAGAATGCTCCCGATACAGCAGACTGTGCGCTGCGTCCTGTGCATTCTGTGCTTGGTAAATAACAGTGACACAGCGTTACAGAATGCTCCCGATACAGCAGACTCTGCGCTGCGTCCTGTGCTTGGTAAATAACAGTGATGCAGCGTTACAGAATGCCTCCCGATACAGCAGACTGTGTGCTGCGTCCTGTGCGTTCTGTGCTTGGTAAATAACAGTGACGCAGCGTTACAGAATGCCTCCCGATACAGCAGACTGTGCGCTGCGTCCTGTGCGTTCTGTGCTTGGTAAATAACAGTGACGCAGCGTTACAGAATGCTCCCGATACAGCAGACTGTGCGCTGCGTCCTGTGCTTGGTAAATAACGGTGACGCAGCGTTACAGAATGCTCCCGATACAGCAGACTGTGCGCTGTGTCCTGTGCGTTCTGTGCTTGGTAAATAACAGTGACGCAGCATTACAGAATGCCTCCCGATACAGCAGACAGTGCGCTGCGTCCTGAGCGTTCTGTGCTTGGTAAATAACAGTGACGCAGCGTTACAGAATGCCTCCCGATACAGTAGACTGTGTGCTGCGTTCTGTGCTTGGTAAATAACAGTGACGCAGCGTAACAGAATGCTCCCGATACAGCAGACTGTGCGCTGCGTCCTGTGCATTCTGTGCTTGGTAAATAACAGTGACACAGCGTTACAGAATGCTCCCGATACAGCAGACTCTGCGCTGCGTCCTGTGCTTGGTAAATAACAGTGATGCAGCGTTACAGAATGCCTCCCGATACAGCAGACTGTGTGCTGCGTCCTGTGCGTTCTGTGCTTGGTAAATAACAGTGACGCAGCGTTACAGAATGCCTCCCGATACAGCATACCGTGCGCTGCGTCCTGTGCGTTCTGTCATTGGTAAATAACAGTGACGCAGCGTTACAGAATGCCTCCTGATACAGCAGACTGTGCGCTGCGTCCTGTGCGTTCTGTGCTTGGTAAATAACAGTGACGCAGCGTTACAGAATGCCTCCCGATACAGCAGACTGTGCGCTGCGTCCTGTGCGTTCTGTGCTTGGTAAATAACAGTGATGCAGCGTTACAGAATGCCTCCCGATACAGCAGACTGTGCGCTGCGTCCTGTGCATTCTGTGCTTGGTAAATAGCTGTGATGCAGCGTTATAGAATACCTCCCGTTAAAGCAGACTGTGCGCTGCGTCCTGTGCGTTCTGTGCATGGTAAATAACAGTGATGCAGCGTTACAGAATGCCTCCGGATATAGCAGACTGTGCGCTGCATCCTGTGCGTTCTGTGCTTGGTAAACAACAGTGACGCAGCATTACAGAATGCCTCCCGATACAGTAGACAGTGCGCTGCGTCCTGAGCGTTCTGTGCTTGGTAAATAACAGTGACGCAGCGTTACAGAATGTCATCCGATACAGCAGACTGTGCGCTGCGTCCTGTGCGTTCTGTGCTTGGTAAATAACAGTGACGCAGCGTTACAGAATGCCTCCCGATACAGCAGACAGTGCGCTGCGTCCTGTGCGTTCTGTGCTTGGTAAATAACAGTGACGCAGCGTTACAGAATGCCTCCTGATATAGCAGACTGTGCGCTGCATCCTGTGCGTTCTGTGCTTGGTAAATAACAGTGACGCAGCGTTACAGAATGCCTCCCGATACATCAGACTGTGCGCTGCATCCTGTGCGTTCTGTGCTTGGTAAATAACAGTGACGCAGCGTTACAGAATGCCTCCCGATACAGCAGACTGTGCGCTGCATCCTGTGCGTTCTGTGCTTGGTAAATAACAGGGACGCAGCGTTACAGAATGCCTCCCGATACAGCAGACAGTGCGCTGCGTCCTGAGCGTTCTGTGCTTGGTAAATAACAGTAACGCAGCGTTACAGAATGCCTCCCGATACAGCAGACTGTGCGCTGCATCCTGTGCTTTCTGTGCTTGGTAAATAACAGGGACGCAGCGTTACAGAATGCCTCCCGATACAGCAGACAGTGCGCTGCATCCTGAGCGTTCTGTGCTTGGTAAATAACAGTGACGCAGCGTTGCAGAATGCCTCCCGATATAGCAGACTGTGCGCTGCATCCTGTGCGTTCTGTGCTTGGTAAATAACAGTGACGCAGCGTTACAGAATGCCTCCTGATACAGCAGACTGTGCGCTGCGTCCTGTGCGTTCTGTGCTTGGTAAATAACTGTGATGCAGCGTTACAGAATACCTCCCGTTAAAACAGACTGTGCGCTGCGTCCTGTGCGTTCTGTGCTTGGTAAATAACAGTGACGCAGCGTTACAGAATGCCTCCTGATATAGCAGACTGTGCGCTGTGTCCTGTGCGTTCTGTGCTTGGTAAATAACAGTGACGCAGCGTTACAGAATGTCATCCGATACAGCAGACTGTGCGCTGCGTCCTGTGCGTTCTGTGCTTGGTAAATAACAGTGACACAGCGTTACAGAATGCCTCCTGATATAGCAGACTGTGCGCTGTGTCCTGTGCGTTCTGTGCTTGGTAAATAACAGTGACGCAGCGTTACAGAATGTCATCCGATACAGCAGACTGTGCGCTGCGTCCTGTGCGTTCTGTGCTTGGTAAATAACAGTGACGCAGCGTTACAGAATGCCTCCCGATACAGCAGACTGTGCGCTGCGTCCTGTGCGTTCTGTGCTTGGTAAATAACAGTGACGCAGCATTACAGAATGGCTCCAGATACAGCAGACTGTGCGCTGCGTCCTGTGCGTTCTGTGCTTGGTAAATAACAGTGACGCAGCGTTACAGAATGCCTCCTGATATAATAGACTGTGCGCTGCATCCTGTGCGTTCTTTGCTTGGTAAATAACAGTGACGCAGCGTTACAGAATGCCTCCCGATACATCAGACTGTGCGCTGCATCCTGTGCGTTCTGTGCTTGGTAAATAACAGTGACGCAGCGTTACAGAATGCCTCCCGATACAGCAGACTGTGCGCTGCATCCTGTGCGTTCTGTGCTTGGTAAATAACAGGGACGCAGCGTTACAGAATGCCTCCCGATACAGCAGACAGTGCGCTGCGTCCTGAGCGTTCTGTGCTTGGTAAATAACAGTGACGCAGCGTTACAGAATGCCTCCTGATATAGCAGACTGTGCGCTGTGTCCTGTGCGTTCTGTGCTTGGTAAATAACAGTGACGCAGCATTACAGAATGCCTCCCGATACAGCAGACAGTGCGCTGCATCCTGAGCGTTCTGTGCTTGGTAAATAAAAGTGACGCAGCGTTACAGAATGCCTCCCGATACAGTAGACTGTGCGCTGCGTCCTGTGCGTTCTGTGCTTGGTAAATAACAGTGACGCAGCGTTACAGAATGCCTCCCGATACAGCAGACTGTGCGCTGCATCCTGTGCGTTCTGTGCTTGGTAAATAACAGTGATGCAGCATTACAGAATGCCTCCAGATACAGCAGACTGTGTGCTGCGTCCTGTGCGTTCTGTGCTTGGTAAATAACAGTGACGCAGCGTTACAGAATGCCTCCTGATATAGCAGACTGTGCGCTGCATCCTGTGCGTTCTGTGCTTGGTAAATAACAGTGACGCAGCGTTACAGAATGCCTCCCGATACATCAGACTGTGCGCTGCATCCTGTGCGTTCTGTGCTTGGTAAATAACAGTGACGCAGCGTTACAGAATGCCTCCCGATACAGCAGACTGTGCGCTGCATCCTGTGCGTTCTGTGCTTGGTAAATAACAGGGACGCAGCGTTACAGAATGCCTCCCGATACAGCAGACAGTGCGCTGCGTCCTGAGCGTTCTGTGCTTGGTAAATAACAGTGACGCAGCGTTACAGAATGCCTCCTGATATAGCAGACTGTGCGCTGTGTCCTGTGCGTTCTGTGCTTGGTAAATAACAGTGACGCAGCGTTACAGAATGTCATCCGATACAGCAGACTGTGCGCTGCGTCCTGTGCGTTCTGTGCTTGGTAAATAACAGTGACGCAGCGTTACAGAATGCCTCCCGATACAGCAGACTGTGCGCTGCGTCCTGTGCGTTCTGTGCTTGGTAAATAACAGTGACGCAGCATTACAGAATGCCTTCAGATACAGCAGACTGTGTGCTGCATCCTGTGCGTTCTGTGCTTGGTAAATAACAGTGACGCAGCGTTACAGAATGCCTCCTGATATAGCAGACTGTGCGCTGCATCCTGTGCGTTCTGTGCTTGGTAAATAACAGTGACGCAGCGTTACAGAATGCCTCCCGATACATCAGACTGTGCGCTGCATCCTGTGCGTTCTGTGCTTGGTAAATAACAGTGACGCAGCGTTACAGAATGCCTCCCGATACAGCAGACTGTGCGCTGCATCCTGTGCTTTCTGTGCTTGGTAAATAACAGGGACGCAGCGTTACAGAATGCCTCCCGATACAGCAGACAGTGCGCTGCGTCCTGAGCGTTCTGTGCTTGGTAAATAACAGCGACGCAGCATTATAGAATGCCTCCCGATACAGTAGACAGTGCGCTGCGTCCTGAGCGTTCTGTGCTTGGTAAATAACAGTGACGCAGCGTTACAGAATGCCTCCTGATATAGCAGACTGTGCACTGTGTCCTGTGCGTTCTGTGCTTGGTAAATAACAGTGACGCAGCGTTACAGAATGTCATCCGATACAGCAGACTGTGCGCTGCGTCCTGTGCGTTCTGTGCTTGGTAAATAACAGTGACGCAGCGTTACAGAATGCCTCCCGATACAGCAGACTGTGCGCTGCGTCCTGTGCGTTCTGTGCTTGGTAAATAACAGTGACGCAGCATTACAGAATGCCTCCAGATACAGCAGACTGTGTGCTGCGTCCTGTGCGTTCTGTGCTTGGTAAATAACAGTGACGCAGCGTTACAGAATGCCTCCTGATATAGCAGACTGTGCGCTGCATCCTGTGCGTTCTGTGCTTGGTAAATAACAGTGACGCAGCGTTACAGAATGCCTCCCGATACATCAGACTGTGCGCTGCATCCTGTGCGTTCTGTGCTTGGTAAATAACAGGGACGCAGCGTTACAGAATGCCTCCCGATACAGCAGACAGTGCGCTGCGTCCTGAGCGTTCTGTGCTTGGTAAATAACAGTGACGCAGCGTTACAGAATGCCTCCTGATATAGCAGACTGTGCGCTGTGTCCTGTGCGTTCTGTGCTTGGTAAATAACAGTGACGCAGCGTTACAGAATGTCATCCGATACAGCAGACTGTGCGCTGCGTCCTGTGCGTTCTGTGCTTGGTAAATAACAGTGACGCAGCGTTACAGAATGCCTCCCGATACAGCAGACTGTGCGCTGCGTCCTGTGCGTTCTGTGCTTGGTAAATAACAGTGACGCAGCATTACAGAATGCCTCCAGATACAGCAGACTGTGCGCTGCGTCCTGTGCGTTCTGTGCTTGGTAAATAACAGTGACGCAGCGTTACAGAATGCCTCCCGATACAGCAGACTGTGCGCTGCGTCCTGTGCGTTCTGTGCTTGGTAAATAACAGTGACGCAGCATTACAGAATGCCTCCAGATACAGCAGACTGTGCGCTGCATCCTGTGCGTACTGTGCTTGGTAAATAACAGTGACGCAGCGTTACAGAATGCCTCCCGATACAGCAGACTGTGCGCTGCATCCTGTGCTTTCTGTGCTTGGTAAATAACAGGGACGCAGCCTTACAGAATGCCTCCCGATACAGCAGACAGTGCGCTGCATCCTGAGCGTTCTGTGCTTGGTAAATAACAGTGACGCAGCGTTACAGAATGCCTCCCGATACAGTAGACTGTGCGCTGCGTCCTGTGCGTTCTGTGCTTGGTAAATAACAGTGACGCAGCGTTACAGAATGCCTCCTGATATAGCAGACTGTGCGCTGTGTCCTGTGCGTTCTGTGCTTGGTAAATAACAGTGACGCAGCATTACAGAATGCCTCCCGATACAGCAGACAGTGCGCTGCGTCCTGAGCGTTCTGTGCTTGGTAAAAAACAGTGACGCAGCGTTACAGAATGCCTCCCGATACAGTAGACTGTGCGCTGCGTCCTGTGCGTTCTGTGCTTGGTAAATAACTGTGATGCAGCGTTATAGAATACCTCCCGTTAAAGCAGACTGTGCGCTGCGTCCTGTGCGTTCTGTGCATGGTAAATAACAGTGATGCAGCGTTACAGAATGCCTCCTGATATAGCAGACTGTGCGCTGCATCCTGTGCGTTCTGTGCTTGGTAAATAACAGTGACGCAGCGTTACAGAATGTCATCCGATACAGCAGACTGTGCGCTGCGTCCTGTGCGTTCTGTGCTTGGTAAATAACAGTGACGCAGCGTTACAGAATGCCTCCCGATACTGCAGACTGTGCGCTGCGTCCTGTGCGTTCTGTGCTTGGTAAATAACAGTGACGCAGCATTACAGAATGCCTCCAGATACAGCAGACTGTGTGCTGCGTCCTGTGCGTTCTGTGCTTGGTAAATAACAGTTACGCAGCGTTACAGAATGCCTCCTGATATAGCAGATTGTGCGCTGCATCCTGTGCGTTCTGTGCTTGGTAAATAACAGTGACGCAGCGTTACAGAATGCCTCCCGATACATCAGACTGTGCGCTGCATCCTGTGCATTCTGTGCTTGGTAAATAACAGTGACGCAGCGTTACAGAATGCCTCCCGATACAGCAGACTATGCGCTGCATCCTGTGCGTTCTGTGCTTGGTAAATAACAGGGACGCAGCGTTACAGAATGCCTCCCGATACAGCAGACAGTGCGCTGCGTCCTGAGCGTTCTGTGCTTGGTAAATAACAGTGACGCAGCGTTACAGAATGCCTCCTGATATAGCAGACTGTGCGCTGTGTCCTGTGCATTCTGTGCTTGGTAAATAACAGTGACGCAGCATTACAGAATGCCTCCCGATACAGCAGACAGTGCGCTGCGTCCTGAGCGTTCTATGCTTGGTAAATAACAGTGACGCAGCGTTACAGAATGCCTCCCGATACAGTAGACTGTGCGCTGCGTCCTGTGCGTTCTGTGCTTGGTAAATAACTGTGATGCAGTGTTATAGAATACCTCCCGTTAAAGCAGACTGTGCGCTGCGTCCTGTGCGTTCTGTGCATGGTAAATAACAGTGATGCAGCGTTACAGAATGCCTCCTGATATAGCAGACTGTGCGCTGCATCCTGTGCGTTCTGTGCTTGGTAAATAACAGTGACGCAGCGTTACAGAATGCCTCCCGATACAGCAGACTGTGCGCTGCATCCTGTGCGTTCTGTGCTTGGTAAATAACAGTGACCCAGCATTACAGAATGCCTCCCGATACAGCAGACAGTGCGCTGCGTCCTGAGCGTTCTGTGCTTGGTAAATAACAGTGACGCAGCGTTACAGAATGCCTCCTGATATAGCAGACTGTGCGCTGTGTCCTGTGCGTTCTGTGCTTGGTAAATAACAGTGACGCAGCGTTACAGAATGTCATCCGATACAGCAGACTGTGCGCTGCGTCCTGTGCGTTCTGTGCTTGGTAAATAACAGTGACGCAGCGTTACAGAATGCCTCCCGATACAGCAGACTGTGCGCTGCGTCCTGTGCGTTCTGTGCTTGGTAAATAACAGTGACGCAGCATTACAGAATGCCTCCAGATACAGCAGACTGTGTGCTGTGTCCTGTGCGTTCTGTGCTTGGTAAATAACAGTGACGCAGCGTTACAGAATGCCTCCTGATATAGCAGACTGTGCGCTGCATCCTGTGCGTTCTGTGCTTGGTAAATAACAGTGACGCAGCGTTACAGAATGCCTCCCGATACATCAGACTGTGCGCTGCATCCTGTGCGTTCTGTGCTTGGTAAATAACAGTGACGCAGCGTTACAGAATGCCTCCCGATACAGCAGACTGTGCGCTGCATCCTATGCGTTCTGTGCTTGGTAAATAACAGGGACGCAGCGTTACAGAATGCCTCCCGATACAGCAGACAGTGCGCTGCGTCCTGAGCGTTCTGTGCTTGGTAAATAACAGTGACGCAGCGTTACAGAATGCCTCCTGATATAGCAGACTGTGCGCTGTGTCCTGTGCGTTCTGAGCTTGGTAAATAACAGTGACGCAGCGTTACAGAATGTCATCCGATACAGCAGACTGTGTGCTGCGTCCTGTGCGTTCTGTGCTTGGTAAATAACAGTGACGCAGCGTTACAGAATGCCTCCCGATACAGCAGACTGTGCGCTGCGTCCTGTGCGTTCTGTGCTTGGTAAATAACAGTGACGCAGCATTACAGAATGCCTCCAGATACAGCAGACTGTGTGCTGCGTCCTGTGCGTTCTGTGCTTGGTAAATAACAGTGACGCAGCGTTACAGAATGCCTCCTGATATAGCAGACTGTGCGCTGCATCCTGTGCGTTCTGTGCTTGGTAAATAACAGTGACGCAGCGTTACAGAATGCCTCCCGATACATCAGACTGTGCGCTGCATCCTGTGCGTTCTGTGCTTGGTAAATAACAGTGACGCAGCGTTACAGAATGCCTCCCGATACAGCAGACTGTGCGCTGCGTCCTGAGCGTTCTGTGCTTGGTAAATAACAGTGACGCAGCGTTACAGAATGCCTCCTGATATAGCAGACTGTGCGCTGTGTCCTGTGCGTTCTGTGCTTGGTAAATAACAGTGACGCAGCATTACAGAATGCCTCCCGATACAGCAGACAGTGCGCTGCGTCCTGAGCGTTCTGTGCTTGGTAAATAACAGTGACGCAGCGTTACAGAATGCCTCCCGATACAGTAGACTGTGCGCTGCGTACTGAGCGTTCTGTGCTTGGTAAATAACAGTGACGCAGCGTTACAGAATGCCTCCCGATACAGCAGACTGTGCGCTGCATCCTGTGCGTTCTGTGCTTGGTAAATAACAGTGACGCAGCGTTACAGAATGCCTCCTGATATAGCAGACTTTGCGCTGCATCCTGTGCGTTCTGTGCTTGGTAAATAACAGTGACGCAGCGTTACAGAATGCCTCCCGATACATCAGACTGTGCGCTGCATCCTGTGCGTTCTGTGCTTGGTAAATAACAGTGACGCAGCGTTACAGAATGCCTCCCGATACAGCAGACTGTGCGCTGCATCCTGTGCGTTCTGTGCTTGGTAAATAACAGTGACGCAGCGTTACAGAACGCCTCCCGATACAGCAGACAGTGCGCTGCGTCCTGAGCGTTCTGTGCTTGGTAAATAACAGTGACGCAGCGTTACAGAATGCCTCCTGATATAGCAGACTGTGCGCTGTGTCCTGTGCGTTCTGTGCTTGGTAAATAACAGTGACGCAGCATTACAGAATGCCTCCCGATACAGCAGACAGTGCGCTGCGTCCTGAGCGTTCTGTGCTTGGTAAATAACAGTGACGCAGCGTTACAGAATGCCTCCCAATACAGTAGACTGTGCGCTGCGTCCTGTGCGTTCTGTGCTTGGTAAATAACAGTGACGCAGCGTTACAGAATGCTCCCGATACAGCAGACTGTGCGCTGCGTCCTGTGCATTCTGTGCTTGGTAAATAACAGTGACGCAGCGTTACAGAATGCTCCCGATACAGCAGACTGTGCGCTGCGTCCTGTGCGTTCTGTGCTTGGTAAATAACAGTGATGCAGCGTTACAGAATGCCTCCCGATACAGCGTCCTGTGCGCTGCGTCCTGTGCGTTCTGTGCTTGGTAAATAACAGTGACGCAGCGTTACAGAATGCCTCCCGATACAGCAGACTGTGCGCTGCGTCCTGTGCGTTCTGTGCTTGGTAAATAACAGTGACGCAGCGTTACAGAATGCTCCCGATATAGCAGACTGTGCGCTGCGTCCTGTGCATTCTGTGCTTGGTAAATAACAGTGACGCAGCGTTACAGAATGCTCCCGATACAGCAGACTGTGCGCTGCGTCCTGTGCATTCTGTGCTTGGTAAATAACAGTGACGCAGCGTTACAGAATGCTCCCGATACAGCAGACTGTGCGCTGCGTCCTGTGCGTTCTGTGCTTGGTAAATAACAGTGATGCAGCGTTACAGAATGCCTCCCGATACAGCGTCCTGTGCGCTGCGTCCTGTGCGTTCTGTGCTTGGTAAATAACAGTGACGCAGCGTTACAGAATGCCTCCCGATACAGCAGACTGTGCGCTGCGTCGGGTGCGTTCTGTGCTTGGTAAATAACAGTGACGCAGCGTTACAGAATGCTCCCGATATAGCAGACTGTGCGCTGCGTCCTGTGCATTCTGTGCTTGGTAAATAACAGTGACGCAGCGTTACAGAATGCCTCCTGATACAGCAGACTGAGCGCTGCGTCCTGTGCGTTCTGTGCTTGGTAAATAACAGTGACGCAGCGTTACAGAATGCCTCCTGATACAGCAGACTGTGTGCTGCGTCCTGTGCGTTCTGTGCTTGGTAAATAAGAGTGACGCAGTGTAACAGAATGCCTCCTGATACAGCAGACTGTGCGCTGCGTCCTGTGCGTTCTGTGCTTGGTAAATAACAGTGACGCAGCGTTACAGAATGCCTCCTGATACAGCAGACTGTGCACTGCGTCCTGTGCGTTCTGTGCTTGGTAAATAACAGTGATGCAGCGTTACAGAATGCCTCCCGATACAGCAGACTGTGCGCTGCGTCCTGTGCGTTCTGTGCTTGGTAAATAAGAGTTACGCAGCGTTACAGAATGCCTCCCGATACAGCAGACTGTTCGCTGCGTCCTGTGCGTTCTGTGCTTGGTAAATAACAGTGACGCAGCGTTACAGAATGCCTCCAGATACAGCAGACTGTTCGCTGCGTCCTGTGCGTTCTGTGCTTGGTAAATAACAGTGACGCAGCGTTACAGAATGCCTCCTGATACAGCAGACTGTGCGCTGCTTCCTGTGCGTTCTGTGCTTGGTAAATAACAGTGACGCAGCGTTACAGAATGCCTCCTGATATAGCAGACTGTGCGCTGCGTCCTGTGCATTCTGTGCTTGGTAAATAACAGTGACGCAGCGTTACAGAATGCCTCCCGATACAGCAGACTGTGCGCTGCGTCCTGTGCGTTCTGTGCTTGGTAAATAACAGGGACGCAGCGTTACAGAATGCCTCCCGATACATCAGACTGTGCGCTGCATCCTGTGCGTTCTGTGCTTGGTAAATAACAGTGACGCAGCATTACAGAATGCCTCCCGATACAGCAGACAGTGCGCTGCGTCCTGAGCGTTCTGTGCTTGGTAAATAACAGTGACGCAGCGTTACAGAATGCCTCCCGATACAGTAGACTGTGCGCTGCGTCCTGTGCGTTCTGTGCTTGGTAAATAACAGTGACGCAGCATTACAGATTTCTCCCGATACAGCATACTGTGCGCTGCGTCCTGTGCGTTCTGTGCTTGGTAAATAACAGTGATGCAGCGTTACAGAATGCCTCCCGATACAGTAGACTGTGCACTGCGTACTGTGCGTTCTGTGCTTGGTAAATAACAGTGACGCAGCGTTACAGAATGCCTCCCGATACAGCATACCGTGCGCTGCGTCCTGTGCGTTCTGTCATTGGTAAATAACAGTGACGCAGCGTTACAGAATGCCTCCTGATACAGCAGACTGTGCGCTGCGTCCTGTGCGTTCTGTGCTTGGTAAATAAAAGTGACGCAGCGTTACAGAATGCCTCCTGATACAGCAGACTGTGCGCTGCGTCCTGTGCGTTCTGTGCTTGGTAAATAACAGTGATGCAGCGTTACAGAATGCCTCCCGATACAGCAGACTGTGCGCTGCGTCCTGTGCGTTCTGTGCTTGGTAAATAACAGTGACGCAGCGTTACAGAATGCCTCCTGATACAGCAGACTGTGCGCTTCGTCCTGTGCGTTCTGTGCTTGGTCAATAACAGTGACGCAGCGTTACAGAATGCCTCCCGATACATCAGACTGTGCGCTGCCTCCTGTGCGTTCTGTGCTTGGTAAATAACAGTGACGCAGCGTTACAGAATGCCTCCCGATACATCAGACTGTGCGCTGCATCCTGTGCGTTCTGTGCTTGGTAAATAACAGTGACGCAGCGTTACAGAATGCCTCCTGATACAGTATACTGTGCGCTGCGTCCTGTGCGTTCTGTGCTTGGTAAATAACAGTGATGCAGCGTTACAGAATGCCTCCCGATACAGCAGACTGTGCGCTTCGTCCTGTGCGTTCTGTGCTTGGTAAATAAGAGTTACGCAGCATTACAGAATGCCTCCTGATACAGCAGACTGTGCGCTGCGTCCTGTGCGTTCTGTGCTTGGTAAATAACAGTAACGCAGCGTTACAGAATGCTCCCGATATAGCAGACTGTGCGCTTCGTCCTGTGCGTTCTGTGCTTGGTAAATAACAGTGACGCAGCGTTACAGAATGCCTCCCGATACAGCAGACTGTGCGCTTCGTCCTGTGCGTTCTGTGCTTGGTAAATAACAGTGACGCAGCGTTACAGAATGCCTCCTGATATAGCAGACTATGCGCTGTGTCCTGTGCGTTCTGTGCTTGGTAAATAACAGTGACGCAGCGTTACAGAATGCCTCCCGATACAGCAGACTGTGCGCTGAGTCCTGTGCGTTCTGTGCTTTGTAAATAACAGTGACGCAGCGTTACAGAATGCCTCCTGATATAGCAGACTATGCGATGTGTCCTGTGCGTTCTGTGCTTGGTAAATAACAGTGACGCAGCGTTACAGAATGCCTCCCGATACAGTAGACTGTGCGCTGCGTCCTGTGCGTTCTGTGCTTGGTAAATAACAGTGACGCAGCGTTACAGAATGCCTCCTGATATAGCAGACTATGCGCTGTGTCCTGTGCGTTCTGTGCTTGGTAAATAACAGTGACGCAGCATTACAGAATGCCTCCCGATATAGCAGACTGTGCGCTACGTCCTGTGCGTTCTGTGCTTGGTAAATAACAGTGACGCAGCGTTACAGAAGGCCTCCCGATACAGCAGACTGTGCGCTGAGTCCTGTGCGTTCTGTGCTTGGTAAATAACAGTGACGCAGCGTTACAGAATGCCTCCCGATACAGCAGACTGTGCGCTGCATCCTGTGCGTTCTGTGCTTGGTAAATAACAGTGACGCAGCGTTACAGAATGCCTCCCGATACAGTAGACTGTGCGCTGAGTCCTGTGCGTTCTGTGCTTGGTAAATAACAGTGACGCAGCGTTACAGAATGCCTCCCGATACAGCAGACTGTGCGCTGTATCCTGTGCATTCTGTGCTTGGTAAATAACAGTGACGCAGCGTTACAGAATGCCTCCCGATACAGCAGACTGTGCGCTGAGTCCTGTGCGTTCTGTGCTTGGTAAATAACAGTGACGCAGCGTTACAGAATGCCTCCCGATACAGCAGACTGTGCGATGCATCCTGTGCGTTCTGTGCTTGGTAAATAACAGTGACGCAGCGTTACAGAATGCCTCCCGATACAGTAGACTGTGCGCTGAGTCCTGTGCGTTCTGTGCTTGGTAAATAACAGTGATGCAGCGTTACAGAATGCCTCCCGATACAGCAGACTGTGCGCTGCATCCTGTGCGTTCTGTGCTTGGTAAATAACAGTGACGCAGCGTTACAGAATGCTCCCGATACAGCAGACTGTGCGCTGCCTCCTGTGCGTTCTGTGCTTGGTAAATAACAGTGACGCAGCGTTAGAGAATGCCTCCCGATACAGTAGACTGTGCGCTGCGTCCTGTGCGTTCTGTGCTTGGTAAATAACAGTGACGCAGCGTTACAGAATGCCTCCTGATACAGCAGACTGTTCACTGCGTCCTGTGCGTTCTGTGCTTGGTAAATAACAGTGATGCAGCGTTACAGAATGCCTCCCGATACAGCAGACTGTGCGCTGCGTCCTGTGCGTTCTGTGCTTGGTAAATAACAGTGACGCAGCGTTACAGAATGCCTCCCGATACAGTAGACTGTGCGCTGCGTCCTGTGCGTCCTGTACTTGGTAAATAACAGTGACGCAGCGTTACAGAATGTCATCCGATACAGCAGACTGTGCGCTGAGTCCAGTGCGTTTTGTGCTTGGTAAATAACAGTGACGCAGCATTACAGAATGTCATCCGATACAGCAGACTGTGCGCTGAGTCCAGTGCGTTCTGTGCTTGGTAAATAACAGTGACGCAGCGTTAGAGAATGCCTCCCGATACAGTAGACTGTGCGCTGCGTCCTGTGCGTTCTGTGCTTGGTAAATAACAGTGACGCAGCGTTACAGAATGCCTCCTGATACAGCAGACTGTGCGCTGCGTCCTGTGCGTTCTGTGCTTGGTAAATAACAGTGACGCAGCGTTACAGAATGCCTCCTGATACAGCAGACTGTGCGCTGAGTCCAGTGCGTTCTGTGCTTGGTAAATAACAGTGATGCAGCGTTACAGAATGTCTCCCGATACAGCAGACTGTGCGCTGCGTCCTGTGTGTCCTGTGCTTGGTAAATAACAGTGACGCAGCGTTACAGAATGTCTCCCGATACAGCAGACTGTGCGCTGCATCCTGTGCGTTCTGTGCTTGGTAAATAACAGTGACGCAGCGTTACAGAATGCCTCCTGATACAGCAGACTGTGCGCTGCGTCCTGTGCGTCCTGTGCTTGGTAAATAACAGTGACGCAGCGTTACAGAATGTCATCCGATACAGCAGACTGTGCGCTGAGTCCAGTGCGTTCTGTGCTTGGTAAATAACAGTGACGCAGCGTTACAGAATGCCTCCCGATACAGCAGACTGTGCGCTGCGTCCTGTGCGTTCTGTGCTTGGTAAATAACAGTGACGCAGCGTTACAGAATGCCTCCTGATACAGCAGACTGTGCGCTGCGTCCTGTGCGTCCTGTGCTTGGTAAATAACAGTGACGCAGCGTTACAGAATGTCATCCGATACAGCAGACTGTGCGCTGAGTCCAGTGCGTTCTGTGCTTGGTAAATAACAGCGATGCAGCGTTACAGAATGCCTCCCGATACAGCAGACTGTGCGCTGCGTCCTGAGCGTTCTGTGCTTGGTAAATAACAGTGACGCAGCGTTACAGAATGCCTCCTGATATAGCAGACTGTGCGCTGCGTCCTGTCCGTTCTGTGCTTGGTAAATAACAGTGACGCAGCGTTACAGAATGCCTCCTGATATAGCAGACTGTGCGCTGCGTCCTGTGCGTTCTGTGCTTGGTAAATAACAGTGATGCAGCGTTACAGAATGCCTCCTGATATAGCAGACTGTGCGCTGCATCCTGTGCGTTCTGTGCTTGGTAAATAACAATGACGCAGCGTTACAGAATGCCTCCTGATACAGCAGACTGTTCGCTGCGTCCTGTGCGTTCTGTGCTTGGTAAATAACAGTGACGCAGCGTTACAGAATGTCATCCGATACAGCAGACAGTGCGCTGCATCCTGTGCGTCCTGTGCTTGGTAAATAACAGTGATGCAGCGTTACAGAATGCCTCCCGATACAGCAGACTGTGCGCTGCGTCCTGTGCGTTCTGTGCTTGGTAAATAACAGTGACGCAGCGTTACAGAA
Organism: Pseudophryne corroboree; assembly: GCF_028390025.1. Classification (NCBI taxonomy): domain Eukaryota; kingdom Metazoa; phylum Chordata; class Amphibia; order Anura; family Myobatrachidae; genus Pseudophryne; species Pseudophryne corroboree. The sequence goes on along the minus strand of NW_026967560.1, from coordinate 107,582 downwards.
CGCCTCCCGATACAGCAGACTGTTCGCTGCGTCCTGTGCGTTCTGTGCTTGGTAAATAACAGTGACGCAGCGTTACAGAATGTCATCCGATACAGCAGACAGTGCGCTGCGTCCTGTGCGTCCTGTGCATGGTAAATAACAGTGATGCAGCGTTACAGAATGCCTCCCGATACAGCAGACTGTGCGCTGCGTCCTGTGCGTCCTGTGCTTGGTAAATAACAGTGATGCAGCGTTACAGAATGCCTCCCGATACAGCAGACTGTGCGCTGCGTCCTGTGCGTCCTGTGCTTGGTAAATAACAGTGACGCAGCGTTACAGAATGCCTCCTGATATAGCAGACTGTGCGCTGCCTCCTGTGCGTTCTGTGCTTGGTAAATAACAGTGACGCAGCGTTACAGAATGTCATCCGATATAGCAGACTGTGCGCTGCGTCCTGTGCGTTCTGTGCTTGGTAAATAACAGTGACGCAGCGTTACAGAATGCCTCCCGATACAGCAGACTGTTCGCTGCGTCCTGTGCGTTCTGTGCTTGGTAAATAACAGTGACGCAGCATTACAGAATGCCTCCCGATACAGCAGACTGTGCGCTGCGTCCTGTGCGTCCTGTGCTTGGTAAATAACAGTGATGCAGCGTTACAGAATGCCTCCCGATACAGCAGACTGTGCGCTGCCTCCTGTGCGTTCTGTGCTTGGTAAATAACAGCGATGCAGCGTTACAGAATGCCTCCCGATACAGCAGACTGTGCGCTGCGTCCTGTGCGTTCTGTGCTTGGTAAATAACAGTGACGCAGCGTTACAGAATGCCTCCCGATACAGCAGACTGTGCGCTGCCTCCTGTGCGTTCTGTGCTTGGTAAATAACAGTGACGCAGCGTTACAGAATGTCATCCGATACAGCAGACTGTGCGCTGCGTCCTGTGCGTTCTGTGCTTGGTAAATAACAGTGACGCAGCGTTACAGAATGTCATCCGATACAGCAGACTGTGCGCTGCGTCCTGTGCGTTCTGTGCTTGGTAAATAACAGTGACGCAGCGTTACAGAATGCCTCCCGATACATCAGACTGTGCGCTGCGTCCTGTGCGTCCTGTGGTTGGTAAATAACAGTGACGCAGCGTTAAAGAATGTCATCCGATACAGCAGACTGTGCGCTGCGTCCTGTGCGTTCTGTGCTTGGTAAATAACAGTGACGCAGCGTTACAGAATGCCTCCTGATACAGCAGACTGTGCGCTTCGTCCTGTGCGTTCTGTGCTTGGTCAATAACAGTGACGCAGCGTTACAGAATGCCTCCCGATACATCAGACTGTGCGCTGCCTCCTGTGCGTTCTGTGCTTGGTAAATAACAGTGACGCAGCGTTACAGAATGCCTCCCGATACATCAGACTGTGCGCTGCATCCTGTGCGTTCTGTGCTTGGTAAATAACAGTGACGCAGCGTTACAGAATGCCTCCTGATACAGTATACTGTGCGCTGCGTCCTGTGCGTTCTGTGCTTGGTAAATAACAGTGATGCAGCGTTACAGAATGCCTCCCGATACAGCAGACTGTGCGCTTCGTCCTGTGCGTTCTGTGCTTGGTAAATAAGAGTTACGCAGCATTACAGAATGCCTCCTGATACAGCAGACTGTGCGCTGCGTCCTGTGCGTTCTGTGCTTGGTAAATAACAGTAACGCAGCGTTACAGAATGCTCCCGATATAGCAGACTGTGCGCTTCGTCCTGTGCGTTCTGTGCTTGGTAAATAACAGTGACGCAGCGTTACAGAATGCCTCCCGATACAGCAGACTGTGCGCTTCGTCCTGTGCGTTCTGTGCTTGGTAAATAACAGTGACGCAGCGTTACAGAATGCCTCCTGATATAGCAGACTATGCGCTGTGTCCTGTGCGTTCTGTGCTTGGTAAATAACAGTGACGCAGCGTTACAGAATGCCTCCCGATACAGCAGACTGTGCGCTGAGTCCTGTGCGTTCTGTGCTTTGTAAATAACAGTGACGCAGCGTTACAGAATGCCTCCTGATATAGCAGACTATGCGATGTGTCCTGTGCGTTCTGTGCTTGGTAAATAACAGTGACGCAGCGTTACAGAATGCCTCCCGATACAGTAGACTGTGCGCTGCGTCCTGTGCGTTCTGTGCTTGGTAAATAACAGTGACGCAGCGTTACAGAATGCCTCCTGATATAGCAGACTGTGCGCTACGTCCTGTGCGTTCTGTGCTTGGTAAATAACAGTGACGCAGCGTTACAGAAGGCCTCCCGATACAGCAGACTGTGCGCTGAGTCCTGTGCGTTCTGTGCTTGGTAAATAACAGTGACGCAGCGTTACAGAATGCCTCCCGATACAGCAGACTGTGCGCTGCATCCTGTGCGTTCTGTGCTTGGTAAATAACAGTGACGCAGCGTTACAGAATGCCTCCCGATACAGTAGACTGTGCGCTGAGTCCTGTGCGTTCTGTGCTTGGTAAATAACAGTGACGCAGCGTTACAGAATGCCTCCCGATACAGCAGACTGTGCGCTGTATCCTGTGCATTCTGTGCTTGGTAAATAACAGTGACGCAGCGTTACAGAATGCCTCCCGATACAGCAGACTGTGCGCTGAGTCCTGTGCGTTCTGTGCTTGGTAAATAACAGTGACGCAGCGTTACAGAATGCCTCCCGATACAGCAGACTGTGCGATGCATCCTGTGCGTTCTGTGCTTGGTAAATAACAGTGACGCAGCGTTACAGAATGCCTCCCGATACAGTAGACTGTGCGCTGAGTCCTGTGCGTTCTGTGCTTGGTAAATAACAGTGATGCAGCGTTACAGAATGCCTCCCGATACAGCAGACTGTGCGCTGCATCCTGTGCGTTCTGTGCTTGGTAAATAACAGTGACGCAGCGTTACAGAATGCTCCCGATACAGCAGACTGTGCGCTGCCTCCTGTGCGTTCTGTGCTTGGTAAATAACAGTGACGCAGCGTTAGAGAATGCCTCCCGATACAGTAGACTGTGCGCTGCGTCCTGTGCGTTCTGTGCTTGGTAAATAACAGTGACGCAGCGTTACAGAATGCCTCCTGATACAGCAGACTGTTCACTGCGTCCTGTGCGTTCTGTGCTTGGTAAATAACAGTGATGCAGCGTTACAGAATGCCTCCCGATACAGCAGACTGTGCGCTGCGTCCTGTGCGTTCTGTGCTTGGTAAATAACAGTGACGCAGCGTTACAGAATGCCTCCCGATACAGTAGACTGTGCGCTGCGTTCTGTGCGTCCTGTACTTGGTAAATAACAGTGACGCAGCGTTACAGAATGTCATCCGATACAGCAGACTGTGCGCTGAGTCCAGTGCGTTTTGTGCTTGGTAAATAACAGTGACGCAGCATTACAGAATGTCATCCGATACAGCAGACTGTGCGCTGAGTCCAGTGCGTTCTGTGCTTGGTAAATAACAGTGACGCAGCGTTAGAGAATGCCTCCCGATACAGTAGACTGTGCGCTGCGTCCTGTGCGTTCTGTGCTTGGTAAATAACAGTGACGCAGCGTTACAGAATGCCTCCTGATACAGCAGACTGTGCGCTGCGTCCTGTGCGTTCTGTGCTTGGTAAATAACAGTGACGCAGCGTTACAGAATGCCTCCTGATACAGCAGACTGTGCGCTGAGTCCAGTGCGTTCTGTGCTTGGTAAATAACAGTGATGCAGCGTTACAGAATGTCTCCCGATACAGCAGACTGTGCGCTGCGTCCTGTGCGTTCTGTGCTTGGTAAATAACAGTGACGCAGCGTTACAGAATGTCTCCCGATACAGCAGACTGTGCGCTGCATCCTGTGCGTTCTGTGCTTGGTAAATAACAGTGACGCAGCGTTACAGAATGCCTCCTGATACAGCAGACTGTGCGCTGCGTCCTGTGCGTCCTGTGCTTGGTAAATAACAGTGACGCAGCGTTACAGAATGTCATCCGATACAGCAGACTGTGCGCTGAGTCCAGTGCGTTCTGTGCTTGGTAAAGAACAGTGACGCAGCGTTACAGAATGCCTCCCGATACAGCAGACTGTGCGCTGCGTCCTGTGCGTTCTGTGCTTGGTAAATAACAGTGACGCAGCGTTACAGAATGCCTCCTGATACAGCAGACTGTGCGCTGCGTCCTGTGCGTCCTGTGCTTGGTAAATAACAGTGACGCAGCGTTACAGAATGTCATCCGATACAGCAGACTGTGCGCTGAGTCCAGTGCGTTCTGTGCTTGGTAAATAACAGCGATGCAGCGTTACAGAATGCCTCCCGATACAGCAGACTGTGCGCTGCGTCCTGAGCGTTCTGTGCTTGGTAAATAACAGTGACGCAGCGTTACAGAATGCCTCCTGATATAGCAGACTGTGCGCTGCGTCCTGTCCGTTCTGTGCTTGGTAAATAACAGTGACGCAGCGTTACAGAATGCCTCCTGATATAGCAGACTGTGCGCTGCGTCCTGTGCGTTCTGTGCTTGGTAAATAACAGTGATGCAGCGTTACAGAATGCCTCCTGATATAGCAGACTGTGCGCTGCATCCTGTGCGTTCTGTGCTTGGTAAATAACAGTGACGCAGCGTTACAGAATGCCTCCCGATACAGCAGACTGTGCGCTGCATCCTGTGCGTCCTGTGCTTGGTAAATAACAGTGATGCAGCGTTACAGAATGCCTCCCGATACAGCAGACTGTGCGCTGCGTCCTGTGCGTTCTGTGCTTGGTAAATAACAGTGACGCAGCGTTACAGAACGCCTCCCGATACAGCAGACTGTTCGCTGCGTCCTGTGCGTTCTGTGCTTGGTAAATAACAGTGACGCAGCGTTACAGAATGTCATCCGATACAGCAGACAGTGCGCTGCGTCCTGTGCGTCCTGTGCATGGTAAATAACAGTGATGCAGCGTTACAGAATGCCTCCCGATACAGCAGACTGTGCGCTGCGTCCTGTGCGTCCTGTGCTTGGTAAATAACAGTGATGCAGCGTTACAGAATGCCTCCCGATACAGCAGACTGTGCGCTGCGTCCTGTGCGTCCTGTGCTTGGTAAATAACAGTGACGCAGCGTTACAGAATGCCTCCTGATATAGCAGACTGTGCGCTGCCTCCTGTGCGTTCTGTGCTTGGTAAATAACAGTGACGCAGCGTTACAGAATGTCATCCGATATAGCAGACTGTGCGCTGCGTCCTGTGCGTTCTGTGCTTGGTAAATAACAGTGACGCAGCATTACAGAATGCCTCCCGATACAGCAGACTGTGCGCTGCGTCCTGTGCGTCCTGTGCTTGGTAAATAACAGTGATGCAGCGTTACAGAATGCCTCCCGTTACAGCAGACTGTGCGCTGCCTCCTGTGCGTTCTGTGCTTGGTAAATAACAGCGATGCAGCGTTACAGAATGCCTCCCGATACAGCAGACTGTGCGCTGCGTCCTGTGCGTTCTGTGCTTGGTAAATAACAGTGACGCAGCGTTACAGAATGCCTCCCGATACAGCAGACTGTGCGCTGCCTCCTGTGCTTGGTAAATAACAGTGACGCAGCGTTACAGAATGTCATCCGATACAGCAGACTGTGCGCTGCGTCCTGTGCGTTCTGTGCTTGGTAAATAACAGTGACGCAGCGTTACAGAATGTCATCCGATACAGCAGACTGTGCGCTGCGTCCTGTGCGTTCTGTGCTTGGTAAATAACAGTGACGCAGCGTTACAGAATGCCTCCCGATACATCAGACTGTGCGCTGCGTCCTGTGCGTCCTGTGCTTGGTAAATAACAGTGACGCAGCGTTAAAGAATGTCATCCGATACAGCAGACTGTGCGCTGCGTCCTGTGCGTTCTGTGCTTGGTAAATAACAGTGACGCAGCGTTACAGAATGCCTCCTGATACAGCAGACTGTGCGCTGCCTCCTGTGCGTCCTGTGCTTGGTAAATAACAGTGACGCAGCGTTACAGAATGTCATCCGATACAGCAGACTGTGCGCTGAGTCCAGTGCGTTCTGTGCTTGGTAAATAACAGTGATGCATCGTTACAGAATGCCTCCCGATACAGCAGACTGTGCGCTGCGTCCTGTGCGTTCTGTGCTTGGTAAATAACAGTGACGCAGCGTTACAGAATGCCTCCCGATACAGCAGACTGTGCGCTGCCTCCTGTGCGTTCTGTGCTTGGTAAATAACAGTGACGCAGCGTTACAGAATGTCATCCGATACAGCAGACTGTGCGCTGCGTCCTGTGCGTTCTGTGCTTGGTAAATAACAGTGACGCAGCGTTACAGAATGTCATCCGATACAGCAGACTGTGCGCTGCGTCCTGTGCGTTCTGTGCTTGGTAAATAACAGTGACGCAGCGTTACAGAATGCCTCCCGATACATCAGACTGTGCGCTGCGTCCTGTGCGTCCTGTGCTTGGTAAATAACAGTGACGCAGCGTTAAAGAATGTCATCCGATACAGCAGACTGTGCGCTGCGTCCTGTGCGTTCTGTGCTTGGTAAATAACAGTGACGCAGCGTTACAGAATGCCTCCTGATACAGCAGACTGTGCGCTGCCTCCTGTGCGTCCTGTGCTTGGTAAATAACAGTGACGCAGCGTTACAGAATGTCATCCGATACAGCAGACTGTGCGCTGAGTCCAGTGCGTTCTGTGCTTGGTAAATAACAGTGATGCATCGTTACAGAATGCCTCCCGATACAGCAGACTGTGCGCTGCGTCCTGTGCGTTCTGTGCTTGGTAAATAACAGTGACGCAGCGTTACAGAATGCCTCCCGATACAGTAGACTGTGCGCTGCGTCCTGTGCGTTCTGTACTTGGTAAATAACAGTGACACAGCGTTACAGAATGCCTCCTGATACAGCAGACTGTGCGCTGCGTCCTGTGCGTCCTGTGCTTGGTAAATAACAGTGACGCAGCGTTACAGAATGTCATCCGATACAGCAGACTGTGCGCTGAGTCCAGTGCGTTCTGTGCTTGGTAAATAACAGTGACGCAGCGTTACAGAATGCCTCCTGATATAGCAGACTGTGCGCTGCGTCCTGTCCGTTCTGTGCTTGGTAAATAACAGTGACGCAGCGTTACAGAATGCCTCCTGATATAGCAGACTGTGCGCTGCGTCCTGTCCGTTCTGTGCTTGGTAAATAACAGTGACGCAGCGTTACAGAATGCCTCCTGATATAGCAGACTGTGCGCTGCGTCCTGTGCGTTCTGTGCTTGGTAAATAACAGTGATGCAGCGTTACAGAATGCCTCCCGATACAGCAGACTGTTCGCTGCGTCCTGTGCGTTCTGTGCTTGGTAAATAACAGTGATGCAGCGTTACAGAATGCCTCCCGATACAGCAGACTGTGCGCTGCCTCCTGTGCGTTCTGTGCTTGGTAAATAACAGTGACGCAGCGTTACAGAATGTCATCCGATACAGCAGACAGTGCGCTGCGTCCTGTGCGTCCTGTGCTTGGTAAATAACAGTGATGCAGCGTTACAGAATGCCTCCCGATACAGCAGACTGTGCGCTGCCTCCTGTGGGCTCTGTGCTTGGTAAATAACAGTGACGCAGCGTTACAGAATGCCTCCTGATATAGCAGACTATGCGCTGTGTCCTGTGCGTTCTGTGCTTGGTAAATAACAGTGACGCAGCGTTACAGAATGCCTCCTGATATAGCAGACTGTGCGCTGCGTCCTGTGCGTTCTGTGCTTGGTAAATAACAGTGACGCAGCGTTACAGAATGCCTCCTGATATAGCAGACTATGCGCTGTGTCCTGTGCGTTCTGTGCTTGGTAAATAACAGTGACGCAGCATTACAGAATGCCTCCTGATATAGCAGACTATGTGCTGTGTCCTGTGCGTTCTGTGCTTGGTAAATAACAGTGACGCAGCGTTACAGAATGCCTCCTGATATAGCAGACTATGCGCTGTGTCCTGTGCGTTCTGTGCTTGGTAAATAACAGTGACGCAGCGTTACAGAATGCCTCCCGATACAGCAGACTGTGCGCTGCGTCCTGTGCGTTCTGTGCTTGGTAAATAACTGTGATGCAGCGTTACAGAATACCTCCCGTTAAAGCAGACTGTGCGCTGCGTCCTGTGCGTTCTGTGCATGGTAAATAACAGTGATGCAGCGTTGCAGAATGCCTCCTGATATAGCAGACTGTGCGCTGCGTCCTGTGCGTTCTGTGCTTGTTAAATAACAGTGACGCAGCGTTACAGAATGCCTCCCGATACAGCAGACTGTGCGCTGCGTCCTGTGCGTTCTGTGCTTGGTAAATAACAGTGACGCAGCGTTACAGAATGCCTCCCGATACAGCAGACTGTGCGCTGCGTCCTGTGCGTTCTGTGCTTGGTTAATAACAGTGACGCAGCGTTACAGAATGCCTCCCGATACAGCAGACTGTGTGCTGCATCCTGTGCGTTCTGTGCTTGGTAAATAACAGTGACGCAGCATTACAGAATGCCTCCCGATACAGCAGACAGTGCGCTGCGTCCTGAGCGTTCTGTGCTTGGTAAATAACAGTGACGCAGTGTTACAGAATGCCTCCTGATATAGCAGACTATGCGCTGCGTCCTGTGCGTTCTGTGCTTGGTTAATAACAGTGATGCAGCGTTACAGAATGCCTCCCGATACAGCAGACTGTGCGCTGCCTCCTGTGCGTTCTGTGCTTGGTAAATAACAGTGACGCAGCGTTACAGAATGTCATCCGATACAGCAGACTGTGCGCTGCGTCCTGTGCGTTCTGTGCTTGGTAAATAACAGTGACGCAGCGTTACAGAATGTCATCCGATACAGCAGACTGTGCGCTGAGTCCTGTGCGTTCTGTGCTTGGTAAATAACAGTGACGCAGCGTTACAGAATGCCTCCTGATATAGCAGACTGTGCGCTACGTCCTGTGCGTTCTGTGCTTGGTAAATAACAGTGACGCAGCGTTACAGAATGCCTCCTGATATAGCAGACTATGCGCTGTGTCCTGTGCGTTCTGTGCTTGGTAAATAACAGTGACGCAGCGTTACAGAATGCCTCCTGATATAGCAGACTGTGCGCTGCGTCCTGTGCGTTCTGTGCTTGGTAAATAACAGTGACGCAGCGTTACAGAATGCCTCCTGATATAGCAGACTATGCGCTGTGTCCTGTGCGTTCTGTGCTTGGTAAATAACAGTGACGCAGCGTTACAGAATGCCTCCTGATATAGCAGACTATGCGCTGTGTCCTGTGCGTTCTGTGCTTGGTAAATAACAGTGACGCAGCGTTACAGAATGCCTCCTGATATAGCAGACTATGCGCTGTGTCCTGTGCGTTTTGTGCTTGGTAAATAACAGTGACGCAGCGTTACAGAATGCCTCCTGATATAGCAGACTATGCGCTGCATCCTGTGCGTTCTGTGCTTGGTAAATAACAGTGACGCAGCGTTAGAGAATGCCTCCTGATACAGCAGACTGTGCGCTGCGTCCTGTGCGTTCTGTGCTTGGTAAATAACTGTGATGCAGCGTTACAGAATACCTCCCGTTAAAGCAGACTGTGCGCTGCGTCCTTTGCATGGTAAATAACAGTGATGCAGCGTTGCAGAATGCCTCCTGATATAGCAGACTGTGCGCTGCGTCCTGTGCGTTCTGTGCTTGTTAAATAACAGTGACGCAGCGTTACAGAATGCCTCCCGATACAGTAGACTGTGCGCTGCGTCCTGTGCGTTCTGTGCTTGGTAAATAACAGTGACGCAGCGTTACAGAATGCCTCCCGATACAGTATACTGTGCGCTGCGTCCTGTGCATTCTGTGCTTGGTAAATAACAGTGACGCAGTGTTACAGAATGCCTCCCGATACAGTAGACTGTGCGCTGCGTCCTGTGCGTTCTGTGCTTGGTAAATAACAGTGACGCAGCGTTACAGAATGCCTCCCGATACAGCAGACTGTGCGCTACGTCCTGTGCGTTCTGTGCTTGGTTAATAACAGTGACGCAGCGTTACAGAATGCCTCCCGATACAGCAGACTGTGTGCTGCGTCCTGTGCGTTCTGTGCTTGGTAAATAACAGTGACGCAGCGTTACAGAATGTCATCCGATACAGCAGACTGTGCGCTGAGTCCAGTGCGTTCTGTGCTTGGTAAATAACAGTGATGCAGCGTTACAGAATGTCTCCCGATACAGCAGACTGTGCGCTGCGTCCTGTGCGTTCTGTGCTTGGTAAATAACAGTGACGCAGCGTTACAGAATGCCTCCCGATACAGCAGACTGTGCGCTGCGTCCTGTGCGTTCTGTGCTTGGTAAATAACAGTGACGCAGCGTTACAGAATGCCTCCTGATACAGCAGACTGTGCGCTGCGTCCTGTGCGTCCTGTGCTTGGTAAATAACAGTGACGCAGCGTTACAGAATGTCATCCGATACAGCAGACTGTGCGCTGAGTCCAGTGCGTTCTGTGCTTGGTAAATAACAGCGATGCAGCGTTACAGAATGCCTCCCGATACAGCAGACTGTGCGCTGCGTCCTGTGCGTTCTGTGCTTGGTAAATAACAGTGACGCAGCGTTACAGAATGCCTCCTGATATAGCAGACTGTGCGCTGCGTCCTGTCCGTTCTGTGCTTGGTAAATAACAGTTACGCAGCGTTACAGAATGCCTCCTGATATAGCAGACTGTGCGCTGCGTCCTGTGCGTTCTGTGCTTGGTAAATAACAGTGATGCAGCGTTACAGAATGCCTCCCGATACAGCAGACTGTGCGCTGCCTCCTGTGCGTTCTGTGCTTGGTAAATAACAGTGACGCAGCGTTACAGAATGTCATCCGATACAGCAGACTGTGCGCTGCGTCCTGTGCGTCCTGTGCTTGGTAAATAACAGTGACGCAGCGTTACAGAATGTCATCCGATACAGCAGACTGTGCGCTGCGTCCTGTGCGTTCTGTGCTTGGTAAATAACAGTGACGCAGCGTTACAGAATGCCTCCCGATACAGTAGACTGTGCGCTGCGTCCTGTGCGTTCTGTGCTTGGTAAATAACAGTGACGCAGCGTTACAGAATGCCTCCTGATATAGCAGACTGTGCGCTGCGTCCTGTGCGTTCTGTGCTTGGTAAATAACAGTGATGCAGCGTTACAGAATGCCTCCCGATACAGCAGACTGTGCGCTGCCTCCTGTGCGTTCTGTGCTTGGTAAATAACAGTGACGCAGCGTTACAGAATGTCATCCGATACAGCAGACTGTGCGCTGCGTCCTGTGCGTCCTGTGCTTGGTAAATAACAGTGACGCAGCGTTACAGAATGTCATCCGATACAGCAGACTGTGCGCTGCGTCCTGTGCGTTCTGTGCTTGGTAAATAACAGTGACGCAGCGTTACAGAATGCCTCCCGATACAGTAGACTGTGCGCTGCGTCCTGTGCGTCCTGTGCTTGGTAAATAACAGTGATGCAGCGTTACAGAATGTCATCCGATACAGCAGACTGTGCGCTGAGTCCAGTGCGTTCTGTGCTTGGTAAATAACAGTGATGCATCGTTACAGAATGCCTCCTGATACAGCAGACTGTGCGCTGCGTCCTGTGCGTCCTGTGCTTGGTAAATAACAGTGACGCAGCGTTACAGAATGTCATCCGATACAGCAGACTGTGCGCTGAGTCCAGTGCGTTCTGTGCTTGGTAAATAACAGCGATGCAGCGTTACAGAATGCCTCCCGATACAGCAGACTGTGCGCTGCGTCCTGAGCGTTCTGTGCTTGGTAAATAACAGTGACGCAGCGTTACAGAATGCCTCCTGATATAGCAGACTGTGCGCTGCGTCCTGTCCGTTCTGTGCTTTGTAAATAACAGTGACGCAGCGTTACAGAATGCCTCCTGATATAGCAGACTGTGCGCTGCGTCCTGTGCGTTCTGTGCTTGGTAAATAACAGTGATGCAGCGTTACAGAATGCCTCCCGATACAGCAGACTGTTCGCTGCGTCCTGTGCGTTCTGTGCTTGGTAAATAACAGTGACGCAGCGTTACAGAATGTCATCCGATACAGCAGACAGTGCGCTGCGTCCTGTGCGTCCTGTGCTTGGTAAATAACAGTGATGCAGCGTTACAGAATGCCTCCCGATACAGCAGACTGTGCGCTGCCTCCTGTGCGTTCTGTGCTTGGTAAATAACAGTGACGCAGCGTTACAGAATGTCATCCGATACAGCAGACAGTGCGCTGCGTCCTGTGCGTCCTGTGCTTGGTAAATAACAGTGATGCAGCGTTACAGAATGCCTCCCGATACAGCAGACTGTGCGCTGCCTCCTGTGGGCTCTGTGCTTGGTAAATAACAGTGACGCAGCGTTACAGAATGCCTCCTGATATAGCAGACTGTGCGCTACGTCCTGTGCGTTCTGTGCTTGGTAAATAACAGTGACGCAGCGTTACAGAATGCCTCCTGATATAGCAGACTATGCGCTGTGTCCTGTGCGTTCTGTGCTTGGTAAATAACAGTGACGCAGCGTTACAGAATGCCTCCTGATATAGCAGACTGTGCGCTGCGTCCTGTGCGTTCTGTGCTTGGTAAATAACAGTGACGCAGCGTTACAGAATGCCTCCTGATATAGCAGACTATGCGCTGTGTCCTGTGCGTTCTGTGCTTGGTAAATAACAGTGACGCAGCGTTACAGAATGCCTCCTGATATAGCAGACTATGTGCTGTGTCCTGTGCGTTCTGTGCTTGGTAAATAACAGTGACGCAGCGTTACAGAATGCCTCCTGATATAGCAGACTATGCGCTGTGTCCTGTGCGTTCTGTGCTTGGTAAATAACAGTGACGCAGCGTTACAGAATGCCTCCTGATATAGCAGACTATGTGCTGTGTCCTGTGCGTTCTGTGCTTGGTAAATAACAGTGACGCAGCGTTACAGAATGCCTCCTGATATAGCAGACTATGCGCTGTGTCCTGTGCGTTCTGTGCTTGGTAAATAACAGTGACGCAGCGTTACAGAATGCCTCCTGATATAGCAGACTATGCGCTGCATCCTGTGCGTTCTGTGCTTGGTAAATAACAGTGACGCAGCGTTACAGAATGCCTCCTGATACAGCAGACTGTGCGCTGCGTCCTGTGCGTTCTGTGCTTGGTAAATAACTGTGATGCAGCGTTACAGAATGCCTCCTGATATAGCAGACTATGCGCTGCATCCTGTGCGTTCTGTGCTTGGTAAATAACAGTGACGCAGCGTTACAGATTGCCTCCCGATACAGCAGACTGTGCGCTGCGTCCTGTGCGTTCTGTGCTTGGTAAATAACAGTGACGCAGCGTTACAGAATGCCTCCCGATACAGCAGACTGTGCGCTGCGTCCTGTGCGTTCTGTGCTTGGTAAATAACAGTGACGCAGCGTTACAGAATGCCTCCCGATACAGTAGACTGTGCGCTGCGTCCTGTGCATTCTGTGCTTGGTAAATAACAGTGACGCAGTGTTACAGAATGCCTCCCGATACAGTAGACTGTGCGCTGCGTCCTGTGCGTTCTGTGCTTGGTAAATAACAGTGACGCAGCGTTACAGATTGCCTCCCGATACAGCAGACTGTGCGCTGCGTCCTGTGCGTTCTGTGCTTGGTAAATAACAGTGACGCAGCGTTACAGAATGCCTCCCGATACAGCAGACTGTGCGCTGCGTCCTGTGCGTTCTGTGCTTGGTTAATAACAGTGACGCAGCGTTACAGATTGCCTCCCGATACAGCAGACTGTGCGCTGCGTCCTGTGCGTTCTGTGCTTGGTAAATAACAGTGACGCAGCATTACAGAATGCCTCCCGATACAGCAGACAGTGCGCTGCGTCCTGAGCGTTCTGTGCTTGGTAAATAACAGTGACGCAGCATTACAGAATGCCTCCCGATACAGTAGACTGTGCGCTGCGTCCTGTGCATTCTGTGCTTGGTAAATAACAGTGACGCAGCGTTACAGATTGCCTCCCGATACAGCAGACTGTGCGCTGCGTCCTGTGCGTTCTGTGCTTGGTAAATAACAGTGACGCAGCATTACAGAATGCCTCCCGATACAGCAGACAGTGCGCTGCGTCCTGAGCGTTCTGTGCTTGGTAAATAACAGTGACGCAGCGTTACAGAATGCCTCCTGATATAGCAGACTATGCGCTGCGTCCTGTGCGTTCTGTGCTTGGTTAATAACAGTGATGCAGCGTTACAGAATGCCTCCCGATACAGCAGACTGTGCGCTGCCTCCTGTGCGTTCTGTGCTTGGTAAATAACAGTGACGCAGCGTTACAGAATGTCATCCGATACAGCAGACTGTGCGCTGCGTCCTGTGCGTTCTGTGCTTGGTAAATAACAGTGACGCAGCGTTACAGAATGTCATCCGATACAGCAGACTGTGCGCTGAGTCCTGTGCGTTCTGTGCTTGGTAAATAACAGTGACGCAGCGTTACAGAATGCCTCCTGATATAGCAGACTGTGCGCTACGTCCTGTGCGTTCTGTGCTTGGTAAATAACAGTGACGCAGCGTTACAGAATGCCTCCTGATATAGCAGACTATGCGCTGTGTCCTGTGCGTTCTGTGCTTGGTAAATAACAGTGACGCAGCGTTACAGAATGCCTCCTGATATAGCAGACTGTGCGCTGCGTCCTGTGCGTTCTGTGCTTGGTAAATAACAGTGACGCAGCGTTACAGAATGCCTCCTGATATAGCAGACTATGCGCTGTGTCCTGTGCGTTCTGTGCTTGGTAAATAACAGTGACGCAGCGTTACAGAATGCCTCCTGATATAGCAAACTATGCGCTGTGTCCTGTGCGTTCTGTGCTTGGTAAATAACAGTGACGCAGCGTTACAGAATGCCTCCTGATATAGCAGACTATGCGCTGTGTCCTGTGCGTTCTGTGCTTGGTAAATAACAGTGACGCAGCGTTACAGAATGCCTCCTGATATAGCAGACTATGCGCTGCATCCTGTGCGTTCTGTGCTTGGTAAATAACAGTGACGCAGCGTTACAGAATGCCTCCTGATACAGCAGACTGTGCGCTGCGTCCTGTGCGTTCTGTGCTTGGTAAATAACTGTGATGCAGCGTTACAGAATACCTCCCGTTAAAGCAGACTGTGCGCTGCGTCCTGTGCATGGTAAATAACAGTGATGCAGCGTTGCAGAATGCCTCCTGATATAGCAGACTGTGCGCTGCGTCCTGTGCGTTCTGTGCTTGTTAAATAACAGTGACGCAGCGTTACAGAATGCCTCCCGATACAGCAGACTGTGCGCTGCGTCCTGTGCGTTCTGTGCTTGGTAAATAACAGTGATGCTGCGTTACAGAATGCCTCCTGATATAGCAGACTATGCGCTGTGTCCTGTGCGTTCTGTGCTTGGTAAATAACAGTGACGCAGCGTTACAGAATGCCTCCTGATATAGCAGACTATGCGCTGCATCCTGTGCGTTCTGTGCTTGGTAAATAACAGTGACGCAGCGTTACAGAATGCCTCCTGATACAGCAGACTGTGCGCTGCGTCCTGTGCGTTCTGTGCTTGGTAAATAACTGTGATGCAGCGTTACAGAATACCTCCCGTTAAAGCAGACTGTGCGCTGCGTCCTGTGCATGGTAAATAACAGTGATGCAGCGTTGCAGAATGCCTCCTGATATAGCAGACTGTGCGCTGCGTCCTGTGCGTTCTGTGCTTGTTAAATAACAGTGACGCAGCGTTACAGAATGCCTCCCGATACAGCAGACTGTGCGCTGCGTCCTGTGCGTTCTGTGCTTGGTAAATAACAGTGACGCAGCGTTACAGAATGCCTCCCGATACAGTAGACTGTGCGCTGCGTCCTGTGCATTCTGTGCTTGGTAAATAACAGTGACGCAGTGTTACAGAATGCCTCCCGATACAGTAGACTGTGCGCTGCGTCCTGTGCGTTCTGTGCTTGGCAAATAACAGTGACGCAGCATTACAGAATGCCTCCCGATACAGCAGACTGTGCGCTACGTCCTGTGCGTTCTGTGCTTGGTTAATAACAGTGACGCAGCGTTACAGAATGCCTCCCGATACAGCAGACTGTGTGCTGCGTCCTGTGCGTTCTGTGCTTGGTAAATAACAGTGACGCAGCGTTACAGAATGCCTCCCGATACAGCAGACTGTGCGCTGCGTCCTGTGCGTTCTGTGCTTGGTTAATAACAGTGACGCAGCATTACAGAATGCCTCCTGATATAGCAGACTGTACGCTGCATCCTGTGCGTTCTGTGCTTGGTAAATAACAGTGACGCAGCGTTACAGAATGCTCCCGATACAGTAGACAGTGTGCTACGTCCTGAGCGTTCTGTGCTTGGTAAATAACAGTGATGCAGCGTTACAGAATGTCATCCGATACAGCAGACTGTGCGCTGCGTCCTGTGCGTTCTGTGCTTGGTAAATAACAGTGACGCAGCGTTACAGAATGCCTCCCGATACAGCAGACTGTGCGCTGCGTCCTGTGCGTTCTGTGCTTGGTTAATAACAGTGACGCAGCATTACAGAATGCCTCCTGATATAGCAGACTGTACGCTGCATCCTGTGCGTTCTGTGCTTGGTAAATAACAGTGACGCAGCGTTACAGAATGCTCCCGATACAGTAGACAGTGTGCTACGTCCTGAGCGTTCTGTGCTTGGTAAATAACAGTGATGCAGCGTTACAGAATGTCATCCGATACAGCAGACTGTGCGCTGCGTCCTGTGCGTTCTGTGCTTGGTAAATAACAGTGACGCAGCGTTACAGAATGCCTCCCGATACAGCAGACTGTGCGCTGCGTCCTGTGCGTTCTGTGCTTGGTAAATAACAGTGATGCAGCGTTACAGAATGCCTCCCGATACAGCAGACTGTGCGCTACATCCTGTGTGTCCTGTGCTTGGTAAATAACAGTGACGCAGCGTTACAGAATGTCTCCCGATACAGCAGACTGTGCGCTGCGTCCTGTGCGTTCTGTGCTTGGTAAATAACAGTGACGCAGCGTTACAGAATGCCTCCTGATACAGCAGACTGTGCGCTGCGTCCTGTGCGTCCTGTGCTTGGTAAATAACAGTGACGCAGCGTTACAGAATGTCTCCCGATACAGCAGACTGTGCGCTGCATCCTGTGTGTCCTGTGCTTGGTAAATAACAGTGACGCAGCGTTACAGAATGTCTCCCGATACAGCAGACTGTGCGCTGCGTCCTGTGCGTTCTGTGCTTGGTAAATAACAGTGACGCAGCGTTACAGAATGCCTCCTGATACAGCAGACTGTGCGCTGCGTCCTGTGCGTCCTGTGCTTGGTAAATAACAGTGACGCAGCGTTACAGAATGTCATCCGATACAGCAGACTGTGCGCTGAGTCCAGTGCGTTCTGTGCTTGGTAAATAACAGTGATGCAGCGTTACAGAATGCCTCCCGATACAGCAGACTGTGCGCTGCGTCCTGTGCGTTCTGTGCTTGGTAAATAACAGTGACGCAGCGTTACAGAATGCCTCCTGATACAGCAGACTGTGCGCTGCGTCCTGTGCGTCCTGTGCTTGGTAAATAACAGTTACGCAGCGTTACAGAATGCCTCCTGATATAGCAGACTGTGCGCTGCGTCCTGTCCGTTCTGTGCTTGGTAAATAACAGTGACGCAGCGTTACAGAATGCCTCCTGATATAGCAGACTGTGCGCTGCGTCCTGTGCGTTCTGTGCTTGGTAAATAACAGTGATGCAGCGTTACAGAATGCCTCCCGATACAGCAGACTGTGCGCTGCGTCCTGTGCGTTCTGTGCTTGGTAAATAACAGTGACGCAGCGTTACAGAATGCCTCCTGATACAGCAGACTGTGCGCTGCGTCCTGTGCGTCCTGTGCTTGGTAAATAACAGTGACGCAGCGTTACAGAATGCCTCCTGATATAGCAGACTGTGCGCTGCGTCCTGTCCGTTCTGTGCTTGGTAAATAACAGTGACGCAGCGTTACAGAATGCCTCCTGATATAGCAGACTGTGCGCTGCGTCCTGTGCGTTCTGTGCTTGGTAAATAACAGTGACGCAGCGTTACAGAATGTCATCCGATACAGCAGACAGTGCGCTGCGTCCTGTGCGTCCTGTGCTTGGTAAATAACAGTGATGCAGCGTTACAGAATGCCTCCCGATACAGCAGACTGTGCGCTGCCTCCTGTGCGTTCTGTGCTTGGTAAATAACAGTGACGCAGCGTTACAGAATGTCATCCGATACAGCAGACTGTGCGCTGCGTCCTGTGCGTTCTGTGCTTGGTAAATAACAGTGACGCAGCGTTACAGAATGTCATCCGATACAGCAGACTGTGCGCTGCGTCCTGTGCGTTCTGTGCTTGGTAAATAACAGTGACGCAGCGTTACAGAATGCCTCCCGATACAGTAGACTGTGCGCTGCGTCCTGTGCGTTCTGTGCTTGGTAAATAACAGTGACGCAGCGTTACAGAATGCCTCCCGATACAGTAGACTGTGCGCTGCATCCTGAGCGTTCTGTGCTTGGTAAATAACAGTGACGCAGCGTTACAGAATGTCATCCGATACAGCAGACTGTGCGCTGAGTCCAGTGCGTTCTGTGCTTGGTAAATAACAGTGATGCATCGTTACAGAATGCCTCCCGATACAGCAGACTGTGCGCTGCGTCCTGTGCGTTCTGTGCTTGGTAAATAACAGTGACACAGCGTTACAGAATGCCTCCTGATACAGCAGACTGTGCGCTGCGTCCTGTGCGTTCTGTGCTTGGTAAATAACAGTGACACAGCGTTACAGAATGCCTCCCGATACAGCAGACTGTGCGCTGAGTCCAGTGCGTTCTGTGCTTGGTAAATAACAGTGATGCATCGTTACAGAATGCCTCCCGATACAGCAGACTGTGCGCTGCGTCCTGTGCGTTCTGTGCTTGGTAAATAACAGTGACACAGCGTTACAGAATGCCTCCTGATACAGCAGACTGTGCGCTGCCTCCTGTGCGTTCTGTGCTTGGTAAATAACAGTGACGCAGCGTTACAGAATGCCTCCTGATACAGCAGACTGTGCGCTGCGTCCTGTGCGTCCTGTGCTTGGTAAATAACAGTGACGCAGCGTTACAGAATGTCATCCGATACAGCAGACTGTGCGCTGCGTCCTGTGCTTGGTAAATAACAGCGATGCAGCGTTACAGAATGCCTCCCGATACAGCAGACTGTTCGCTGCGTCCTGTGCGTTATGTGCTTGGTAAATAACAGTGACGCAGCGTTACAGAATGCCTCCTGATATAGCAGACTGTGCGCTGCGTCCTGTCCGTTCTGTGCTTGGTAAATAACAGTGACGCAGCATTACAGAATGCCTCCTGATATAGCAGACTGTGCGCTGCGTCCTGTGCGTTCTGTGCTTGGTAAATAACAGTGATGCAGCGTTACAGAATGCCTCCCGATACAGCAGACTGTTCGCTGCGTCCTGTGCGTTCTGTGCTTGGTAAATAACAGTGACGCAGCGTTACAGAATGTCATCCGATACAGCAGACAGTGCGCTGCGTCCTGTGCGTCCTGTGCTTGGTAAATAACAGTGATGCAGCGTTACAGAATGCCTCCCGATACAGCAGACTGTGCGCTGCCTCCTGTGCGTTCTGTGCTTGGTAAATAACAGTGACGCAGCGTTACAGAATGTCATCCGATACAGCAGACAGTGCGCTGCGTCCTGTGCGTCCTGTGCTTGGTAAATAACAGTGATGCAGCGTTACAGAATGCCTCCCGATACAGCAGACTGTGCGCTGCCTCCTGTGGGCTCTGTGCTTGGTAAATAACAGTGACGCAGCGTTACAGAATGCCCCCTGATATAGCAGACTGTGCGCTGCGTCCTGTGCGTTCTGTGCTTGGTAAATAACAGTGACGCAGCGTTACAGAATGCCTCCTGATATAGCAGACTATGCGCTGTGTCCTGTGCGTTCTGTGCTTGGTAAATAACAGTGACGCAGCGTTACAGAATGCCTCCTGATATAGCAGACTATGTGCTGTGTCCTGTGCGTTCTGTGCTTGGTAAATAACAGTGACGCAGCGTTACAGAATGCCTCCTGATATAGCAGACTATGCGCTGTGTCCTGTGCGTTCTGTGCTTGGTAAATAACAGTGACGCAGCGTTACAGAATGCCTCCTGATATAGCAGACTATGCGCTGCATCCTGTGCGTTCTGTGCTTGGTAAATAACAGTGACGCAGCGTTACAGAATGCCTCCTGATACAGCAGACTGTGCGCTGCGTCCTGTGCGTTCTGTGCTTGGTAAATAACTGTGATGCAGCGTTACAGAATGCCTCCTGATATAGCAGACTATGCGCTGCATCCTGTGCGTTCTGTGCTTGGTAAATAACAGTGACGCAGCGTTACAGAATGCCTCCTGATACAGCAGACTGTGCGCTGCGTCCTGTGCGTTCTGTGCTTGGTAAATAACTGTGATGCAGCGTTACAGAATACCTCCCGTTAAAGCAGACTGTGCGCTGCGTCCTGTGCATTCTGTGCATGGTAAATAACAGTGATGCAGCGTTGCAGAATGCCTCCTGATATAGCAGACTGTGCGCTGCGTCCTGTGCGTTCTGTGCTTGTTAAATAACAGTGACGCAGCGTTACAGAATGCCTCCCGATACAGCAGACTGTGCGCTGCGTCCTGTGCGTTCTGTGCTTGGTAAATAACAGTGACGCAGCGTTACAGAATGCCTCCCGATACAGTAGACTGTGCGCTGCGTCCTGTGCATTCTGTGCTTGGTAAATAACAGTGACGCAGTGTTACAGAATGCCTCCCGATACAGTAGACTGTGCGCTGCGTCCTGTGCGTTCTGTGCTTGGTAAATAACAGTGACGCAGCGTTACAGAATGCCTCCCGATACAGCAGACTGTGCGCTGCGTCCTGTGCGTTCTGTGCTTGGTAAATAACAGTGACGCAGCGTTACAGAATGCCTCCCGATACAGCAGACTGTGCGCTGCGTCCTGTGCGTTCTGTGCTTGGTTAATAACAGTGACGCAGCGTTACAGAATGCCTCCCGATACAGCAGACTGTGTGCTGCATCCTGTGCGTTCTGTGCTTGGTAAATAACAGTGACGCAGCATTACAGAATGCCTCCCGATACAGCAGACAGTGCGCTGCGTCCTGAGCGTTCTGTGCTTGGTAAATAACAGTGACGCAGCGTTACAGAATGCCTCCTGATATAGCAGACTATGCGCTGCGTCCTGTGCGTTCTGTGCTTGGTTAATAACAGTGATGCAGCGTTACAGAATGCCTCCCGATACAGCAGACTGTGCGCTGCCTCCTGTGCGTTCTGTGCTTGGTAAATAACAGTGACGCAGCGTTTCAGAATGTCATCCGATACAGCAGACTGTGCGCTGCGTCCTGTGCGTTCTGTGCTTGGTAAATAACAGTGACGCAGCGTTACAGAATGTCATCCGATACAGCAGACTGTGCGCTGAGTCCTGTGCGTTCTGTGCTTGGTAAATAACAGTGACGCAGCGTTACAGAATGCCTCCTGATATAGCAGACTGTGCGCTACGTCCTGTGCGTTCTGTGCTTGGTAAATAACAGTGACGCAGCGTTACAGAATGCCTCCTGATATAGCAGACTATGCGCTGTGTCCTGTGCGTTCTGTGCTTGGTAAATAACAGTGATGCAGCGTTACAGAATGCCTCCTGATATAGCAGACTATGCGCTGTGTCCTGTGCGTTCTGTGCTTGGTAAATAACAGTGACGCAGCGTTACAGAATGCCTCCTGATATAGCAGACTATGCGCTGTGTCCTGTGCGTTCTGTGCTTGGTAAATAACAGTGACGCAGCGTTACAGAATGCCTCCTGATATAGCAGACTATGCGCTGTGTCCTGTGCGTTCTGTGCTTGGTAAATAACAGTGACGCAGCGTTACAGAATGCCTCCTGATATAGCAGACTATGCGCTGTGTCCTGTGCGTTCTGTGCTTGGTAAATAACAGTGACGCAGCGTTACAGAATGCCTCCTGATATAGCAGACTATGCGCTGCATCCTGTGCGTTCTGTGCTTGGTAAATAACAGTGACGCAGCGTTACAGAATGCCTCCTGATACAGCAGACTGTGCGCTTCGTCCTGTGCGTTCTGTGCTTGGTAAATAACTGTGATGCAGCGTTACAGAATACCTCCCGTTAAAGCAGACTGTGCGCTGCGTCCTGTGCATGGTAAATAACAGTGATGCAGCGTTGCAGAATGCCTCCTGATATAGCAGACTGTGCGCTGCGTCCTGTGCGTTCTGTGCTTGTTAAATAACAGTGACGCAGCGTTACAGAATGCCTCCCGATACAGCAGACTGTGCGCTGCGTCCTGTGCGTTCTGTGCTTGGTAAATAACAGTGACGCAGCGTTACAGAATGCCTCCCGATACAGTAGACTGTGCGCTGCGTCCTGTGCATTCTGTGCTTGGTAAATAACAGTGACGCAGTGTTACAGAATGCCTCCCGATACAGTAGACTGTGCGCTGCGTCCTGTGCGTTCTGTGCTTGGTAAATAACAGTGACGCAGCGTTACAGAATGCCTCCCGATACAGCAGACTTTGCGCTACGTCCTGTGCGTTCTGTGCTTGGTTAATAACAGTGACGCAGCGTTACAGAATGCCTCCCGATACAGCAGACTGTGTGCTGCGTCCTGTGCGTTCTGTGCTTGGTAAATAACAGTGACGCAGCGTTACAGAATGCCTCCCGATACAGCAGACTGTGCGCTGCGTCCTGTGCGTTCTGTGCTTGGTTAATAACAGTGACGCAGCATTACAGAATGCCTCCTGATATAGCAGACTGTGCGCTGCGTCCTGTGCGTTCTGTGCTTGGTAAATAACAGTGACGCAGCGTTACAGAATGTCATCCGATACAGCAGACTGTGCGCTGCGTCCTGTGCGTTCTGTGCTTGGTAAATAACAGTGACGCAGCGTTACAGAATGCCTCCCGATACAGCAGACTGTGCGCTGCGTCCTGTGCGTTCTGTGCTTGGTAAATAACTGTGATGCAGCGTTACAGAATACCTCCCGTTAAAGCAGACTGTGCGCTGCGTCCTGTGCATGGTAAATAACAGTGATGCAGCGTTGCAGAATGCCTCCTGATATAGCAGACTGTGCGCTGCGTCCTGTGCGTTCTGTGCTTGTTAAATAACAGTGACGCAGCGTTACAGAATGCCTCCCGATACAGCAGACTGTGCGCTGCGTCCTGTGCGTTCTGTGCTTGGTAAATAACAGTGACGCAGCGTTACAGAATGCCTCCCGATACAGTAGACTGTGCGCTGCGTCCTGTGCATTCTGTGCTTGGTAAATAACAGTGACGCAGTGTTACAGAATGCCTCCCGATACAGTAGACTGTGCGCTGCGTCCTGTGCGTTCTGTGCTTGGTAAATAACAGTGACGCAGCATTACAGAATGCCTCCCGATACAGCAGACTGTGCGCTACGTCCTGTGCGTTCTGTGCTTGGTTAATAACAGTGACGCAGCGTTACAGAATGCCTCCTGATATAGCAGACTGTACGCTGCATCCTGTGCGTTCTGTGCTTGGTAAATAACAGTGACGCAGCGTTACAGAATGCTCCCGATACAGTAGACAGTGTGCTACGTCCTGAGCGTTCTGTGCTTGGTAAATAACAGTGATGCAGCGTTACAGAATGTCATCCGATACAGCAGACTGTGCGCTGCGTCCTGTGCGTTCTGTGCTTGGTAAATAACAGTGACGCAGCGTTACAGAATGCCTCCCGATACAGCAGACTGTGCGCTGCGTCCTGTGCGTTCTGTGCTTGGTTAATAACAGTGACGCAGCATTACAGAATGCCTCCTGATATAGCAGACTGTACGCTGCATCCTGTGCGTTCTGTGCTTGGTAAATAACAGTGACGCAGCGTTACAGAATGCTCCCGATACAGTAGACAGTGTGCTACGTCCTGAGCGTTCTGTGCTTGGTAAATAACAGTGATGCAGCGTTACAGAATGTCATCCAATACAGCAGACTGTGCGCTGCGTCCTGTGCGTTCTGTGCTTGGTAAATAACAGTGACGCAGCGTTACAGAATGCCTCCCGATACAGCAGACTGTGCGCTGCGTCCTGTGCGTTCTGTGCTTGGTAAATAACAGTGATGCAGCGTTACAGAATGCCTCCCGATACAGCAGACTGTGCGCTGCATCCTGTGTGTCCTGTGCTTGGTAAATAACAGTGACGCAGCGTTACAGAATGTCTCCCGATACAGCAGACTGTGCGCTGCGTCCTGTGCGTTCTGTGCTTGGTAAATAACAGTGACGCAGCGTTACAGAATGCCTCCTGATACAGCAGACTGTGCGCTGCGTCCTGTGCGTCCTGTGCTTGGTAAATAACAGTGACGCAGCGTTACAGAATGTCTCCCGATACAGCAGACTGTGCGCTGCATCCTGTGTGTCCTGTGCTTGGTAAATAACAGTGACGCAGCGTTACAGAATGTCTCCCGATACAGCAGACTGTGCGCTGCGTCCTGTGCGTTCTGTGCTTGGTAAATAACAGTGACGCAGCGTTACAGAATGCCTCCTGATACAGCAGACTGTGCGCTGCGTCCTGTGCGTCCTGTGCTTGGTAAATAACAGTGACGCAGCGTTACAGAATGTCATCCGATACAGCAGACTGTGCGCTGAGTCCAGTGCGTTCTGTGCTTGGTAAATAACAGTGATGCAGCGTTACAGAATGCCTCCCGATACAGCAGACTGTGCGCTGCGTCCTGTGCGTTCTGTGCTTGGTAAATAACAGTGACGCAGCGTTACAGAATGCCTCCTGATACAGCAGACTGTGCGCTGCGTCCTGTGCGTCCTGTGCTTGGTAAATAACAGTTACGCAGCGTTACAGAATGCCTCCTGATATAGCAGACTGTGCGCTGCGTCCTGTCCGTTCTGTGCTTGGTAAATAACAGTGACGCAGCGTTACAGAATGCCTCCTGATATAGCAGACTGTGCGCTGCGTCCTGTGCGTTCTGTGCTTGGTAAATAACAGTGATGCAGCGTTACAGAATGCCTCCCGATACAGCAGACTGTGCGCTGAGTCCAGTGCGTTCTGTGCTTGGTAAATAACAGTGATGCAGCGTTACAGAATGCCTCCCGATACAGCAGACTGTGCGCTGCGTCCTGTGCGTTCTGTGCTTGGTAAATAACAGTGACGCAGCGTTACAGAATGCCTCCTGATACAGCAGACTGTGCGCTGCGTCCTGTGCGTCCTGTGCTTGGTAAATAACAGTGACGCAGCGTTACAGAATGCCTCCTGATATAGCAGACTGTGCGCTGCTTCCTGTCCGTTCTGTGCTTGGTAAATAACAGTGACGCAGCGTTACAGAATGCCTCCTGATATAGCAGACTGTGCGCTGCGTCCTGTGCGTTCTGTGCTTGGTAAATAACAGTGACGCAGCGTTACAGAATGTCATCCGATACAGCAGACTGTGCGCTGCGTCCTGTGCGTCCTGTGCTTGGTAAATAACAGTGATGCAGCGTTACAGAATGCCTCCCGATACAGCAGACTGTGCGCTGCCTCCTGTGCGTTCTGTGCTTGGTAAATAACAGTGACGCAGCGTTACAGAATGTCATCCGATACAGCAGACTGTGCGCTGCGTCCTGTGCGTTCTGTGCTTGGTAAATAACAGTGACGCAGCGTTACAGAATGTCATCCGATACAGCAGACTGTGCGCTGCGTCCTGTGCGTTCTGTGCTTGGTAAATAACAGTGACGCAGCGTTACAGAATGCCTCCCGATACAGTAGACTGTGCGCTGCGTCCTGTGCGTTCTGTGCTTGGTAAATAACAGTGACGCAGCGTTACAGAATGCCTCCCGATACAGTAGACTGTGCGCTGCATCCTGAGCGTTCTGTGCTTGGTAAATAACAGTGACGCAGCGTTACAGAATGTCATCCGATACAGCAGACTGTGCGCTGAGTCCAGTGCGTTCTGTGCTTGGTAAATAACAGTGATGCATCGTTACAGAATGCCTCCCGATACAGCAGACTGTGCGCTGCGTCCTGTGCGTTCTGTGCTTGGTAAATAACAGTGACACAGCGTTACAGAATGCCTCCTGATACAGCAGACTGTGCGCTGCGTCCTGTGCGTTCTGTGCTTGGTAAATAACAGTGACACAGCGTTACAGAATGCCTCCCGATACAGCAGACTGTGCGCTGAGTCCAGTGCGTTCTGTGCTTGGTAAATAACAGTGATGCATCGTTACAGAATGCCTCCCGATACAGCAGACTGTGCGCTGCCTCCTGTGCGTTCTGTGCTTGGTAAATAACAGTGACGCAGCGTTACAGAATGTCATCCGATACAGCAGACAGTGCGCTGCGTCCTGTGCGTCCTGTGCTTGGTAAATAACAGTGATGCAGCGTTACAGAATGCCTCCCGATACAGCAGACTGTGCGCTGCCTCCTGTGGGCTCTGTGCTTGGTAAATAACAGTGACGCAGCGTTACAGAATGCCTCCTGATATAGCAGACTGTGCGCTGCGTCCTGTGCGTTCTGTGCTTGGTAAATAACAGTGACGCAGCGTTACAGAATGCCTCCTGATATAGCAGACTATGCGCTGTGTCCTGTGCGTTCTGTGCTTGGTAAATAACAGTGACGCAGCGTTACAGAATGCCTCCTGATATAGCAGACTATGTGCTGTGTCCTGTGCGTTCTGTGCTTGGTAAATAACAGTGACGCAGCGTTACAGAATGCCTCCTGATATAGCAGACTATGCGCTGTGTCCTGTGCGTTCTGTGCTTGGTAAATAACAGTGACGCAGCGTTACAGAATGCCTCCTGATATAGCAGACTATGCGCTGCATCCTGTGCGTTCTGTGCTTGGTAAATAACAGTGACGCAGCGTTACAGAATGCCTCCTGATACAGCAGACTGTGCGCTGCGTCCTGTGCGTTCTGTGCTTGGTAAATAACTGTGATGCAGCGTTACAGAATGCCTCCTGATATAGCAGACTATGCGCTGCATCCTGTGCGTTCTGTGCTTGGTAAATAACAGTGACGCAGCGTTACAGAATGCCTCCTGATACAGCAGACTGTGCGCTGCGTCCTGTGCGTTCTGTGCTTGGTAAATAACTGTGATGCAGCGTTACAGAATACCTCCCGTTAAAGCAGACTGTGCGCTGCGTCCTGTGCGTTCTGTGCATGGTAAATAACAGTGATGCAGCGTTGCAGAATGCCTCCTGATATAGCAGACTGTGCGCTGCGTCCTGTGCGTTCTGTGCTTGTTAAATAACAGTGACGCAGCGTTACAGAATGCCTCCCGATACAGCAGACTGTGCGCTGCGTCCTGTGCGTTCTGTGCTTGGTAAATAACAGTGACGCAGCGTTACAGAATGCCTCCCGATACAGTAGACTGTGCGCTGCGTCCTGTGCATTCTGTGCTTGGTAAATAACAGTGACGCAGTGTTACAGAATGCCTCCCGATACAGTAGACTGTGCGCTGCGTCCTGTGCGTTCTGTGCTTGGTAAATAACAGTGACGCAGCGTTACAGAATGCCTCCCTATACAGCAGACTGTGCGCTGCGTCCTGTGCGTTCTGTGCTTGGTAAATAACAGTGACGCAGCGTTACAGAATGCCTCCCGATACAGCAGACTGTGCGCTGCGTCCTGTGCGTTCTGTGCTTGGTTAATAACAGTGACGCAGCGTTACAGAATGCCTCCCGATACAGCAGACTGTGTGATGCATCCTGTGCGTTCTGTGCTTGGTAAATAACAGTGACGCAGCATTACAGAATGCCTCCCGATACAGCAGACAGTGCGCTGCGTCCTGAGCGTTCTGTGCTTGGTAAATAACAGTGACGCAGCGTTACAGAATGCCTCCTGATATAGCAGACTATGCGCTGCGTCCTGTGCGTTCTGTGCTTGGTTAATAACAGTGATGCAGCGTTACAGAATGCCTCCCGATACAGCAGACTGTGCACTGCCTCCTGTGCGTTCTGTGCTTGGTAAATAACAGTGACGCAGCGTTTCAGAATGTCATCCGATACAGCAGACTGTGCGCTGCGTCCTGTGCGTTCTGTGCTTGGTAAATAACAGTGACGCAGCGTTACAGAATGTCATCCGATACAGCAGACTGTGCGCTGAGTCCTGTGCGTTCTGTGCTTGGTAAATAACAGTGACGCAGCGTTACAGAATGCCTCCTGATATAGCAGACTGTGCGCTACGTCCTGTGCGTTCTGTGCTTGGTAAATAACAGTGACGCAGCGTTACAGAATGCCTCCTGATATAGCAGACTATGCGCTGTGTCCTGTGCGTTCTGTGCTTGGTAAATAACAGTGACGCAGCGTTACAGAATGCCTCCTGATATAGCAGACTATGCGCTGTGTCCTGTGCGTTCTGTGCTTGGTAAATAACAGTGACGCAGCGTTACAGAATGCCTCCTGATATAGCAGACTATGCGCTGTGTCCTGTGCGTTCTGTGCTTGGTAAATAACAGTGACGCAGCGTTACAGAATGCCTCCTGATATAGCAGACTATGCGCTGTGTCCTGTGCGTTCTGTGCTTGGTAAATAACAGTGACGCAGCGTTACAGAATGCCTCCTGATATAGCAGACTATGCGCTGTGTCCTGTGCGTTCTGTGCTTGGTAAATAACAGTGACGCAGCGTTACAGAATGCCTCCTGATATAGCAGACTATGCGCTGCATCCTGTGCGTTCTGTGCTTGGTAAATAACAGTGACGCAGCGTTACAGAATGCCTCCTGATACAGCAGACTGTGCGCTTCGTCCTGTGCGTTCTGTGCTTGGTAAATAACTGTGATGCAGCGTTACAGAATACCTCCCGTTAAAGCAGACTGTGCGCTGCGTCCTGTGCATGGTAAATAACAGTGATGCAGCGTTGCAGAATGCCTCCTGATATAGCAGACTGTGCGCTGCGTCCTGTGCGTTCTGTGCTTGTTAAATAACAGTGACGCAGCGTTACAGAATGCCTCCCGATACAGCAGACTGTGCGCTGCGTCCTGTGCGTTCTGTGCTTGGTAAATAACAGTGACGCAGCGTTACAGAATGCCTCCCGATACAGTAGACTGTGCGCTGCGTCCTGTGCATTCTGTGCTTGGTAAATAACAGTGACGCAGTGTTACAGAATGCCTCCCGATACAGTAGACTGTGCGCTGCGTCCTGTGCGTTCTGTGCTTGGTAAATAACAGTGACGCAGCGTTACAGAATGCCTCCCGATACAGCAGACTGTGCGCTACGTCCTGTGCGTTCTGTGCTTGGTTAATAACAGTGACGCAGCGTTACAGAATGCCTCCCGATACAGCAGACTGTGTGCTGCGTCCTGTGCGTTCTGTGCTTGGTAAATAACAGTGACGCAGCGTTACAGAATGCCTCCCGATACAGCAGACTGTGCGCTGCGTCCTGTGCGTTCTGTGCTTGGTTAATAACAGTGACGCAGCATTACGGAATGCCTCCTGATATAGCAGACTGTGCGCTGCGTCCTGTGCGTTCTGTGCTTGGTAAATAACAGTGACGCAGCGTTACAGAATGTCATCCGATACAGCAGACTGTGCGCTGCGTCCTGTGCGTTCTGTGCTTGGTAAATAACAGTGACGCAGCGTTACAGAATGCCTCCCGATACAGCAGACTGTGCGCTGCGTCCTGTGCGTTCTGTGCTTGGTAAATAACAGTGATGCAGCGTTACAGAATGTCATCCGATACAGCAGACTGTGCGCTGCGTCCTGTGCGTTCTGTGCTTGGTAAATAACAGTGACGCAGCGTTACAGAATGCCTCCCGATACAGCAGACTGTGCGCTGCGTCCTGTGCGTTCTGTGCTTGGTAAATAACAGTGATGCAGCGTTACAGAATGCCTCCCGATACAGCAGACTGTGCGCTGCATCCTGTGCGTTCTGAGCTTGGTAAATAACAGTGACGCAGCGTTACAGAATGCCTCCCGATACAGCAGACTGTGCGCTGCGTCCTGTGCGTTCTGTGCTTGGTAAATAACAGTGACGCAGCATTAAAGAATGCCTCCTGATATAGCAGACTGTGCGCTGCGTCCTGTGCATTCTGTGCTTGGTAAATAACAGTGACGCAGCGTTACAGAATGCCTCCCGATACAGCAGACTGTACGCTGCATCCTGTGCGTTCTGTGCTTGGTAAATAACAGTGATGCAGCGTTACAGAATGCCTCCCGATACAGCAGACTGTGCGCTGCGTACTGTGCGTTCTGTGCTTGGTAAATAACAGTGATGCAGCGTTACAGAATGCCTCCCGATACAGCAGACTGTGCGCTGCGTCCTGTGCTTGGTAAATAACAGTGACGCAGCGTTACAGAATGCCTCCCGATACAGTAGACTGTGCGCTGCGTCCTGTGCGTTCTGTGCTTGGTAAATAACAGTGACGCAGCATTACAGAATGCCTCCTGATATAGCAGACTATGCGCTATGTCCTGTGCGTTCTGTGCTTGGTAAATAACAGTGACGCAGCGTTACAGAATGCCTCCTGATATAGCAGACTGTGCGCTACGTCCTGTGCGTTCTGTGCTTGGTAAATAACAGTGACGCAGCGTTACAGAATGCCTCCTGATATAGCAGACTATGCGCTGTGTCCTGTGCGTTCTGTGCTTGGTAAATAACAGTGACGCAGCGTTACAGAATGCCTCCCGATACAGCAGACTGTGCGCTGCGTCCTGTGCGTTCTGTGCTTGGTTAATAACAGTGACGCAGCGTTACAGAATGCCTCCCGATACAGCAGACTGTGCGCTGCATCCTGTGCGTTCTGTGCTTGGTAAATAACAGTGACGCAGCGTTACAGAATGCCTCCTGATATAGCAGACTGTGCGCTGCGTCCTGTGCGTTCTGTGCTTGGTAAATAACAGTGACGCAGCGTTACAGAATGCCTCCTGATATAGCAGACTGTGCGCTGCATCCTGTGCGTTCTGTGCTTGGTAAATAACAGTGACGCAGCGTTACAGAATGCCTCCCGATACAGCAGACTATGCGCTGCCTCCTGTGCGTTCTGTGCTTGGTAAATAACAGTGACGCAGCGTTACAGAATGTCATCCGATACAGCAGACTGTGCGCTGAGTCCTGTGCGTTCTGTGCTTGGTAAATAACAGTGACGCAGCGTTACAGAACGCCTCCTGATATAGCACACTATGCGCTGCGTCCTGTGCGTTCTGTGCTTGGTTAATAACAGTGATGCAGCGTTACAGAATGCCTCCCGATACAGCAGACTGTGCGCTGCCTCCTGTGCGTTCTGTGCTTGGTAAATAACAGTGACGCAGCGTTACAGAATGTCATCCGATACAGCAGACTGTGCGCTGCGTCCTGTGCGTTCTGTGCTTGGTAAATAACAGTGACGCAGCGTTACAGAATGTCATCCGATACAGCAGACTGTGCGCTGAGTCCTGTGCGTTCTGTGCTTGGTAAATAACAGTGACGCAGCGTTACAGAATGCCTCCTGATATAGCAGACTGTGCGCTACGTCCTGTGCGTTCTGTGCTTGGTAAATAACAGTGACGCAGCGTTACAGAATGCCTCCTGATATAGCAGACTATGCGCTGTGTCCTGTGCGTTCTGTGCTTGGTAAATAACAGTCACGCAGCGTTACAGAATGCCTCCCGATACAGTAGACTGTGCGCTGCGTCCTGTGCGTTCTGTGCTTGGTAAATAGCAGTGATGCAGCGTTACAGAATGCCTCCCGATACAGCAGACTATGTGCTGTGTCCTGTGCGTTCTGTGCTTGGTAAATAACAGTGACGCAGCGTTACAGAATGCCTCCTGATATAGCAGACTGTGCGCTGCGTCCTGTGCGTTCTGTGCTTGGTAAATAACAGTGACGCAGCGTTACAGAATGCCTCCTGATATAGCAGACTATGCGCTGTGTCCTGTGCGTTCTGTGCTTGGTAAATAACAGTGACGCAGCGTTACAGAATGCCTCCTGATATAGCAGACTATGCGCTGTGTCCTGTGCGTTCTGTGCTTGGTAAATAACAGTGACGCAGCGTTACAGAATGCCTCCTGATATAGCAGACTATGCGCTGTGTCCTGTGCGTTCTGTGCTTGGTAAATAACAGTGACGCAGCGTTACAGAATGCCTCCTGATATAGCAGACTATGCGCTGCATCCTGTGCGTTCTGTGCTTGGTAAATAACAGTGACGCAGCGTTACAGAATGCCTCCTGATACAGCAGACTGTGCGCTGCGTCCTGTGCGTTCTGTGCTTGGTAAATAACTGTGATGCAGCGTTACAGAATACCTCCCATTAAAGCAGACTGTGCGCTGCGTCCTGTGCGTTCTGTGCATGGTAAATAACAGTGATGCAGCGTTACAGAATGCCTCCCGATACAGCAGACTGTGCGCTGCGTCCTGTGCGTTCTGTGCTTGGTAAATAACAGTGACGCAGCGTTACAGAATGCCTCCCGATACAGCAGACTGTGCGCTGCATCCTGTGCGTTCTGTGCTTGGTAAATAACAGTGACGCAGCGTTACAGAATGCCTCCCGATACAGTAGACTGTGCGCTGCGTCCTGTGCGTTCTGTGCTTGGTAAATAACAGTGACGCAGCGTTACAGAATGCCTCCCGATACAGCAGACTGTGCGCTGCGTCCTGTGCGTTCTGTGCTTGGTAAATAACAGTGACGCAGCGTTACAGAATGCCTCCCGATACAGCAGACTGTGCGCTGCGTCCTGTGCGTTCTGTGCTTGGTTAATAACAGTGACGCAGCGTTACAGAATGCCTCCCGATACAGCAGACTGTGTGCTGCGTCCTGTGCGTTCTGTGCTTGGTAAATAACAGTGACGCAGCGTTACAGAATGCCTCCTGATATAGCAGACTGTGCGCTGCATCCTGTGCGTTCTGTGCTTGGTAAATAACAGTGACGCAGCATTACAGAATGCCTCCCGATACAGCAGACAGTGCGCTGCGTCCTGAGCGTTCTGTGCTTGGTAAATAACAGTGACGCAGCGTTACAGAATGCCTCCTGATATAGCAGACTGTGCGCTGCGTCCTGTGCATTCTCTGCTTGGTTAATAACAGTGACGCAGCGTTACAGAATGCCTCCCGATACAGCAGACTGTGTGCTGCGTCCTGTGTGTTCTGTGCTTGGTAAATAACAGTGACGCAGCGTTACAGAATGCCTCCCGATACAGCAGACTGTGCGCTGCGTCCTGTGCGTTCTGTGCTTGGTTAATAACAGTGACGCAGCATTACAGAATGTCATCCGATACAGCAGACTGTGCGCTGCATCCTGTGCGTTCTGTGCTTGGTAAATAACAGTGACGCAGCGTTACAGAATGCCTCCTGATACAGTAGACAGTGTGCTACGTCCTGAGCGTTCTGTGCTTGGTAAATAACAGTGACGCAGCGTTACAGAATGCCTCCCGATACAGCAGACTGTGCGCTGCGTCCTGTGCGTTCTGTGCTTGGTAAATAACAGTGACGCAGCGTTACAGAATGCCTCCCGATACAGCAGACTGTGTGCTGCGTCCTGTGCGTTCTGTGCTTGGTAAATAACAGTGATGCAGCGTTACAGAATGCCTCCTGATACAGCAGACTGTGCGCTGAGTCCTGTGCGTTCTGTGCTTGGTAAATAACAGTGACGCAGCGTTACAGAATGCCTCCTGATACAGCAGACTGAGCGCTGCGTCCTGTGCGTTCTGTGCTTGGTAAATAACAGTGATGCAGCGTTACAGAATGTCATCCGATACAGCAGACTGTGCGCTGCGTCCTGTGCGTTCTGTGCTTGGTAAATAACAGTGACGCAGCGTTACAGAATGCCTCCTGATACAGCAGACTGAGCGCTGCGTCCTGTGCGTTCTGTGCTTGGTAAATAACAGTGATGCAGCGTTACAGAATGTCATCCGATACAGCAGACTGTGCGCTGCGTCCTGTGCGTTCTGTGCTTGGTAAATAACAGTGACGCAGCGTTACAGAATGTCATCCGATACAGCAGACTGTGCGCTGCGTCCTGTGCGTTCTGTGCTTGGTAAATAACAGTGACGCAGCGTTACAGAATGCCTCCCGATACAGCAGACTGTGTGCTGCGTCCTGTGCGTTCTGTGCTTGGTAAATAACAGTGATGCAGCGTTACAGAATGCCTCCCGATACAGCAGACTGTGTGCTGCGTCCTGTGCGTTCTGTGCTTGGTAAATAACAGTGATGCAGCGTTACAGAATGCCTCCCGATACAGCAGACTGTGTGCTGCGTCCTGTGCGTTCTGTGCTTGGTAAATAACAGTGATGCAGCGTTACAGAATGTCATCCGATACAGCAGACTGTGCGCTGCGTCCTGTGCGTTCTGTGCTTGGTAAATAACAGTGACGCAGCGTTACAGAATGCCTCCCGATACAGCAGACTGTGCGCTGCGTCCTGTGCGTTCTGTGCTTGGTAAATAACAGTGACGCAGCGTTACAGAATGCCTCCTGATATAGCAGACTATGCGCTGTGTCCTGTGCGTTCTGTGCTTGGTAAATAACAGTGACGCAGCGTTACAGAATGCCTCCTGATATAGCAGACTGTGCGCTGCGTCCTGTGCATTCTGTGCTTGGTAAATAACAGTGACGCAGCGTTACAGAATGCCTCCTGATATAGCAGACTGTGCGCTGCGTCCTGTGCATTCTGTGCTTGGTAAATAACAGTGACGCAGCATTAAAGAATGCCTCCTGATATAGCAGACTGTGCGCTGCGTCCTGTGCATTCTGTGCTTGGTAAATAACAGTGATGCAGCGTTACAGAATGCCTCCCGATACAGCAGACTGTGCGCTGCATCCTGTGCGTTCTGTGCTTGGTAAATAACAGTGATGCAGCGTTACAGAATGCCTCCCGATACAGCAGACTGTGCGCTGCGTCCTGTGCGTTCTGTGCTTGTTAATAACAGTGACGCAGCATTACAGAATGCCTCCTGATACAGTAGACAGTGTGCTACGTCCTGAGCGTTCTGTGCTTGGTAAATAACAGTGACGCAGCGTTACAGAATGCCTCCTGATATAGCAGACTGTGCGCTGCGTCCTGTGCGTTCTGTGCTTGGTAAATAACAGTGACGCAGCGTTACAGAATGTCATCCGATACAGCAGACTGAGCGCTGCGTCCTGTGCGTTCTGTGCTTGGTAAATAACAGTGATGCAGCGTTACAGAATGTCATCCGATACAGCAGACTGTGCGCTGCGTCCTGTGCGTTCTGTGCTTGGTAAATAACAGTGACGCAGCGTTACAGAATGCCTCCCGATACAGCAGACTGTGCGCTGCATCCTGTGCGTTCTGTGCTTGGTAAATAACAGTGATGCAGCGTTACAGAATGCCTCCCGATACAGCAGACTGTGCGCTGCGTCCTGTGCGTTCTGTGCTTGGTAAATAACAGTGACGCAGCATTAAAGAATGCCTCCTGATATAGCAGACTGTGCGCTGCGTCCTGTGCATTCTGTGCTTGGTAAATAACAGTGACGCAGCGTTACAGAATGCCTCCCGATACAGCAGACTGTGCGCTGCATCCTGTGCGTTCTGTGCTTGGTAAATAACAGTGATGCAGCGTTACAGAATGCCTCCCGATACAGCAGACTGTGCGCTGCGTACTGTGCGTTCTGTGCTTGGTAAATAACAGTGATGCAGCGTTACAGAATGCCTCCCGATACAGCAGACTGTGCGCTGCGTCCTGTGCTTGGTAAATAACAGTGACGCAGCGTTACAGAATGCCTCCCGATACAGTAGACTGTGCGCTGCGTCCTGTGCGTTCTGTGGTTGGTAAATAACAGTGACGCAGCATTACAGAATGCCTCCTGATATAGCAGACTATGCGCTATGTCCTGTGCGTTCTGTGCTTGGTAAATAACAGTGACGCAGCGTTACAGAATGCCTCCTGATATAGCAGACTGTGCGCTACGTCCTGTGCGTTCTGTGCTTGGTAAATAACAGTGACGCAGCGTTACAGAATGCCTCCTGATATAGCAGACTATGCGCTGTGTCCTGTGCGTTCTGTGCTTGGTAAATAACAGTGACGCAGCGTTACAGAATGCCTCCTGATATAGCAGACTGTGCGCTGCGTCCTGTGCATTCTGTGCTTGGTAAATAACAGTGACGCAGCGTTACAGAATGCCTCCTGATATAGCAGACTATGCGCTGTGTCCTGTGCATTCTGTGCTTTGTAAATAACAGTGACGCAGCGTTACAGAATGCCTCCTGATATAGCAGACTATGCGCTGCATCCTGTGCGTTCTGTGCTTGGTAAATAACAGTGACGCAGCGTTACAGAATGCCTCCTGATACAGCAGACTGTGCGCTGCGTCCTGTGCGTTCTGTGCTTGGTAAATAACTGTGATGCAGCGTTACAGAATACCTCCCGTTAAAGCAGACTGTGCGCTGCGTCCTGTGCGTTCTGTGCATGGTAAATAACAGTGATGCAGCGTTGCAGAATGCCTCCTGATATAGCAGACTGTGCGCTGCGTCCTGTGCGTTCTGTGCTTGTTAAATAACAGTGACGCAGCGTTACAGAATGCCTCCCGATACAGCAGACTGTGCGCTGCGTCCTGTGTGTTCTGTGCTTTGTAAATAACAGTGACGCAGCGTTACAGAATGCCTCCCGATACAGTAGACTGTGCGCTGCGTCCTGTGCATTCTGTGCTTGGTAAATAACAGTGACGCAGCGTTACAGAATGCCTCCCGATACAGTAGACTGTGCGCTGCGTCCTGTGCGTTCTGTGCTTGGTTAATAACAGTGACGCAGCGTTACAGAATGCCTCCCGATACAGCAGACTGTGTGCTGCGTTCTGTGCTTGGTAAATAACAGTGACGCAGCGTTACAGAATGCCTCCTGATATAGCAGACTGTGCGCTGCATCCTGTGCGTTCTGTGCTTGGTAAATAACAGTGACGCAGCATTACAGAATGCCTCCCGATACAGCAGACAGTGCGCTGCGTCCTGAGCGTTCTGTGCTTGGTAAATAACAGTGACGCAGCGTTACAGAATGCCCCGATATAGCAGACTGTGCGCTGCGTCCTGTGCGTTCTGTGCTTGGTAAATAACAGTGACGCAGCGTTACAGAATGCCTCCCGATACAGCAGACTGTGCGCTGCGTCCTGTGCGTTCTGTGCTTGGTTAATAACAGTGACGCAGCGTTACAGAATGCCTCCCGATACAGCAGACTGTGTGCTGCGTCCTGTGCGTTCTGTGCTTGGTAAATAACAGTGACGCAGCGTTACAGAATGCCTCCCGATACAGCAGACTGTGCGCTGCGTCCTGTGCGTTCTGTGCTTGGTAAATAACAGTGACGCAGCATTACAGAATGCCTCCCGATACAGCAGACTGTGCGCTGCGTCCTGTGCGTTCTGTGCTTGGTTAATAACAGTGACGCAGCGTTACAGAATGCCTCCCGATACAGCAGACTGCGCGCTGCGTCCTGTGCATTCTGTGCTTGGTAAATAACAGTGACGCAGCGTTACAGAATGCCTCCCGATACAGCAGACTGTGTGCTGCGTCCTGTGCGTTCTGTGCTTGGTAAATAACAGTGACGCAGCGTTACAGAATGCCTCCCGATACAGCAGACTGTGCGCTGCGTCCTGTGCGTTCTGTGCTTGGTAAATAACAGTGACGCAGCGTTACAGAATGCTCCCGATACAGCAGACAGTGCGCTGCGTCCTGTGCGTTCTGTGCTTGGTTAATAACAGTGACGCAGCGTTACAGAATGCCTCCCGATACAGCAGACTGTGTGCTGCGTCCTGTGCGTTCTGTGCTTGGTAAATAACAGTGACGCAGCGTTACAGAATGCCTCCCGATACAGCAGACTGTGCGCTGCGTCCTGTGCGTTCTGTGCTTGGTTAATAACAGTGACGCAGCATTACAGAATGCCTCCTGATATAGCAGACTGTGCGATGCATCCTGTGCGTTCTGTGCTTGGTAAATAACAGTGACGCAGCGTTACAGAATGCCTCCCGATACATCAGACTGTGCGCTGCATCCTGTGCGTTCTGTGCTTGGTAAATAACAGTGACGCAGCGTTACAGAATGCTCCCGATATAGTAGACAGTGTGCTGCGTCCTGTGCGTTCTGTGCTTGGTAAATAACAGTGACGCAGCATTACAGAATGCTCCCAATACAGCAGACTGTGCGCTGCGTCCTGAGCGTTCTGTGCTTGGTAAATAACAGTGACGCAGCGTTACAGAATGCCTCCTGATATAGCAGACTGTGCGCTGCGTCCTGTGCGTTCTGTGCTTGGTAAATAAAAGTGACGCAGCATTACAGAATGCCTCCCGATACAGCAGACAGTGCGCTGCGTCCTGTGCGTTCTGTGCTTGGTAAATAACAGTGATGCAGCGTTACAGAATGTCATCCGATACAGCAGACTGTGCGCTGCGTCCTGTGCGTTCTGTGCTTGGTAAATAACAGTGACGCTGCGTTACAGAATGCCTCCCGATACAGCAGACTGTGCGCTGCGTCCTGTGCGTTCTGTGCTTGGTAAATAACAGTGATGCAGGGTTACAGAATGTCATCCGATACAGCAGACTGTGCGCTGCGTCCTGTGCGTTCTGTGCTTGGTAAATAACAGTGACGCAGCGTTACAGAATGCCTCCCGATACAGCAGACTGTGCGCTGCATCCTGTGCGTTCTGTGCTTGGTAAATAACAGTGACGCAGCGTTACAGAATGCCTCCTGATATAGCAGACTATGCGCTATGTCCTGTGCGTTCTGTGCTTGGTAAATAACAGTGACGCAGCGTTACAGAATGCCTCCCGATACAGCAGACTGTGCGCTGCGTCCTGTGCTTGGTAAATAACAGTGACGCAGCGTTAAAGAATGCCTCCCGATACAGTAGACTGTGCGCTGCGTCCTGTGCGTTCTGTGCTTGGTAAATAACAGTGACGCAGTGTTACAGAATGCCTCCTGATATAGCAGACTATGCGCTATGTCCTGTGCGTTCTGTGCTTGGTAAATAACAGTGACGCAGCGTTACAGAATGCCTCCTGATATAGCAGACTGTGCGCTACGTCCTGTG
Source organism: Pseudophryne corroboree (assembly GCF_028390025.1). Lineage (NCBI taxonomy): Eukaryota > Metazoa > Chordata > Amphibia > Anura > Myobatrachidae > Pseudophryne > Pseudophryne corroboree. Next base: position 68,864 of record NW_026967560.1, on the reverse strand, counting down.
CGTTCTGTGCTTGGTAAATAACAGTGACGCAGCGTTACAGAATGCCTCCTGATATAGCAGACTATGCGCTGTGTCCTGTGCGTTCTGTGCTTGGTAAATAACAGTGACGCAGCGTTACAGAATGCCTCCTGATATAGCAGACTGTGCGCTGCGTCCTGTGCGTTCTGTGCTTGGTAAATAACAGTGACGCAGCGTTACAGAATGCCTCCTGATATAGCAGACTATGCGCTGTGTCCTGTGCGTTCTGAGCTTGGTAAATAACAGTGACGCAGCGTTACAGAATGCCTCCTGATATAGCAGACTATGCGCTGTGTCCTGTGCATTCTGTGCTTGGTAAATAACAGTGACGCAGCGTTACAGAATGCCTCCTGATATAGCAGACTATGCGCTGTGTCCTGTGCATTCTGTGCTTTGTAAATAACAGTGACGCAGCGTTACAGAATGCCTCCTGATATAGCAGACTATGCGCTGCATCCTGTGCGTTCTGTGCTTGGTAAATAACAGTGACGCAGCGTTACAGAATGCCTCCTGATACAGCAGACTGTGCGCTGCGTCCTGTGCGTTCTGTGCTTGGTAAATAACTGTGATGCAGCGTTACAGAATACCTCCCGTTAAAGCAGACTGTGCGCTGCGTCCTGTGCGTTCTGTGCATGGTAAATAACAGTGATGCAGCGTTGCAGAATGCCTCCTGATATAGCAGACTGTGCGCTGCGTCCTGTGCGTTCTGTGCTTGTTAAATAACAGTGACGCAGCGTTACAGAATGCCTCCCGATACAGCAGACTGTGCGCTGCGTCCTGTGTGTTCTGTGCTTGGTAAATAACAGTGACGCAGCGTTACAGAATGCCTACCGATACAGTAGACTGTGCGCTGCGTCCTGTGCATTCTGTGCTTGGTAAATAACAGTGGCGCAGCGTTACAGAATGCCTCCCGATACAGTAGACTGTGCGCTGCGTCCTGTGCGTTCTGTGCTTGGTAAATAACAGCGACGCAGCGTTACAGAATGCCTCCCGATACACCAGACTGTGCGCTGCGTCCTGTGCGTTCTGTGCTTGGTAAATAACAGTGACGCAGCATTACAGAATGCCTTCCGATACAGCAGACTGTGCGCTGCGTTCTGTGCTTGGTTAATAACAGTGACGCAGCGTTACAGAATGCCACCCGATACAGCAGACTGTGTGCTGCGTTCTGTGCTTGGTAAATAACAGTGACGCAGCGTTACAGAATGCCTCCTGATATAGCAGACTGTGCGCTGCATCCTGTGCGTTCTGTGCTTGGTAAATAACAGTGACGCAGCATTACAGAATGCCTCCCGATACAGCAGACAGTGCGCTGCGTCCTGAGCGTTCTGTGCTTGGTAAATAACAGTGACGCAGCGTTACAGAATGCCCTGATATAGCAGACTGTGCGCTGCGTCCTGTGCGTTCTGTGCTTGGTAAATAACAGTGACGCAGCGTTACAGAATGCCTCCCGATACAGCAGACTGTGCGCTGCGTCCTGTGCGTTCTGTGCTTGGTTAATAACAGTGACGCAGCGTTACAGAATGCCTCCCGATACAGCAGACTGTGTGCTGCGTCCTGTGCGTTCTGTGCTTGGTAAATAACAGTGACGCAGCGTTACAGAATGCCTCCCGATACAGCAGACTGTGCGCTGCGTCCTGTGCGTTCTGTGCTTGGTAAATAACAGTGACGCAGCATTACAGAATGCCTCCCGATACAGCAGACTGTGCGCTGCGTCCTGTGCGTTCTGTGCTTGGTTAATAACAGTGACGCAGCGTTACAGAATGCCTCCCGATACAGCAGACTGCGCGCTGCGTCCTGTGCATTCTGTGCTTGGTAAATAACAGTGACGCAGCGTTACAGAATGCCTCCCGATACAGCAGACTGTGTGCTGCGTCCTGTGCGTTCTGTGCTTGGTAAATAACAGTGACGCAGCGTTACAGAATGCCTCCCGATACAGCAGACTGTGCGCTGCGTCCTGTGCGTTCTGTGCTTGGTAAATAACAGTGACGCAGCGTTACAGAATGCTCCCGATACAGCAGACAGTGCGCTGCGTCCTGCGCGTTCTGTGCTTGGTTAATAACAGTGACGCAGCGTTACAGAATGCCTCCCGATACAGCAGACTGTGTGCTGCGTCCTGTGCGTTCTGTGCTTGGTAAATAACAGTGACGCAGCGTTACAGAATGCCTCCCGATACAGCAGACTGTGCGCTGCGTCCTGTGCGTTCTGTGCTTGGTTAATAACAGTGACGCAGCATTACAGAATGCCTCCTGATATAGCAGACTGTGCGATGCATCCTGTGCGTTCTGTGCTTGGTAAATAACAGTGACGCAGCGTTACAGAATGCCTCCCGATACATCAGACTGTGCGCTGCATCCTGTGCGTTCTGTGCTTGGTAAATAACAGTGACGCAGCGTTACAGAATGCTCCCGATACAGTAGACAGTGTGCTGCGTCCTGTGCGTTCTGTGCTTGGTAAATAACAGTGACGCAGCATTACAGAATGCTCCCAATACAGCAGACTGTGCGCTGCGTCCTGAGCGCTCTGTGCTTGGTAAATAACAGTGACGCAGCGTTACAGAATGCCTCCTGATATAGCAGACTGTGTGCTGCGTCCTGTGCGTTCTGTGCTTGGTAAATAACAGTGACGCAGCGTTACAGAATGCCTCCCGATACAGCAGACTGTGCGCTGTGTCCTGTGCGTTCTGTGCTTGGTAAATAACAGTGACGCAGCGTTACAGAATGCTCCCGATACAGCAGACTGTGTGCTGCGTCCTGTGCGTTCTGTGCTTGGTAAATAACAGTGACGCAGCGTTACAGAATGCCTCCCGATACAGCAGACTGTGCGCTGCGTCCTGTGCGTTCTGTGCTTGGTAAATAACAGTGACGCAGCATTACAGAATGCCTCCCGATACAGCAGACTGTGCGCTGCGTCCTGTGCGTTCTGTGCTTGGTTAATAACAGTGACGCAGCGTTACAGAATGCCTCCCGATACAGCAGACTGCGCGCTGCGTCCTGTGCATTCTGTGCTTGGTAAATAACAGTGACGCAGCGTTACAGAATGCCTCCCGATACAGCAGACTGTGTGCTGCGTCCTGTGCGTTCTGTGCTTGGTAAATAACAGTGACGCAGCGTTACAGAATGCCTCCCGATACAGCAGACTGTGCGCTGCGTCCTGTGCGTTCTGTGCTTGGTAAATAACAGTGACGCAGCGTTACAGAATGCTCCCGATACAGCAGACAGTGCGCTGCGTCCTGTGCGTTCTGTGCTTGGTTAATAACAGTGACGCAGCGTTACAGAATGCCTCCCGATACAGCAGACTGTGTGCTGCGTCCTGTGCGTTCTGTGCTTGGTAAATAACAGTGACGCAGCGTTACAGAATGCCTCCCGATACAGCAGACTGTGCGCTGCGTCCTGTGCGTTCTGTGCTTGGTTAATAACAGTGACGCAGCATTACAGAATGCCTCCTGATATAGCAGACTGTGCGATGCATCCTGTGCGTTCTGTGCTTGGTAAATAACAGTGACGCAGCGTTACAGAATGCCTCCCGATACATCAGACTGTGCGCTGCATCCTGTGCGTTCTGTGCTTGGTAAATAACAGTGACGCAGCGTTACAGAATGCTCCCGATACAGTAGACAGTGTGCTGCGTCCTGTGCGTTCTGTGCTTGGTAAATAACAGTGACGCAGCATTACAGAATGCTCCCAATACAGCAGACTGTGCGCTGCGTCCTGAGCGTTCTGTGCTTGGTAAATAACAGTGACGCTGCGTTACAGAATGCCTCCCGATACAGCAGACTGTGCGCTGCGTCCTGTGCGTTCTGTGCTTGGTAAATAACAGTGATGCAGCGTTACAGAATGTCATCCGATACAGCAGACTGTGCGCTGCGTCCTGTGCGTTCTGTGCTTGGTAAATAACAGTGACGCAGCGTTACAGAATGCCTCCCGATACAGCAGACTGTGCGCTGCATCCTGTGCGTTCTGTGCTTGGTAAATAACAGTGATGCAGCGTTACAGAATGCCTCCCAATACAGCAGACTGTGCGCTGCATCCTGTGCGTTCTGTGCTTGGTAAATAACAGTGACGCAGCGTTACAGAATGCCTCCCGATACAGCAGACTGTGCGCTGCGTACTGTGCGTTCTGTGCTTGGTTAATAACAGTGATGCAGCGTTACAGAATGCCTCCCGATACAGCAGACTGTGCGCTGCGTCCTGTGCGTCCTGTGCTTGGTAAATAACAGTGACGCAGCGTTACAGAATGCCTCCCGATACAGCAGACTGTGCGCTGCGTCCTGTGCGTTCTGTGCTTGGTAAATAACAGTGATGCAGCGTTACAGAATGCCTCCCGATACAGCAGACTGTGCGCTGCATCCTGTGCGTTCTGTGCTTGGTAAATAACAGTGACGCAGCGTTACAGAATGCCTCCCGATACAGCACACTGTGCGCTGCGTCCTGTGCGTTCTGTGCTTGGTAAATAACAGTGACGCAGCGTTAAAGAATGCCTCCCGATACAGCAGACTGTGCGCTGCATCCTGTGCGTTCTGTGCTTGGTAAATAACAGTGATGCAGCGTTACAGAATGCCTCCCGATACAGCAGACTGTGCGCTGCGTACTGTGCGTTCTGTGCTTGGTAAATAACAGTGATGCAGCGTTACAGAATGCCTCCCGATACAGCAGACTGTGCGCTGCGTCCTGTGCGTCCTGTGCTTGGTAAATAACAGTGACGCAGCGTTACAGAATGCCTCCCGATACAGCAGACTGTGCGCTGCGTCCTGTGCGTTCTGTGCTTGGTAAATAACAGTGATGCAGCGTTACAGAATGCCTCCCGATACAGCAGACTGTGCGCTGCATCCTGTGCGTTCTGTGCTTGGTAAATAACAGTGACGCAGCGTTACAGAATGCCTCCCGATACAGCAGACTGTGCGCTGCGTCCTGTGCGTTCTGTGCTTGGTAAATAACAGTGACGCAGCGTTAAAGAATGCCTCCCGATACAGCAGACTGTGCGCTGCATCCTGTGCGTTCTGTGCTTGGTAAATAACAGTGATGCAGCGTTACAGAATGCCTCCCGATACAGCAGACTGTGCGCTGCGTACTGTGCGTTCTGTGCTTGGTAAATAACAGTGATGCAGCGTTACAGAATGCCTCCCGATACAGCAGACTGTGCGCTGCGTCCTGTGCGTCCTGTGCTTGGTAAATAACAGTGACGCAGCGTTACAGAATGCCTCCCGATACAGCAGACTGTGCGCTGCGTCCTGTGCATTCTGTGCTTGGTAAATAACAGTGATGCAGCGTTACAGAATGCCTCCCGATACAGCAGACTGTGCGCTGCGTCCTGAGCGTTCTGTGATTGGTAAATAACAGTGATGCAGCGTTACAGAATGCCTCCCGATACAGCAGACTGTGCGCTGCGTCCTGTGCGTTCTGTGCTTGGTAAATAACAGTGACGCAGCGTTACAAAATGCCTCCCGATACAGCAGACTGTGCGCTGCGTCCTGTGCGTTCTGTCATTGGTAAATAACTGTGACGCAGCGTTACAGAATGCCTCCCGATACAGCAGACTGTGCGCTGCGTCCTGTGCGTTCTGTGCTTGGTAAATAACAGTGACGCAGCATTACAGAATGCCTCCTGATACAGCAGACTGTGCGCTGCGTCCTGTGCGTTCTGTGCTTGGTAAATAACAGTGACGCAGCGTTACAGAATGCCTCCTGATACAGCAGACTGTGTGCTGCGTCCTGTGCGTTCTGTGCTTGGTAAATAACAGTGACGCAGCATTACAGAATGCCTCCTGATATAGCAGACTGTGCGCTGCGTCCTGTGCGTTCTGTGCTTGATAAATAACAGTGACGCAGCGTTACAGAATGCCTCCTGATACAGCAGACTGTGCGCTGCGTCCTGTGCTTGGTAAATAACAGTGACGCAGCGTTACAGAATGCTCCCGATACAGCAGACTGTGCGCTTCGTCCTGTGCGTTCTGTGCTTGGTAAATAACAGTGACGCAGCATTACAGAATGCCTCCTGATATAGCAGACTGTGCGCTGCGTCCTGTGCGTTCTGTGCTTGGTAAATAACAGTGACGCAGCGTTACAGAATGCCTCCTGATACAGCAGACTGTGCGCTGCGTCCTGTGCATTCTGTGCTTGGTAAATAACAGTGATGCAGCGTTACAGAATGCCTCCCGATACAGCAGACTGTGCGCTGCGTCCTGAGCGTTCTGTGCTTGGTAAATAACAGTGATGCAGCGTTACAGAATGCCTCCTGATACAGCAGACTGTGCGCTGCGTCCTGTGCGTCCTGTGCTTCGTAAATAACAGTGACGCAGCGTTACAGAATGCTCCCGATACAGCAGACTGTGCGCTGCGTCCTGTGCGTTCTGTGCTTGGTAAATAACAGTGACGCAGCGTTACAGAACGCCTCCCGATACAGCAGACTGTGCGCTGCATCCTGTGCGTTCTGTGCTTGGTAAATAACAGTGACGCAGCGTTACAGAATGCCTCCTCATATAGCAGACTGTGCGCTGCGTCCTGTGCGTTCTGTGCTTGGTAAATAACAGTGATGCAGCGTTACAGAATGCCTCCCGATACAGCAGACTGTGCGCTGCGTCCTGTGCGTTCTGTGCTTGGTAAATAACAGTGACGCAGCATTACAGAATGCTTCCCGATACAGCAGACCGTGCGCTGCGTCCTGTGCGTTCTGTCATTGGTAAATAACAGTGACGCAGCATTACAGAATGCCTCCCGATACAGCAGACTGTGCGCTGCGTCCTGTGCGTTCTGTGCTTGGTAAATAACAGTGACGGAGCATTACAGAATGCCTCCTGATATAGCAGACTGTGCGCTGCGTCCTGTGCGTTCTGTGCTTGGTAAATAACAGTGACGCAGCGTTACAGAATGCCTCCTCATATAGCAGACTGTGCGCTGCGTCCTGTGCGTTCTGTGCTTGGTAAATAACAGTGATGCAGCGTTACAGAATGCCTCCCGATACAGCAGACTGTGCGCTGCGTCCTGTGCGTTCTGTGCTTGGTAAATAACAGTGACGCAGCATTACAGAATGCTTCCCGATACAGCAGACCGTGCGCTGCGTCCTGTGCGTTCTGTCATTGGTAAATAACAGTGACGCAGCATTACAGAATGCCTCCCGATACAGCAGACTGTGCGCTGCGTCCTGTGCGTTCTGTGCTTGGTAAATAACAGTGACGGAGCATTACAGAATGCCTCCTGATATAGCAGACTGTGCGCTGCGTCCTGTGCGTTCTGTGCTTGGTAAATAACAGTGACGCAGCGTTACAGAATGCCTCCTGATACAGCAGACTGTGTGCTGCGTCCTTTGCGTTCTGTGCTTGGTAAATAACAGTGACGCAGCATTACAGAATGCCTCCTGATACAGAAGACTGTGCGCTGCATCCTGTGCGTTCTGTGCTTGGTAAATAACAGTGACGCAGCATTACAGAATGCCTCCTGATATAGCAGACTGTGCGCTGCGTCCTGTGCGTCCTGTGCTTGGTAAATAACAGTGACGCAGCGTTACAGAATGCTCCCGATACAGCAGACTGTGCGCTGCGTCCTGTGCGTCCTGTGCGTCCTGTGCTTGGTAAATAACAGTGACGCAGCGTTACAGAATGCTCCCGATACAGCAGACTGTGCGCTGCGTCCTGTGCGTTCTGTGCTTGGTAAATAACAGTGACGCAGCGTTACAGAACGCCTCCCGATACAGCAGACTGTGCGCTGCGTCCTGTGCGTTCTGTGCTTGGTAAATAACAGTGATGCAGCGTTACAGAATGCCTCCCGATACAGCAGACTGTGCGCTGCGTCCTGTGCGTTCTGTGCTTGGTTAATAACAGTGACGCAGCGTTACAGAATGCCTCCCGATACAGCAGACTGTGCGCTGCGTCCTGTGCGTTCTGTGCTTGGTTAATAACAGTGACGCAGCGTTACAGAATGCCTCCCGATACAGCAGACTGTGTGCTGCGTCCTGTGCGTTCTGTGCTTGGTAAATAACAGTGACGCAGCATTACAGAATGCCTCCCGATACAGCAGACTGTGCGCTGCGTCCTGTGCGTTCTGTGCTTGGTAAATAACAGTGACGCAGCATTACAGAATGCCTCCCGATACAGCAGACTGTGCGCTGCATCCTGTGCGTTCTGTGCTTTACACAATTACACAATGACCAATCTTCTTACTCAGAGATTACATCTGCGCTATAGCTGTCACTTTATCAGAGACATTACGTTATCTGTTAGCTGTAGGGACACGGAGAGACTGAGGGGCTGCACCACATATAGGGGGACCCCTGAAGTCAGAGATATAACAAGGAGGGGCCCCCGCTGACATGTCACTCATGTATAGAAGACGGATATAATACACGGGATGAGAGTACGCCGGCGGTAATTTGACTTTACACGAAGAAACTTTCATTGCCCTTTAGAATCTGTGGACAGCGCTGGCTGAGATATTAATATTAATGAGACAGCCGAGACCAGCGCAATTTATCTAAAGGCAAATGTGTGACCCCTGATCCCCCTATCTGCCGGAGGTCAGAGTATAATGCCGGCTCCAGGAGCTTATTCTCTAACAGATCCCTCTGACTACAACAGCGCTGCCCAGAACCGGGTGATGCCAGGCACAGGTGTGGTGCCCCACTGCCGTGAAGATGATAATTGTGCACCACGTTAGTAAATATAGTGATATGGTTGTCACCCACTGGGCAGTGAATTTATTGTATCTAAAAATCTGTGCTGCATGAACAATAGTCTGGGGGGACCCGCACGTGGGGGATATGGAGAGAGACTGGCCCTGCATGAGAATAAAACTGTTGGGTCCCGGCGGAAGGATACGGGGACTCGGGGAAAGGAGGTTAAGTGGAGTGAGGACTGGTCGGTTGGCAGTTGAGCAACGGATGAGAGAGGGACTGAGCTAACGAAGCGGGGGAAGCGCTGTAAGGCTACGGAGCTTGAGGACAGGGTTTGGTCTCCCTTCGCGATCAGCGACTCTCACCCGGTGTTTGGCACCAAGCAGCAGTAGCGATGTGAGCTCTCCCTCGGCAACAGTGAGCGGAAAATCCACGCCGGCGGGAACCGGGACGCAAGCCTCCAGCGGCGGTGGTGAGGAGCTGAGCTGAGGCGGCTGGCAGTGACGCAAAGATCCGGAGGGAGAGGAGAGGAGCGGCCTGTTTGTGAGTGACGGCCAGGGAGGCGGAGCCATCTATAATAAAAAGAAACAAAGAGTTAGCCACAGCTGAGAGTATAGGAAAGGTACCTTAACTTTATTAATCCTACAACTCCACGCAGGCACACCACACAGAGAGTCAAGCTACCTGCAAATAGCAATAAGTGCACTTATTAAACAGACTGAAAAGTAGTAAAAGACACACTGCAGTGTAATTCAGCATTGATTCAACACGTTCATATAGTAGTCCGGAGGCAGCAATCGACACAACTAGTAAGCGTCGATAGGAGAGAAGATTGTATCGCAGTTAAGAGCTATCACATTTCCGTCAGGAATCAAGCCTCTGCTACCCTACTATGCTAACAACAAAGAGAGGGAGTCAGTGTAATGCGTCCTAAAGTCAGGAGAATGAACTGAATCCATCAAGTTACATAGATGTGCATGTCCACCCAGTGAGAGAGGAATACCAGTGATTTGGTAATGGAGTGACTAATAAATACCTTCATTAAGGCACTCACAGTCATTTAGAGTAACAGGGCGTTTTACAGATCTCAACAGTAAATTCTGAACGAGAGACTATAGCTTGGACGGGAATTAATTGTGATAGATCCACTGAGAGACGTCACCTATATTAAAGTGGTAAATGTATTCGTCCATCGTTAAGGACAAGTTCAATTAACATGATAAAAGTAGTACCCAATTGAACTGCATTGTGAAGTCAGACTTGGGGAGTACCGGGGACGTGATTCATGTACTAATCTTACAAAGTTGTAGTACGTACGTTTAACCAGCAATACTGGTCTGTTAGAGTTTTACCAAATGTTTTATGCTTGTATTCACTTATAACCGGCATGTTATTAGAGGAAGTTGGGTATCCATTTGTTTACAGGCGGAATTGACAGCACGGAGTAGTGTAATAAACACGGTTAATAACTGTAAAGTTAATTATTCTGTTGACAATGAAACCGTATTGTGATGGTTTATCGAATTAATACTTATTTAACTTACCAGGAATTTCTTAAGCACCATTGCTATATCAATAAATTGAAATTAATTCTAAGCAACTAAAGGCAACGGTTATTTCTTAGGAGTTGTCCGACACACCTCTCAGCAAAGTTCTATATTGCTAAAGGTCCAAGCGGCAGGAATAAAAAGGTAACTCCACCAATCATCATAACCGTCCAAACCCGATACTTACCTGGATATATCACATTGTGGCGTCACGAACAGGATTCGTACAAGAGTCAGGGTTAGTCCCCGTGGAATCAAACGAAATGTCTCAAGGAGACGACCAGGCCCAATCAGGTGCAGGAGAAACATCTGACCGGGAAGGGCCCGCTATGCCCGCATCCGCCCCTATTACCATGCCATACTATTTTGGCTCACCTTGGCTCCTCACGTTTTTTGGGAGATGATCCTTCCACAAGAGCAAAGGAATTTAGGGACTTCAAGGATCAAATTGAGGCTATGTTCCGGTTGTACCCGTTAAATGAATCTCAAAAGATTGAGATGGTCATAGGGCAATTGAAAGGCCTAGCGCGACGGTAAGTGAAGTCGTGGCCCGCTAGACAACGGAAAACTGCCAAAGAAATATTAGAGAAAATGGCTAACATGTATGATGCCAAGACACTGTCAGAACTAAAGACGCGTCTCTACGCCAGGAAGCAACAGCCCCGAGAGGGTTTACGTGAATTCGCTGTAGAATTACAAGAAGCGCTACAAGCCATTAAACTGTGCGAACCCACTGAACTTATACCGGAAGACGACACTCTTATAAATCAATTCATAGACAGAATTTATAGCGACCATACGAAGAGCCAACTAAAAATGTTGCGACGCCAAGAACCGACGTGCAGCTTCCAGGAGTTCAAGGAGCTGGCAATCAAGATTTTTGGGGATACGCCCCCGCTCAGACCATCTACTGTAACCTTGGAGGCAGTAGCACAAGGGAACCAGTCGACAGTTACAATTGATGCTCAAGACGTAATGAGAAGGCAGATAGCTGAATTAACCCAGGGAATGACGGAACTGTGTCGGGAGCTTAAAGCTTTGAAGGAAACGCCTAAGTCGCAAGGACAAGAATGGCAAGGAGAAAGGAGAACACGTTATGTCAATAGAAGAGACGCGGCCTGGACTTCTCGTCGACTATCAACAGATCGATTCGACGACCAAGGCAGGCCGATTTGCCGACGCTGTCAGGAGAGTGGAACGCAATTGTCAGCAATGGGAGCCTTTAAACCCCGATATCCCGAGGCCAGGGACCACCCCTCGGGAGAACCCTCCACAGTAGGTCCCGCACCTCGAGAGTGGTAGCCTCAGTATGTGGGTCCATGCCCATCGATAGAAATTAAGATAAATGGGGTTGCCATGACAGCGCTTTTAGATACAGGGTCTCAGGTTACCACTATCCAATGGAATGAGTTTGCTCGACACTGGGGAGAAGAGGATATGACCACACCACCGCCGGCCTGGTTGAACTTGCTAGCCAGCAATGGCCAAGGAATTGAGTGCTGTGGGTATTGGGAAGTGGAAGTGGAAATCGGCCAAGCTCAACTACCAAGACAGGGCTGTCTCGTTACTACGGTGGATGATAAGAACTTTCCACCTGTCATCATTGGAATGAATATTCTTAGGAGTTGCCCTGAAGAATTAGTCACGATATTAAAAAAAGAATCATTCAATCGTACCTGCTTAGCAAAACGAACGTTACAACACGCCATTCGATTCCTCCAGTGCCAGCAACGGTTCGCACCTTCGAATGGGGAAATCGGCACTGTCAGAGTAGCTGAAAAGCGAACTATACTGTTACCGCCAAACTCGGAAAACATTGTGTGGTGTTAGACCAGAATAGGACCCAGAGGAAGAAACTACGAAGCCATAATCGAAAGGAATCAGAGAGGCTGGACTGATTACTTCACGGTGGCTAGAAGTGTAGTAACGGTAAACCAAGGCCGAGTGCCTATATGAGTCTTAAACCCTTATAATCACCCAATTAGATTATATCGGTATCAACCTATTGCACAGATTTTTGAAGTTACGTTCCAAGATATAGTTGGCGTGGATGGCCTGGGGCCCATTGTAGCTCAACAGAGCCTGGCAACAAGCAGCCCTACTGAAATAGAGGAAGACGGCCCCTGGTGTAAAGGAATAACTATTAGTGATCAAAATACCCCGGAAGAAGAAAAGGTGGGAGGCCTACATCTAGTAAAGAAGAATGAGAAAACCTTCAGTAAAAACCCATCAGATTTCGGGTACGTGGAGGGCATTCGACATCATATTCCGACAGGGAAGGCCGCTCCCGTCCGGGAACGCCATCGCCCTATCCCACCTGCGCTATATCAACCAGTGAAGAGGATGATAGAAGAAATGAAGGCGACTGGAGTGATTAGAGAAAGTCACAGTCCTTGGGCCGCACCCCTGGTACTGGTCAAGAAAAAGGATGGAAGTTTGCGTTTTTGCGTAGACTACAGGAAGTTAAATTCAGTCACACACCGAGATGCCTATCCCCTACCACGAATAGAGGAATCTTTAGCAGCCTTGCGGTCGGCTGCTTATTTTTCCACCCTGGATTTAACTAGTGGGTATTGGCAAGTATCGGTGGCCCCGGAGGACAGAGAAAAAAAGGCCTTTACTACCCCAATGGGACTATTTGAATTTGACAGGATGCCCTTTGGATTATGTAACGCTCCCGCCACCTTCCAGCGAGTAATGGAACACTGTTTGGGGTATCGTAACTTCGACATGATCCTTCTTTACCTCGATGATATTATCGTCTTCGCCAAAAATTATCAAGAGCATTTACAGCATCTGGATGAAGTTTTCGGTCGACTCGCCAATTATGGGTTTAAACTGAAGCCATCTAAGTGCTATTTACTCAAGTCCAAGGTACAATACTTAGGCCATATTGTCAGCGCCAAGGGGGTGGAGCCTTACCCCGAAATAGTAAGAGCGGTAAGAGACTGGCCTATCCCTACAACGATCCGAGATGTAAGACGCTTCTTGGGATTCGTAGGCTATTATAGAAGGTTTATAGCCAATTTTGCGAAAATTGCCGCTCCACTACACGAACTGTTGAGAAACGATTCAGGAAATGAAATAAGGAGGAATACCATCATCAAGTGGACGAATCGCCAGGATGAAGCATTTGAGAGATTGAAGACATTACTTACAGAAGCCCCACTCCTAGCTTATCCCAACTATGAGATTCCATTTAAAGTGTATACCGATGCAAGTACTCAAGGTTTGGGCGCGGTCTTGGCGCAAGATCAGGAAGGAAAAGAAAGAGTAATTGCTTACGCAAGTAGGGGGCTAAGGAAAACCGAAAGGAATGATGAAAATTACAGTGCCTTCAAACTAGAACTATTAGCACTGATTTGGGCCGTAACAGAAAAATTTAAAGATTACCTGACTGCAACTCCGTGTGTTATCTATGCGGATAATAACCCCCTAGCACACCTCCAGACAGCGCGGTTAGGGGCGTTAGAACAGAGATGGATGGCCCGGCTGGAAAACTTCCAATATCGAATCAAATTCAGGAGTGGACGGTCTAATGTTAATGCCGATGCACTATCTCGACTGCCCGAAAGTCCGGAAGAAGAAGTAGAGGATCAATGGGAAGAAGTAGAAATCCCTATGTTCGGACCAGGACCAAGTAAACAACGGGTGGCTGTTATTAACCATACAGAAATCCTCATCTCTGCAGTAACTGATGACATTCTAAGTCAGCATGATATGGATTGGAAAAAGATTCAAGATGGAAGTCCAGTACTGCGACAACTCAAACAAATCATTTCTACAAGAAAAATTCCAAGCAGGACCGAACGACAAGGATTAGATCCTGAGCTCCTTCAATTACTAAGGCATAGGGATCGCGTTAGTTATGCCCAGGGGATTATGGTCCGCAGCACTATAGACCCAAGAACCCACCAGGCAGTGAATCAGATTATAGTGCCGCAACAACAGAAGTATCAGATATTACAAGCCTATCACGATCGTTCCGGGCATTTTGGAGTCAAGAAGACCGAGACAGCCATAAGAAAGAAATTCTTTTGGGTCGGCTTACGGTTGGACATAGAGAAATGGACAGAAAAGTGTTCTGCCTGTGTGGTGAGAAGAGACGTTCAGCCGGGGCAGAAAGCACCATTACATCCCATTTCTAGTCAACGCCCCTTGGACCTCATAGCCTTGGATCATGTCAAGTTAGGGCCTAGTAATCCCGGATATCAATATGCCCTCATGATTATCGATCATTACTCCAAATTTATTGTAACAGTTCCGGTCCGGGATATCACCGCCAAAACCACGGCAGAAGTCTTCTTGAAGAATTTTGTCCGACCATATGGGTATCCGGAACCCGTTTTAACGGATCATGGCCCCGCATTCGAATCGTTGCTGTTTACAGAATTGTGCAAAATCTATGGGTGTAGGAAACTTCGGACCACCCCATACCACCCACAAGGTAATGGGTTATGCGAGCGAGCAAACCAGACCCTATTGGAAATGATCCGGTCGATTCCGTTGCCCCAAAGACTAAACTGGCCTGTGTTGTTGCCAGAACTGACCTATCTGTATAATAATATGGAACAGGCATCTACTGGGTATACACCATACTATCTTTTGTTCGGAAGGCTGGGAAAACTACCAGCAGATCTTGAGTTAAATACGATCCCAGAAGATGCCCTCGTCCCACAAACCGAATGGGTGACGGAGCATAAACGTCGCATTGAGGAAGCTAAGGAAGCGGTAAAAAGGAAGATGGAAGAAGTACATCGAAGACAGGAGGATTATTACAACAGAGATGCGCTGGCTGAACCATTACAAGTCGGAGATAGGGTCTGGAAAAAGAACACTCAGCGTAAGAACAAATTGGATAATAAATGGGAACTCATACCATATATAGTAATTAACCTTCCCACTCCGGACACCGTTGTCTATGAGATAAAGAAGGAAGAAGGAATTGAAGGTAGAACGATAATGGTACATCGAAATCAGCTCAAGCTATGCGTATCCAAAGCAATGTCAGAGGGTGTACAAAGAGAAACCATTCCCACAATAAAAAGTTGGGAAGATGCAAACCGTTATCCTTTACGAGATCCAGTTGAATTATTACTATTTATGGGTGGGCCCTTTCCATCCAGTAGAGGAGTTGTAGATGCCCTACCGCCTGCAAGCACCCCAGTGAATGAGAACGTCATAGAACCCAAACCGGTTCAGGAAAATGAGGATGAGATCAATATGGAAATAAGCTCAAAAAGGCCGGTTAGAAGCACTAGGGGAGTCAAACCACTCCGGTTTAGACAATTGTAAGTCCACTCTAAGTATGCATGAGATATTGTATCACACTGATTTAAGTCATTAGTATACGCAGTAATTTAGGAAAATTGTAAGACATTTTGTAACTGTTCAGTGGAAAAGTAAGATGCATGAGGACAAGCATCATTTAAGTGGGATGAATGTGGTGCCCCACTGCCGTGAAGATGATAATTGTGCACCACGGTAGTAAATATAGTGGTATTGTTGTCACCCACTGGGCAGTGAATTTATTGTATCTAAATTTATTGTATTTATTGTATTGAATTTATTGTATCTAAAAATCTGTGCTGCATGAACAATAGTCTGGGGGGACCCGCACGTGGGGGATATGGAGAGAGACTGGCCTTGCACGAGAATAAAACTGTTGGGTCCCGGCGGAAGGATACGGGGACTCGGGGTAAGAAGGTTAAGTGGAGTGAGGACTGGTCGGTTGGCAGTTGAGCAACGGAAGAGAGAGGGACTGAGCTAACGAAGCGGGGGAAGCGCTGTAAGGCTACGGAGCTTGAGGGCAGGGTTTGGTCACCCTTCGCGATCAGCGACTCTCACCCGGTGTTTGGCACCAAGCAGCAGTAGCGATGTGAGCTCTCCCTCGGCAGCATAAGAGCGGGAAATCCACGCCGGCGGGACCCGGGACGCAAGCCTCCAGCGGCGGTGGTGAGGAGCTGAGCTGAGGCGGCTGGCAGTGATGCAGAGATCCGGAGGGAGAGGAGAGGAGCGGCCTGTTGGTGAGTGACGGCCAGGGAGGCGGAGCCATCTATAATAAAAAGAAACAAAGAGTCAGCCACAGCTGAGAGTATAGGAAAGGTACCTTAACTTTATTAATCCTACAACTCCACGCAGGCACACCACACAGAGAGTCAAGCTACCTGCAAATAGCAATAAGTGCACTTATTAAACAGACTGAAAAGTAGTAAAAGACACACTGCAGTGTAATTCAGCATTGATTCAACACGTTCATATAGTAGTCCGGAGGCAGCAATCGACACAACTAGTAAGCGTCGATAGGAGAGAAGATTGTATCGCAGTTAAGAGCTATCACATTTCCGTCAGGAATCAAGCCTCTGCTACCCTACTATGCTAACAACAAAGAGAGGGAGTCAGTGTAATGCGTCCTAAAGTCAGGAGAATGAACTGAATCCGTCAAGTTACATAGATGTGCATGTCCACCCAGTGAGAGAGGAATACCAGTGATTTGGTAATGGAGTGACTAATAAATACCTTCATTAAGGCACTCACAGTCATTTAGAGTAACAGGGCGTTTTACAGATCTCAACAGTAAATTCTGAACGAGAGACTATAGCTCGGACGGGAATTAATTGTGATAGATCCACTGAGGGACGTCACCCATATTAAAGTGGTAACTGTATTCGTCCATCGTTAAGGACAAGTTCAATTAACATGATAAAAGTAGTACCCAATTGAACTGCATTGTGAAGTCAGACTTGGGGAGTACCGGGGACATGATTCATGTACTAATCTTACAAAGTTGTAGTACGTACGTTTAACCAGCAATACTGGTCTGTTAGAGTTTTACCAAATGTTTTATGCTTGTATTCACTTATAACCGGCATGTTATTAGAGGAAGTTGGGTATCCATTTGTTTACAGGCGGAATTGACAGCACGGAGTAGTGTAATAAACACGGTTAATAACTGTAAAGTTAATTATTCTGTTGACAATGAAACCGTATTGTGATGGTTTATCGAATTAATACTTATTTAACTTACCAGGAATTTCTTAAGCACCATTGCTATATCAATAAATTGAAATTAATTCTAAGCAACTAAAGGCAACGGTTATTTCTTAGGAGTTGTCCGACACACCTCTCAGCAAAGTTCTATACTGCTAAAGGTCCAAGCGGCAGGAATAAAAAGGTAACTCCACCAATCATCATATCCGTCCAAACCCGATACTTACCTGGATCTATCACATTGTGGCGTCACGAACAGGATTCGTACAAGAGTCAGGGTTAGTCCCCGTGGAATCAAACGAAATGTCTCAAGGAGACGACCAGGCCCAATCAGGTGCAGGAGAAACATCTGACCGGGAAGGGCCCGCTATGCCCGCATCCGCCCCTATTACCATGCCATACTATTTTGGCGCACCTTGGCTCCTCACGTTTTTGGGAGATGATCCTTCCACAAGAGCAAAGGAATTTAGGGACTTCAAGGATCAAATTGAGGCTATGTTCCGGTTGTACCCGTTAAATGAATCTCAAAAGATTGAGATAGTCATAGGGCAATTGAAAGGCCTAGCGCGACGGTAAGTGAAGTCGTGGCCCGCTAGACAACGGAAAACTGCCAAAGAAATATTAGAGAAAATGGCTAACATGTATGATGCCAAGACACTGTCAGAACTAAAGACGCGTCTCTACGCCAGGAAGCAACAGCCCCGAGAGGGTTTACGTGAATTCGCTGTAGAATTACAAGAAGCGCTACAAGCCATTAAACTGTGCGAACCCACTGAACTTATACCGGAAGACGACACTCTTATAAATCAATTCATAGACAGAATTTATAGCGACCATACGAAGGGCCAACTAAAAATGTTGCGACGCCAAGAACCGACGTGCAGCTTCCAGGAGTTCAAGGAGCTGGCAATCAAGATTTTTGGGGATACGCCCCCGCTCAGACCATCTACTGTAACCTTGGAGGCAGTAGCACAAGGGAACCAGTCGACAGTTACAATTGATGCTCAAGACGTAATGAGAAGGCAGATAGCTGAATTAACCCAGGGAATGACGGAACTGTGTCGGGAGCTTAAAGCTTTGAAGGAAACGCCTAAGTCGCAAGGACAAGAATGGCAAGGAGAAAGGAGAACACGTTATGTCAATAGAAGAGACGCGGCCTGGACTTCTCGTCGACTATCAACAGATCGATTCGACGACCAAGGCAGGCCGATTTGCCGACGCTGTCAGGAGAGCAACGGGAGCCTTTAAACCCCGATATCCCGAGACCAGGGACCACCTCTCGGGAGAACCCTCCACAGTAGGTCCCGCACCTCGAGAGTGGTAGCCTCAGTATGTGGGTCCATGCCCATCGATAGAAATTAAGATCAATGGGGTTGCCATGACAGCGCTTTTAGATACAGGGTCTCAGGTTACCACTATCCAATGGAATGAGTTTGCTCGACACTGGGGAGAAGAGGATATGACCACACCCCCGCCGGCCTGGTTGAACTTGCTAGCCAGCAATGGCCAAGGAATTGAGTGCTGTGGGTATTGGGAAGTGGAAGTGGAAATCGGCCAAGCTCAACTACCAAGACAGGGCTGTCTCGTTACTACGGTGGATGATAAGAACTTTCCACCTGTCATCATTGGAATGAATATTCTTAGGAGTTGCCCTGAAGAATTAGTCACGATATTAAAAAAAGAATCATTCAATCGTACCTGCTTAGCAAAACGAACGTTACAACACGCCATTCGATTCCTCCAGTGCCAGCAACGGTTCGCACCTTCGAATGGGGAAATCGGCACTGTCAGAGTAGCTGAAAAGCGAACTATACTGTTACCGCCAAACTCGGAAAACATCGTGTGGTGTAAGACCAGAATAGAACCCAGAGGAAGAAACTACGAAGCCATAATCGAAAGGAATCAGAGAGGCTGGACTGATTACTTCACGGTGGCTAGAAGTGTAGTAACGGTAAACCAAGGCCGAGTGCCTATACGAGTCTTAAACCCTCATATTCACCCAATTAGATTATATCGGTATCAACCTATTCCACAGATTTTTGAAGTTACGCTCCAAGATATAGTTGGCGTGGATGGCCTGGGGCCCATTGTAGCTCAACAGAGCCTGGCAACAAGCAGCCCTACTGAAATAGAGGAAGACGGCCCCTGGTGTAAAGGAATAACTATTAGTGATCAAAATACCCCGGAAGAAGAAAAGGTGGGAGGCCTACATCTAGTAAAGAAGAATGAGAAAACCTTCAGTAAAAACCCATCAGATTTCGGGTACGTGGAGGGCATTCGACATCATATTCCGACAGGGAAGGCCGCTCCCGTCCGGGAACGCCATCGCCCTATCCCACCTGCGCTATATCAACCAGTGAAGAGGATGATAGAAGAAATGAAGGCGACTGGAGTGATTAGAGAAAGTCACAGTCCTTGGGCCGCACCCCTGGTACTGGTCAAGAAAAAGGATGGAAGTTTGCGTTTTTGCGTAGACTACAGGAAGTTAAATTCAGTCACACACCGAGATGCCTATCCCCTACCACGAATAGAGGAATCTTTAGCAGCCTTGCGGTCGGCTGCTTATTTTTCCACCCTGGATTTAACTAGTGGGTATTGGCAAGTATCGGTGGCCCCGGAGGACAGAGAAAAAACGGCCTTTACTTCCCCAATGGGACTATTTGAATTTGACAGGATGCCCTTTGGATTATGTAACGCTCCCGCCACCTTCCAGCGAGTAATGGAACACTGTTTGGGGTATCGTAACTTCGACATGATCCTTCTTTACCTCAACGATATTATCGTCTTCTCCAAAAATTATCAAGAGCATTTACAGCATCTGGATGAAGTTTTCGGTCGACTCGCCAATTATGGATTTAAACTGAAGCCATCTAAGTGCTATTTACTCAAGTCCAAGGTACAATACTTAGGCCATATTGTCAGCGCCAAGGGGGTGGAGCCTTACCCCGAAAAAGTAAGAGCGGTAAGAGACTGGCCTATCCCTACAACGATCCGAGATGTAAGACGCTTCTTGGGATTCGTAGGCTATTATAGAAGGTTTATAGCCAATTTTGCGAAAATTGCCGCTCCACTACACGAACTGTTGAGAAACTTTTCAGGAAATGAAATAAGGAGGAATACCATCATCAAGTGGACGAATTGCCAGGATGAAGCATTTGAGCCCCACTCCTAGCTTATCCCAACTATGAGATTCCATTTAAAGTGTATATCGATGCAAGTACTCAAGGTTTGGGCGTGGTCTTGGCGCAAGATCAGGAAGGAAAAGAAAGAGTAATTGCTTACGCAAGTAGGGGGCTAAGAAAAACCGAAAGGAATGATGAAAATTACAGTGCCTTCAAACTAGAACTATTAGCACTGATTTGGGCCGTAACAGAAAAATTTTAAGATTACCTGACTGCAACTCCGTGTGTTATCTATGCGGATAATAACCCCCTAGCACACCTCCAGACAGCGCGGTTAGGGGCGTTAGAACAGAGATGGATGGCCCGGCTGGAAAACTTCCAATATCGAATCAAATTCAGGAGTGGACGGTCTAATGTTAATGCCGATGCACTATCTCGACTGCCCGAAAGTCCGGAAGAAGAAGTAGAGGATCAATGGGAAGAAGTAGAAATCCCTATGTTCGGACCAGGACCAAGTAAACAACGGGTGGCTGTTATTAACCATACAGAAATCCTCATCTCTGCAGTAACTGATGACATTCTAAGTCAGCATGATATGGATTGGAAAAAGATTCAAGATGGAAGTCCAGTACTGCGACAACTCAAACAAATCATTTCTACAAGAAAAATTCCAAGCAGGACCGAATGACAAGGATTAGATCCTGAGCTCCTTCAGTTACTAAGGCATAGGGATCGCGTTAGTTATGCCCAGGGGATTATGGTCCGCAGCACTATCGACCCAAGAACCCACCAGGCTGTGAATCAGATTATAGTGCCGCAACAACAGAAGGATCAGATATTACAAGCCTATCACGACCGTTCCGGGCATTTTGGAGTCAAGAAGACCGAGACAGCCATAAGAAAGAAATTCTTTTGGGTCGGCTTACGGTTGGACATAGAGAAATGGACAGAAAAGTGTTCTGCCTGTGTGGTGAGAAGAGACGTTCAGCCGGGGCAGAAAGCACCATTACATCCCATTTCTAGTCAACGCCCCTTGGACCTCATAGCCTTGGATCATGTCAAGTTAGGGCCTAGTAATCCCGGATATCAATATGCCCTCATGATTATCGATCATTACTCCAAATTTATTGTAACAGTTCCGGTCCGGGATATCACCGCCAAAACCACGGCAGAAGTCTTCTTGAAGAATTTTGTCCGACCATATGGGTATCCGGAACGCGTTTTAACGGATCATGGCCCCGCGTTCGAATCGTTGCTGTTTACAGAATTGTGCAAAATCTATGGGTGTAGGAAACTTCGGACCACCCCATACCACCCACAAGGTAATGGGTTATGCGAGCGAGCAAACCAGACCCTATTGGAAATGATCCGGTCGATTCCGTTGCCCCAAAGACTAAACTGGCCTGTGTTGTTGCCAGAACTGACCTATCTGTATAATAATATGGAACAGGCATCTACTGGGTATACACCATACTATCTTTTGTTCGGAAGGCTGGGAAAACTACCCGCAGATCTTGAGTTAAATACGATCCCGGAAGATGCCCTCGTCCCACAAACCGAATGGGTGACGGAGCATAAACGTCGCATTGAGGAAGCTAAGGAAGCGGTAAAAAGGAAGATGGAAGAAGTACATCGAAGACAGGAGGATTATTACAACAGAGATGCGCTGGCTGAACCATTACAAGTCGGAGATAGGGTCTGGAAAAAGAACACTCAGCGTAAGAACAAATTGGATAATAAATGGGAACTCATACCATATATAGTAATTAACCTTCCCACTCCGGACACCGTTGTCTATGAGATAAAGAAGGAAGAAGGAATTGAAGGTAGAACGATAATGGTACATCGAAATCAGCTCAAGCTATGCGTATCCAAAGCAATGTCAGAGGGTGTACAAAGAGAAACCATTCCCGCAATAAAAAGTTGGGAAGATGCAAACCGTTATCCTTTACGAGATCCAGTTGAATTATTACTATTTATGGGTGGGCCCTTTCCATCCAGTAGAGGAGTTGTAGATGCCCTACCGCCTGCAAGCACCCCAGTGAATGAGAACGTCATAGAACCCAAACCGGTTCAGGAAAATGAGGATGAGATCAATATGGAAATAAGCTCAAAAAGGCCGGTTAGAAGCACTAGGGGAGTCAAACCACTCCGGTTTAGACAATTGTAAGTCCACTCTAAGTATGCATGAGATATTGTATCACACTGATTTAAGTCATTAGTATACGCAGTAATTTAGGAAAATTGTAAGACATTTTGTAACTGTTCGGTGGAAAAGTAAGATGCATGAGGACAAGCATCATTTAAGTGGGATGAATGTGGTGCCCCACTGCCGTGAAGATGATAATTGTGCACCACGGTAGTAAATATAGTGGTATTGTTGTCACCCACTGGGCAGTGAATTTATTGTATCTAAATTTATTGTATTTATTGTATTGAATTTATTGTATCTAAAAATCTGTGCTGCATGAACAATAGTCTGGGGGGACCCGCACGTGGGGGATATGGACAGAGACTGGCCTTGCACGAGAATAAAACTGTTGGGTCCCGGCGGAAGGATACGGGGACTCGGGGTAAGAAGGTTAAGTGGAGTGAGGACTGGTCGGTTGGCAGTTGAGCAACGGAAGAGAGAGGGACTGAGCTAACGAAGCGGGGGAAGCGCTGTAAGGCTACGGAGCTTGAGGGCAGGGTTTGGTCACCCTTCGCGATCAGCGACTCTCACCCGGTGTTTGGCACCCAGCAGCAGTAGCGATGTGAGCTCTCCCTCGGCAGCATAAGAGCGGGAAATCCACGCCGGCGGGACCCGGGACGCAAGCCTCCAGCGGCGGTGGTGAGGAGCTGAGCTGAGGCGGCTGGCAGTGATGCAGAGATCCGGAGGGAGAGGAGAGGAGCGGCCTGTTGGTGAGTGATGACCAGGGAGGCGGAGCCATCTATAATAAAAAGAAACAAAGAGTCAGCCACAGCTGAGAGTATAGGAAAGGTACCTTAACTTTATTAATCCTACAACTCCACGCAGGCACACCACACAGAGAGTCAAGCTACCTGCAAATAGCAATAAGTGCACTTATTAAATAGACTGAAAAGTAGTAAAAGACACACTGCAGTGTAATTCAGCATTGATTCAACACGTTCATATAGTAGTCCGGAGGCAGCAATCGACACAACTAGTAAGCGTCGATAGGAGAGAAGATTGTATCGCAGATAAGAGCTATCACATTTCCGTCAGGAATCAAGCCTCTGCTACCCTACTATGCTAACAACAAAGAGAGGGAGTCA
Source organism: Pseudophryne corroboree (assembly GCF_028390025.1). Classification (NCBI taxonomy): domain Eukaryota; kingdom Metazoa; phylum Chordata; class Amphibia; order Anura; family Myobatrachidae; genus Pseudophryne; species Pseudophryne corroboree. The sequence goes on along the minus strand of NW_026967560.1, from coordinate 45,308 downwards.
GTGTAATGCGTCCTAAAGTCAGGAGAATGAACTGAATCCGTCAAGTTACATAGATGTGCATGTCCACCCAGTGAGAGAGGAATACCAGTGACTTGGTAATGGAGTGACTAATAAATACCTTCATTAAGGCACTCACAGTCATTTAGAGTAACAGGGCGTTTTACAGATCTCAACAGTAAATTCTGAACGAGAGACTATAGCTCGGACGGGAATTAATTGTGATAGATCCACTGAGGGACGTCACCCATATTAAAGTGGTAACTGTATTCGTCCATCGTTAAGGACAAGTTCAATTAACATGATAAAAGTAGTACCCAATTGAACTGCATTGTGAAGTCAGACTTGGGGAGTACCGGGGACGTGATTCATGTACTAATCTTACAAAGTTGTAGTACGTACATTTAACCAGCAATACTGGTCTGTTAGAGTTTTACCAAATGTTTTATGCTTGTATTCACTTATAACCGGCATGTTATTAGAGGAAGTTGGGCATCCATTTGTTTACAGGCGGAATTGACAGCACGGAGTAGTGTAATAAACACGGTTAATAACTGTAAAGTTAATTATTCTGTTGACAATGAAACCGTATTGTGATGGTTTATCGAATTAATACTTATTTAACTTACCAGGAATTTCTTAAACACCATTGCTATATCAATAAATTGAAATTAATTCTAAGCAACTAAAGGCAACGGTTATTTCTTAGGAGTTGTCCGACACACCTCTCAGCAAAGTTCTTTACTGCTAAAGGTCCAAGCGGCAGGAATAAAAAGGTAACTCCACCAATCATCATATCCGTCCAAACCCGATACTTACCTGGATCTATCACATTGTGGCGTCACGAACAGGATTCGTACAAGAGTCAGGGTTAGTCCCCGTGGAATCAAACGAAATGTCTCAAGGAGACGACCAGGCCCAATCAGGTGCAGGAGAAACATCTGACCGGGAAGGGCCCGCTATGCCCGCATCCGCCCCTATTACCATGCCATACTATTTTGGCGCACCTTGGCTCCTCACGTTTTTGGGAGATGATCCTTCCACAAGAGCAAAGGAATTTAGGGACTTCAAGGATCAAATTGAGGCTATGTTCCGGTTGTACCCGTTAAATGAATCTCAAAAGATTGAGATAGTCATAGGGCAATTGAAAGGCCTAGCGCGACGGTAAGTGAAGTCGTGGCCCGCTAGACAACGGAAAACTGCCAAAGAAATATTAGAGAAAATGGCTAACATGTATGATGCCAAGACACTGTCAGAACTAAAGACGCGTCTCTACGCCAGGAAGCAACAGCCCCGAGAGGGTTTACGTGAATTCGCTGTAGAATTACAAGAAGCGCTACAAGCCATTAAACTGTGCGAACCCACTGAACTTATACCGGAAGACGACACTCTTATAAATCAATTCATAGACAGAATTTATAGCGACCATACGAAGGGCCAACTAAAAATGTTGCGACGCCAAGAACCGACGTGCAGCTTCCAGGAGTTCAAGGAGCTGGCAATCAAGATTTTTGGGGATACGCCCCCGCTCAGACCATCTACTGTAACCTTGGAGGCAGTAGCACAAGGGAACCAGTCGACAGTTACAATTTATGCTCAAGACGTAATGAGAAGGCAGATAGCTGAATTAACCCAGGGAATGACGGAACTGTGTCGGGAGCTTAAAGCTTTGAAGGAAACGCCTAAGTCGCAAGGACAAGAATGGCAAGGAGAAAGGAGAACACGTTATGTCAATAGAAGAGACGCGGCCTGGACTTCTCGTCGACTATCAACAGATCGATTCGACGACCATGGCAGGCCGATTTGCCGACGCTGTCAGGAGAGTGGAAAGCAATTGTCAGCAACGGGAGCCTTTAAACCCCGATATCCCGAGGCCAGGGACCACCCCTCGGGAGAACCCTCCACAGTAGGTCCCGCACCTCGAGAGTGGTAGCCTCAGTATGTGGGTCCATGCCCATCGATAGAAATTAAGATCAATGGGGTTGCCATGACAGCGCTTTTAGATACAGGGTCTCAGGTTACCACTATCCAATGGAATGAGTTTGCTCGACACTGGGGAGAAGAGGATATGACCACACCACCGCCGGCCTGGTTGAACTTGCTAGCCAGCAATGGCCAAGGAATTGAGTGCTGTGGGTATTGGGAAGTGGAAGTGGAAATCGGCCAAGCTCAACTACCAAGACAGGGCTGTCTCGTTACTACGGTGGATGATAAGAACTTTCCACCTGTCATCATTGGAATGAATATTCTTAGGAGTTGCCCTGAAGAATTAGTCACGATATTTAAAAAAGAATCATTCAATCGTACCTGCTTAGCAAAACGAACGTTACAACACGCCATTCGATTCCTCCAGTGCCAGCAACGGTTCGCACCTTCGAATGGGGAAATCGGCACTGTCAGAGTAGCTGAAAAGCGAACTATACTGTTACCGCCAAACTCGGAAAACATTGTGTGGTGTAAGACCAGAATAGGACCCAGAGGAAGAAACTACGAAGCCATAATCGAAAGGAATCAGAGAGGCTGGACTGATTACTTCACGGTGGCTAGAAGTGTAGTAACGGTAAACCAAGGCCGAGTGCCTATACGAGTCTTAAACCCTCATAATCACCCAATTAGATTATATCGGTATCAACCTATTGCACAGATTTTTGAAGTTACGTTCCAAGATATAGTTGGCGTGGATGGCCTGGGGCCCATTGTAGCTCAACAGAGCCTGGCAACAAGCAGCCCTACTGAAATAGAGGAAGACGGCCCCTGGTGTAAAGGAATAACTATTAGTGATCAAAATACCCCGGAAGAAGAAAAGGTGGGAGGCCTACATCTAGTAAAGAAGAATGAGAAAACCTTCAGTAAAAACCCATCAGATTTCGGGTACGTGGAGGGCATTCGACATCATATTCCGACAGGGAAGGCCGCTCCCGTCCGGGAACGCCATCGCCCTATCCCACCTGCGCTATATCAACCAGTGAAGAGGATGATAGAAGAAATGAAGGCGACTGGAGTGATTAGAGAAAGTCACAGTCCTTGGGCCGCACCCCTGGTACTGGTCAAGAAAAAGGATGGAAGTTTGCATTTTTGCGTAGACTACAGGAAGTTAAATTCAGTCACACACCGAGATGCCTATCCCCTACCACGAATAGAGGAATCTTTAGCAGCCTTGCGGTCGGCTGCTTATTTTTCCACCCTGGATTTAACTAGTGGGTATTGGCAAGTATCGGTGGCCCCGGAGGACAGAGAAAAAACGGCCTTTACTACCCCAATGGGACTATTTGAATTTGACAGGATGCCCTTTGGATTATGTAACGCTCCCGCCACCTTCCAGCGAGTAATGGAACACTGTTTGGGGTATCGTAACTTCAACATGATCCTTCTTTACCTCGACGATATTATCGTCTTCTCCAAAAATTATCAAGAGCATTTACAGCATCTGGATGAAGTTTTCGGTCGACTCGCCAATTATGGGTTTAAACTGAAGCCATCTAAGTGCTATTTACTCAAGTCCAAGGTACAATACTTAGGCCATATTGTCAGCGCCAAGGGGGTGGAGCCTTACCCCGAAAAAGTAAGAGCGGTAAGAGACTGGCCTATCCCTACAACGATCCGAGATGTAAGATGCTTCTTGGGATTCGTAGGCTATTATAGAAGGTTTATAGCCAATTTTGCGAAAATTGCCGCTCCACTACACGAACTGTTGAGAAACGATTCAGGAAATGAAATAAGGAGGAATACCATCATCAAGTGGACGAATCGCCAGGATGAAGCATTTGAGCCCCACTCCTAGCTTATCCCAACTATGAGATTCCATTTAAAGTGTATACCGATGCAAGTACTCAAGGTTTGGGCGTGGTCTTGGCGCAAGATCAGGAAGCAAAAGAAAGAGTAATTGCTTACGCAAGTAGGGGGCTAAGAAAAACCGAAAGGAATGATGAAAATTACAGTGCCTTCAAACTAGAACTATTAGCACTGATTTGGGCCGTAACAGAAAAATTTTAAGATTACCTGACTGCAACTCCGTGTGTTATCTATGCGGATAATAACCCCCTAGCACACCTCCAGACAGCGCGGTTAGGGGCGTTAGAACAGAGATGGATGGCCCGGCTGGAAAACTTCCAATATCGAATCAAATTCAGGAGTGGACGGTCTAATGTTAATGCCGATGCACTATCTCGACTGCCCGAAAGTCCGGAAGAAGAAGTAGAGGATCAATGGGAAGAAGTAGAAATCCCTATGTTCGGACCAGGACCAAGTAAACAACGGGTGGCTGTTATTAACCATACAGAAATCCTCATCTCTGCAGTAACTGATGACATTCTAAGTCAGCATGATATGGATTGGAAAAAGATTCAAGATGGAAGTCCAGTACTGCGACAACTCAAACAAATCATTTCTACAAGAAAAATTCCAAGCAGGACCGAACGACAAGGATTAGATCCTGAGCTCCTTCAGTTACTAAGGCATAGGGATCGCGTTAGTTATGCCCAGGGGATTATGGTCTGCAGCACTATAGACCCAAGAACCCACCAGGCTGTGAATCAGATTATAGTGCCGCAACAGCAGAAGGATCAGATATTACAAGCCTATCACGACCGTTCCGGGCATTTTGGAGTCAAGAAGACTGAGACAGCCATAAGAAAGAAATTCTTTTGGGTCGGCTTACGGTTGGACATAGAGAAATGGACAGAAAAGTGTTCTGCCTGTGTGGTGAGAAGAGACGTTCAGCCGGGGCAGAAAGCACCATTACATCCCATTTCTAGTCAACGCCCCTTGGACCTCATAGCCTTGGATCATGTCAAGTTAGGGCCTAGTAATCCCGGATATCAATATGCCCTCATGATTATCGATCATTACTCCAAATTTATTGTAACAGTACCGGTCCGGGATATCACCGCCAAAACCACGGCAGAAGTCTTCTTGAAGAATTTTGTCCGACCATATGGGTATCCGGAACGCGTTTTAACAGATCATGGCCCCGCGTTCGAATCGTTGCTGTTTACAGAATTGTGCAAAATCTATGGGTGTAGTAAACTTCGGACCACCCCATACCACCCACAAGGTAATGGGTTATGCGAGCGAGCAAACCAGACCCTATTGGAAATGATCCGGTCGATTCCGTTGCCCCAAAGACTAAACTGGCCTGTGTTGTTGCCAGAACTGACCTATCTGTATAATAATATGGAACAGGCATCTACTGGGTATACACCATACTATCTTTTGTTCGGAAGGCTGGGAAAACTACCCGCAGATCTTGAGTTAAATACGATCCCGGAAGATGCCCTCGTCCCACAAACCGAATGGGTGACGGAGCATAAACGTCGCATTGAGGAAGCTAAGGAAGCGGTAAAAAGGAAGATGGAAGAAGTACATCGAAGACAGGAGGATTATTACAACAGAGATGCGCTGGCTGAACCATTACAAGTCGGAGATAGGGTCTGGAAAAAGAACACTCAGCGTAAGAACAAATTGGATAATAAATGGGAACTCATACCATATATAGTAATTAACCTTCCCACTCCGGACACCGTTGTCTATGAGATAAAGAAGGAAGAAGGAATTGAAGGTAGAACGATAATGGTACATCGAAATCAGCTCAAGCTATGCGTATCCAAAGCAATGTCAGAGGGTGTACAAAGAGAAACCATTCCCGCAATAAAAAGTTGGGAAGATGCAAACCGTTATCCTTTACGAGATCCAGTTGAATTATTACTATTTATGGGTGGGCCCTTTCCATCCAGTAGAGGAGTTGTAGATGCCCTACCGCCTGCAAGCACCCCAGTGAATGAGAACGTCATAGAACCCAAACCGGTTCAGGAAAATGAGGATGAGATCAATATGGAAATAAGCTCAAAAAGGCCGGTTAGAAGCACTAGGGGAGTCAAACCACTCCGGTTTAGACAATTGTAAGTCCACTCTAAGTATGCATGAGATATTGTATCACACTGATTTAAGTCATTAGTATACGCAGTAATTTAGGAAAATTGTAAGACATTTTGTAACTGTTCGGTGGAAAAGTAAGATGCATGAGGACAAGCATCATTTAAGTGGGATGAATGTGGTGCCCCACTGCCGTGAAGATGATAATTGTGCACCACAGTAGTAAATATAGTGGTATTGTTGTCACCCACTGGGCAGTGAATTTATTGTATCTAAATTTATTGTATTTATTGTATTGAATTTATTGTATCTAAAAATCTGTGCTGCATGAACAATAGTCTGGGGGGACCCGCACATGGGGGATATGGAGAGAGACTGGCCTTGCACGAGAATAAAACTGTTGGGTCCCGGCGGAAGGATACGGGGACTCGGGGTAAGAAGGTTAAGTGGAGTGAGGACTGGTCGGTTGGCAGTTGAGCAACGGAAGAGAGAGGGACTGAGCTAACGAAGCGGGGGAAGCGCTGTAAGGCTACGGAGCTTGAGGGCAGGGTTTGGTCACCCTTCGCGATCAGCGACTCTCACCCGGTGTTTGGCACCCAGCAGCAGTAGCGATGTGAGCTCTCCCTCGGCAGCATAAGAGCGGGAAATCCACGCCGGCGGGACCCGGGACGCAAGCCTCCAGCGGCGGTGGTGAGGAGCTGAGCTGAGGCGGCTGGCAGTGATGCAGAGATCCGGAGGGAGAGGAGAGGAGCGGCCTGTTGGTGAGTGACGGCCAGGGAGGCGGAGCCATCTATAATAAAAAGAAACAAAGAGTCAGCCACAGCTGAGAGTATAGGAAAGGTACCTTAACTTTATTAATCCTACAACTCCACGCCGGCACACCACACAGAGAGTTAAGCTACCTGCAAATAGCAATAAGTGCACTTATTAAACAGACTGAAAAGTAGTAAAAGACACACTGCAGTGTAATTCAGCATTGATTCAACACGTTCATATAGTAGTCCGGAGACAGCAATCGACACAACTAGTAAGCGTCGATAGGAGAGAAGATTGTATCGCAGTTAAGAGCTATCACATTTCCGTCAGGAATCAAGCCTCTGCTACCCTACTATGCTAACAACAAAGAGAGGGAGTCAGTGTAATGCGTCCTAAAGTCAGGAGAATGAACTGAATCCGTCAAGTTACATAGATGTGCATGTCCACCCAGTGAGAGAGGAATACCAGTGACTTGGTAATGGAGTGACTAATAAATACCTTCATTAAGGTACTCACAGTCATTTAGAGTAACAGGGCGTTTTACAGATCTCAACAGTAAATTCTGAACGAGAGACTATAGCTCGGACGGGAATTAATTGTGATAGATCCACTGAGGGACGTCACCCATATTAAAGTGGTAACTGTATTCGTCCATCGTTAAGGACAAGTTCAATTAACATGATAAAAGTAGTACCCAATTGAACTGCATTGTGAAGTCAGACTTGGGGAGTACCGGGGACGTGATTCATGTACTAATCTTACAAAGTTGTAGTACGTACGTTTAACCAGCAATACTGGTCTGTTAGAGTTTTACCAAATGTTTTATGCTTGTATTCACTTATAACCGGCATGTTATTAGAGGAAGTTGGGCATCCATTTGTTTACAGGCGGAATTGACAGCACGGAGTAGTGTAATAAACACGGTTAATAACTGTAAAGTTAATTATTCTGTTGACAATGAAACCGTATTGTGATGGTTTATCGAATTAATACTTATTTAACTTACCAGGAATTTCTTAAACACCATTGCTATATCAATAAATTGAAATTAATTCTAAGCAACTAAAGGCAACGGTTATTTCTTAGGAGTTGTCCGACACACCTCTCAGCAAAGTTCTATACTGCTAAAGGTCCAAGCGGCAGGAATAAAAAGGTAACTCCACCAATCATCATATCCGTCCAAACCCGATACTTACCTGGATCTATCACATTGTGGCGTCACGAACAGGATTCGTACAAGAGTCAGGGTTAGTCCCCGTGGAATCAAACGAAATGTCTCAAGGAGACGACCAGGCCCAATCAGGTGCAGGAGAAACATCTGACCGGGAAGGGCCCGCTATGTCCGCATCCGCCCCTATTACCATGCCATACTATTTTGGCGCACATTGGCTCCTCACGTTTTTGGGAGATGATCCTTCCACAAGAGCAAAGGAATTTAGGGACTTCAAGGATCAAATTGAGGCTATGTTCCGGTTGTACCCGTTAAATGAATCTCAAAAGATTGAGATAGTCATAGGGCAATTGAAAGGCCTAGCGCGACGGTAAGTGAAGTCGTGGCCCGCTAGACAACGGAAAACTGCCAAAGAAATATTAGAGAAAATGGCTAACATGTATGATGCCAAGACACTGTCAGAACTAAAGACGCGTCTCTACGCCAGGAAGCAAAAGCCCCGAGAGGGTTTACGTGAATTCGCTGTAGAATTACAAGAAGCGCTACAAGCCATTAAACTGTGCGAACCCACTGAACTTATACCGGAAGACGACACTCTTATAAATCAATTCATAGACAGAATTTATAGCGACCATACGAAGGGCCAACTAAAAATGTTGCGACGCCAAGAACCGACGTGCAGCTTCCAGGAGTTCAAGGAGCTGGCAATCAAGATTTTTGGGGATACGCCCCCGCTCAGACCATCTACTGTAACCTTGGAGGCAGTAGCACAAGGGAACCAGTCGACAGTTACAATTTATGCTCAAGACGTAATGAGAAGGCAGATAGCTGAATTAACCCAGGGAATGACGGAACTGTGTCGGGAGCTTAAAGCTTTGAAGGAAACGCCTAAGTCGCAAGGACAAGAATGGCAAGGAGAAAGGAGAACACGTTATGTCAATAGAAGAGACGCGGCCTGGACTTCTCGTCGACTATCAACAGATCGATTCGACGACCAAGGCAGGCCGATTTGCCGACGCTGTCAGGAGAGTGGAACGCAATTGTCAGCAACGGGAGCCTTTAAACCCCGATATCCCGAGGCCAGGGACCACCCCTCGGGAGAACCCTCCACAGTAGGTCCCGCACCTCGAGAGTGGTAGCCTCAGTATGTGGGTCCATGCCCATCGATAGAAATTAAGATCAATGGGGTTGCCATGACAGCGCTTTTAGATACAGGGTCTCAGGTTACCACTATCCAATGGAATGAGTTTGCTCGACACTGGGGAGAAGAGGATATGACCACACCACCGCCGGCCTGGTTGAACTTGCTAGCCAGCAATGGCCAAGGAATTGAGTGCTGTGGGTATTGGGAAGTGGAAGTGGAAATCGGCCAAGCTCAACTACCAAGACAGGGCTGTCTCGTTACTACGGTGGATGATAAGAACTTTCCACCTGTCATCATTGGAATGAATATTCTTAGGAGTTGCCCTGAAGAATTAGTCACGATATTAAAAAAAGAATCATTCAATCGTACCTGCTTAACAAAACGAACGTTACAACACGCCATTCGATTCCTCCAGTGCCAGCAACGGTTCGCACCTTCGAATGGGGAAATCGGCACTGTCAGAGTAGCTGAAAAGCGAACTATACTGTTACCGCCAAACTCGGAAAACATCGTGTGGTGTAAGACCAGAATAGGACCCAGAGGAAGAAACTACGAAGCCATAATCGAAAGGAATCAGAGAGGCTGGACTTATTACTTCACGGTGGCTAGAAGTGTAGTAACGGTAAACCAAGGCCGAGTGCCTATACGAGTCTTAAACCCTCATAATCACCCAATTAGATTATATCGGTATCAACCTATTGCACAGATTTTTGAAGTTACGTTCCAAGATATAGTTGGCGTGGATGGCCTGGGGCCCATTGTAGCTCAACAGAGCCTGGCAACAAGCAGCCCTACTGAAATAGAGGAAGACGGCCCCTGGTGTAAAGGAATAACTATTAGTGATCAAAATACCCCGGAAGAAGAAAAGGTGGGAGGCCTACATCTAGTAAAGAAGAATGAGAAAACCTTCAGTAAAAACCCATCAGATTTCGGGTACGTGGAGGGCAGGGCCGGTGCAAGGTTTCTCGGCACCCTAGGCAAAATTTCTGCCTACACCCCCCCCCCCCCCCGCCCCCCGTCCTCCCGACCCTCCCCTTCCCCTGTTGCTTGGACAGTGGAGTGATCACGTTATCTAGAGGCTGTGTTAACGGTATGTTGATCCTCCTGAAGCAGCCAAATAACAGCAAAAGAAAACATGACAAATATTATATTAAATGCACACAAGTTAAAAAGCATCCAGCCCCACATCCATATATAGTATAACACCACAGTCTGTAGTTTTATACAGTATTATAGATAGGCATTAGGGTTGTAACTAGAACTTTGTGGCAGTGACGTGCGGTGAGGTCATTGGCTATATATATATATATATATATAGTGTTCATTCTAGCACCCTGCACCTTTCAAATACTGTGCAGTTCCTCTTTCCTGCCCGGGGTGTCGCTCTCTGCTGTGGTGCTTCTCCGCACACTCTGATCTGTTACTCAGTGCTGTGATACAGACCTGTGTGTGCTGAGAAACACCAGAGCAGAGAGTGACACCCCAGGCAGGAAAGGGGAACTGCATGGATTTTGAAAGGTGCAGGGTGCTAGAATGAATAATATATATATATATATATATATATATATATATATACACACACACATACATATACAGTGGTCGAAGTAGACATTTTGAAGTGGGGGTATGGAAAAGTGAAGGTTGCAATTATGCGCGCGCCTCCGGGAGAGGGGGTGTGGCCACTCAAATGGGGGCGTGTCCTTCAGTGTATTAGGACCCCTTATACTATCTAGAAATTCTTATACTATCTAGAAATTCACATTACAGCACACGGAATGAGCCGAAATTCACACTACAGCACATGGAATGAGCCAAAATTCACACTACAGCACATGGTATGAGCCAAAATTCATATTTTACCACACAGTATGAGCCGAAATTCACATTACAGCACACCGTATGAGCCGAAATTCATATTACAGCACACCGTATGAGCCGAAATTCACATTACAGCACACCGTATGATCCGAAATTCATATTTTACCACACAGTATGAGCCGAAATTCACATTACAGCACACGGTATGAGCCGAAATTCACATTACAGCACACGGTATGAGCCGAAATTCACATTATAGCACACGGTATGAGCCGAAATTCACATTACAGCACACGGTATGAGCCGAAATTCACATTACAGCACACAGTATGAGCCAAAATTCATATTTTACTACACAGTATGAGCCGAAATTCACATTACAGCACACGGTATGAGCCGAAATTCACGTTACAGAACACGCTATGACCCAAAATTTCAGATTTTACCACACTGTATGAGCCGAAATTCACATTATAGCACACGGTATGACCCGAAATTCACATTACAGCATACTGTATGAGCCAAAATTCTGATTTTACCATATGGTATGAGACGAAATTCACATTATAGCAAACGGTATGACCCACAATTCAGGGACAGGGAGAGAGAGTGACAGCAAGGACTGAGAGAGTGACAGCAGGGACTGAGAGCGTGACAGCAGGGACATTAGGTAACATTACCTGATATGTGCAGCGGAGGTGCGGAAGGGACTGTGGTTGTTGGTGGCGTATGAGCCCATGGTCTGCGGGGGATGCGGCGGTACTAAGCTGTCCTTCTTCGCTGCGGCGTTGATGTCCCTCTGACCACCGCCAGTTGTGGTCTGCGGTGGTCAGCTTTCAATGGCGGTGCAGCGTGCAGAAGTGAGCGCTGGTCAGCGGTGGAAGGCGGGCAGCTGTGATATAAATATATAATTTTTTTACATTTATTTTATTTATTTTTCCCTGTCCCTGCGTCCAAGTGATCTGGGGGTGTGCTGCAGTCCAAGTGATCTTGCCCAGATCACTTGGCCTGCAGCTCACCCCCAGATCACTTGGACTGCAGCTCACCCCCAGATCACAAGGCGGGGAGCTGCAGTCCAAGTGATCTGGGGGTGAGCTGCCCAGACACTTGCCACCAAGCACAACTCCCCCACCCCTCGCCTTAGTGGTCCTGGTTCCTCAGTCCCGGAGGAAGCAGATGCTGCCGGAGATGCTGAGGGCACGGAAATAGAGGTAACAGCGCTGCCTGTTGTCTCCGGAGCTGCCGCTGCTGTAGGCAACTCCAACATCGGGAGGTGCGGGGCGGCAGGGAGGGAGGGGATAGGGAGACGTGGAGTGGGAGGGAGGGGATAGGGAGACGCAGGGCGGCAGGGAGGGAGGGGATAGGGAGACGTGGGGTGGGAGGGAGGGGATAGGGAGACGCGGGGTGGAAGGGAGGGGATAGGGAGATGCGGGGTGGGAGGGAGGAGATAGGGAGATGCGGGGTGGGAGGGAGGAGATAGGGAGACGCAGGGCGGCAGGGAGGGAGGGGATAGCGAGACGTGGGGCGGCAGGGAGGGGATAGTGAGACGCGGGGTGCGAGGGAGGGAGGGGATAGGGAGACGCGGGGCGGCAGGGAGTGAGGGGATAGGGAGGCGCGGGGCAGCAGGGAGAGAGGCGCGGGGAGGGAGGGGATAGCGAGACGCGGGGCGGCAGTGAGGGGACAGTGAGACGCGGGTGGGAGGGAGAGGATAGGGAGACGCGGGGCGGCAGGGAGGGAGGGGATAGGGAGACGTGGGGTGGGAGGGAGGGGATAGGGAGACGTGGGGTGGGAGGGAGGGGATAGCGAGACGCGGGGCGGCAGTGAGGGGATAGTGAGACACAGGTGGGAGGGAGAGGAAAGGGAGACGCGGGGCGGCAGGGAGGGAGGGGATAGGGAGACGCGGGGTGGAAGGGAGGGGATAGGGAGATGCGGGGTGGGAGGGAGGAGATAGGGAGGCGCGGGGCGGCAGGGAGGGAGGGGATAGCGAGACGCGGGGCGGCAGTGAGGGGATAGTGAGACGCGGGGAGGGAGGGGATAGGGAGACGTGGGGTGGGAGGGAGGGGATAGGGAGACGTGGGGTGGGAGGGAGGGGATAGCGAGACGCGGGGCGGCAGTGAGGGGATAGTGAGACGCAGGTGGGAGGGAGAGGATAGGGAGACGCGGGGCGGCAGGGAGGGAGGGGATAGGGAGACGCGGGGTGGAAGGGAGGGGATAGGGAGATGCGGGGTGGGAGGGAGGAGATAGGGAGGCGCGGGGCGGCAGGGAGGGAGGGGATAGCGAGACGCGGGGCGGCAGTGAGAGGATAGCGAGACGCGGGGCGACAGTGAGGGGATAGTGAGACGCGGGTGGGAGGGAGAGGATAGGGAGACGCGGGGTGGCAGGGAGGGAGGGGATAGGGAGACGTGGGGTGGAAGGGAGGGGATAGGGAGATGCGGGGTGGGAGGGAGGAGATAGGGAGGCGCGGGGCGGCAGGGAGGGAGGGGATAGCGAGACGCGGGGCGGCAGTTAGGGGATAGTGAGACGCTGGGTGGGAGAGAGAGGATAGGGAGACGCGGGGCGGCAGGGAGGGGATAGGGAGGCGCGGGGCGGCGGGGAGGGAGGGGATAGAGAGACTTCTCTTGTCTTTCAGATGTTCCAATTAAATATATTTTACACAAAAAAAAATATATTTTGATAAGTAAGCCCAGACAAGGGGCGGCCGCGGCGAGGGTCTAGCCTGCCACAGCCGTCAGTCACCTCACCTACGCCAGTGTGATTTCCCTGCGGCTGCTCCATGTCTCTAACAGAAATAGACGGAGCCGCGCGTATGAGAGAGCAGGTCAGGAGACGGGCGCCACACAAGCGCTGACGTTCGTGCTGACGGCGCCTAGCAGGATGCGTGTTAGGCTGTCAGTGTGGGCGGCGCCCGTCTCCTGACCTGCTCTCTCATACGCGCGGCTCCGTCTATTTCTGTTTAGATATGGAGCAGCCGCAGGCCCGCAGGGAAAGCAATACACTGGGCTGGTGAGGTGACTGACGGCTGTGGCAGGCTAGACCCTCGCCGCGGCCGCCCCTGGTCTGGGCTTACTTATCAAAATATATATTTTTTTTTGGTAAAATATATTTAATTGGAGCCTGCCGCCCTCCAGTGGCCAGCGCCCATAGGCAGCTGCCTAAAGCTGCCTAATGGTAGCGCCGGCCCTGGTGGAGGGCATTCGACATCATATTCCGACAGGGAAGGCCGCTCCCGTCCGGGAACGCCATCGCCCTATCCCACCTGCGCTATATCAACCAGTGAAGAGGATGATAGAAGAAATGAAGGCGACTGGAGTGATTAGAGAAGGTCACAGTCCTTGGGCCGCACCCCTGGTACTGGTCAAGAAAAAGGATGGAAGTTTGCGTTTTTGCGTAGACTACAGGAAGTTAAATTCAGTCACACACCGAGATGCCTATCCCCTACCACGAATAGAGGAATCTTTAGCAGCCTTGCGGTCGGCTGCTTATTTTTCCACCCTGGATTTAACTAGTGGGTATTGGCAAGTATCGGTGGCCCCGGAGGACAGAGAAAAAACGGCCTTTACTACCCCAATGGGACTATTTGAATTTGACAGGATGCCCTTTGGATTATGTAACGCTCCCGCCACCTTCCAGCGAGTAATGGAACACTGTTTGGGGTATCGTAACTTCAACATGATCCTTCTTTACCTCGACGATATTATCGTCTTCTCCAAAAATTATGAAGAGCATTTACAGCATCTGGATGAAGTTTTCGGTCGACTCGCCAATTATGGGTTTAAACTGAAGCCATCTAAGTGCTATTTACTCAAGTCCAAGGTACAATACTTAGGCCATATTGTCAGCGCCAAGGGGGTGGAGCCTTACCCCGAAAAAGTAAGAGCGGTAAGAGACTGGCCTATCCCTACAACGATCCGAGATGTAAGATGCTTCTTGGGATTGGTAGGCTATTATAGAAGGTTTATAGCCAATTTTGCGAAAATTGCCGCTCCACTACACGAACTGTTGAGAAACGATTCAGGAAATAAAATAAGGAGGAATACCATCATCAAGTGGACGAATCGCCAGGATGAAGCATTTGAGCCCCACTCCTAGCTTATCCCAACTATGAGATTCCATTTAAAGTGTATACCGATGCAAGTACTCAAGGTTTGGGCGTGGTCTTGGCGCAAGATCAGGAAGGAAAAGAAAGAGTAATTGCTTACGCAAGTAGGGGGCTAAGGAAAACCGAAAGGAATGATGAAAATTACAGTGCCTTCAAACTAGAACTATTAGCACTGATTTGGGCCGTAACAGAAAAATTTAAAGATTACCTGACTGCAACTCCGTGTGTTATCTATGCGGATAATAACCCCCTAGCACACCTCCAGACAGCGCGGTTAGGGGCGTTAGAACAGAGATGGATGGCCCGGCTGGAAAACTTCCAATATCGAATCAAATTCAGGAGTGGACGGTCTAATGTTAATGCCGATGCACTATCTCGACTGCCCGAAAGTCCGGAAGAAGAAGTAGAGGATCAATGGGAAGAAGTAGAAATCCCTATGTTCGGACCAGGACCAAGTAAACAACGGGTGGCTGTTATTAACCATACAGAAATCCTCATCTCTGCAGTAACTGATGACATTCTAAGTCAGCATGATATGGATTGGAAAAAGATTCAAGATGGAAGTCCAGTACTGCGACAACTCAAACAAATCATTTCTACAAGAAAAATTCCAAGCAGGACCGAACGACAAGGATTAGATCCTGAGCTCCTTTAGTTACTAAGGCATAGGGATCGCGTTAGTTATGCCCAGGGGATTATGGTCCGCAGCACTATAGACCCAAGAACCCACCAGGCTGTGAATCAGATTATAGTGCCGCAACAACAGAAGGATCAGATATTACAAGCCTATCACGACCGTTCCGGGCATTTTGGAGTCAAGAAGACCGAGACAGCCATAAGAAAGAAATTCTTTTGGGTCGGCTTACGGTTGGACATAGAGAAATGGACAGAAAAGTGTTCTGCCTGTGTGGTGAGAAGAGACGTTCAGCCGGGGCAGAAAGCACCATTACATCCCATTTCTAGTCAACGCCCCTTGGACCTCATAGCCTTGGATCATGTCAAGTTGGGCCTAGTAATCCCGGATATCAATATGCCCTCATGATTATCGATCATTACTCCAAATTTATTGTAACAGTTCCGGTCCTGGATATCACCGCCAAAACCACGGCAGAAGTCTTCTTGAAGAATTTTGTCCGACCATATGGGTATCCGGAACGCGTTTTAACGGATCATGGCCCCGCGTTCGAATCGTTGCTGTTTACAGAATTGTGCAAAATCTATGGGTGTAGGAAACTTCGGACCACCCCATACCACCCACAAGGTAATGGGTTATGCGAGCGAGCAAACCAGACCCTATTGGAAATGATCCGGTCGATTCCGTTGCCCCAAAGACTAAACTGGCCTGTGTTGTTGCCAGAACTGACCTATCTGTATAATAATATGGAACAGGCATCTACTGGGTATACACCATACTATCTTTTGTTCGGAAGGCTGGGAAAACTACCCGCAGATCTTGAGTTAAATACGATCCCGGAAGATGCCCTCGTCCCACAAACCGAATGGGTGGCGGAGCATAAACGTCGCATTGAGGAAGCTAAGGAAGCGGTAAAAAGGAAGATGGAAGAAGTACATCGAAGACAGGAGGATTATTACAACAAAGATGCGCTGGCTGAACCATTACAAGCCGGAGATAGGGTCTGGAAAAAGAACACTCAGCTTAAGAACAAATTGGATAATAAATGGGAACTCATACCATATATAGTAATTAACCTTCCCACTCCGGACACCGTTGTCTATGAGATAAAGAAGGAAGAAGGAATTGAAGGTAGAACGATAATGGTACATCGAAATCAGCTCAAGCTATGCGTATCCAAAGCAATGTCAGAGGGTGTACAAAGAGAAACCATTCCCGCAATAAAAAGTTGGGAAGATGCAAACCGTTATCCTTTACGAGATCCAGTTGAATTATTACTATTTATGGGTGGGCCCTTTCCATCCAGTAGAGGAGTTGTAGATGCCCTACCGCCTGCAAGCACCCCAGTGAATGAGAACGTCATAGAACCCAAACCGATTCAGGAAAATGAGGATGAGATCAATATGGAAATAAGCTCAAAAAGGCCGGTTAGAAGCACTAGGGGAGTCAAACCACTCCGGTTTAGACAATTGTAAGTCCACTCTAAGTATGCATGAGATATTGTATCACACTGATTTAAGTCATTAGTATACGCAGTAATTTAGGAAAATTGTAAGACATTTTGTAACTGTTCGGTGGAAAAGTAAGATGCATGAGGACAAGCATCATTTAAGTGGGATGAATGTGGTGCCCCACTGCCGTGAAGATGATAATTGTGCACCACGGTAGTAAATATAGTGGTATTGTTGTCACCCACTGGGCAGTGAATTTATTGTATCTAAATTTATTGTATTTATTGAATTGAATTTATTGTATCTAAAAATCTGTGCTGCATGAACAATAGTCTGGGGGGACCCACACGTGGGGGATATGGAGAGAGACTGGCCTTGCACGAGAATAAAACTGTTGGGTCCCGGCGGAAGGAAACGGGGACTCGGGGTAAGAAGGTTAAGTGGAGTGAGGACTGGTCGGTTGGCAGTTGAGCAACGGAAGAGAGAGGGACTGAGCTAACGAAGCGGGGGAAGCGCTGTAAGGCTACGGAGCTTGAGGGCAGGGTTTGGTCACCCTTCGCGATCAGCGACTCTCACCCGGTGTTTGGCACCCAGCAGCAGTAGCGATGTGAGCTCTCCCTCGGCAGCATAAGAGCGGTAAATCCACGCCGGCGGGACCCGGGACGCAAGCCTCCAGCGGCGGTGGTGAGGAGCTGAGCTGAGGCGGCTGGCAGTGACGCAGAGATCCGGAGGGAGAGGAGAGGAGCGGCCTGTTGGTGAGTGACGGCCAGGGAGGCGGAGCCATCTATAATAAAAAGAAACAAAGAGTCAGCCACAGCTGAGAGTATAGGAAAGGTACCTTAACTTTATTAATCCTACAACTCCACGCAGGCACACCACACAGAGAGTCAAGCTACCTGCAAATAGCAATAAGTGCACTTATTAAACAGACTGAAAAGTAGTAAAAGACACACTGCAGTGTAATTCAGCATTGATTCAACACGTTCATATAGTAGTCCGGAGGCAGCAATCGACACAACTAGTAAGCGTCGATAGGAGAGAAGATTGTATCGCAGTTAAGAGCTATCACATTTCCGTCAGGAATCAAGCCTCTGCTACCCTACTATGCTAACAACAAAGAGAGGGAGTCAGTGTAATGCGTCCTAAAGTCAGGAGAATGAACTGAATCCGTCAAGTTACATAGATGTGCATGTCCACCCAGTGAGAGAGGAATACCAGTGACTTGGTAATGGAGTGACTAATAAATACCTTCATTAAGGCACTTACAGTCATTTAGAGTAACAGGGCGTTTTACAGATCTCAACAGTAAATTCTGAACGAGAGACTATAGCTCGTACCGGAATTAATTGTGATAGATCCACTGAGGGACGTCACCCATATTAAAGTGGTAACTGTATTCGTCCATCGTTAAGGACAAGTTCAATTAACATGATAAAAGTAGTACCCAATTGAACTGCATTGTGAAGTCAGACTTGGGGAGTACCGGGGACGTGATTCATGTACTAATCTTACAAAGTTGTAGTACGTACGTTTAACCAGCAATACTGGTCTGTTAGAGTTTTACCAAATGTTTTATGCTTGTATTCACTTATAACCGGCATGTTATTAGAGGAAGTTGGGCATCCATTTGTTTACAGGCGGAATTGACAGCACGGAGTAGTGTAATAAACACGGTTACTAACTGTAAAGTTAATTATTCTGTTGACAATGAAACCGTATTGTGATGGTTTATCGAATTAATACTTATTTAACTTACCAGGAATTTCTTAAACACCATTGCTATATCAATAAATTGAAATTAACTCTAAGCAACTAAAGGCAACGGTTATTTCTTAGGAGTTGTCCGACACACCTCTCAGCAAAGTTCTATACTGCTAAAGGTCCAAGCGGCAGGAATAAAAAGGTAACTCCACCAATCATCATATCCGTCCAAACCCGATACTTACCTGGATCTATCACACAGGGACACGCTGAGCATCTATGCGGTGATATAATACAGGAGACCAGCGCTGCCCAGTACCGGATGATGCCAGGCACAGGACACGCTGAGTGTCTATGGGGTGATATATTACAGGAGACCAGCGCTGCCCAGTACTGGATGATGCCAGGCACAGGACACGCTGAGCGTCTATGCGGTGATATAATACAGGAGACCAGCGCTGCCCAGTACCGGATGATGCCAGGCACAGGACACGCTGAGTGTCTATGGGGTGATATAATACAGGAGACCAGCGCTGTTCAGTACCGGATGATGCCAGGCACAGGACACGCTGAGCGTCTATGCGGTGATATAATACAGGAGACCAGCGCTGCCCAGTACCGGATGATGCCAGGCACAGGACACGCTGAGTGTCTATGGGGTGATATAATTCAGGAGACCAGCGCTGCCCAGTACCAGATGATGCCAGGCACAGGACACGCTGAGTGTCTATGGGGTGATATAATACAGGAGACCAGCGCTGCCCAGTACCGGATGATGCCAGGCACAGGACACGCTGAGTGTATATGGGGTGATATAATACAGGAGACCAGCGCTGCCCAGTTCCGGATGATGCCAGGCACAGGACACGCTGAGTGTCTATGGGGTGATATAATACAGGAGACCAGCGCTGCCCAGTACCGGGTGATGCCAGGCACAGGACACGCTGAGTGTCTATGGGGTGATATAATACAGGAGACCAGCGCTGCCCAGTACCGGATGATGCCAGGCACAGGACACGCTGAGTGTCTATGGGGTGATATAATACAGGAGACCAGCGCTGCCCAGTACCGGATGATGCCAGGCACAGGACACGCTGAGTGTCTATGGGGTGATATAATACAGGAGACCAGCGCTGCCCAGTACCGGATGATGCCAGGCACAGGACACGCTGAGTGTATATGGGGTGATATAATACAGGAGACAAGCGCTGCCCAGTACCGGATGATGCCAGGCACAGGACACGCTGAGTGTCTATGGGGTGATATAATACAGGAGACCAGCGCTGCCCAGTACCGGATGATGCTAGGCACAGGACACGCTGAGCGTCTATGTGGTGATATAATACAGGAGACCAGCGCTGCCCAGTACCGGATGATGCCAGGCACAGGACACGCTGAGTGTCTATGGGGTGATATAATACAGGAGACCAGCGCTGCCCAGTACCGGATGATGCCAGGCACAGGACACGCTGTGTGTCTATGGGGTGATATAATACAGGAGACCAGCGCTGCCCAGTACCGGATGATGCCAGGCACAGGACACGCTGAGCGTCTATGTGGTGATATAATACAGGAGACCAGCGCTGCCCAGTACCAGATGATGCCAGGCACAGGACACGCTGAGTGTCTATGGGGTGATATAATACAGGAGACCAGCGCTGCCCAGTACCGGATGATGCCAGGCACAGGACACGCTGAGCGTCTATGGGGTGATATAATACAGGAGACCAGCGCTGCCCAGTACCGGATGATGCCAGGCACAGGACACGCTGAGTGTATATGGGGTGATATAATACAGGAGACCAGCGCTGCCCAGTACCGGATGATGCCAGGCACAGGACACGCTGTCTATGGGGTGATATAATACAGGAGACCAGCGCTGCCCAGTACCGGATGATGCCAGGCACAGGACGCGCTGAGTGTCTATGGGGTGATATAATACAGGAGACCAGCACTGCCCAGTACCGGATGATGCCAGGCACAGGACACGCTGAGTGTCTATGGGGTGATATAATACAGGAGACCAGCGCTGCCCAGTACCGGATGATGCCAGGCACAGGACATGCTGAGTGTATATGGGGTGATATAATACAGGAGACCAGCGCTGCCCAGTACCGGATGATGCCAGGCACAGGACACGCTGTATATGGGGTGATATAATCCAGGAGACCAGCGCTGCCCAGTACCAGATGATGCCAGGCACAGGACACGCTGAGTGTCTATGGGGTGATATAATACAGGAGACCAGCGCTGCCCAGTACCGGATGATGCCAGGCACAGGACACGCTGAGTGTATATGGGGTGATATAATACAGGAGACCAGCGCTGTACAGTACCGGATGATGCCAGGCACAGGACACGCTGAGTGTCTATGGGGTGATATAATACAGGAGACCAGCGCTGCCCAGTACCGGATGATGCCAGGCACAGGACACGCTGAGTGTCTATGGGGTGATATAATACAGGAGACCAGCGCTGCCCAGTACCGGATGATGCCAGGCACAGGACACGCTGAGTGTCTATGGGGTGATATAATACAGGAGACCAGCGCTGCCCAGTACCGGATGATGCCAGGCACAGGACACGCTGAGTGTATATGGGGTGATATAATACAGGAGACCAGCGCTGCCCAGTACCGGATGATGCCAGGCACAGGACACGCTGAGTGTCTATGGGGTGATATAATACAGGAGACCAGCGCAGCCCAGTACCAGATGATGCCAGGCACAGAACACGCTGAGTGTCTATGGGGTGATATAATACAGGAGACCAGCGCTGCCCAGTACCGGATGATGCCAGGCACAGGACGCCCAGTACCGGATGATGCCAGGCACAGGACACGCTGAGCGTCTATGGGGTGATATAATACAGGAGACCAGCGCTGCCCAGTACCGGATGATGCCAGGCAGAGGACACGCTGAGCGTCTATGGGGTGATATAATACAGGAGACCAGCGCTGCCCAGTACCGGATGATGCCAGGCACAGGACACGCTGAGTGTATATGGGGTGATATAATACAGGAGACCAGCGCTGCCCAGTACCGGATGATGCCAGGCACAGGACACGCTGAGTGTATATGGGGTGATATAATACAGGAGACCAGCGCTGCCCAGTACCGGATGATGCCAGGCAGAGGACACGCTGAGCGTCTATGGGGTGATATAATACAGGAGACCAGCGCTGCCCAGTACCGGATGATGCCAGGCACAGGACACGCTGAGCGTCTATGGGGTGATATAATACAGGAGACCAGCGCTGCCCAGTACCGGGTGATGCCAGGCACAGGACACGCTGAGTGTATATGGGGTGATATAATACAGGAGACCAGCGCTGCCCAGTACCGGGTGATGCCAGGCACAGGACACGCTGAGCGTCTATGGGGTGATATAATACAGGAGACCAGCGCTGCCCAGTACCGGATGATGCCAGGCACAGGACACGCTGAGTGTCTATGGGGTGATATAATACAGGAGACCAGCGCTGCCCAGTACCGGATGATGCCAGGCACAGGACACGCTGAGTGTCTATGGGGTGATATAATACAGGAGACCAGCGCTGCCCAGTACCGGATGATGCCAGGCACAGGACACGCTGAGTGTCTATGGGGTGATATAATACAGGAGACCAGCGCTGCCCAGTACCGGATGATGCCAGGCACAGGACACGCTGAGTGTCTATGGGGTGATATAATACAGGAGACCAGCGCTGCCCAGTACCGGATGATGCCAGGCACAGGACACGCTGAGTGTCTATGGGGTGATATAATACAGGAGACCAGCGCTGCCCAGTACCGGATGATGCCAGGCACAGGACACGCTGAGCGTCTATGGGGTGATATAATACAGGAGACCAGCGCTGCCCAGTACCGGATGATGCCAGGCACAGGACACGCTGAGTGTATATGGGGTGATATAATACAGGAGACCAGCGCTGCCCAGTACCGGATGATGCCAGGCACAGGACACGCTGAGTGTATATGGGGTGGTATAATACAGGAGACCAGCGCTGCCCAGTACCGGATGATGCCAGGCACAGGACACGCTGAGTGTCTATGGGGTGATATAATACAGGAGACCAGCGCTGCCCAGTACCGGATGATGCCAGGCACAGGACACGCTGAGTGTATATGGGGTGATATAATACAGGAGACCAGCGCTGCCCAGTACCGGATGATGCCAGGCACAGGACACGCTGAGTGTCTATGGGGTGATATAATACAGGAGACCAGCGCTGCCCAGTACCGGATGATGCCAGGCACAGGACACGCTGAGTGTCTATGGGGTGATATAATACAGGAGACCAGCGCTGCCCAGTACCGGGTGATGCCAGGCACAGGACACGCTGAGTGTCTATGGGGTGATATAATACAGGAGACCAGCGCTGCCCAGTACCGGATGATGCCAGGCACAGGACACGCTGAGTGTATATGGGGTGATATAATACAGGAGACCAGCGCTGCCCAGTACCGGATGATGCCAGGCACAGGACACGCTGAGTGTATATGGGGTGATATAATACAGGAGACCAGCGCTGCCCAGTACCGGATGATGCCAGGCACAGGACACGCTTAGTGTCTATGGGGTGATATAATACAGGAGACCAGCGCTGCCCAGTACCGGATGATGCCAGGCACAGGACGCCCAGTACCGGGTGATGCCAGGCACAGGACACGCTGAGTGTATATGGGGTGATATAATACAGGAGACCAGCGCTGCCCAGTACCGGATGATGCCAGGCACAGGACACGCTGAGTGTCTATGGGGTGATATAATACAGGAGACCAGCGCTGCCCAGTACCGGATGATGCCAGGCACAGGACACGCTGAGTGTCTATGGGGTGATATAATACAGGAGACCAGCGCTGCCCAGTACCGGATGATGCCAGGCACAGGACACGCTGAGCGTCTATGGGGTGATATAATACAGGAGACCAGCGCTGCCCAGTACCGGATGATGCCAGGCACAGGACACGCTGAGTGTATATGGGGTGATATAATACAGGAGACCAGCGCTGCCCAGTACCGGATGATGCCAGGCACAGGACACGCTGAGTGTATATGGGGTGGTATAATACAGGAGACCAGCGCTGCCCAGTACCGGATGATGCCAGGCACAGGACACGCTGAGTGTCTATGGGGTGATATAATACAGGAGACCAGCGCTGCCCAGTACCGGATGATGCCAGGCACAGGACACGCTGAGTGTATATGGGGTGATATAATACAGGAGACCAGCGCTGCCCAGTACCGGATGATGCCAGGCACAGGACACGCTGAGTGTCTATGGGGTGATATAATACAGGAGACCAGCGCTGCCCAGTACCGGATGATGCCAGGCACAGGACACGCTGAGTGTCTATGGGGTGATATAATACAGGAGACCAGCGCTGCCCAGTACCGGGTGATGCCAGGCACAGGACACGCTGAGTGTCTATGGGGTGATATAATACAGGAGACCAGCGCTGCCCAGTACCGGATGATGCCAGGCACAGGACACGCTGAGTGTATATGGGGTGATATAATACAGGAGACCAGCGCTGCCCAGTACCGGATGATGCCAGGCACAGGACACGCTGAGTGTCTATGGGGTGATATAATACAGGAGACCAGCGCTGCCCAGTACCGGATGATGCCAGGCACAGGACACGCTGAGTGTCTATGGGGTGATATAATACAGGAGACCAGCGCTGCCCAGTACCGGATGATGCCAGGCACAGGACGCCCAGTACCGGGTGATGCCAGGCACAGGACACGCTGAGTGTATATGGGGTGATATAATACAGGAGACCAGCGCTGCCCAGTACCGGATGATGCCAGGCACAGGACACGCTGAGCGTCTATGGGGTGATATAATACAGGAGACCAGCGCTGCCCAGTACCGGATGATGCCAGGCACAGGACACGCTGAGTGTCTATGGGGTGATTTAATACAGGAGACCAGCGCTGCCCAGTACCGGATGATGCCAGGCACAGGACGCCCAGTACCGGGTGATGCCAGGCACAGGACACGCTGAGTGTATATGGGGTGATATAATACAGGAGACCAGCGCTGCCCAGTACCGGATGATGCCAGGCACAGGACACGCTGAGCGTCTATGGGGTGATATAATACAGGAGACCAGCGCTGCCCAGTACCGGGTGATGCCAGGCACAGGACACGCTGAGTGTATATGGGGTGATATAATTCAGGAGACCAGCGCTGCCCAGTACCGGATGATGCCAGGCACAGGACACGCTGAGTGTCTATGGGGTGATATAATACAGGAGACCAGCGCTGCCCAGTACCGGATGATGCCAGGCACAGGACACGCTGAGTGTCTATGGGGTGATATAATACAGGAGACCATCGCTGCCCAGTACCGGATGATGCCAGGCACAGGACACGCTGTCTATGGGGTGATATAATACAGGAGACCAGCGCTTCCCAGTACCGGATGATGCCAGGCACAGGACACGCTGAGTGTCTATGGGGTGATATAATACAGGAGACCAGCGCTGCCCAGTACCGGATGATGCCAGGCACAGGACACGCTGAGTGTCTATGGGGTGATATAATACAGGAGACCAGCGCTGCCCAGTACCGGATGATGCCAGGCACAGGACACGCTGAGTGTCTATGGGGTGATATAATACAGGAGACCAGCGCTGCCCAGTACCGGATGATGCCAGGCACAGGACACGCTGAGTGTCTATGGGGTGATATAATACAGGAGACCAGCGCTGCCCAGTACCGGATGATGCCAGGCACAGGACACGCTGAGTGTCTATGGGGTGATATAATACAGGAGACCAGCGCTGCCCAGTACCGGATGATGCCAGGCACAGGACACGCTGAGTGTCTATGGGGTGATATAATACAGGAGACCAGCGCTGCCCAGTACCGGATGATGCCAGGCACAGGACACGCTGAGTGTGTATGGGGTGATATAATACAGGAAACCAGCGCTGCCCAGTACCGGATGATGCCAGGCACAGGACACGCTGAGTGTCTATGGGGTGATATAATACAGGAGACCAGCGCTGCCCAGTACCGGATGATGCCAGGCACAGGACACGCTGAGTGTCTATGGGGTGATATAATACAGGAGACCAGCGCTGCCCAGTACCGGATGATGCCAGGCACAGGACACGCTGAGTGTCTATGGGGTGATATAATACAGGAGACCAGCGCTGCCCAGTACCGGATGATGCCAGGCACAGGACACGCTGAGTGTATATGGGGTGATATAATACAGGAGACCAGCGCTGCCCAGTACCGGGTGATGCCAGGCACAGGACACGCTGAGTGTCTATGGGGTGATATAATACAGGAGACCAGCGCTGCCCAGTACCGGATGATGCCAGGCACAGGACACGCTGAGTGTCTATGGGGTGATATAATACAGGAGACCAGCGCTGCCCAGTACCGGATGATGCCAGGCACAGGACACGCTGAGTGTATATGGGGTGATATAATACAGGAGACCAGCGCTGCCCAGTACCGGATGATGCCAGGCACAGGACACGCTGAGTGTCTATGGGGTGATATAATACAGGAGACCAGCGCTGCCCAGTACCGGATGATGCCAGGCACAGGACACGCTGAGTGTCTATGGGGTGATATAATACAGGAGACCAGCGCTGCCCAGTACCGGATGATGCCAGGCACAGGACACGCTGAGTGTATATGGGGTGATATAATACAGGAGACCAGCGCTGCCCAGTACCGGATGATGCCAGGCACAGGACACGCTGAGTGTCTATGGGGTGATATAATACAGGAGACCAGCGCTGCCCAGTACCGGATGATGCCAGGCACAGGACACGCTGAGTGTATATGGGGTGATATAATACAGGAGACCAGCGCTGCCCAGTACCGGATGATGCCAGGCACAGGACACGCTGAGTGTATATGGGGTGATATAATACAGGAGACCAGCGCTGCCCAGTACCGGGTGATGCCAGGCACAGGACACGCTGAGTGTCTATGGGGTGATATAATACAGGAGACCAGCACTGCACAGTACCGGATGATGCCAGGCACAGGACACGCTGAGTGTCTATGGGGTGATATAATACAGGAGACCAGCGCTGCCCAGTACCGGGTGATGCCAGGCACAGGACACGCTGAGTGTCTATGGGGTGATATAATACAGGAGACCAGCGCTGCCCAGTACCGGATGATGCCAGGCACAGGACACGCTGAGTGTCTATGGGGTGATATAATACAGGAGACCAGCGCTGCCCAGTACCGGATGATGCCAGGCACAGGACACGCTGAGTGTCTATGGGGTGATATAATACAGGAGACCAGCGCTGCCCAGTACCGGATGATGCCAGGCACAGGACACGCTGAGTGTCTATGGGGTGATATAATACAGGTGACCAGCGCTGCCCAGTACCGGATGATGCCAGGCACAGGACACGCTGAGTGTCTATGGGGTGATATAATACAGGAGACCAGCGCTGCCCAGTACCGGGTGATGCCAGGCACAGGACACGCTGAGTGTATATGGGGTGATATAATACAGGAGACCAGCGCTGCCCAGTACCGGATGATGCCAGGCACAGGACACGCTGAGTGTCTATGGGGTGATATAATACAGGAGACCAGCGCTGCCCAGTACCGGGTGATGCCAGGCACAGGACACGCTGAGTGTCTATGGGGTGATATAATACAGGTGACCAGCGCTGCCCAGTACCGGATGATGCCAGGCACAGGACACGCTGAGTGTCTATGGGGTGATATAATACAGGAGACCAGCGCTGCCCAGTACCGGGTGATGCCAGGCACAGGACACGCTGAGTGTCTATGGGGTGATATAATACAGGAGACCAGCGCTGCCCAGTACCGGATGATGCCAGGCACAGGACACGCTGAGTGTATATGGGGTGATATAATACAGGAGACCAGCGCTGCCCAGTACCGGATGATGCCAGGCACAGGACACGCTGAGTGTCTATGGGGTGATATAATACAGGAGACCAGCGCTGCCCAGTACCGGGTGATGCCAGGCACAGGACACGCTGAGTGTCTATGGGGTGATATAATACAGGAGACCAGCGCTGCCCAGTACCGGATGATGCCAGGCACAGGACACGCTGAGTGTATATGGGGTGATATAATACAGGAGACCAGCGCTGCCCAGTACCGGATGATGCCAGGCACAGGACACGCTGAGTGTATATGGGGTGATATAATACAGGAGACCAGCGCTGCCCAGTACCGGATGATGCCAGGCACAGGACACGCTGTCTATGGGGTGATATAATACAGGAGACCAGCGCTGCCCAGTACCGGGTGATGCCAGGCACAGGACACGCTGAGTGTATATGGGGTGATATAATACAGGAGACCAGCGCTGCCCAGTACCGGATGATGCCAGGCACAGGACACGCTGAGTGTCTATGGGGTGACATAATACAGGAGACCAGCGCTGCCCAGTACCGGGTGATGCCAGGCACAGGACACGCTGAGTGTCTATGGGGTGATATAATACAGGAGACCAGCGCTGCCCAGTACCGGATGATGCCAGGCACAGGACACGCTGAGTGTCTATGGGGTGATATAATACAGGAGACCAGCGCTGCCCAGTACCGGATGATGCCAGGCACAGGACACGCTGAGTGTCTATGGGGTGATATTATACAGGAGACCAGCGCTGCCCAGTACCGGATGATGCCAGGCACAGGACACGCTGAGTGTATATGGGGTGATATAATACAGGAGACCAGCGCTGCCCAGTACCGGATGATGCCAGGCACAGGACACGCTGAGTGTATATGGGGTGATATAATACAGAAGACCAGCGCTGCCCAGTACCGGATGATGCCAGGCACAGGACACGCTGAGTGTATATGGGGTGATATAATACAGGAGACCAGCGCTGCCCAGTACCGGGTGATGCCAGGCACAGGACACGCTGAGTGTATATGGGGTGATATAATACAGGAGACCAGCGCTGCCCAGTACCGGGTGATGCCAGGCACAGGACACGCTGAGTGTATATGGGGTGATATAATACAGGAGACCAGCGCTGCCCAGTACCGGGTGATGCCAGGCACAGGACACGCTGAGTGTATATGGGGTGATATAATACAGGAGACCAGCGCTGCCCAGTACCGGATGATGCCAGGCACAGGACACGCTGAGTGTCTATGGGGTGATATAATACAGGAGACCAGCGCTGCCCAGTACCGGATGATGCCAGGCACAGGACACGCTGTCTATGGGGTGATATAATACAGGAGACCAGCGCTGCCCAGTACCGGATGATGCCAGGCACAGGACACGCTGAGTGTCTATGGGATGATATAATACAGGAGACCAGAGCTGCCCAGTACCGGATGATGCCAGGCACAGGACACGCTGAGTGTATATGGGGTGATATAATACAGGAGACCAGCGCTGCCCAGTACCGGATAATGCCAGGCACAGGACACGCTGAGTGTATATGGGGTGATATAATACAGGAGACCAGCGCTGCCCAGTACCGGATGATGCCAGGCACAGGACACGCTGTCTATGGGGTGATATAATACAGGAGACCAGCGCTGCCCAGTACCGGGTGATGCCAGGCACAGGACACGCTGAGTGTATATGGGGTGATATAATACAGGAGACCAGCGCTGCCCAGTACCGGATGATGCCAGGCACAGGACACGCTGAGTGTATATGGGGTGATATAATACAGGAGACCAGCGCTGCCCAGTACCGGATGATGCCAGGCACAGGACACGCTGAGTGTATATGGGGTGATATAATACAGGAGACCAGCGCTGCCCAGTACCGGATGATGCCAGGCACAGGACACGCTGAGTGTATATGGGGTGATATAATACAGGAGACCAGCGCTGCCCAATACCGGATGATGCCAGGCACAGGACACGCTGAGTGTATATGGGGTGATATAATACAGGAGACCAGCGCTGCCCAGTACCGGATGATGCCAGGCACAGGACACGCTGAGCGTATATGGGGTGATATAATACAGGAGACCAGCGCTGCCCAGTACCGGATGATGCCAGGCACAGGACACGCTGAGTGTATATGGGGTGATATAATACAGGAGACCAGCGCTGCCCAGTACCGGATGATGCCAGGCACAGGACACGCTGAGCGTCTATGGGGTGATATAATACAGGAGACCAGCGCTGCCCAGTACCGGGTGATGCCAGGCACAGGACACGCTGAGTGTATATGGGGTGATATAATACAGGAGACCAGCGCTGCCCAGTACCGGATGATGCCAGGCACAGGACACGCTGAGTGTATATGGGGTGATATAATACAGGAGACCAGCGCTGCCCAGTACCGGATGATGCCAGGCACAGGACACGCTGAGTGTATATGGGGTGATATAATACAGGAGACCAGCGCTGCCCAATACCGGATGATGCCAGGCACAGGACACGCTGAATGTATATGGGGTGATATAATACAGGAGACCAGCGCTGCCCAGTACCGGATGATGCCAGGCACAGGACACGCTGAGCGTATATGGGGTGATATAATACAGGAGACCAGCGCTGCCCAGTACCGGACGATGCCAGGCACAGGACACGCTGTCTATGGGGTGATATAATACAGGAGACCAGCGCTGCCCAGTACCGGATGATGCCAGGCACAGGACACGCTGAGTGTATATGGGGTGATATAATACAGGAGACCAGCGCTGCCCAGTACCGGATGATGCCAGGCACAGGACACGCTGAGTGTCTATGGGGTGACATAATACAGGAGACCAGCGCTGCCCAGTACCGGGTGATGCCAGGCACAGGACACGCTGAGTGTCTATGGGGTGATATAATACAGGAGACCAGCGCTGCCCCGTACCGGATGATGCCAGGCACAGGACACGCTGAGTGTCTATGGGGTGATATAATACAGGAGACCAGCGCTGCCCAGTACCGGATGATGCCAGGCACAGGACACGCTGAGTGTATATGGGGTGATATAATACAGGAGACCAGCGCGGCCCAGTACCGGATGATGCCAGGCACAGGACACGCTGAGTGTATATGGGGTGATATAATACAGAAGACCAGCGCTGCCCAGTACCGGATGATGCCAGGCACAGGACACGCTGAGTGTATATGGGGTGATATAATACAGGAGACCAGCGCTGCCCAGTACCGGATGATGCCAGGCACAGGACACGCTGAGTGTATATGGGGTGATATAATACAGAAGACCAGCGCTGCCCAGTACCGGATGATGCCAGGCACAGGACACGCTGAGTGTATATGGGGTGATATAATACAGGAGACCAGCGCTGCCCAGTACCGGATGATGCCAGGCACAGGACACGCTGAGTGTATATGGGGTGATATAATACAGGAGACCAGCGCTGCCTAGTACCGGGTGATGCCAGGCACAGGACACGCTGAGTGTATATGGGGTGATATAATACAGGAGACCAGCGCTGCCCAGTACCGGGTGATGCCAGGCACAGGACACGCTGAGTGTATATGGGGTGATATAATACAGGAGACCAGCGCTGCCCAGTACCGGGTGATGCCAGGCACAGGACACGCTGAGTGTATATGGGGTGATATAATACAGGAGACCAGCGCTGCCCAGTACCGGGTGATGCCAGGCACAGGACACGCTGAGTGTATATGGGGTGATATAATACAGGAGACCAGCGCTGCCCAGTACCGGATGATGCCAGGCACAGGACACGCTGAGTGTCTATGGGGTGATATAATACAGGAGACCAGCGCTGCCCAGTACCGGATGATGCCAGGCACAGGACACGCTGAGTGTCTATGGGGTGATATAATACAGGAGACCAGCGCTGCCCAGTACCGGATGATGCCAGGCACAGGACACGCTGAGTGTCTATGGGGTGATATAATACAGGAGACCAGCGCTGCCCAGTACCGGATGATGCCAGGCACAGGACACGCTGAGTGTCTATGGGGTGATATAATACAGGAGACCAGCGCTGCCCAGTACCGGATGATGCCAGGCACAGGACACGCTGAGTGTATATGGGGTGATATAATACAGGAGACCAGCGCTGCCCAGTACCGGATGATGCCAGGCACAGGACACGCTGAGCATCTATGGGGTGATATAATACAGGAGGCCAGCGCTGCCCAGTACCGGATGATGCCAGGCACAGGACACGCTGAGTGTCTATGGGGTGATATAATACAGGAGACCAGCGCTGCCCAGTACCGGATGATGCCAGGCACAGGACACGCTGAGTGTATATGGGGTGATATAATACAGGAGACCAGCGCTGCCCAGTACCGGATGATGCCAGGCACAGGACACGCTGAGCATCTATGGGGTGATATAATACAGGAGGCCAGCGCTGCCCAGTACCGGATGATGCCAGGCACAGGACACGCTGTCTATGGGGTGATATAATACAGGAGACCAGCGCTGCCCAGTACCGGATGATGCCAGGCACAGGACACGCTGTCTACGGGGTGATATAATACAGGAGACCAGCGCTGCCCAGTACCGGATGATGCCAGGCACAGGATACGCTGAGCGTCTATGGGGTGATATAATACAGGAGACCAGCGCTGCCCAGTACCGGATGATGCCAGGCACAGGACACGCTGAGCATCTATGGGGTGATATAATACAGGAGGCCAGCGCTGCCCAGTACCGGATGATGCCAGGCACAGGACACGCTGTCTATGGGGTGATATAATACAGGAGACCAGCGCTGCCCAGTACCGGATGATGCCAGGCACAGGACACGCTGAGTGTCTATGGGGTGATATAATACAGGAGACCAGCGCTGCCCAGTACCGGATAATGCCAGGCACAGGACACGCTGAGTGTATATGGGGTGATATAATACAGGAGACCAGCGCTGCCCAGTACCGGATGATGCCAGGCACAGGACACGCTGAGTGTCTATGGGGTGATATTATACAGGAGACCAGCGCTGCCCAGTACCGGATGATGCCAGGCACAGGACACGCTGAGTGTATATGGGGTGATATAATACAGGAGACCAGCGCTGCCCAGTACCGGATGATGCCAGGCACAGGACACGCTGAGTGTATATGGGGTGATATAATACAGAAGACCAGCGCTGCCCAGTACCGGATGATGCCAGGCACAGGACACGCTGAGTGTATATGGGGTGATATAATACAGGAGACCAGCGCTGCCCAGTACCGGGTGATGCCAGGCACAGGACACGCTGAGTGTATATGGGGTGATATAATACAGGAGACCAGCGCTGCCCAGTACCGGGTGATGCCAGGCACAGGACACGCTGAGTGTATATGGGGTGATATAATACAGGAGACCAGCGCTGCCCAGTACCGGGTGATGCCAGGCACAGGACACGCTGAGTGTATATGGGGTGATATAATACAGGAGACCAGCGCTGCCCAGTACCGGATGATGCCAGGCACAGGACACGCTGAGTGTCTATGGGGTGATATAATACAGGAGACCAGCGCTGCCCAGTACCGGATGATGCCAGGCACAGGACACGCTGTCTATGGGGTGATATAATACAGGAGACCAGCGCTGCCCAGTACCGGATGATGCCAGGCACAGGACACGCTGAGTGTCTATGGGATGATATAATACAGGAGACCAGAGCTGCCCAGTACCGGATGATGCCAGGCACAGGACACGCTGAGTGTATATGGGGTGATATAATACAGGAGACCAGCGCTGCCCAGTACCGGATAATGCCAGGCACAGGACACGCTGAGTGTATATGGGGTGATATAATACAGGAGACCAGCGCTGCCCAGTACCGGATGATGCCAGGCACAGGACACGCTGTCTATGGGGTGATATAATACAGGAGACCAGCGCTGCCCAGTACCGGGTGATGCCAGGCACAGGACACGCTGAGTGTATATGGGGTGATATAATACAGGAGACCAGCGCTGCCCAGTACCGGATGATGCCAGGCACAGGACACGCTGAGTGTATATGGGGTGATATAATACAGGAGACCAGCGCTGCCCAGTACCGGATGATGCCAGGCACAGGACACGCTGAGTGTATATGGGGTGATATAATACAGGAGACCAGCGCTGCCCAGTACCGGATGATGCCAGGCACAGGACACGCTGAGTGTATATGGGGTGATATAATACAGGAGACCAGCGCTGCCCAATACCGGATGATGCCAGGCACAGGACACGCTGAGTGTATATGGGGTGATATAATACAGGAGACCAGCGCTGCCCAGTACCGGATGATGCCAGGCACAGGACACGCTGAGCGTATATGGGGTGATATAATACAGGAGACCAGCGCTGCCCAGTACCGGATGATGCCAGGCACAGGACACGCTGAGTGTATATGGGGTGATATAATACAGGAGACCAGCGCTGC
This sequence comes from Pseudophryne corroboree, assembly GCF_028390025.1. NCBI lineage: Eukaryota > Metazoa > Chordata > Amphibia > Anura > Myobatrachidae > Pseudophryne > Pseudophryne corroboree. The sequence goes on along the minus strand of NW_026967560.1, from coordinate 11,353 downwards.
CCAGTACCGGATGATGCCAGGCACAGGACACGCTGAGCGTCTATGGGGTGATATAATACAGGAGACCAGCGCTGCCCAGTACCGGGTGATGCCAGGCACAGGACACGCTGAGTGTATATGGGGTGATATAATACAGGAGACCAGCGCTGCCCAGTACCGGATGATGCCAGGCACAGGACACGCTGAGTGTATATGGGGTGATATAATACAGGAGACCAGCGCTGCCCAGTACCGGATGATGCCAGGCACAGGACACGCTGAGTGTATATGGGGTGATATAATACAGGAGACCAGCGCTGCCCAATACCGGATGATGCCAGGCACAGGACACGCTGAATGTATATGGGGTGATATAATACAGGAGACCAGCGCTGCCCAGTACCGGATGATGCCAGGCACAGGACACGCTGAGCGTATATGGGGTGATATAATACAGGAGACCAGCGCTGCCCAGTACCGGACGATGCCAGGCACAGGACACGCTGTCTATGGGGTGATATAATACAGGAGACCAGCGCTGCCCAGTACCGGATGATGCCAGGCACAGGACACGCTGAGTGTATATGGGGTGATATAATACAGGAGACCAGCGCTGCCCAGTACCGGATGATGCCAGGCACAGGACACGCTGAGTGTCTATGGGGTGACATAATACAGGAGACCAGCGCTGCCCAGTACCGGGTGATGCCAGGCACAGGACACGCTGAGTGTCTATGGGGTGATATAATACAGGAGACCAGCGCTGCCCCGTACCGGATGATGCCAGGCACAGGACACGCTGAGTGTCTATGGGGTGATATAATACAGGAGACCAGCGCTGCCCAGTACCGGATGATGCCAGGCACAGGACACGCTGAGTGTATATGGGGTGATATAATACAGGAGACCAGCGCGGCCCAGTACCGGATGATGCCAGGCACAGGACACGCTGAGTGTATATGGGGTGATATAATACAGAAGACCAGCGCTGCCCAGTACCGGATGATGCCAGGCACAGGACACGCTGAGTGTATATGGGGTGATATAATACAGGAGACCAGCGCTGCCCAGTACCGGATGATGCCAGGCACAGGACACGCTGAGTGTATATGGGGTGATATAATACAGAAGACCAGCGCTGCCCAGTACCGGATGATGCCAGGCACAGGACACGCTGAGTGTATATGGGGTGATATAATACAGGAGACCAGCGCTGCCCAGTACCGGATGATGCCAGGCACAGGACACGCTGAGTGTATATGGGGTGATATAATACAGGAGACCAGCGCTGCCTAGTACCGGGTGATGCCAGGCACAGGACACGCTGAGTGTATATGGGGTGATATAATACAGGAGACCAGCGCTGCCCAGTACCGGGTGATGCCAGGCACAGGACACGCTGAGTGTATATGGGGTGATATAATACAGGAGACCAGCGCTGCCCAGTACCGGGTGATGCCAGGCACAGGACACGCTGAGTGTATATGGGGTGATATAATACAGGAGACCAGCGCTGCCCAGTACCGGGTGATGCCAGGCACAGGACACGCTGAGTGTATATGGGGTGATATAATACAGGAGACCAGCGCTGCCCAGTACCGGATGATGCCAGGCACAGGACACGCTGAGTGTCTATGGGGTGATATAATACAGGAGACCAGCGCTGCCCAGTACCGGATGATGCCAGGCACAGGACACGCTGAGTGTCTATGGGGTGATATAATACAGGAGACCAGCGCTGCCCAGTACCGGATGATGCCAGGCACAGGACACGCTGAGTGTCTATGGGGTGATATAATACAGGAGACCAGCGCTGCCCAGTACCGGATGATGCCAGGCACAGGACACGCTGAGTGTCTATGGGGTGATATAATACAGGAGACCAGCGCTGCCCAGTACCGGATGATGCCAGGCACAGGACACGCTGAGTGTATATGGGGTGATATAATACAGGAGACCAGCGCTGCCCAGTACCGGATGATGCCAGGCACAGGACACGCTGAGCATCTATGGGGTGATATAATACAGGAGGCCAGCGCTGCCCAGTACCGGATGATGCCAGGCACAGGACACGCTGAGTGTCTATGGGGTGATATAATACAGGAGACCAGCGCTGCCCAGTACCGGATGATGCCAGGCACAGGACACGCTGAGTGTATATGGGGTGATATAATACAGGAGACCAGCGCTGCCCAGTACCGGATGATGCCAGGCACAGGACACGCTGAGCATCTATGGGGTGATATAATACAGGAGGCCAGCGCTGCCCAGTACCGGATGATGCCAGGCACAGGACACGCTGTCTATGGGGTGATATAATACAGGAGACCAGCGCTGCCCAGTACCGGATGATGCCAGGCACAGGACACGCTGTCTACGGGGTGATATAATACAGGAGACCAGCGCTGCCCAGTACCGGATGATGCCAGGCACAGGATACGCTGAGCGTCTATGGGGTGATATAATACAGGAGACCAGCGCTGCCCAGTACCGGATGATGCCAGGCACAGGACACGCTGAGCATCTATGGGGTGATATAATACAGGAGGCCAGCGCTGCCCAGTACCGGATGATGCCAGGCACAGGACACGCTGTCTATGGGGTGATATAATACAGGAGACCAGCGCTGCCCAGTACCGGATGATGCCAGGCACAGGACACGCTGAGTGTATATGGGGTGATATAATACAGGAGACCAGCGCTGCCCAGTACCGGATGATGCCAGGCACAGGACACGCTGAGTGTCTATGGGGTGATATTATACAGGAGACCAGCGCTGCCCAGTACCGGATGATGCCAGGCACAGGACACGCTGAGTGTATATGGGGTGATATAATACAGGAGACCAGCGCTGCCCAGTACCGGATGATGCCAGGCACAGGACACGCTGAGTGTATATGGGGTGATATAATACAGAAGACCAGCGCTGCCCAGTACCGGATGATGCCAGGCACAGGACACGCTGAGTGTATATGGGGTGATATAATACAGGAGACCAGCGCTGCCCAGTACCGGGTGATGCCAGGCACAGGACACGCTGAGTGTATATGGGGTGATATAATACAGGAGACCAGCGCTGCCCAGTACCGGGTGATGCCAAGCACAGGACACGCTGAGTGTATATGGGGTGATATAATACAGGAGACCAGCGCTGCCCAGTACCGGGTGATGCCAGGCACAGGACACGCTGAGTGTATATGGGGTGATATAATACAGGAGACCAGCGCTGCCCAGTACCGGATGATGCCAGGCACAGGACACGCTGAGTGTCTATGGGGTGATATAATACAGGAGACCAGCGCTGCCCAGTACCGGATGATGCCAGGCACAGGACACGCTGTCTATGGGGTGATATAATACAGGAGACCAGCGCTGCCCAGTACCGGATGATGCCAGGCACAGGACACGCTGAGTGTCTATGGGATGATATAATACAGGAGACCAGAGCTGCCCAGTACCGGATGATGCCAGGCACAGGACACGCTGAGTGTATATGGGGTGATATAATACAGGAGACCAGCGCTGCCCAGTACCGGATAATGCCAGGCACAGGACACGCTGAGTGTATATGGGGTGATATAATACAGGAGACCAGCGCTGCCCAGTACCGGATGATGCCAGGCACAGGACACGCTGTCTATGGGGTGATATAATACAGGAGACCAGCGCTGCCCAGTACCGGGTGATGCCAGGCACAGGACACGCTGAGTGTATATGGGGTGATATAATACAGGAGACCAGCGCTGCCCAGTACCGGATGATGCCAGGCACAGGACACGCTGAGTGTATATGGGGTGATATAATACAGGAGACCAGCGCTGCCCAGTACCGGATGATGCCAGGCACAGGACACGCTGAGTGTATATGGGGTGATATAATACAGGAGACCAGCGCTGCCCAGTACCGGATGATGCCAGGCACAGGACACGCTGAGTGTATATGGGGTGATATAATACAGGAGACCAGCGCTGCCCAATACCGGATGATGCCAGGCACAGGACACGCTGAGTGTATATGGGGTGATATAATACAGGAGACCAGCGCTGCCCAGTACCGGATGATGCCAGGCACAGGACACGCTGAGCGTATATGGGGTGATATAATACAGGAGACCAGCGCTGCCCAGTACCGGATGATGCCAGGCACAGGACACGCTGAGTGTATATGGGGTGATATAATACAGGAGACCAGCGCTGCCCAGTACCGGATGATGCCAGGCACAGGACACGCTGAGCGTCTATGGGGTGATATAATACAGGAGACCAGCGCTGCCCAGTACCGGGTGATGCCAGGCACAGGACACGCTGAGTGTATATGGGGTGATATAATACAGGAGACCAGCGCTGCCCAGTACCGGATGATGCCAGGCACAGGACACGCTGAGTGTATATGGGGTGATATAATACAGGAGACCAGCGCTGCCCAGTACCGGATGATGCCAGGCACAGGACACGCTGAGTGTATATGGGGTGATATAATACAGGAGACCAGCGCTGCCCAATACCGGATGATGCCAGGCACAGGACACGCTGAATGTATATGGGGTGATATAATACAGGAGACCAGCGCTGCCCAGTACCGGATGATGCCAGGCACAGGACACGCTGAGCGTATATGGGGTGATATAATACAGGAGACCAGCGCTGCCCAGTACCGGACGATGCCAGGCACAGGACACGCTGTCTATGGGGTGATATAATACAGGAGACCAGCGCTGCCCAGTACCGGATGATGCCAGGCACAGGACACGCTGAGTGTATATGGGGTGATATAATACAGGAGACCAGCGCTGCCCAGTACCGGATGATGCCAGGCACAGGACACGCTGAGTGTCTATGGGGTGACATAATACAGGAGACCAGCGCTGCCCAGTACCGGGTGATGCCAGGCACAGGACACGCTGAGTGTCTATGGGGTGATATAATACAGGAGACCAGCGCTGCCCCGTACCGGATGATGCCAGGCACAGGACACGCTGAGTGTCTATGGGGTGATATAATACAGGAGACCAGCGCTGCCCAGTACCGGATGATGCCAGGCACAGGACACGCTGAGTGTATATGGGGTGATATAATACAGGAGACCAGCGCGGCCCAGTACCGGATGATGCCAGGCACAGGACACGCTGAGTGTATATGGGGTGATATAATACAGAAGACCAGCGCTGCCCAGTACCGGATGATGCCAGGCACAGGACACGCTGAGTGTATATGGGGTGATATAATACAGGAGACCAGCGCTGCCCAGTACCGGATGATGCCAGGCACAGGACACGCTGAGTGTATATGGGGTGATATAATACAGAAGACCAGCGCTGCCCAGTACCGGATGATGCCAGGCACAGGACACGCTGAGTGTATATGGGGTGATATAATACAGGAGACCAGCGCTGCCCAGTACCGGATGATGCCAGGCACAGGACACGCTGAGTGTATATGGGGTGATATAATACAGGAGACCAGCGCTGCCTAGTACCGGGTGATGCCAGGCACAGGACACGCTGAGTGTATATGGGGTGATATAATACAGGAGACCAGCGCTGCCCAGTACCGGGTGATGCCAGGCACAGGACACGCTGAGTGTATATGGGGTGATATAATACAGGAGACCAGCGCTGCCCAGTACCGGGTGATGCCAGGCACAGGACACGCTGAGTGTATATGGGGTGATATAATACAGGAGACCAGCGCTGCCCAGTACCGGGTGATGCCAGGCACAGGACACGCTGAGTGTATATGGGGTGATATAATACAGGAGACCAGCGCTGCCCAGTACCGGATGATGCCAGGCACAGGACACGCTGAGTGTCTATGGGGTGATATAATACAGGAGACCAGCGCTGCCCAGTACCGGATGATGCCAGGCACAGGACACGCTGAGTGTCTATGGGGTGATATAATACAGGAGACCAGCGCTGCCCAGTACCGGATGATGCCAGGCACAGGACACGCTGAGTGTCTATGGGGTGATATAATACAGGAGACCAGCGCTGCCCAGTACCGGATGATGCCAGGCACAGGACACGCTGAGTGTCTATGGGGTGATATAATACAGGAGACCAGCGCTGCCCAGTACCGGATGATGCCAGGCACAGGACACGCTGAGTGTATATGGGGTGATATAATACAGGAGACCAGCGCTGCCCAGTACCGGATGATGCCAGGCACAGGACACGCTGAGCATCTATGGGGTGATATAATACAGGAGGCCAGCGCTGCCCAGTACCGGATGATGCCAGGCACAGGACACGCTGAGTGTCTATGGGGTGATATAATACAGGAGACCAGCGCTGCCCAGTACCGGATGATGCCAGGCACAGGACACGCTGAGTGTATATGGGGTGATATAATACAGGAGACCAGCGCTGCCCAGTACCGGATGATGCCAGGCACAGGACACGCTGAGCATCTATGGGGTGATATAATACAGGAGGCCAGCGCTGCCCAGTACCGGATGATGCCAGGCACAGGACACGCTGTCTATGGGGTGATATAATACAGGAGACCAGCGCTGCCCAGTACCGGATGATGCCAGGCACAGGACACGCTGTCTACGGGGTGATATAATACAGGAGACCAGCGCTGCCCAGTACCGGATGATGCCAGGCACAGGATACGCTGAGCGTCTATGGGGTGATATAATACAGGAGACCAGCGCTGCCCAGTACCGGATGATGCCAGGCACAGGACACGCTGAGCATCTATGGGGTGATATAATACAGGAGGCCAGCGCTGCCCAGTACCGGATGATGCCAGGCACAGGACACGCTGTCTATGGGGTGATATAATACAGGAGACCAGCGCTGCCCAGTACCGGATGATGCCAGGCACAGGACACGCTGAGTGTCTATGGGGTGACATAATACAGGAGACCAGCGCTGCCCAGTACCGGGTGATGCCAGGCACAGGACACGCTGAGTGTCTATGGGGTGATATAATACAGGAGACCAGCGCTGCCCAGTACCGGATTATGCCAGGCACAGGACACGCTGAGTGTCTATGGGGTGATATAATACAGGAGACCAGCGCTGCCCAGTACCGGATGATGCCAGGCACAGGACACGCTGAGTGTCTATGGGGTGATATTATACAGGAGACCAGCGCTGCCCAGTACCGGATGATGCCAGGCACAGGACACGCTGAGTGTATATGGGGTGATATAATACAGGAGACCAGCGCTGCCCAGTACCGGATGATGCCAGGCACAGGACACGCTGAGTGTATATGGGGTGATATAATACAGAAGACCAGCGCTGCCCAGTACCGGATGATGCCAGGCACAGGACACGCTGAGTGTATATGGGGTGATATAATACAGGAGACCAGCGCTGCCCAGTACCGGGTGATGCCAGGCACAGGACACGCTGAGTGTATATGGGGTGATATAATACAGGAGGCCAGCGCTGCCCAGTACCGGGTGATGCCAGGCACAGGACACGCTGAGTGTATATGGGGTGATATAATACAGGAGACCAGCGCTGCCCAGTACCGGGTGATGCCAGGCACAGGACACGCTGAGTGTATATGGGGTGATATAATACAGGAGACCAGCGCTGCCCAGTACCGGATGATGCCAGGCACAGGACACGCTGAGTGTCTATGGGGTGATATAATACAGGAGACCAGCGCTGCCCAGTACCGGATGATGCCAGGCACAGGACACGCTGTCTATGGGGTGATATAATACAGGAGACCAGCGCTGCCCAGTACCGGATGATGCCAGGCACAGGACACGCTGAGTGTCTATGGGATGATATAATACAGGAGACCAGAGCTGCCCAGTACCGGATGATGCCAGGCACAGGACACGCTGAGTGTATATGGGGTGATATAATACAGGAGACCAGCGCTGCCCAGTACCGGATGATGCCAGGCACAGGACACGCTGAGTGTATATGGGGTGATATAATACAGGAGACCAGCGCTGCCCAGTACCGGATGATGCCAGGCACAGGACACGCTGAGTGTATATGGGGTGATATAATACAGGAGACCAGCGCTGCCCAGTACCGGGTGATGCCAGGCACAGGACACGCTGAGTGTATATGGGGTGATATAATACAGGAGACCAGCGCTGCCCAGTACCGGATGATGCCAGGCACAGGACACGCTGAGTGTATATGGGGTGATATAATACAGGAGACCAGCGCTGCCCAGTACCGGATGATGCCAGGCACAGGACACGCTGAGTGTATATGGGGTGATATAATACAGGAGACCAGCGCTGCCCAGTACCGGATGATGCCAGGCACAGGACACGCTGAGTGTATATGGGGTGATATAATACAGGAGACCAGCGCTGCCCAATACCGGATGATGCCAGGCACAGGACACGCTGAGTGTATATGGGGTGATATAATACAGGAGACCAGCGCTGCCCAGTACCGGATGATGCCAGGCACAGGACACGCTGAGCGTATATGGGGTGATATAATACAGGAGACCAGCGCTGCCCAGTACCGGATGATGCCAGGCACAGGACACGCTGAGTGTATATGGGGTGATATAATACAGGAGACCAGCGCTGCCCAGTACCGGATGATGCCAGGCACAGGACACGCTGAGCGTCTATGGGGTGATATAATACAGGAGACCAGCGCTGCCCAGTACCGGGTGATGCCAGGCACAGGACACGCTGAGTGTATATGGGGTGATATAATACAGGAGACCAGCGCTGCCCAGTACCGGATGATGCCAGGCACAGGACACGCTGAGTGTATATGGGGTGATATAATACAGGAGACCAGCGCTGCCCAGTACCGGATGATGCCAGGCACAGGACACGCTGAGTGTATATGGGGTGATATAATACAGGAGACCAGCGCTGCCCAATACCGGATGATGCCAGGCACAGGACACGCTGAATGTATATGGGGTGATATAATACAGGAGACCAGCGCTGCCCAGTACCGGATGATGCCAGGCACAGGACACGCTGAGCATATATGGGGTGATATAATACAGGAGACCAGCGCTGCCCAGTACCGGATGATGCCAGGCACAGGACACGCTGTCTATGGGGTGATATAATACAGGAGACCAGCGCTGCCCAGTACCGGATGATGCCAGGCACAGGACACGCTGAGTGTATATGGGGTGATATAATACAGGAGACCAGCGCTGCCCAGTACCGGATGATGCCAGGCACAGGACACGCTGAGTGTCTATGGGGTGACATAATACAGGAGACCAGCGCTGCCCAGTACCGGGTGATGCCAGGCACAGGACACGCTGAGTGTCTATGGGGTGATATAATACAGGAGACCAGCGCTGCCCCGTACCGGATGATGCCAGGCACAGGACACGCTGAGTGTCTATGGGGTGATATAATACAGGAGACCAGCGCTGCCCAGTACCGGGTGATGCCAGGCACAGGACACGCTGAGTGTCTATGGGGTGATATAATACAGGAGACCAGCGCTGCCCTGTACCGGATGATGCCAGGCACAGGACACGCTGAGTGTATATGGGGTGATATAATACAGGAGACCAGCGCTGCCCAGTACCGGATGATGCCAGGCACAGGACACGCTGAGTGTATATGGGGTGATATAATACAGAAGACCAGAGCTGCCCAGTACCGGATGATGCCAGGCACAGGACACGCTGAGTGTATATGGGGTGATATAATACAGGAGACCAGCGCTGCCCAGTACCGGATGATGCCAGGCACAGGACACGCTGAGTGTATATGGGGTGATATAATACAGAAGACCAGCGCTGCCCAGTACCGGATGATGCCAGGCACAGGACACGCTGAGTGTATATGGGGTGATATAATACAGGAGACCAGCGCTGCCCAGTACCGGATGATGCCAGGCACAGGACACGCTGAGTGTATATGGGGTGATATAATACAGGAGACCAGCGCTGCCTAGTACCGGGTGATGCCAGGCACAGGACACGCTGAGTGTATATGGGGTGATATAATACAGGAGACCAGCGCTGCCCAGTACCGGGTGATGCCAGGCACAGGACACGCTGAGTGTATATGGGGTGATATAATACAGGAGACCAGCGCTGCCCAGTACCGGGTGATGCCAGGCACAGGACACGCTGAGTGTATATGGGGTGATATAATACAGGAGACCAGCGCTGCCCAGTACCGGGTGATGCCAGGCACAGGACACGCTGAGTGTATATGGGGTGATATAATACAGGAGACCAGCGCTGCCCAGTACCGGATGATGCCAGGCACAGGACACGCTGAGTGTCTATGGGGTGATATAATACAGGAGACCAGCGCTGCCCAGTACCGGATGATGCCAGGCACAGGACACGCTGAGTGTCTATGGGGTGATATAATACAGGAGACCAGCGCTGCCCAGTACCGGATGATGCCAGGCACAGGACACGCTGAGTGTCTATGGGGTGATATAATACAGGAGACCAGCGCTGCCCAGTACCGGATGATGTCAGGCACAGGACACGCTGAGTGTCTATGGGGTGATATAATACAGGAGACCAGCGCTGCCCAGTACCGGATGATGCCAGGCACAGGACACGCTGAGTGTATATGGGGTGATATAATACAGGAGACCAGCGCTGCCCAGTACCGGATGATGCCAGGCACAGGACACGCTGAGCATCTATGGGGTGATATAATACAGGAGGCCAGCGCTGCCCAGTACCGGATGATGCCAGGCACAGGACACGCTGAGTGTCTATGGGGTGATATAATACAGGAGACCAGCGCTGCCCAGTACCGGATGATGCCAGGCACAGGACACGCTGAGTGTATATGGGGTGATATAATACAGGAGACCAGCGCTGCCCAGTACCGGATGATGCCAGGCACAGGACACGCTGAGCATCTATGGGGTGATATAATACAGGAGGCCAGCGCTGCCCAGTACCGGATGATGCCAGGCACAGGACACGCTGTCTATGGGGTGATATAATACAGGAGACCAGCGCTGCCCAGTACCGGATGATGCCAGGCACAGGACACGCTGTCTACGGGGTGATATAATACAGGAGGCCAGCGCTGCCCAGTACCGGATGATGCCAGGCACAGGATACGCTGAGCGTCTATGGGGTGATATAATACAGGAGACCAGCGCTGCCCAGTACCGGATGATGCCAGGCACAGGACACGCTGAGCATCTATGGGGTGATATAATACAGGAGGCCAGCGCTGCCCAGTACCGGATGATGCCAGGCACAGGACACGCAGTCTATGGGGTGATATAATACAGGAGACCAGCGCTGCCCAGTACCGGATGATGCCAGGCACAGGACACGCTGAGTGTCTATGGGGTGATATAATACAGGAGACCAGCGCTGCCCAGTACCGGATGATGCCAGGCACAGGACACGCTGAGTGTCTATGGGGTGATATAATACAGGAGACCAGCGCTGCCCAGTACCGGATG